>NC_086445.1:992823174-994023174 GCF_028390025.1 Pseudophryne corroboree
GGGTGCAGAGGTACCGAGAAGAAAGCGGAGCAGAGGTCAATAACAGTGAAAAATTTCGCAGTGGGAGGGATTTGCATAAGGATGACAGCTGGATTTGGCACTACGGGGAACTGACTCTCAACTATTTTGTTAATCCCCCTTAGATCCTGCACTAGCCTGTAACCCCTCCCCCCACTCCTTTTCACAGGGAAGATGGGACTATTGGCAGTGCTGGATGTTCTTACCAGAATGCCCTGTTGTAGCAAGCGCTCTATTACGGGATACACTCCTAACTCCACCTCTGGCTTCAGAGGGTACTGTGGGATTTTTGGAGCTATCCTACCATCTTTTACTTGTACAACTACCGGAGCTACGTTTGCCATTAATCCAGTGTCCTGTCCATCTTTAGTCCAAAGTGACTCTGGTATCTGGGATGTCATTTCTTCTACTTGGGAGGGAGTCCTATTTGTCATAATGGTATGTGACATTAATTTTGATGGGGAGTCTAACATGTCTCGCACTTCCTGAGTGTGATTCTCAGGTATGTCCAAGAATACACCTTCAGGAGTACAATAAATGACGCACCCCATTTTACACAATAAGTCTCTTCCCAGGAGATTAGTCGGTGCCGATGCAGCCAGCAAAAAGTAAGGGTTGGTATGTAAAGGCCCTATTGTAATCTCTGCTGGTTTGCTAACAGGGTAGTGCTGGACTACTCCCGTTACTCCTATGGCTGGAATTGTCTTACCAGTGGTTCTCATGCCCACTGTCGAATTTATCACTGATTTGGCCGCTCCCGTATCTACAAGAAAGTTTAATGATTTACCAGCTACATTAATTGCAATTTCGGGTTCATTTCCAAGACTTGCAATCAATTTTACTGGCTGCAGATTACAGGTATGGCCACACCCCTATTGGGTATGGTGACCTCCCTGAATCCCGCTGGCAGCAACTACTTGTGAAGGGGTTAAATGGGAACTGCCAGAAGTTTGCCAGTCTCCTTTTGGGGGATATCTTTTTGTTTCCCCTGTATGTGGCTCATAACTCCGTCTCTGCGGACCCTGATCCCAATTTCGTGTGTCATGTCGTTGTCAAGGGGGTTGGTATGATCTTTGTGAATTTTTCGCTCTACAGTCTCGTGCTATGTGTCCCTGTTTATGACAAAAATAACATGTTACCACATTTGACTTACCCACCGGGTTTGGTGATTTAAACAAAGGCTGCTTTGTGGTCAGGGCCTGTATACTTACGGCCATTAACTTATCACCTTGTGACTCCCTGTGTCTGGTGATATTCCGGTCGTGATCAATAGCCGCCTCTCTCAAAGTAGCCACCGACAGACCTCGCCAACATGGTTGCGTGGTCTGTACCCTTGTTTTTAATGCTTCTTTTGAACCATCCATTAGCACAGATACTGCTACTTCCTGATGATTTGCATTGGTCCTAATGTCCTCTATGCCAGTGTATTTTGCCATTTCTAATAGTGCCCGGTGAAAATACTCAGCAGCTGTTTCTGACTCTTTTTGTTTAATGGAAAAAATTCTATTCCATTTGGCTACAGCTGGAAAATACTCCTTTAACTGTAAATTTATTCTTTTTACATTGTCTTTGTTGTACACATCTGTAAGGGGTACATCCTGATCCAATCCACAGTCAGCTAAAAATTGAGCTGAGTCGATATTGGAGGGTAAACATGCCCTCAGCAATATCTGCCAGTCTTTGTTATTTGGCTCTACAGTGTTTCCTAGGTCTCTGATGTATTTCTGGCTAGCAACTAGATCTTTCCTGGGATCAGGGAATTCAGACACTATGGTTCTTAATTCCATTCGGGAAAATGGGCTATACATGGCAATGTTCCTAATGGGAGTGACTCCTGTGGTGTCTGTTTTCCCATTTGGAACAGCTATCACCCTAACGGGAGCAAGTTTAATAATGTCATTCTGATTAGATTCTACAGCCTGTGGTGAAATGGTTTCAGCATAGTGTAAGGTGCCGTACTTACCCGTTGATACGACCTCACCTGTCCCTCCGCTAGGGGCCTTTGTTACTAATCTTAAAGGTTGGGCCGTGCCTACTGTTGTCTCTGATATGGTGGCTGCTAGAGAGAGTGCCGATATTGTTGATGCTTCGTCTTCTTGATCACACTCCTGGGGAAAGTTCAAAACAGGGTACAACTTGCACGGGTTAATACTTGCATTGGTTAACTTATTAACATTTACACAGTTGCTAAGTGTTTGTTTGTTACACCCTAGTGCGTCATTCTCCGCAACCAATTTCTCTCCTGATATGTATGGTGGCGGCGGGGCCGTGGCTATCAGTTTCCTGATAGGATTAGATCCCGCCGCCTGAGCCAATCCTCTCTGTATTTCACCCTCTTGTTGCCATAACTGCAAATAATCATAATGTTTGATTCGTCTCTTTGCTGATTTAATGAGACATATCCTCCTCCTTAGATTTTGTAACACTTCTGGGCTAAAGCTGCCTACTCTTGGGAACTTCTCCCCGTCATGTACCGTCATTCTCTCCCATTCATCACATAAAACTTCTGTGTGTGAACCGTATTTTTCACACATTACGTACCTTGCCGACCCGATTGGTCGGTTCACTAAATCAACCCGAACCGAGGTTGATCGCCCCCTTCCTGAACAACTGGCCCCCATAATTTGCAGGTGTTGCTTGCTCTACCTCTGACCTTTATATCAGGGTCTTCAGCGAACCCTTACAAAAAACCAAAATATTCAAAGATAGGTTGACGGTGGTAGTTTACCGAGTACCCCACTTACTCGCCCACGCCGACCAATACGACCTCCACACTGATATAGTGCTGGCGTACTCGACCCAGGGCCCCTATGAACCTTTGTTTACTGGAACATTGTTAGGGTCTCCTGCCCTGTGCTGCCACGTCGTCATGGCAAACGGGAGACAAGTGCTAGTGGAGTAACCTGAGCGCAGCTGATACTCCGGTTCGGGTCTTTTGCTGTGCAGTGGTTATAGGCTCTGTGCACGGCAGGGGATCCGGTGCTGGTTTTTGTGCTCACAGTCTGTGAGGTCTGAGTGGGGCGTGGACAGCACCTGCTTTATAAGGCCTCTTTTCAGGGTAAGCAGATGCTGCTGAATCTTTGTTGGTTAGTCAGTTCATGAAAGTTAGCCAGTACTGTGTAGCTTTGTATTTGTTTGTTGCTTACTGCAAATAGGCCTGGGGATTTGGTATTACACTCTGCCAATCCAGACCTAGCAGTAAGACTGGAGTCAGTCGTTTAGCTTGCTGGGGTTCTGTTACTACTCTGTGAACTTAGCAAGTTTGCGGCTGTATTCTAAGACTTGCCTGTCTAATCCTGTCTCACTGTGCTAGGTGTCAGGGGTCAGTTTAGTGGCAGTAAGCTAAAACCTGTGCACTGCAAGTGAGAATTAGGATTGTGGAGATTCTCCTTGTGTCTATCATTCCATCTCTGACCAAGGAGTTTACTGCCACACCCGTTGGTAACCCTTTAGGGTTTTGCTGTTGCCCTTAGCAACAGCATTTCGGGTTCTCTACGTATTAAAACACAACATCTTGCTTTTCCATCTGAGCAGTTCTCATACAAGGGAGATACCCAGTTCCTTAGCCTCTGGGCTTCTCTGTTCACTTTGTGTGTATTTTGTTACCCTATCACCTTCTGTGTACATTATGTCATATCCCCCAGTTTGTCTGTGAGTCCATCTGTTTTGCATAACAGTTCAAACACCAGTACATTCCTGCAGACACTGGAGTGCATAACAGTTCTGACACCAGTACTTTCCTGCAGGCACTGGTGTGCATAACATATTCAGCAGCCTAATACTCCTGTTGAAATTTTGTGGGAATATGGAGCATACCCCTCAAAATACGTTGCAACAGGTCGTCGATCAGGTGCAGGTCCTGACTCGACAATTTAATGATTTGTCCATTAAAATGCACACCTCCCAGGCTGCTGGCGGAGCTCCCGCAGCAGCAGCACCTGCAGGGGTTAAGGAGCCGAAAGTAAATCTCGCGGATCGTTTTTCTGGAGATCGCTCGCAGTTCTTTTGTTTCAAGGAGAGCTGCAAGCTATACTTCCGGCTTAGGCCTCAGTCTTCTGGGTCGGAGATTCAGCGGGTGGGCATAGTGATTTCCTTGCTACAAGGAGACCCACAGGTCTGGGCATATGGGTTGCAGCCTGACTGTCCGTCGCTTAAAAGTGTTGATGCTTTTTTTACGGCACTGGGCATGTTGTATGATGACCCTGACAAGACGGCCTCAGCCGAGGCTCAGATTTCGATCCTTAAGCAAGGGCGAAGGCCAGTTGAGGTTTACTGTACGGAGTTTCGGAGGTTGGCCCATGATACCCAGTGGAATGACCCAGCCCTGAGACACCAGTACCGAAGAGGTCTTTCTAACCAGATAAAGGACCAACTGGTACAATATCCCTTGCCTGATAGCTTGGATCAGCTCATGCAGTTATCCATCCGGGTGGATAGGCGGCTGAGAGAGCGTAGGCTTGAAAGGGAGACTGAGATTTCCTTCCTTCCCAAGGGAACCTCAGACTCTGAGGAATTTTCTGAGGAGCCTATGCAGATTGGGGCTACCCGCCTCTCCTCGCGTGAGAAGACGCGGAGGAGACAGCAGGGGTTGTGTTTGTACTGTGGGAATAAAGGTCATGTGGTAGTATCATGCCCAGAAAAGCCGGAAAACTTCAGGGCCTGAGGGTGATGGGAAATATCCTGTCAGGCCAGAAGTCAGAATTTCCCAAGAAGACTTTTATCATTCCGGTGACCTTGAAGATCCTCGGTCAAACTGTCAAGACTGAGGCCTTTGTGGACAGTGGGGCTGACGGGGTTTTTATGGACCGCCAATTCGCCCTGAAACACTCTGTTCCCTTAGTACCCTTGGCATCGGAAATTGAGATTTGTGGGTTAAACGGGGAACCATTATCCCAAGGTAAAATTACCTCTTGCACTAGCCAGATTTCTTTGTTTATTGGAGCCACACACTCTGAAAAATTGTCCTTTTATGTGACTGTCTGTACTTTTGCCCCATTGGTGTTGGGGTTACCCTGGTTAAGGGCCCACAATCCTCAATTTGACTGGGTCTCTGGGGAGATTCTTAGTTGGGGTACTGATTGTTTCAGGAGTTGCTTGAGCCTTCCAGTCAGGCTCTCGCAGCTAAGTTTGCCAGGATTGCCAGGGTGTTATGCAGATTTTGCGGACGTGTTCTCCAAAAAAGTTGCAGAGGTACTACCTCCCCATCGCCCCTATGACTGTGCCATTGATTTGTTGCCAAATGCTAAGCTTCCCAAGAGCAGGTTGTACTCCCTGTCACGTCCTGAGACTCAGGCTATGGCAGAGTACATTCAGGAGAACTTGGCTAAGGGATTTATCAGACCTTCACAGTCTCCAGTTGGGTCGGGGTTCTTCTTCGTGGGTAAAAAGGACGGTTCGTTGCGACCCTGCATCGACTTCAGGGAATTGAACCGTATCACGATTAAAAACTCATACCCACTGCCTCTCATTTCGGTCTTGTTTGACCAGCTTCGTACTGCCACCATTTTTTCTAAGATTGACCTACGCGGTGCGTACAATCTAATCCGAATAAGAGAGGGGGATGAATGGAAGACTGCTTTTAATACCCACTCAGGGCATTATGAATATTTGGTGATGCCTTTTGGGCTCTGTAATGCCCCGGCAGTCTTTCAGGATTTCATGAATGATGTGCTCAGGGAATATTTGGATAGATTCTTAGTTGTATACTTAGATGACATCCTAATCTTCTCCCATTCCCTGGAGGAACATCGGAAGCATGTACGCTTAGTCCTCCAGAAACTCAGAGACCACCGGCTTGGGGCGAAGCTGGAGAAGTGCGAATTTGAAGTTCAGCAAATCGCATTTCTAGGATATATTATCTCCCCAGAAGGTTTCCAAATGGAGGGTTCCAAGGTACAGGCAGTCCTGGATTGGGTGCAGCCCACTAGTTTGAAGGCGCTTCAGCGTTTCCTGGGCTTTGCGAATTTTTATAGACGATTTATCGCTGGATTTTCGTCTATAGTGGCGCCCTTGGTGGCACTCACTAAGAAAGGGGCGGATGTTGCTCACTGGTCTTGTGAGGCTAAAGCCGCTTTTGCCCGTCTCAAAAGGGCATTTGTTTCGGCCAAGGTGCTGCGACACCCAGATCCAGAGCGTCCTTTTGTGGTGGAGGTGGATGCCTCTGAGATGGGTATTGGGGCAGTGCTTTCTCAGATGGGAGTGTCTGATAATCGCCTTCATCCCTGTGCTTACTTTTCCCGTAAATTTTCGCCTGCCGAGATGAATTATGACGTGGGTAACCGGGAATTGTTGGCTATTAAGGATGCACTCGAGGAGTGGAGACACTGGCTTGAGGGGGCTAAGTTTGTGGTCTCAATTCTCACTGACCATAAGAATCTGGCATATTTAGAGTCAGCGAAGCGTCTCAATGCCAGGCAGGCACGATGGGCTTTGTTTTTTGCTCGCTTTAATTTTTTGATAACATATCGCCCTGGGTCAAAAAACATCAAGGCTGATGCGCTCTCGCGGAGTTTTGCTCCAATCCAGGAGACCACCGAGGAGCCGTTGCCCATTGTTTCCCCATCATGTATTAAAGTGGGCATTACCCAGGACCTCTTATCATTAGTCCTTAGAGCACAGGAGCAGGCTCCTCCAGACCTTCCGGTAGGTCTTTTGTTTGTGCCTCCTAGGTTAAGACAGCGAGTGTTCCTGGAATTCCATGCCAAGAAGTCGGCAGGTCACCCGGGTATTGCCAGAACTCGGGAGTTGCTATCTAGGGCGGTGTGGTGGCCCTCGGTGGCTAAGGATGTGGATCAGTGGGTTCGGGCATGTGACATCTGTGCCCGAAATAAGACTCCTAGAGGGGTTCCTGTTGGCCCATTACATCCACTCTCTATCCCATCTAAGCCATGGACCCACATTTCAATGGATTTTGTGGTGGACTTGCCCAAATCCTCGGGGATGACAGCCATCTGGGTTGTCGTTGACAGGTTTTCGAAGATGGCGCACTTCGTTCCACTGGTTGGGCTGCCATCAGCCAGACGCCTGTCTGAATTATTTATGCTGCATGTTGTGCGTCTCCACGGGTTGCCACTTGATGTGGTCTCTGACCGCGGATCCCAGTTTGTGGCCAAATTCTGGAGGGCATTTTGTTCCGATCTCCAGATTTCTGTCAGCTTGTCGTCAGGCTACCATCCGCAGTCTAATGGGCAGACTGAAAGGGTGAACCAGTCCTTGGAGCAGTTCCTCAGGTGTTATGTCTCCAAGTGTCAGACTGACTGGGTTGCTCATCTGTCCATGGCGGAGTTTGCCTATAACAACGCGGCTCACTCTGCTACAGGGATCTCTCCCTTCCTTTGTGTGTATGGGCATCATCCTAAGGCCAATTCTTTTGACCCCCTGGACTCCACGCCTGGTGGTTCCTCTGTGGTTTCGGTCCTTAGAGGTATTTGGCGGAAAGTGAAGAAAGCCCTTGTGTCTGTGTCATTAGTGACCAAAAGGGTTTTTGATAAGCGGAAAAGACCCTGCAGCTTCAAATTAGGAGACTTCGTCTGGTTGTCTACCAAGAATTTGAAGTTGAGACAGCCATCTCATAAGTTAGGGCCCCGGTTCATCGGCCCTTATAAGATCACCAGGGTTATCAATCCGGTGGCATTTCAGTTAGATCTGCCCCGTTCTTTGGGTATCAATAAAACATTTCATTGTTCCCTTTTAAAACGGGCGATTAGTAATCCTTCTTCCAGTGGAAGACCTTCCCCTCTTCTGATACGTGGCCAGAGGGAGTTTGTTGTTGAAAGGATTCTTGACTCCAAGGTGGTTCGGGGTCGGCTGTCATTTTTGGTGCACTGGAAGGGGTATGGCCCGGAGGAGCGGTCGTGGGTGCGCAGTTGTGATCTTCATGCCCCCAGACTGATACGCTCATTCTTCTCGCAGTTCCCCGATAAACCAGGTGGTAGGGGTTCTTTGACCCCTCGTCAGAGGGGGGGTACTGTTAGGGTCTCCTGCCCTGTGCTGCCACGTCGTCATGGCAAACGGGAGACAAGTGCTAGTGGAGTAACCTGAGCGCAGCTGATACTCCGGTTCGGGTCTTTTGCTGTGCAGTGGTTATAGGCTCTGTGCACGGCAGGGGATCCGGTGCTGGTTTTTGTGCTCACAGTCTGTGAGGTCTGAGTGGGGCGTGGACAGCACCTGCTTTATAAGGCCTCTTTTCAGGGTAAGCAGATGCTGCTGAATCTTTGTTGGTTAGTCAGTTCATGAAAGTTAGCCAGTACTGTGTAGCTTTGTATTTGTTTGTTGCTTACTGCAAATAGGCCTGGGGATTTGGTATTACACTCTGCCAATCCAGACCTAGCAGTAAGACTGGAGTCAGTCGTTTAGCTTGCTGGGGTTATGTTACTACTCTGTGAACTTAGCAAGTTTGCGGCTGTATTCTAAGACTTGCCTGTCTAATCCTGTCTCACTGTGCTAGGTGTCAGGGGTCAGTTTAGTGGCAGTAAGCTAAAACCTGTGCACTGCAAGTGAGAATTAGGATTGTGGAGATTCTCCTTGTGTCTATCATTCCATCTCTGACCAAGGAGTTTACTGCCACACCCGTTGGTAACCCTTTAGGGTTTTGCTGTTGCCCTTAGCAACAGCATTTCGGGTTCTCTACGTATTAAAACACAACATCTTGCTTTTCCATCTGAGCAGTTCTCATACAAGGGAGATACCCAGTTCCTTAGCCTCTGGGCTTCTCTGTTCACTTTGTGTGTATTTTGTTACCCTATCACCTTCTGTGTACATTATGTCATATCCCCCAGTTTGTCTGTGAGTCCATCTGTTTTGCATAACAGTTCAAACACCAGTACATTCCTGCAGACACTGGAGTGCATAACAGTTCTGACACCAGTACTTTCCTGCAGGCACTGGTGTGCATAACAAACATGTGAGTGTGATCCGCAGAGCATTAACCCTTTCCAGTAACTGTGGGGTTGTTGGATAATTCCTGAGTGACCAGCGAACTTCCCTTTTAAAAATAAAAAATTACACAAATCACGTTAGAATGTACAAATAGCGTTTATGACCCCTTTCGTACACAAATGGTACTAGATCAGATTACTAACTAATGCACACAATTACGTGCGGTACAATCGTTCAGTACATAAGCAACTAATCTTATGTACGGAGCGACCAACGGAATCGACATTCAGCAGCTGCGAATTCCTTCAGCCTGAGCTTTATGGCCTATATGGGTTCCGCCCCAACCCTTCTTGGTGTTGGGCTACTTGACTCTATAGCGGACTTCCTTGTCTGCTGTACCTGGACCTCCTGGTCTGTTATGCAACCTCCTGGTCTGCTACAGTATGACCTCCTGGTCTGCTACACTCTAATGCTCTTTATATGTTTAACAAGGGATACCTCCCTAGCCACCGTGCATGTCACTTACACGTATGTAATTTCACGAGAACTCGATGATTTCTGTGGTTCAATCCCCAAAATTGTAAAAACTTATATATGCAAACACTCACTCACCACATGTACACTTTTGTTTCTATTTCTATTTCTGCGCAGAAATTTCTTTCCTTTAGACCAGATGTGTTGTAAATTTGGAGAAGGATCTGTTAGTCTAAATTTCGGACACTAAAATAGACTTGCGCTATTTATCGCGTTGCCACCTTTTCGCCTGTTAAAATAACACTAGCGTGTGATTTGAGTTACGTGGGCGTACCCAGACGCTCCGTTGCGTAATATACGCTGCGTGCGTCGGCCTTTGCGTACGCGAGTCTCACCCTTTGTTAGAGACACGTGTACACCAGTCTTTATCCACCGTAACACAACTAACACGTTTATCAATGTAGATGATCCTCGATCATCTACCGAGCACCACACCAATCTCTCCTTGTATCTTTAGGTAGAGCTGCGTGCGTGCTTTGCAATTTATCCCTTAATGTATTACTTTTACACTTTAACTATGAAATAGCGACAAATCTCTCTTAGCACGTTTATCAATTATAAAATGGCAAACAGGAGAGTGATATATGAAAATACACGAATAAAAAGAAATGCAGATATGCGTGTGTGCGTACGCAAGACAGAAATAAACAGTTTTAAAAGACACTAGCGTGTTGTTCTTACCTCCGGTTCCGGATTCCCTCAGCACCCTTTACTAAGCGAAGCAGACGCTTATCCAGACAGCACTACGAGGAATATGATCTCCCGCCCTTTGCTGATGGATAATGTCTGCTGAAATTACCTAGCAGAGATATGTGAAGGACGGACGAGCCGCCAATTGATAAAGCCAAATATTTATCTTATTTAAAACCCTTTAAGAGGTCTAAGAACACTGTACGCTATTGACGTATAGAGTACCGTAAGGGTACGCACGTTGCGTAGCAATTGCTTAGCCGTAGTCGAGACGCTCAAGCGTCACGTTCGCTCACGGCCAAGAGATCACAGGCAGGCACGCTATTGGCTGCCGACTAACGTAATGGTTCGCTATAGCATAGCGGACGCTCGGGACCACGAGGAGATCACCAGCGGCGCTGACGCTCACAATGTTAAACCTTTATATGTAAACCATGAACAATGTATTATACAGGAAAACCTTGGTGTAGTGATAGAGTGTAGATGCAACACAGTGTAACCTTATTAACTTAAAAGCTGTTCGAGCGTCACCGACGCTCTGAGAATACTTAACACTATAAGAAATACACAAATACCGGGCTTAGGGTCTAACGCCTTATATGAATGTTATACTTGAAAAAGAATAATACAATACAAGTCATACACTACAATATAACATAGACTAACTAACCAGATAACTACTCAGGAAATACAATACAATACAATTACGTTTAAGGGAAAATGAGAGAGAAAGAGGAGGAGAGAGAGAGAGAGAGAGATATGGCTCACAATAACAATAAAGACAATATGATTGCGGAGAAAACTTACGCACAAGGGGAACGATCGCATGCGCCTTTCTGAATATCCAGCTCCCGATTATCAGTGATGAGAACCGTTGAAGAGAGTGAGCTGGATCAGGTCGGCTTGTCTATTTATGCCCCACACACAATACAATTCAATGGTCCCTACAATCTCATTGTTCATTGGACACAGGAATTCGTCTTCGCATTATAACAAAAGGTCATAGGTTGATTCATACAGGTGGGCTGTGTCTATTTCCAACTGCTCAGGTGGGTGGGAAACTAGGTTTCCCGCCGCATGGATAAGTAAGTGCAAATAATAGTAAATGGACATAAACTTCTTATGTCCATAACTATTCGCACGAGCGATTAATCCGCTTCAAACCAACACCGGAATATTGCTAATTAAATACTCTTCCGATGGATACTAAACACCACTGTATGACCCATGTCTGACCCTTCGTATCAAACAAAGAGGGATCTCTCTGTCCATGAACATGCTATATTAACTAAACTTTCAGAATCTATCAAGGGGACCATGATCTACAAAATACATTATATAGTTAAAATATGTAACGATTGAGTCGCACGCTGGGCACACAGAAACTCTTCCGTAAATGCGCATACCATGCGCCTGCGGGTGCACGTAACAGCGGGTATGTGCACGCACGGGAGAGCGCACGCATGCGCAGCGCGGACCTGTATGAGGTGCAAATATGGTAGTGTGCAAAGTGATATTTTTCTGACTTTGACACCCCCTATCGCCTGCACATACACTGACACTGCAGAATTAACTTTCTTCCTAGCTTTTTCAATTGCAGAAAAACGAACAGCACCCCGCCAGTGGAAACGGGGCACTATGTCAGACCAGACAACTGTCACTTAGGGCCAGGATGCTCGCAACGCGACCAAGTCCACCTTGATACTCAGGATGAGGTCGATGCCTTTGACTCGACCCATATCATTCCCCCCGAGGTGAATGACAATCCAGCCAGGCCGCCCCCACCTTCGTTCGTGGCGAAACAGCAGACTAAGTAAACCCAACCAACGCAAACCTCTAACACCCAACCATCTGACTACCTTGTCCCCAAAGACCTCACCCGTTCGCCCCGCCATAGGATGCCTCTCCGCCCAAAAAATGTAAGAATGGCCAATAAGCCAAATCTGATCCGAGACATCCAAAGCCGCTGCAAAAGAAAATTCCTACCGTCAGCAAATTATACAAGTACAGCAACATAACGAAAACATGCATAATAAAGAACCCAAGTGAAGGAGAAAACTCAAAAAACCTCCCGTGGACCGTGAGTGAAATGCCAATTGTAATTCGGCCTCCTCGGAGGAAAATTTAAAAATTCACTTCACACCCTCCATTCCTGAACGCTGGCCGTTCAAGAACCGACGGGTAAAAATTAGAGATGAGCGGGTTCGGTTCCTCGGAATCCGAACCCGCCAGAACTTCATGTTTTTTTTCACGGGTCCGAGCGACTCGGATCTTCCCGCCTTGCTCGGTTAACCCGAGCGCGCCCGAACGTCAACATGACGCTGTCGGATTCTCGCGAGGCTCGGATTCTATCGCGAGACTCGGATTCTATATAAGGAGCCGCGCGTCGCCGCCATTTTCACACGTGCATTGAGATTGATAGGGAGAGGACGTGGCTGGCGTCCTCTCCGTTTAGACACTTGATTTACTAATTTTGGGGAGCATTAGGAGTACTCAGTAGTGTACAGTGCAGAGTTTTGCTGATAGTGACCAGTGACCACCACTTTTATTTATAATCCGTTCTCTGCCTGAAAAAAGCGATACACTGCACACAGTGACTCAGTCACATACATACCATATCTGTGTGCACTGCTCAGGCTCAGGCCAGTGTGCTGCATCATCTTATTATATATCTGTCTGACTGCTCAGCTCACACAGCTTATAATTGTGGGGGAGACTGGGGAGCACTACTGCAGTGCCAGTTATAGGTTATAGCAGGAGCCAGGAGTACATAATATTATATTAAAATTAAACAGTGCACATTTTTGCTGCAGGAGTGCCACTGCCAGTGTGACTAGTGACCAGTGACCTGACCACCAGTATATAATATTAGTAGTATACTATCTCTTTATCAACCAGTCTATATTAGCAGCAGACACAGTACAGTGCGGTAGTTCACGGCTGTGGCTACCTCTGTGTCGGCACTCGGCAGCCCGTACATAATTGTATATACCAGTGACCTAACCGTGGTTTTTTTTTCTTTCTTTATACATACATACTAGTTACGAGTATACTATCTCTTTATCAACCAGTCTATATATTAGCAGCAGACACAGTACAGTGCGGTAGTTCACGGCTGTGGCTACCTCTGTGTCGGCACTCCGCAGCCCGTCCATAATTGTATATACCAGTGACCTAACCGTGGTTTTTTTTTCTTTCTTTATACATACATACTAGTTACGAGTATACTATCTCTTTATCAACCAGTCTATATATTAGCAGCAGACACAGTACAGTGCGGTAGTTCACGGCTGTGGCTACCTCTGTGTCGGCACTCGGCAGCCCGTCCATAATTGTATATACCAGTGACCTAACCGTGGTTTTTTTTTCTTTCTTTATACATACATACTAGTTACGAGTATACTATCTCTTTATCAACCAGTCTATATATTAGCAGCAGACACAGTACAGTGCGGTAGTTCACGGCTGTGGCTACCTCTGTGTCGGCACTCCGCAGCCCGTCCATAATTGTATATACCAGTGACCTAACCGTGGTTTTTTTTTCTTTCTTTATACATACATACTAGTTACGAGTATACTATCTCTTTATCAACCAGTCTATATATTAGCAGCAGACACAGTACAGTGCGGTAGTTCACGGCTGTGGCTACCTCTGTGTCGGCACTCCGCAGCCCGTCCATAATTGTATATACCAGTGACCTAACCGTGGTTTTTTTTTCTTTCTTTATACATACATACTAGTTACGAGTATACTATCTCTTTATCAACCAGTCTATATATTAGCAGCAGACACAGTACAGTGCGGTAGTTCACGGCTGTGGCTACCTCTGTGTCGGCACTCCGCAGCCCGTCCATAATTGTATATACCAGTGACCTAACCGTGGTTTTTTTTTCTTTCTTTATACATACATACTAGTTACGAGTATACTATCTCTTTATCAACCAGTCTATATATTAGCAGCAGACACAGTACAGTGCGGTAGTTCACGGCTGTGGCTACCTCTGTGTCGGCACTCGGCAGCCCGTCCATAATTGTATATACCAGTGACCTAACCGTGGTTTTTTTTTCTTTCTTTATACATACATACTAGTTACGAGTATACTATCTCTTTATCAACCAGTCTATATATTAGCAGCAGACACAGTACAGTGCGGTAGTTCACGGCTGTGGCTACCTCTGTGTCGGCACTCCGCAGCCCGTCCATAATTGTATATACCAGTGACCTAACCGTGGTTTTTTTTTCTTTCTTTATACATACATACTAGTTACGAGTATACTATCTCTTTATCAACCAGTCTATATATTAGCAGCAGACACAGTACAGTGCGGTAGTTCACGGCTGTGGCTACCTCTGTGTCGGCACTCCGCAGCCCGTCCATAATTGTATATACCAGTGACCTAACCGTGGTTTTTTTTTCTTTCTTTATACATACATACTAGTTACGAGTATACTATCTCTTTATCAACCAGTCTATATATTAGCAGCAGACACAGTACAGTGCGGTAGTTCACGGCTGTGGCTACCTCTGTGTCGGCACTCGGCAGCCCGTCCATAATTGTATATACCAGTGACCTAACCGTGGTTTTTTTTTCTTTCTTTATACATACATACTAGTTACGAGTATACTATCTCTTTATCAACCAGTCTATATATTAGCAGCAGACACAGTACAGTGCGGTAGTTCACGGCTGTGGCTACCTCTGTGTCGGCACTCGGCAGCCCGTCCATAATTGTATACTAGTATCCAATCCATCCATCTCCATTGTTTACCTGAGGTGCCTTTTAGTTGTGCCTATTAAAATATGGAGAACAAAAATGTTGAGGTTCCAAAATTAGGGAAAGATCAAGATCCACTTCCACCTCGTGCTGAAGCTGCTGCCACTAGTCATGGCCGAGACGATGAAATGCCAGCAACGTCGTCTGCCAAGGCCGATGCCCAATGTCATAGTACAGAGCATGTCAAATCCAAAACACCAAATATCAGTAAAAAGCCTCTTTTTTTCTTTGCGTCATGTGCTGTTTGGGGAGGGTTTTTTGGAAGGGACATCCTGCGTGACACTGCAGTGCCACTCCTAGATGGGCCCGGTGTTTGTGTCGGCCACTAGGGTCGCTAATCTTACTCACACAGCTACCTCATTGCGCCTCTTTTTTTCTTTGCGTCATGTGCTGTTTGGGGAGGGTTTTTTGGAAGGGCCATCCTGCGTGACACTGCAGTGCCACTCCTAGATGGGCCCGGTGTTTGTGTCGGCCACTAGGGTCGCTAATCTTACTCACACAGCTACCTCATTGCGCCTCTTTTTTTCTTTGCGTCATGTGCTGTTTGGGGAGGGTTTTTTGGAAGGGACATCCTGCGTGACACTGCAGTGCCACTCCTAGATGGGCCCGGTGTTTGTGTCGGCCACTAGGGTCGCTAATCTTACTCACACAGCTACCTCATTGCGCCTCTTTTTTTCTTTGCGTCATGTGCTGTTTGGGGAGGGTTTTTTGGAAGGGCCATCCTGCGTGACACTGCAGTGCCACTCCTAGATGGGCCCGGTGTTTGTGTCGGCCACTAGGGTCGCTAATCTTACTCACACAGCTACCTCATTGCGCCTCTTTTTTTCTTTGCGTCATGTGCTGTTTGGGGAGGGTTTTTTGGAAGGGACATCCTGCATGACACTGCAGTGCCACTCCTAGATGGGCCCGGTGTTTGTGTCGGCCACTAGGGTCGCTAATCTTACTCACACAGCTACCTCATTGCGCCTCTTTTTTTCTTTGCGTCATGTGCTGTTTGGGGAGGGCTTTTTGGAAGGGCCATCCTGCGTGACACTGCAGTGCCACTCCTAGATGGGCCCGGTGTTTGTGTCGGCCACTAGGGTCGCTAATCTTACTCACACAGTCAGCTACCTCATTGCGCCTCTTTTTTTCTTTGCGTCATGTGCTGTTTGGGGAGGGTTTTTTGGAAGGGACATCCTGCGTGACACTGCAGTGCCACTCCTAGATGGGCCCGGCGTTTGTGTCGGCCACTAGGGTCGCTAATCTTACTCACACAGCTACCTCATTGCGCCTCTTTTTTTCTTTGCGTCATGTGCTGTTTGGGGAGGGTTTTTTGGAAGGGACATCCTGCGTGACACTGCAGTGCCACTCCTAGATGGGCCCGGTGTTTGTGTCGGCCACTAGGGTCGCTAATCTTACTCACACAGTCAGCTACCTCATTGCGCCTCTTTTTTTCTTTGCGTCATGTGCTGTTTGGGGAGGGTTTTTTGGAAGGGCCATCCTGCGTGACACTGCAGTGCCACTCCTAGATGGGCCCGGTGTTTGTGTCGGCCACTAGGGTCGCTAATCTTACTCACACAGCTACCTCATTGCGCCTCTTTTTTTCTTTGCGTCATGTGCTGTTTGGGGAGGGTTTTTTGGAAGGGACATCCTGCGTGACACTGCAGTGCCACTCCTAGATGGGCCCGGTGTTTGTGTCGGCCACTAGGGTCGCTAATCTTACTCACACAGCTACCTCATTGCGCCTCTTTTTTTCTTTGCGTCATGTGCTGTTTGGGGAGGGTTTTTTGGAAGGGACATCCTGCGTGACACTGCAGTGCCACTCCTAGATGGGCCCGGTGTTTGTGTCGGCCACTAGGGTCGCTAATCTTACTCACACAGCTACCTCATTGCGCCTCTTTTTTTCTTTGCGTCATGTGCTGTTTGGGGAGGGTTTTTTGGAAGGGACATCCTGCGTGACACTGCAGTGCCACTCCTAGATGGGCCCGGTGTTTGTGTCGGCCACTAGGGTCGCTAATCTTACTCACACAGTCAGCTACCTCATTGCGCCTCTTTTTTTCTTTGCGTCATGTGCTGTTTGGGGAGGGTTTTTTGGAAGGGCCATCCTGCGTGACACTGCAGTGCCACTCCTAGATGGGCCCAGTGTTTGTGTCGGCCACTAGGGTCGCTAATCTTACTCACACAGCTACCTCATTGCGCCTCTTTTTTTCTTTGCGTCATGTGCTGTTTGGGGAGGGTTTTTTGGAAGGGACATCCTGCGTGACACTGCAGTGCCACTCCTAGATGGGCCCGGTGTTTGTGTCGGCCACTAGGGTCGCTAATCTTACTCACACAGCTACCTCATTGCGCCTCTTTTTTTCTTTGCGTCATGTGCTGTTTGGGGAGGGTTTTTTGGAAGGGACATCCTGCGTGACACTGCAGTGCCACTCCTAGATGGGCCCGGTGTTTGTGTCGGCCACTAGGGTCGCTTATCTTACTCACACAGCGACCTCGGTGCAAATTTTAGGACTAAAAATAATATTGTGAGGTGTGAGGTATTCAGAATAGACTGAAAATGAGTGTAAATTATGGTTTTTGAGGTTAATAATACTTTGGGATCAAAATGACCCCCAAATTCTATGATTTAAGCTGTTTTTTAGTGTTTTTGGAAAAAAACACCCGAATCCAAAACACACCCGAATCCGACAAAAATAATTCGGTGAGGTTTTGCCAAAACGCGTTCGAACCCAAAACACGGCCGCGGAACCGAACCCAAAACCAAAACACAAAACCCGAAAAATTTCAGGCGCTCATCTCTAGTAAAAATGCGTTTTTGGGTTCGCGCAACAGGCGCAACAAATCACAACTTAACATCTGAACTTCCCAACAGCCAGGTCGCAAAAACTGCCAACTGAAACCGGGCTTCCGCGATCCAAGCCGGCGTCCTACCCGCATAGGCTGGACCCACTCACCACGGCAGTGTTCAGGACTGCCGCCACCCGGCCACATCGGCCACCAGCGAAACCGAGGCAACAGGCCTCCGTAACTCCTAGTCAACGAGCTTCCATAGGAAGGGCGGAACCGGTAAACCCCCAACAGCCGCCTCAGGAACCAGCTCCCGGAACTTACCAAACTCAAAACGGGACAGCGCATCAGCAATTCTATTGTCAACACCCGGGACATGCGCAGCCGTGAAATGAATATTATGCCTCAGGCATTTAAGCACTAAATAACGCAACAGGCGCAAAGCTTGCGGAGAGGACGAACATTGGTTATTAACAGCGTGTACGACACCCAGATTGTCGCAGCGGAACACAATACTCCGATCCGACAAGCTGGGTGACCACAATTCAACCGCCACTATCAACGGGAACAATTCCAAAAGAAGCAAGTTCTTTGTGAAACCGCTGGAAACCCATGACAACGGCCAAGGGGCGGGGCACCACTCTGTCCTGAAAAAAGCCCCGAAGCCCGAACCGCCGGCAGCATCAGTAAAAAACTGCAACGCGGCGTTGGAACAGCGCTCCGCTGGCCATAACACCTCCCGGTTAAAGGAAACCAAAAATGTGGACCAGATTTGCAAGTCTTCCCTAATCTCGCGCGAAATATACACCGTATGGTGAGGCTTGCGAACCCCCGCCATAGATCTCTCAAGTTTACGGCAGAACACGCGCCCCATGGGTATGATCCTGCACGCAAAGTTGAAAGACCCCAGTAACGACTGCACTCATTGTAACCTGACCCTACGGCTAAGAAGGCATTGCTCTATAAGACCCAGCAATTTGTGCACCTTATCGGCGGGAAGCCGACAGCAACCGGCCTCCGCATCGATTTCAATGCCCAAATAACTGAGGCAAACCGTGGGCCCCTCGGTTTTACCCGAGGCCACGGGCACCCCCAGACGGCCGAACAAACGCTGAGCCAAACCCAGGACATCCCCGCAAACCGGACTGTCCCGCGGACCCACAAAGAGAAAATCGTCCAAGTAGTGGGCAACCCCCGGGTGACCGGAGGCAGACACCACGCACCAATGCAAAAAGAACTGAATTTCTCAAAATAGGCACAAGAAACAGAACAACCTATCGGCAAGCACCGGTCAACGTAGAACCCCCCCCCCCCCCCTAACCGAAAACCGAGGAAACTAATGGAATCAGGGTGAATGGGCAGCAGGCGGAAAGCGGACTCAATGTCCAGCTTGGCCAGGAGGGCGCCGGGGCCCGTCGATTTGACAAACCGAAGGGCCTTGTCAAAGGATTGGTACCGCACCCTGCAAGATTCCGCCGGGATGGCGTCGTTGACCGAGCCGCCACGGGGGTGTGACAAGTGTTGAATGAGGCGGAATTGGCCCGGAGCCTTCTTGGGAACCACCCCCAAAGGGGATATGCATAGCCGGGGCACGGGAGGGGACGGGAAAGGGCCGCACATGCGCCCCAAGCTGATTTCCGCCTGAACCTTCCGAGAGACCACTGAAGGGAAATCGCGCGCGGATTTCAAATTGCGCCTGGAGACAACGAGGACTGAATCTGGAATGGGAAGCCTGAAACCGTGATGGAAACCGTCTAACAAAAACAGCCCGGAAGTGAGGTCGGGGTAAGCACCCAACCACTTGGTCAATTCCGGGATGTTAATGGGGGAAAACGCCTTACTTTCCACTTCCAAGCACCTCGGCAGCCTCCAAGGGCCGGGACCCGGGAGTGGAATTGCAATCCTTGGCCGGGTGTCCCCCGCCGCACACCTTGCAGGAGTGGCGAAAACGGCAGTTCGAACCCCGGGAACACTTGCCATCATTGAAAGCGAAGCATTTCCCTTTAATCCTCGGCCGAACACCCAAACCCGATTTACCGCCTTGGGACTCTGGGAGGGGCCTATTATGTTGCGTGACCTCCAGCCACACTTCAACGTCCTTGAACCCCAAGGGTAGTGTAGGGTTACCGTCCTGGTTGCGACGGAATTTCTCGTCGTAGTCCCGCCACGCGTAACCCTTGGAGGTCAAGTACATCTCGTGCACCAGGAATAAATATTTGACCGTATTATGATACTCCGCCGGCCTCGTCTCGGCGTAGCACGCCGTAAATACTAAAAAACCCCGGAGCCACTGATGAAAATTGTGAAATGCATTTTCACCAATGCCCCCGGCTTTCCTAGCCTTATCGAAAGCCTTCCGCATGTCATCCGTAAGGGTGAACATGTCGACATATTTACCCTTCCTAATTTTCTCCCTCATCCGCTTACGCAAACCCCTGGTGACCGCAGTGTTCGCGCAGTGCACCATTTCCGTAAAACGCGGAGGGTCCGACGCGACCGTCGAACCCTTGCCCTTCGCCTTCCTATCTTTCTTGTGTATGCGATGCGCAATGAGCCTGGCTAATTTACGCGGGCGCCTAGGGGACCCGGAAGACCTATCATCAGAAGAAGAAGAGCTGGAAGAAGAGCTATCAGAAGAAGAAGGATTAAATATCTCACCATTTCCAGAAGGACCTCCCACCTCTTCGGACGCGGCGGCGGGGCCGGGCAGCACTTCTTCAGGGACCCGAGATCCTCCAGCTTCGCCTGTTCGCACTTGCACGCTCTGTGCCGCCAATCCCATCTGCGTTGCACTGGACGCTGCTACCGCCATGGCTCCAGACGATCCTCCCGGGGGAGAGACCCCCATTAACACATCGACACCTGACGGGGAGACAGCAGGGGGGGGGGAGGGAGGTACAAAAACGGTAGCCGCCGGAGGGGGACCAGGAGGCAATGGAGGGGGGGAAGCAGAAAGGGGGGCTGGGAAAAGGGGGCAGGCGCGGACAACGATTCCGTGCGCCCCGGGCCCACGGCCGCACCAAAGGAGGGAGGCCAGATGGCCAGAGCGGCAAAACCAGGGTGCCAAGCGAACGGAGCCTGCGGAAACATCCCCGACCAATAAGGCATCTGCGTAAGGGCCCCGGGAGAAACACCCCCGGCGTAAGACCCCGGAAACGGGGCCAACCCCGGAAACGGGGCCAACCCCGGACCCGTCGGGACGGGCCAAGAGGGTACTGAGCCCTGCGAATGCGCAAACGCCGGCGGCAAATAAGGGGCAGAAAGGGTGGGGCGCCCCCTCCCGGAATTCAGGCGACGCCCCGGAGGTCATGACCGGGAATTGTAGCGCGCCCGACCAGGCCACCGACACCGACGCAGCCGTCAGGAATCCCGCGGGCGAAGCCTGAGACCCACTGCCCATTGCCGTAAACGAAGCGGCCATGGTATTGTGGACTGACCCCATCTGCTGTACAATTAGCTGGCCAGCAGATGGCGTCACATCGCCGGGCCACAGGCCGCCGGCCGATGGCAGCAGGATCTGGGACACCGGGAGCGCACCCCGGATGAATCCCAGCCACCTGCCCGACCATCCCCGATGCCGCCGCCCCCACGCTCACCACAGGAGCGGGAACCAGGGGAACGGCGGGGGGGAAAGGGGTACCGACCTCACCCCCAGATGCGTTGCTAAAAGCGGGCCCCGCCCCCCGAGCTGCGCCAAAATTGATGCCAGGGAAACTAAATCCTCCACCAGCCAGGCACCCGCAGGGGAACCGGCTGGGGAGAGCCCCGAAATACCGCGCCGCTGTGCGGCGTCACGGGACCCACTCAGCGGGTCACCTGAACCGCTCACTGCAGCCGCGAGGAGGGAGGACGGAAGGACCAGGGAGGCCGAAGACCAGGCGCGCGCGATACTACCGCCGCGCCGAGCTCCGACCGCAGCCGCTGCCGGGGAGACACCGCCGCCCAGGGAGAACAGCAACAGCTCTCCTGCGGGCGGAACAGCGGGAGGGGGAACCACCCGCACCCGCGGCCGGCGGTAACCAGCCACCGTGAGCGGGCGGGCAGCCTCAGCAAGGCGCCGAAAAAGGCCCGCTGATCTTCACGGACGGGGCATGGTGCAAAGGGGGGAACAGTGAGAGCACAGCACAAAATAATGCAGGTGAAAGGGAAAGAGAAAGTGACAGGGAATACAAAGAAATCACCATAATGCAAATGACACTCCTTACTGCATCCGAAGAAACTGCTAAGAGGAAGATGGCTGCCTATACCCAGGCCTATATACCCCTGTATATACTCCTCCTACCTACACCTGATAGGCACCCTGGGTCACCTGACCCCAACTGTCCATCACTAAGGCTAGCCCTGCCTACCTTAGCCAAATGTCATAAAAATTCCGGGTGCTTAGCTTATGTGGCTTCGAGCCTATGCGGATCTCTGCCTGCCTAATTATTATTATTGTTATTATTATTATTATTATTATTATTTTACATAAAACATGTACTTATTTATCTACAGTATTTCAACCATTTATCTACATTGATGGTACTGTAAAACATACAATGTACATCAGTGGTATTGTACCACTCATATATAGCATACAATGTACATCGATGGTACTGTACCACTCATATAAAGCATACAATGTACATCAATGGTACTGTACCACTCATATAAAGCATACAATGTACATCGATGGTACTGTACCACTCATATAAAGCATACAATGTACATCAATGGTACTAAAGCATACAATGTACATCGGTGGTACTGTACCACTCATATAAAGCATACAATGTACATCGATGGTACTAAAGCATACAATGTACATCGATGGTACTGTACCACTCATATAAAGCATACAATGTACATTGATGGTACTGTACCACACATATAAAGCATACAATGTACATCAATGGTACTGTACCACTCATATACAGCATACAATGTACATCAATGGTACTGTACCACTCATATATAGCATACAATGTACATTGACGGTACTGTACCACTCATATAAAGCATACAATGGGGGTCATTCCGAGTTGTTCGCTCGCAAGCGGATTTTAGCAGATTTGCTCATGCTAAGCCGCCGCCTACTGGGAGTGAATCTTAGCATCTTAAAATTGCGAACGAAGTATTCGCAATATTGCGATTACACACCTCGTAGCAGTTTCTGAGTAGCTCCAGACTTACTCGGCATCTGCGATCATTTCAGTGCTTGTCGTTCCTGGTTTGACGTCACAAACACACCCAGCGTTCGCCCAGACACTCCCCCTTTTCTCCGGCCACTCCTGCGTTTTTTCCGGAAGCGGTAGCGTTTTTTCCCACACGCCCATAAAACGGCCTGTTTCCGCCCAGTAACACCCATTTCCTGTCAATCACATTACGATCGCCAGAACGATGAAAATGCCGTGAGTAAAATTCCTAAGTGCATAGCAAATTTACTTGGCGCAGTCGCAGTGCGGACATTGCGCATGCGCATTAAGCGGAAAATCGCTGCGATGCGAAGATTTTTACCGAGCGAACAACTCGGAATGACCCCCAATGTACATAGATGGTACTGTACCACTGTTGGGAAAGCGCAGCAGAGGTTGTTCTTCCTCAGGCAACTAAGGAAGTTCAACATCCCACAGAAGCTCCTGCTCCTCTTCTACTCCGCGATTGTGGAGTCGGTACTGTGCTCCTCGATACTCGTATGGTACAGCTCCGCCAGCGCGAGGGACATATGCAGGCTCCAAAAGGTGGTCAGAACCGCAGAGAAGATCATCGGGGCCGACCTTCCCTCAGTCCAGGACCTGTACTTGTCCAGAGCTAAAAAGCGGGCAATGAAGATAGTAAAAGACCAGCTACACCCCGGCCACAGCATGTTTAACTTGCTTCCTTCAGGCAGGCGTTACAGGGCTGTCCCCGCCAGATCCACCAGAAGCCTCAAAAGTTTCTTTCCCCAAGCTGTCCGCCTGCTGAACTCCTGAACATTGACTGACTAGACGTACATTTAACTCACTTGTGTCCCTACGGTATACCTATCTGTGTAACTTTACTTGCCCCCCCGCCCACACACACACACACACACCTGCTTACCTGTTACCTACTTGGCTGTTGTATAGCAAACCGAAGACAAATTCCTAGTATACGTAAGTATACCTGGCCAATAAAGCTGATTCTGATTCTGATATAAAGCATACAATGTACATTGATGGTACTGTACCACTCATATAAAGCATACAATGTACATTGATGGTACTGTACCACTCATATAAAGCATACAATGTACATTGATGGTACTGTACCACTCATATAAAGCATACACTGTACATTGATGGTACTGTACCACTCATATAAAGCATACAATGTACATCGATGGTACTGTACCACTCATATAAAGCATACAATGTACATTGATGGTACTGTACCACTCATATAAAGCATACAATGTACATTGATGGTACTGTACCACTCATATAAAGCATACAATGTACATTGATGGTACTGTACCACTCATATAAAGCATACAATGTACATCGATGGTACTGTACCACTCATATAAAGCATACAATGTACATCGATGGTACTGTACCACTCATATAAAGCATACAATGTACATTGATGGTACTGTACCACTCATATAAAGCATACACTGTACATTGATGGTACTGTACCACTCATATAAAGCATACAATGTACATCGATGGTACTGTACCACTCATATAAAGCATACAATGTACATCGATGGTACTGTACCACTCATATAAAGCATACAATGTACATTGATGGTACTGTACCACTCATATAAAGCATACAATGTACATTGATGGTACTGTACCACTCATATAAAGCATACAATGAACTAAGTTTATCAAGTATGTTTAAATCAATTTGTCAGTATACAGGACGAGTGCAGCCCCCCACCACCACCACATCCACACCACCCACTATATCCTTGCACATTCATTGTCCTTATATACAAATAGCCTTAGAACTTGCAACACAAGACCCTACCTTGCGGCTTTCCAGTTGTTGTGGAACTAAGAGTCCCAGCATGCCCAGAGACATAAAGGCTCCACAACAGCCGGAGAAGCACAGGTTGCCTGGACCTGTCCTATACTACATTACATGCCGCCTACAAGTTACCTGATGTTCCCATTGTGTCATACATTTTTATGCTGCTTGTATCACCTACATGTGTATAGGACATGCCAGCACGGGACACAGCCCCCCAGCAGGACACTTGTTTGTTTCTCTTCACAGTTAAAGGACTCTTGTTCCCATTGTCCTCTCCACCATACATAGTAGGAGGGGATGTAAGCAGTGGGGTTGTCTGACTTCTGGCGATGGATGGCCTATGTAGGTGTAAGGGCTGGGTAGCAATGGATCACCCTGTCATACTAGCACCGGTTTGCATAGATTGGAGCACTGAGGCTCGTATACCGGTAACCCGGCTACAACTGTATTTGAAGTGGAATTTTAGGGACAAAAGACAATCCCGCCGTTGTTTTTCATCATCAAAACCTGTTCTAATTTCTGTTGTGTTGTGTTGTGTTGTGTTTGTGATGGGGGCAAAGGTAACAACCAGACACTTTTCTCTGTGCTATAACGGCCCCTGCTTCAGTTTTCTTTTTCTGTTGCGAAGCAGAAAGCTATAGCAAGAAATGTAAGAACACGTCAGTTGCCGCAGTTGGAAAAAGGAAAAACTCCCTCTTTTTAACCTACGTTACATGTGTGAGCACACTGGGAATAGTGTTCAGGGGCGGCATTGGGAATGTAAGTACACATAACGTCATCCTCAGATGGCACTATGTGTTACCTGGTAAGCTACAATGCTCATCTTTTCATCACTTGGTAATCTACCAAAACGCGTTGTTACCATAACTGGTTATGACGACAGATATGTGCTAAGGGGCGGGATGTATTAAGATACATTGCCGCCCCTCGCCGCTTATCGCAGCGATGTTGATCGCATATAAGCCCATAGGCTTCTATAGGGTATCGCCACCCAGAGATGGCGATATCCTGAACGCCGAAAAACCCGTTTTCGGGGGGTTTTACCGCATTTTTCCTTTAGTACATCCCGCCCAAGGTTTGGAGAAAAATAAAATGGATGGAGATAAAGTACCAGCCAATCAGCTCCCAACTGTCATGTTACAGTCTGTGTTTAAAAAATGACAGTTATGAGTTGATTGGTTGGTACTTTATCTCCGTCTACTTTATCTCTCAGCAAGGCTTAGTATATAGACCCTCTAAGTCCATTATGCCTCCCACCTTACCTATACATGGAAGGAGTCGCACTGTGGGACTGTGAGTGGCACTTGATCACCTATGCCCAACGGTGACCTCCCATCATGGCAAATGACCAACAGCCAGGACAGATAGTTGAACCCTCAAGTTGGGACTGCACTGCATAGGTCAGGACAGCCAGGAGAAATGCTTCCTGCAGGGTCACTTGGCCATAAGATCTTAAAATAGAAAATTATTTTCCAATGCATATTTGTGTCATTACATGTTAGATACCAAATCTATGTTCTGGACACCAATTTGCCTAAACAGCGATGTAACCCTTCGTAGGCTGCACCGCCTGCTATTGTCATTCCTTCTAAACACATGTAAATATCTGCACCGGATAACACTTGTGACAGACTATTTATCATGGAATTGTGTTTGTTTGTCTTATGCTGGTGTGTAGTAATTGCTGCATTTATTTTATAGTATTGATTACATCAGGTCCCCCAGGAATTCATTACCTCGTATTTACACATATCGGAGGTATGAAAACCGCTCTGCTCCGCCAACAGAAAAGACACTTTGTCTAACAGTGTTGAGGGCATTAAAAATGAAATTGTAAACTACAGTACAGTGTCTTACAAACTCTACCGGTATCTGAATAAAACCGGATCTGCTATACAAAAGAATGTTTATTTTTTTATTAAAACATTTTATTATTTTCCTCAATAAAAACTATCTGCCCTAAAATCACACAAACTACCAGAAATTTAAACCGCAAGATATTGGGACATAGGTCTGCACTTGTTAAATTAGGTACGCCTACAGAACTGCTGCATACAGTGTATATGAATAATCAGGGCTGGTACTACCATTATTCAGCTGCCTAGTGCGCCAGCACAGCGCAGTGTCTGAGAAGGGGGCAGGGCTTTCCAGGGCAAGGCACAACCCTGACGCCTGCTGTGCACCATGGGAGATAGGAGGGATCATTGAGAGGCGACAGTCCACTAGTACTACCCAGCCTGCAGGGTGTGAGGGAGGGGGGACAGTACACTCATATGTTGTATTTCCCCATATTATGTGTATATGTGTCTGTGTTACTGTAATGTGCTTCTGTTTAGATAGATGTGCTGCTGTTAGTGAGGCAGAGATGTGCTGCTGTCAGTGCAGAGCCAGCCATAGGCATAGGCAAACTAGGCAATTGCCTAGGGCATTTGATATGCCTAGGGGCATCAGCAGCTTCTGCTGATTAAAATGATATGCGGCATGCCTATATTCTATGTGTAGCATTTCATATGCAGATACAGCCACAGTCTCACACAGTATATAGGCATGCTGCATATAATTTTAATCAGCAGAAACTGCTTGTGCATCCTAGCCACATAGCAATGCAACTAAGATGCATTTTCATTAAAAAAAGGTGCCCGACGTTAGCATCGAGGCAAGATTTATGAGGACACATCTGTATCCAAGCAGAGGCAGAGGACACAGTGTTAGTGGCAGTGTGAGTGCTGTGTGCATGTGAGTGGGTTGGTTGTGCAGTAGTGTTCAGAATATGTGTAAGGAGCATTATGTGTGTCATGTAAAAATGCATTAATAATGTGCAACATATATGTAAGGGGCACTATGTGTGTCATTATGTGTATAAGGGCATTAATAATGTGCGGCATATGTGTAACAGGGTACTACTGTATGTGTGTCATTATGTGTATAGGAGCACTAATAATGTGCAGCAAATGTGTAGGTGGCACTATGTGTTTCATTATGTGTATAAGGGCATTAATAATGTGAGGCATATGTGTAAGGGACATTGGGGGTCATTCCGGGTTGTTCGCTCGATGCCGATTTTCGCAACGGAGCGATTAATGCAAAAATGCGCATGCAGTATTTTAGCTCAAAACTTAGTAGATTTACTCACGGCAGAACGAAGAATTTTCATCGTTGAAGTGATCGGAGTGTGATTGACAGGAAGTGGGTGTTTCTGGGCGGAAACTGACCGTTTTCTGGGAGTGTGCGAAAAAACGCAGGCATGCCAGGATAAAACGCGGGAGTGTCTGGAGAAACGGGGGAGTGGCTGGCCGAACGCAGGGTGTGTTTGTGACGTCAAACCAGGAACGAAACGGGCTGAGCTGATCGCAGTGTAGGAGTAAGTCTCGAGCTACTCAGAAACTGCTAAGAATTTTCTATTCGCAATTCTGCTAATCTTTCGTTCGTAATTCTGCTAAGCGAAGATACACTCCCAGAGGGCGGCGGCCTAGCATGTGCAATGCTGCTAAAAGCAACTAGCGAGCGAACAACTCGGAATGACCCCCTTTATGTGTAAAAGGTCATTAATAAAGGTTGTCATAATGTGTAAGGCGCATTATGTTTATAAGGACATTAATAAGGTGTCTCATATGTGTAAGGGGCATTACTGTGTGGAATTGTGTATAAATGCATTACTAATGTGTTGCATTATGTGTATAAGGTGCTCTACTATGTGGTGTTGCGTATAGAAAGGGCACTACTGTGCCGTCTAATGTGAATAAAGAGCAATAGGGTGTGGTGTAATGTGAATAAGGAGCAATTTAGTGTGATGTAATGTGAATAAGGGGCTCTACTGTGAGGAGTAACGTTTATAAGGTAAAGTGATACTACTGTGGGATGTAATATGAATTTTGGACACTATTGCATGATCAAATGTGAATAAAGTTGTATTACTGTGTGGCGTAATTGGAATTGGGGTTACTATTGTGTGGCCATGCCCCTTGCCAGCAAAAACACAGGGCTGTTTCTAGCCAATTTGGCTCCCAGTGCGAGATTTAAAAATGCGCCCCCCCATGACATAAAAAAAATGTGCCCCCCCCCCCCACACACACACACCTAGATAAAAAAAAAAAAATTGCGCGCGCACTCGGCAAGGGGGCATGGCCTCATCTAAATGGGTGTGGCCTCATATAAATTGATGTGGCCTCGTCTGAAAAGACTACCTCACAATCCAGTTTTTGACCATGCTCCAACAGATCACGACCACCACAGGAAAAAAAAATTCTACCATATTAAGCCCCACACAGTAATGCCCCCTGCACCATATTATGCCACACACCGCAATGCCCTTGATACCTTAAATCCCCACACTATGGCAGGCAAGAGTCCCCATTTCACACATTACGGCAGGAGTCCCCATTTTACACATTGAGAGAGAGAGAGAGAGAGAGAGAGAGAGAGAGAGAATACTTACAGAGGCGATTACCGCTCTTCGGCCCGCCTCACCAGTCGCTCCTCGCGCCGGCCTTTCCCTCTTCCTAACTTGGATCCCCCTCTGTACTCCGCTCGGGGGGGGGAGTTTCGCGGAGTGACGGGGTTGCGTCGTGACGTAACGACGCAAACGCATCATTCCGTGAGACTCCGCCCCCCGAGCGGGTTACTCGGGGAGAAATAGAAGGGGGAAGCAGGGAGCCACAGTTAGTGCCGCGGCGGGCGCCCAGTGCGGTTGCACTGCTCGCCTGCCCCAAGAAACGGCCCTGCAAAAACACACCCCTTTTTGTGCGAGCTGTTCCTATTTAAAGTATAGGGGGTACAAACACCAAAATAAGGACTGCTATGGGTGAGGGGTGGTGTTGCTGGGAAAGAGGTGCAAGGTCAGAGGCTGAACCAGCGGTGGTGCTAGGGGGCACCAGCCAAAATCTTGCCTAGGGCATCATATTGGTTAGGGCCGGCTCTGTGTCAGTGAGGCGGGGATGTGCCGCTGTCAGTGAGGCGGGGATGCGCTGCTGTCAGTGAGACGGGGATGCGCTGCTGTCAGTGAGGCAGGGATGTGCCACTGTCAGTGAAACGGAGATGTGCCACTGTCAGTGAGGATGGGATGTGTACCCTGTCAGTGAGGCGGGGATGTGCCGCTATCAGTGAGGCGGGGATGTGCCGCTGTCAGTGAGGTGGGGATGTGCCGCTGTCAGGGAGGCGGGGATGTGCCACTGTCAGTGAGGATGGGATGTGTACCCTGTCAGTGAGGCGGGGATGTGCCGCTGTCAGTGAGGTGGGGATGTGCTGCTGTCAGTGAGGTGGGGATGTGCCGCTGTCAGTGAGGATGGGATGTGTACCCTGTCAGTGAGGCAGGGATGTGCCGCTATCAGTGAGGTGGGGATGTGCCGCTGTCAGGGAGGTGGGGATGTGCTGCTGTCAGTGAGGCAGGGATGTGCCGCTGTCAGTGAGGCTGGGATGTGCCACTTTCAGTGTGGTGGGGATGTGCTGCTGTCAGTGAGGCAGGGATGTGCCGCTGTCAGTGAGGCGGGGATGTGCCACTGTCAGTGAGGATGGGATGAGTACCCTGTCAGTGAGGCGGGGATGTGCCGCTGTCAGTGAGGTGGGGATGTGCTGCTGTCAGTGAGGCGGGGATGTGCCACTGTCAGTGAGGTGGGGATGTGTACCCTGTCAGTGAGGCAGGGATGTGCTGCTGTCAGTGAGGCGGGGATGTGCCACTGTCAGTGAGGATGGGATGTGTACCCTGTCAGTGAGGCGGGGATGTGCCGCTGTCAGTGAGGTGGGGATGTGCCGCTCTCAGTGAGGTGGGGATGTGCCACTGTCAGTGAGGATGGGATATGTACCCTGTCAGTGAGGCGGGGATGTGCCACTGTCAGTGAGGATGGGATGTGTACCCTGTCAGTGAGGCAGGGATGTGCCACTGTCAGTGAGGATGGGATGTGTACCCTGTCAGTGAGGCAGGGATGTGCCACTGTCAGTGAGGTGGGGATGTGCCGCTGTCAGTGAGGTGGGGATATGCCACTGTCAGTGAGGATGGGATGTGTACCCTGTCAGTGAGGCGGGGATGTGCCACTGTCAGTGAGGATGGGATGTGTACCCTGTCAGTGAGGCAGGGATGTGCCACTGTCAGTGAGGATGGGATGTGTACCCTGTCAGTGAGACAGGGATGTGCCGCTGTCAGTGAGGCAGGGATGTGCTGCTGTCAGTGAGGCGGGGATGTGCCGCTATCAGTGAGGATGGGATGTGTACCCTGTCAGTGAGGCGGGGATGTACCGCTGTCAGTGAGGTGGGGATGTGCTGCTGTCAGTGAGGCGGGGATGTGCCACTGTCAGTGAGGTGGGGATGTGCCACTGTCAGTGAGGATGGGATGTGTACCCTGTCAGTGAGGCGGGGATGTGCCGCTATCAGTGAGGCGGGGATGTACCGCTGTCAGGGAGGTGGGGATGTGCTGCTGTCAGTGAGGCGGGGATGAGCCGCTGTCAGTGAGGCGGGGATGTGCCGCTGTCAGTGAGGCGGGGATGTGCCACTGTCAGTGAGGATGGGATGTGTACCCTGTCAGTGAGGCGGGGATGTGCCGCTGTCAGTGAGGTGGGGATGTGCTGCTGTCAGTGAGGCGGGGATGTGCCGCTGTCAGTGAGGTGGGGATGTGCCACTGTCAGTGAGGATGGGATGTGTACCCTGTCAGTGAGGTGGGGATGTGCCGTTGTCAGTGAGGCGGGGATGTGCCGCTGTCAGGGAGGTGGGGATGTGCTGCTGTCAGTGAGGCGGGGATGTGCCGCTGTCAGTGAGGTGGGTATGTGCTGCCGTCAGTGAGGCGGGGATGTGCCGCTGTCAGTGAGGTGGGGATGTGCCACTGTCAGTGAGGATGGGATGTTTACCCTGTCAGTGAGGCAGGGATATGCCGCTGTCAGTGAGGCGGGGATGTGCCACTGTCAGTGAGGATGGGATGTGTACCCTGTCAGTGAGGCGGGGATGTGCCGCTGTCAGTGAGGTGAGGATGTGCCGCTGTCAGTGAGGTGGCGATGTGCCACTGTCAGTGAGGCGGGTATGTGTACCCTGTCAGTGAGGCAGGGATGTGCCGCTGTCAGTGAGGCGGGGATGTGCCACTGTCAGTGAGGATGGGATGTGTACCCTGTCAGTGAGGCGGGGATGTGCCGCTGTCAGTGAGGCGTGGATGTGCCGCTGTCAGTGAGGCGGGGATGTGCCGCTGTCAGTGAGGCGGGGATGTGCCGCTGTCAGTGAGGCGCTGCTATACAGAGGGTCCGGGAAGTGGGAGATTTTTCAAACCTTCAAAAAGAGTGGAGTTGTTGCCAGTAGCAACTAGGGGGTCAAATGAGTCCTGTTGGTGGGAACACCAGAAGCCAATATAGAAGTTTCCAATTATCCCTATACATAGTGACTGCTCATATCTCCTAAAAATGCCTTTTTTACATCATAAAATGTTTTTCATTTTCTCATCTAAATATTATTTTAATATAAGTCATACTTAGACTGGAATGGCCACAATGCTTTAGGAGAAAATCACTGTTCACTCCAACCGTGAGCTAAGAATAAGTGCCAGTGACATGATTGGTCCCAGTTGGTTCCCGGCAGGTCTATAGATTGCAGACTGAGGTCCCGGCAGACTTGGGCTCGGCATAAATTGCTGTTTACCATGGAAAGAGGATCTTCTGTTTCCAATGTGGTATAGGAGCTTGCCATTAGCAGTCCTTACATTGGTTGTTTATCTCTTTAAAAGACACTATTAAGTGTATTTGAAATACTGTATATGTCTCACAAGGGGCTGCGGTCTCTGCTGACACAGCCAAAGGCAATGATCCATACAATAATATTTGACAATAACATTTTATAATGCCTGGGATCACTTTCATTTGTGTCAGGTGTGATGAAAAGTATTGGATGCAGTTTGCAGATGTGTATTTGCAGCAATTTAAATGTATACTGTGCACTCAAATACAGGACAGCCGGATTCCATTGGTGTAATAATTATATCTGATTTTCCCATTTATTTTTCAATCAAAATATTGAAGATTGAACTAGTTGACCAATCTCAAAAATCTATGAAATGTCAACGAATTAATTCTGCCCAGGTTATTTGTAAATAAGTGGGAAAAGCAGTAGCTGACACGCATTGATGTAAGCAAAACTGAAGTAACAATGAATGAAAGAAGATAATTAACAAAATATTTCATTCAAATGTTGTGGACATTGAAGCATAACTGAATTCTGCATTCCAACTTATTCACTAATTAACTGTTACGGACATATTTATTACACAATACGCATCTCAGCTGCGAACGGGATGTGATAAAATCGCACAAACTGGCAATGCGATAATTGAATAAATTGCAGGGATGTATTAATTGCTGCATGCAGGGAAAGCTGTGTCCCTGTGAATCCTCTCCGCACACTTCACATATGGTGATAAATAATGTGCCGCACATGTATCTCCAGTAGCGGATCTTGCTACGGGCAAGCAGGATTTTTGCCCGGGGCGCCGCCTTCCGGAGGACGCCGCTGCCGTGGCAAGATCCGCAACTGGTTCCGGTGCTGTGTGGTGTACACTGCATTGTGGGAGCGGCACATAGATGCTAGAGGTCATAACTGACCTCTAGTGTCTATGCGGTGCTATGGGAGAGACGTCATGACGTCTCTCCCATAGATCCGAGGAGCTGCACCGGCGGCAGGAGACGGAGGGCAGCAGCGGTCGGGAAGCAGGAGCGGGGATTGTAAGTATTTATTTTTATTTATTTATTTATTTTCTACTCTACAGGGGGCACATTACTGGGGGCAATTTTACAGGGGGCACAGTACTGGGGGCAATTCTACAGGGGGCACAGTACTGGGGCAATTCTACAGGGGGCACAGTACTGGGGGCAATACTACTGTGGGCACAGCTACAGGGGGCATAACTGACCATGCCCCTTCTCCATGAAGCCACACCCCTATTTTCTCACCCGGGGCGCCGCAAGGTCTAGATCCGGCCCTGTGTATCTCCACCGCTACCGGCTGCCGCTACCCTGACATTCTCCCACCCCACCCCTTACTCTTACTCGGTGATCAGGACTTAGGGGGACATTTACTAAGCAGTGATAAGAGCAGAGACATGAGCCAGTGGAGAAGTGGCCCCATCAACCAATCAGCATATCTGTATCATTTTATAGTATGCAAATAATAGATGTTACATCAGTGCTGATTGGTTGCCATGGGCAACTTCTCCACTGGCTCACTTCTCCGCTCTTATCACTGCTTAGTAAATGTCCCCCTTAGTGAGAGAGCTCCTCTGTAACCCCATCATGTGATGTCTGCTGTAAACTGAGATGCCGGTTCACAGCAGAATAAGATGATCAGCGTCAAAGAGTAAGAAGCCGACAATCAGATGATCGGAATCACGTAGGAGCTCACCGGGTTCCCGATCACCGGACCTTGGTGATTGTAACTTTTTTTTTTTACAGTGATCAGCCTGTGGGCTTATTAGACAGATCACAAGTGTTGGTTCCCGACTCTGCTTTGTCTGTCAGGAGGGAACCGTGGACAACGCCAACTTCAGATGGAGTTGTCATTTCAGGGCTCCCTGCGGAGCAGATCGCATTTGCCATAAAAATTTATAGGGCTTGGAGTAGTTTTTCACAAAATTTGCTAAAAAAAAAAAGCCCTTTAATACAATTTAATCAGGTGAAACTAAAATAATGTGAAAAGTATGTAAAAACACCCGTTTTCACATTATTTTAGTAACAATAATATTGATAAATAGGGCCCTTAGTGAATACAGGGGGTCATTCCGAGTTGTTCGCTCTGTAAATTTCTTCGCATCGCAGCGTTTTTCCGCTTAGTGCGCATGCGCAATGTTCGCACTGCGACTGCGCCAAGTAAATTTGCTATGCAGTTAGGAATTTTACTCACGGCTTTTTCATCGTTCTGGTGATCGTAATGTGATTGACAGGAAGTGGGTGTTTCTGGGCGGAAACTGACCGTTTTATGGGAGTGTGTGAAAAAACGCTACAGTTTCTGGGAAAAACGCGGGAGTGGCTGGAGAAACGGAGGAGTGTCTGGGCGAACGCTGGGTGTGTTTGTGACGTCAAACCAGGAACGACAAGCACTGAACTGATCGCAGATGCCGAGTAAGTCTCGAGTTACTCAGAAACTGCACAGAGATGTCTTATCGCAATATTGCGAATCTTTCGTTCGCAATTTTAAGATGCTAAGATTCACTCCCAGTAGGCGGCGGCTTAGCGTGTGCAAAGCTGCTAAAAGCAGCTTGCGAGCGAACAACTCGGAATGAGGGCCACAGACTTGTTTTCAAAAGTTTTGTTGCTGCCGGACCAAACATATCCCATTTTCTAAGCAAACAGCACCACCTTCTGGTGAGATGAATAGTTGCAGATGTAGAAACATTGTAGATCTCTTTAAATACAGGTTAAGACACAACTGTATAAACATAGTGGTACACTGTATTTACTAAAGGTCAATTTCAATTGTTTTTAACAATTTTGAATCAGTGTCGTCTTCAGGGGCCAAAAAGCACAATTACAAGTCAGACAATTTTTTATATTAATTTTTAAATGTTAGGAAAAGTGCTTTTTAGCCCCCTAAATTTAAATCTATATATATAAAAAAAAAACCTCTTCAGGGACCTGGTACACTTCAGGGGCCAAACTGGGTCACAAATGAAATCTCAGTTTTCAGTTAAAACAATATATTTATTATATTATGTTTCAACTTTTATGCTTGATTATTGGCTCAAACTAACATTTATTATGTACTACTTAGTTATCACTGTTGTTTTTACCTATGTATACTGGTATTAAAATAATGTAAACAGCAGAGAATATCTTGTAGTGTTAAAGTACATATATATATATATACAGTATGTGAACATGGCATCTCCCTGCATCTCCCTGCAGCGCCGGCCACACATAGGGTTAGGTGAGCCCCTGACTAAAGGATAAAAAAGGGGCAGACTAGATGGACCAAGTGGTTCTTATCTGCCGGTAAATTCTATGTTTCTATATGGTTTAATATTCACCCAGGGTGAGATAACTGGATGCTGAGCACAGCTTCACTAATTAGAACACAGCGAAAAAGGCTCACCTGGCGCTCTCTAGTGGTAAACTAAGAAACTGCGGTATCATTTCTGCTTCAAGGATGCTGCTTACTCACAGTCAGGGCCGGACTGGCCCACAGGGGAAAACCCCGGTGTGCCCCACTGCCTGTAGGCCCTCTCCCTCCTTTAGGGATCAATTTCCATACTCTATCCTAGTGCACTTAAATTGTGCATTATACATGTTACATTATACTTCACAATAATACGGTTTATTATATATTTACCAAGGGGAACAGAACATGTACTCTGTAATGGTTAGCCAAAAACTCTGTGGTGGCTGGCCACGCCCCAGTGGATCCTGGCCACACCCTTATGCATGGGCCCCTACACCAGCATTCCCCCGGTGGGCCCTTCATGCCCAAGTCCGACACTGCTAACAGTACCATGTTTTTGCATTTTTGTAGTTTGTGTGGATAGTTTTGTCATCTGGGACCCCCAATTGTAGAAAGGCATACCCTCGAGGGACTCGCTTCGCTCGCCACACTTCGGCGTTAAATGTTAAATGTAACATGTTTTTGGACTATTTCATACCTTCTCTATCCATGTCGGCATAGAGTTGGTTATAAACCTTGTGGCGAGTGAAGCGAGCCCCGCGTGGGTGTGCCTTTCTACAGTTGGAGATCCCAGATGACAAAACTATCCACACAAACCACAAAAATGCAAAAAACATGGGGGTATATTTACTAAGGTCCCGATTTTGCCCGAGATGCCGTTTTTTCTTCAAAGTGTCATCTCGGTCATTTACTAAACTCAAATCACGGCCGCGATGAGGGCATTCGTATTTTTTTGGAAGTCAAAGTAAAAAATTACGAATGAATACACCATCGGTCAAAACGCGCCTGTTTAGATATGAATCTCGGTCATTTACTAACCATTCGTAATTGTAATGTATACCGTGAAAATGCATTTGCGGCCCTGAAAAATTACAACTCGTAAAAAAGTCCTAAAAAAAAACAGACCTGCTTTTGAGAAGCGTGTTTACATGTGTAGTCAATTATCCATTACTCACACCTGAATGTTTGGCCCTATAAAAGTGTCCCAGGCACATTTTGAAATTCACTCACTCTGAAATGGCGGCTGTGGTGTGTGCTAATGACTTTCTGTTTGCTGTGGGATACCTGAGACTGCTCCATGAGGCTTCCAGAAATCAGGGCCAGGTAAGTGAACATGGTCAGCAGGTTGTCCAGGTGCCGCGGAGGCTGCGCCAGCCACGTTTTTTTAGGGGTCGTTTAAACTTAAACGCATTGTCTGATGATAGGGTCATACAGATGTTCCGCCTAAATAGAAACAACATTTTCCGCCTGTATGACCTTGTCAAACTGGGACTAGACCCTGAGACAGCACGCTCTCGCTCTGTCTCAGGCCTGCACAAACTCCTGGCTGTGTTACACTTTATGGCTACTGGGAGCTTCCAGGCTGTGACAGGCAACGTCATTGGTATCTCGCAGCCAACCTTTTCCAAATATTTGAATCAGGTGAGTTGAAAAATACATACACGTTTATGTCTAAGTGTTGCTTCTGTAAGGTCTTACAACACAGTATTGTATAGAATACATAACATGACACTCACCTTAGATTGTTTAATGTCCACTCAGGTTTTGGATGTCTTGGATCCACATATTAATGCCTCAATCTGCTTCCCTACCCAGGAGTCGCAGTGGCATGCTGTCAGGGTAGCTTTCTATGAGCTTGCTCGCATGCCCAATGTGCTGGGTGCCATAGATTGCACACACGTTCAGCTGAGACCACCTAGGGGCCGTCAATATATCTATACCAATAGACATATGGCCCAATCCACTAATGTCCAGGTGGTTTGTGATGCAAAACTTAAAATTATGAGTGTGGTTGCAGGTTACCCTGGTGGCTGCCATGACTCCTTCATCCTCAGTCAGTCATCGCTCTTCGATAAATTTGAGGACGGACAAATGCCTGATGGCTGGCTGCTGGGTATGTTCCAAATGTGTTGTGTGTATGTGTATTAACTACAAACACCATTTTTGTATAGGGTAATTAATAATCATACACATGTACTAATGTTGCCTATATCTGTTTTTCAGGTGATGGTGGTTATGGCTGCTACTCTTGGCTCCTTACTCCATTGTCCCAACCTGATTCTCCTGCTGAACACAGTTACAATCATACACATAAGGCTACGCGGAATGTGATAGAAAGATGTTTTGGGGTGCTGAAATCTAGGTTTCGGTGTCTGGATAAATCTGCTGGCCTTTTGTTGTATAGTCCCTCAAAGGTGACTAGGATTGTGTTCTGCTGCTGTTTTCTCCATAATCTGTGTTTGAATCAACATCTGGCACATGATGAGGGAGAAAGCAGTCAGCAAGCAGAGGAGTTTGAAACATCTGGTGACAGTGTGAGTACAGATGTAGGGAGGCAGGTTAGGCAAGAAGTGATTCTGCAGTATTTTACTGGTAAGTTTTTGTTGGATGTAATTAACCTTGACTAAACACTTTGCAATACATTTTTGTAAGTGTGAATGTGTGTTTTGTTACTTACTGTTTGTTGTTTATAGTGGTGTGTACATTTTAGTTCGTTTTTGTTCTAAATACATTGTCATTCATTACCCCAGTAAATCATACATACATAGCGTCTTCTACAATGTTTGTCACGGACACTGGAAGTTGTGTGATTTCATGAATCAAATTTTTATTGTGTTACACAAATGTTATTTATATTTTATTTTTTTCTCTTGTGTGTGCTGGGTGCCGTGCTTTGTGCTGGCTCACTGGCACGTGTTCGGGAGGATCGACGAACAGGGGAGGTTACTGGCGTTTGGCTAGGGGTCGTGGTTCCTGAGCTGGAGCTCACTTGTTGTGCTGCCATCAAAGAGATGTTGTGGCTTAAATTATGGATGCTGGCATTCAGTTGGTTGCAGTGTGGCTGGCCACAATCCTCGACAATGACTCATTCACAACCTGATTGTGTTGTATCAGTTGGATGAGTGTTTGCTGCTGGCGCTGTTGCTCATCAATGATGCGCGTCAAATGTGCCAGCATTTGATTGTTGTCTGCCCGGATTTGCTCCATAGAAGTGGCAATTCTGCCTACTTGGACAATCAGTCTGGCCGAGTTGCGACTAATGCGCGGAAGATGATGGGGCAGACTGGCAAGGTGTTGGGTGTGGGCGTTCAGGCAGGCATTGCTTTGGCTCTGTTGGGTTGTCCAACTGGACCAAAAGTCAGCGGGAATTTGTTGCTGGGGTGGAGCTTGGAGCAGTTGTGGACTAATGGAGGCTTGGGGGATATCCTGCGGCTGGGTTGGCTGGGTCGGAACAACGGGTGTTAGGTGCAGTGTGTAGGTGGCCTGTTGGTCTTGTTCCTGCTGGTCAACGTCGGGCATCAAGGTTGGTTCTGCATGGGGTGGGCAACATGCACTGTTTACTTTACAATTAATATATTTGGTAGTCCTAAACATTTCTAAATTAATAATACTCCATTCATTTTTTATTTTGAGTTGTGTTTTTCTAAACGAGGAATCTTTTGTTTCCAAAAACATATATCCCATCACAGGCGTGCACATAGACTGACTGGCGGGATCCACACCTAACTACCTCCCCTCCACAGCATTATAGTGTTCTGTCACCTCCCCTGTCCAGGATATAGACTGCTCACCTGGATGGTCCAGAGGAGCGGATCAAGTAAGCAGTCTACATCCAGGACAGGGGAGGTGTGTGAACGCTATAATGGTGTTGAGGGGGTGGTGGTGGATTTAGTTCGGTGAGTAATTTGCTGTTCTTTTTCTGTGCACGTGTGTGGACTAAATTTAGTAAGATGGGTGTTCATTTTTAAATGTGATGTTGGCCATAGCAACCAATAAGACTTTGATAATTTATGCATTTGCACCTTCAAGAAGTAAATACGTGAAATCTGATTGGTTGTTATGGCAAACATGTCATCTCAACTACAACTCACATCATAGTAACTGTACTGTGTAGATTATTTTGTATGTGTTTAGTGTAAGTTTTTACTCACCAGATAACTGAGGTGATCGGGGCTCATCACTTTGTGGACTAGCCAATAGTGCCTGTGGTGGCTGGGGTGAGACTGCGGAGATGCGCCGCCTGGGTGGGGAAGATGGAGCCGCAGATTCTGAATCAAGACGCCGTGTCTTACTTGGCCTCCTGGGTAAGTTACCCGAGCCCTGTGATGGGCGCCTTAGAGGAGGGCGGCTTGCAGAAGAAGAACCTATGTGAATATATAAACATTAATATTTTGTACTTCTATGTGTTTGCAGAATATGTGACTACAGTGAATTCTTACCTGCAATCCCAGCATCCTCATCAGTTGGCAGTGGCCTGTCTGGGCGGCTGGTCTGGCGTACTGTTGCAAAAGTGATAACAACATTATGACCATACTTGGAAAACACATTGATAACTGCAAAACCTTAGTGTACTGTAACCGTATTGTAAAGTAAACTAATTTCTGCTTAAGATCTTCTGGATTACTTAATTTGGTTTGTCTATAAAAATGAACATGGTGTTGCACTAAATAATTCTGTAACATTGATGAATTGTGTGCAAGATATTGCAGAGATTGATTACTTGCAACTTGACCCAAACTTTAAAAAAAAAATATATGCCAAAGAATTCCAAACACACTAACAAATCATACAAAACTGCTATTAAATACAACAGCTATGGGCAAGCAATATCTCAGATTAAGTATTGCAACTACACATACCAGCATGCACTGCACCTGATTTAACATTCAATAAAACAAAAAATCAGCCAAGGCATGATGGGAAATGCAGTTTAAAAACACAAATACAGCTTAAGGGTGCAGAGGCCTGCAATACATGACCAACACAATGTATGCATACTTAAAGAAACATTTGAATTTTGCAGCATGATCAGTTTTGAATATTTACAATATAAATAAAAATAAAAAAACTCACCATCCTGCGTTGGCCGGTCCGAATCCCGGACATGAGTTGCAGACACCACTTCTGCAGGAATCAGTGCCCGCACAGGCTCCTCCCAATCACGATAGGTTGCCCGGAAAGGGTGTCCACCCCCGGTTTGGTGGGCTGATTTGGCCTCCTTGGCCATCTTGGCCTTGACACGGCGCTTGATGTCGTAAAACCTTTTGCGACACGTGTCCTCAGTCCGCCTCACCACACCCTCACTATTAACTGCCACTATAACTTTCCCCCACAGGACAGACTTCCTGCGGGAGGACACCTTGGCAGCATCCTGGCCAAACAATTGCCGATGATGCCTCATCAGCTCCCGCACCAACGCCATGTTTTCAGCATAGCTGAACTTTACATTACGGCCAGTCTTGGTAGTGGTGCGTGGCTGCGGAGCCACAGCACCATCACTATCACTTGAAAACTGAGCAACAGGCACCCCCTCCTCCTCTTCACTAACCTCCTCCCTCTCACTAACCCCCTCCACCTCACTCACCTCCTCCCTCTCACTCACCTCCTCCACCTCACTAACCTCCTCCCTCTCACTAACCTCCTCCACCACACTGACCTCTGAGTCAGACATAATGAGGACAAAAGACACAAAACACAGAAAAAAGAAAACAGAAAACACACTCCTCCACTACTACTACACACCACACAGCCAACACACACACTCACTCACTCACTCACTCACTCACAAACAATGACAAAAGACTTGAAAAAAAAAACAAGGACAAAAAAGTTAACAAACTTTGAAAAAACTATACAACAAATATGACAAGACTACTTACACACACAGTACAGCACTCAACAATCGCAAAACTCCTCTCTAAATCCACCAAAAACCCCACCAAACTCACCAACTCCTAATACACCTTCCTCTCTCCTCTCCACTAGCTAAACCCACGAGGTGCGGTGTGTTTGGTAGAGATGAGCGCCTGAAATTTTTCGGGTTTTGTGTTTTGGTTTTGGGTTCGGTTCCGCGGCCGTGTTTTGGGTTCGAACGCGTTTTGGCAAAACCTCACCGAATTTTTTTTGTCGGATTCGGGTGTGTTTTGGATTCGGGTGTTTTTTTCAAAAAACACTAAAAAACAGCTTAAATCATAGAATTTGGGGGTCATTTTGATCCCAAAGTATTATTAACCTCAAAAACCATAATTTACACTCATTTTCAGTCTATTCTGAATACCTCACACCTCACAATATTATTTTTAGTCCTAAAATTTGCACCGAGGTCGCTGTGTGAGTAAGATAAGCGACCCTAGTGGCCGACACAAACACCGGGCCCATCTAGGAGTGGCACTGCAGTGTCACGCAGGATGTCCCTTCCAAAAAACCCTCCCCAAACAGCACATGACGCAAAGAAAAAAAGAGGCGCAATGAGGTAGCTGTGTGAGTAAGATTAGCGACCCTAGTGGCCGACACAAACACCGGGCCCATCTAGGAGTGGCACTGCAGTGTCACGCAGGATGTCCCTTCCAAAAAACCCTCCCCAAACAGCACATGACGCAAAGAAAAAAAGAGGCGCAATGAGGTAGCTGTGTGAGTAAGATTAGCGACCCTAGTGGCCGACACAAACACCGGGCCCATCTAGGAGTGGCACTGCAGTGTCACGCAGGATGTCCCTTCCAAAAAACCCTCCCCAAACAGCACATGACGCAAAGAAAAAAAGAGGCGCAATGAGGTAGCTGTGTGAGTAAGATTAGCGACCCTAGTGGCCGACACAAACACCGGGCCCATCTAGGAGTGGCACTGCAGTGTCACGCAGGATGTCCCTTCCAAAAAACCCTCCCCAAACAGCACATGACGCAAAGAAAAAAAGAGGCGCAATGAGGTAGCTGTGTGAGTAAGATTAGCGACCCTAGTGGCCGACACAAACACCGGGCCCATCTAGGAGTGGCACTGCAGTGTCACGCAGGATGTCCCTTCCAAAAAACCCTCCCCAAACAGCACATGACGCAAAGAAAAAAAGAGGCGCAATGAGGTAGCTGACTGTGTGAGTAAGATTAGCGACCCTAGTGGCCGACACAAACACCGGGCCCATCTAGGAGTGGCACTGCAGTGTCACGCAGGATGTCCCTTCCAAAAAACCCTCCCCAATCAGCACATGATGCAAAGAAAAAGAAAAGAAAAAAGAGGTGCAAGATGGAATTGTCCTTGGGCCCTCCCACCCACCCTTATGTTGTATAAACAAAACAGGACATGCACACTTTAACCAACCCATCATTTCAGTGACAGGGTCTGCCACACGACTGTGACTGATATGACGGGTTGGTTTGGACCCCCCCCAAAAAAGAAGCAATTAATCTCTCCTTGCACAAACTGGCTCTACAGAGGCAAGATGTCCACCTCATCTTCACCCTCCGATATATCACCGTGTACATCCCCCTCCTCACAGATTATCAATTCGTCCCCACTGGAATCCACCATCTCAGCTCCCTGTGTACTTTGTGGAGGCAATTGCTGCTGGTCAATGTCTCCGCGGAGGAATTGATTATAATTCATTTTAATGAACATCATCTTCTCCACATTTTCTGGATGTAACCTCGTACGCCGATTGCTGACAAGGTGAGCGGCGGCACTAAACACTCTTTCGGAGTACACACTTGTGGGAGGGCAACTTAGGTAGAATAAAGCCAGTTTGTGCAAGGGCCTCCAAATTGCCTCTTTTTCCTGCCAGTATAAGTACGGACTGTGTGACGTGCCTACTTGGATGCGGTCACTCATATAATCCTCCACCATTCTATCAATGTTGAGAGAATCATATGCAGTGACAGTAGACGACATGTCCGTAATCGTTGTCAGGTCCTTCAGTCCGGACCAGATGTCAGCATCAGCAGTCGCTCCAGACTGCCCTGCATCACCGCCAGCGGGTGGGCTCGGAATTCTGAGCCTTTTCCTCGCACCCCCAGTTGCGGGAGAATGTGAAGGAGGAGATGTTGACAGGTCGCGTTCCGCTTGACTTGACAATTTTGTCACCAGCAGGTCTTTCAACCCCAGCAGACCTGTGTCTGCCGGAAAGAGAGATCCAAGGTAGGCTTTAAATCTAGGATCGAGCACGGTGGCCAAAATGTAGTGCTCTGATTTCAACAGATTGACCACCCGTGAATCCTTGTTAAGCGAATTAAGGGCTGCATCCACAAGTCCCACATGCCTAGCGGAATCGCTCCCTTTTAGCTCCTTCTTCAATGCCTCCAGCTTCTTCTGCAAAAGCCTGATGAGGGGAATGACCTGACTCAGGCTGGCAGTGTCTGAACTGACTTCACGTGTGGCAAGTTCAAAGGGCATCAGAACCTTGCACAACGTTGAAATCATTCTCCACTGCGCCTGAGACAGGTGCATTCCACCTCCTATATCGTGCTCAATTGTATAGGCTTGAATGGCCTTTTGCTGCTCCTCCAACCTCTGAAGCATATAGAGGGTTGAATTCCACCTCGTTACCACTTCTTGCTTCAGATGATGGCAGGGCAGGTTCAGTAGTTTTTGGTGGTGCTCCAGTCTTCTGTACGTGGTGCCTGTACGCCGAAAGTGTCCCGCAATTCTTCTGGCCACCGACAGCATCTCTTGCACGCCCCTGTCGTTTTTTTAAAAATTCTGCACCACCAAATTCAAGGTATGTGCAAAACATGGGACGTGCTGGAATTTGCCCATATTTAATGCACACACAATATTGCTGGCGTTGTCCGATGCCACAAATCCACAGGAGAGTCCAATTGGGGTAAGCCATTCCGCGATGATCTTCCTCAGTTGCCGTAAGAGGTTTTCAGCTGTGTGCGTATTCTGGAAACCGGTGATACAAAGCGTAGCCTGCCTAGGAAAGAGTTGGCGTTTGCGAGATGCTGCTACTGGTGCCGCCGCTGCTGTTCTTGCGGCGGGAGTCAATACATCTACCCAGTGGGCTGTCACAGTCATATAGTCCTGACCCTGCCCTGCTCCACTTGTCCACATGTCCGTGGTTAAGTGGACATTGGGTACAGCTGCATTTTTTAGGACACTGGTGACTCTTTTTCTGAGGTCTGTGTACATTTTCGGTATCGCCTGCCTAGAGAAATGGAACCTAGATGGTATTTGGTACCGGGGACACAGTACCTCCAACAAGTCTCTAGTTGGCTCTGCAGTAATGATGGATACCGGAACCACGTTTCTCACCACCCAGGATGCCAAGGCCTCAGTTATCCGCTTTGCAGTAGGATGACTGCTGTGATATTTCATCTTCCTCGCAAAGGACTGTTGAACAGTCAATTGCTTACTGGAAGTAGTACAAGTGGGCTTACGACTTCCCCTCTGGGATGACCATCGACTCCCAGCGGCAACAACAGCAGCGCCAGCAGCAGTAGGCGTTACACGCAAGGATGCATCGGAGGAATCCCAGGCAGGAGAGGACTCGTCAGAATTGCCAGTGACATGGCCTGCAGGACTATTGGCATTCCTGGGGAAGGAGGAAATTGACACTGAGGGAGTTGGTGGGGTGGTTTGCGTGAGCTTGGTTACAAGAGGAAGGGATTTACTGGTCAGTGGACTGCTTCCGCTGTCACCCAAAGTTTTTGAACTTGTCACTGACTTATTATGAATGCGCTGCAGGTGACGTATAAGGGAGGATGTTCCGAGGTGGTTAACGTCCTTACCCCTACTTATTACAGCTTGACAAAGGGAACACACGGCTTGACACCTGTTGTCCGCATTTCTGGTGAAATACCTCCACACCGAAGAGCTGATTTTTTTGGTATTTTCACCTGGCATGTCAACGGCCATATTCCTCCCACGGACAACAGGTGTCTCCCCGGGTGCCTGACTTAAACAAACCACCTCACCATCAGAATCCTCCTGGTCAATTTCCTCCCCAGCGCCAGCAACACCCATATCCTCATCCTGGTGTACTTCAACACTGACATCTTCAATCTGACTATCAGGAACTGGACTGCGGGTGCTCCTTCCAGCACTTGCAGGGGGCGTGCAAATGGTGGAAGGCGCATGCTCTTCACGTCCAGTGTTGGGAAGGTCAGGCATCGCAACCGACACAATTGGACTCTCCTTGTGGATTTGGGATTTCGAAGAATGCACAGTTCTTTGCTGTGCTGCTTTTGCCAGCTTGAGTCTTTTCATTTTTCTAGCGAGAGGCTGAGTGCTTCCATCCTCATGTGAAGCTGAACCACTAGCCATGAACATAGGCCAGGGCCTCAGCCGTTCCTTGCCACTCCGTGTGGTAAATGGCATATTGGCAAGTTTACGCTTCTCCTCCGACAATTTTATTTTAGGTTTTGGAGTCCTTTTTTTACTGATATTTGGTGTTTTGGATTTGACATGCTCTGTACTATGACATTGGGCATCGGCCTTGGCAGACGACGTTGCTGGCATTTCATCGTCTCGGCCATGACTAGTGGCAGCAGCTTCAGCACGAGGTGGAAGTGGATCTTGATCTTTCCCTAATTTTGGAACCTCAACATTTTTGATCTCCATATTTTAATAGGCACAACTAAAAGGCACCTCAGGTAAACAATGGAGATGGATGGATTGGATACTAGTATACAATTATGGACGGGCTGCCGAGTGCCGACACAGAGGTAGCCACAGCCGTGAACTACCGCACTGTACTGTGTCTGCTGCTAATATATAGACTGGTTGATAAAGAGATAGTATACTCGTAACTAGTATGTATGTATAAAGAAAGAAAAAAAAACCACGGTTAGGTGGTATATACAATTATGGACGGGCTGCCGAGTGCCGACACAGAAGTAGCCACAGCCGTGAACTACCGCACTGTACTGTGTCTGCTGCTAATATATAGACTGGTTGATAAAGAGATAGTATACTCGTAACTAGTATGTATGTATAAAGAAAGAAAAAAAAACCACGGTTAGGTGGTATATACAATTATGGACGGGCTGCCGAGTGCCGACACAGAGGTAGCCACAGCCGTGAACTACCGCACTGTACTGTGTCTGCTGCTAATATAGACTGGTTGATAAAGAGATAGTATACTCGTAACTAGTATGTATGTATAAAGAAAGAAAAAAAAACCACGGTTAGGTGGTATATACAATTATGGACGGGCTGCCGAGTGCCGACACAGAGGTAGCCACAGCCGTGAACTACCGCACTGTACTGTGTCTGCTGCTAATATATAGACTGGTTGATAAAGAGATAGTATACTCGTAACTAGTATGTATGTATAAAGAAAGAAAAAAAAACCACGGTTAGGTGGTATATACAATTATGGACGGGCTGCCGAGTGCCGACACAGAGGTAGCCACAGCCGTGAACTACCGCACTGTACTGTGTCTGCTGCTAATATATAGACTGGTTGATAAAGAGATAGTATACTACTAATATTATATATACTGGTGGTCAGGTCACTGGTCACTAGTCACACTGGCAGTGGCACTCCTGCAGCAAAAGTGTGCACTGTTTAATTTTAATATAATATTATGTACTCCTGGCTCCTGCTATAACCTATAACTGGCACTGCAGTAGTGCTCCCCAGTCTCCCCCACAATTATAAGCTGTGTGAGCTGAGCAGTCAGACAGATATATAATATATATAGATGATGCAGCACACTGGCCTGAGCCTGAGCAGTGCACACAGATATGGTATGTGACTGACTGAGTCACTGTGTGTATCGCTTTTTTCAGGCAGAGAACGGATATATTAAATAAACTGCACTGTGTGTCTGGTGGTCACTCACTATATAATATATTATGTACTCCTGGCTCCTGCTATAACCTATAACTGGCACTGCAGTAGTGCTCCCCAGTCTCCCCCACAATTATAAGCTGTGTGAGCTGAGCAGTCAGACAGATATATATAATATTATATATAGATAATAGATGATGCAGCACACTGGCCTGAGCCTGAGCAGTGCACACAGATATGGTATGTGACTGAGTCACTGTGTGCTGTGTATCGCTTTTTTCAGGCAGAGAACGGATTATAAATAAAACTGGTGGTCACTATCAGCAAAACTCTGCACTGTACTGAGTACTCCTAATGCTCCCCAAAATTAGTAAATCAAGTGTCTCTCTAATCTATTCTAAACGGAGAGGACGCCAGCCACGTCCTCTCCCTATCAATCTCAATGCACGTGTGAAAATGGCGGCGACGCGCGGCTCCTTATATAGAATCCGAGTCTCGCGATAGAATCCGAGCCTCGCGAGAATCCGACAGCGTCATGATGACGTTCGGGCGCGCTCGGGTTAACCGAGCAAGGCGGGAAGATCCGAGTCGCTCGGACCCGTGAAAAAAAACATGAAGTTCTGGCGGGTTCGGATTCAGAGAAACCGAACCCGCTCATCTCTAGTGTTTGGTGCGGTTTTATAGTAATGTGCACAGACACTCCTCCATCACAAATACAACCAATCACGGACGCGTGACAAAAACGAAACTTAGGACTAAAAACGCGTCCGCGAAATAAAAAACACTGCCGTAACAGACATGTGACGCAGTCGTAAAAAAAACAGAAATCACGGCCGCAAAACATCAAAATCGGCCGCAAAAGAACCCATAAAAATACGAATGACCGACATCGGACAACAGAAAAAAAACGAATACGACAGCTTAGTAAATTAGTCGTAATCAATTCAAAAAGTTGCAAAATTACACTTTCGATGTCATTCGCGATTGAACTTTGACCACAAACAGAAAATTACGAATGTTAGAAAATATACCCCATGGTGTCTACCTTTTTCATGTCGACCATTTTCATGTCGACCTTTTGACCCTGTTGACCTTTTGACCCTGTTGACCTTTTGTACTGTCTACCTTTTTCATGTCGACCTTTTGACCCTGTCAACCTAACGTCTGTCTAACATATGGTGTCTATCTATTGACTGTCTAACTAGACACTATCTTTTATACCGGAACCCTATATCTATCTATCTATCTATCTATCTATCTATCTGTCTAATCAATATCTATGTATCTATATCTAATATCACTCCCTGTCACAGTTCATCGTATAGGACGCCTGGCTCCTGCTTACAGGGCCCTTCAGCGGCTCTCCACTTATTTTTCCTTGTCCCGGAGAAGCTGCAGTTTATGAGGGAGGTGGACAATGAGGTGGGCTCGGTCTACTGTACATTGCAGTGAAGATGCAGGGGAGTGAAAATCCCATGTGATATACAGTATAAGTGCTCTGTCCCTGTAATCCCATTTCCCTGCAATGTGCAATAAAGGAGAGACTGAGGTGGTTTTCCTCTATATTGTCGCCTTCTGTCAGATTTGCGCGCTCTGCCATTATCTACTTTATACACTTACAATATCATGAGCACTTATGTCTTGGTAGTTCCCTGTCAGCTCCTTATGTGCTAGAACAGCGGAGAGCCACCTTGCGTTCCACAGTGGAGCGCACGCTTCCGCGCATCGCAAGCTGCGTTCCAGTGTGGAACACATAAGGGAATAGAGGTAGTAAGCAATGGACTTCCAGAAGCAGCAAACAGGGTGGAGACGCTGACGTCTCTGGCTGTTTGACGGCAACGCAGGGCTGATTACAGAGAGATGTAGATTACACCTACAGATTCTAAATGGGGGGTTTTTATTAGAGATGAGCGGGTTCGGTTCCTCGGGATCCGAACCCCCCCGAACTTCAGCCTTTTTACACGGGTCCGAGGCAGACTCGGATCTTCCCGCCTTGCTCGGTTAACCCGAGCGCGCCCGAACGTCATCATCCCGCTGTCGGATTCTCGCGAGGCTCGGATTCTATCGCGAGACTCGGATTCTATATAAGGAGCCGCGCGTCGCCGCCATTTTCACACGTGCATTGAGATTGATAGGGAGAGGACGTGGCTGGCGTCCTCTCCGTTAGAATAGATAGAGACACTTGAGTTGATTTACTACTAACTTAGTAATTTTGGGGAGCATTAGGAGTACTCAGAGAGTGCAGAGTTTTGCTGATAGTTACTAGTGACCACCACCAGTTTTATTTATTATTTAATATAATCCGTTCTCTGCCTGAAAAAAAATGATACACAGTCACATACCATATCTGTGCTCAGCCTCAGTGTGCTGCATGATAATATCATCTATGTATATCTGACTGTGCTGAGTGCTCACTGCTCACACAGCTGAATTGTGGGGGAGACTGGGGTGCAGTTATAGCAGGAGTACAGTGCACACTTTTGCTGCCAGTGTGACTGACCAGTGACCACCAGTATATTGTCTGCCTGAAAAAGTTAAACACTCCTGTGGTGTTTTTTTTTTTTATTCTATAAACGCATTCTGCTGACAGTGTCCAGCAGGTCCGTCATTCATTATATTATATAAATATTTACCTGCAGTAGTGTTATATTTTTTTTGTTCATCTCTATTATCTTTATCATCTCTATATTAGCAGACGCAGTACGGTAGTCCACGGCTGTGGCTACCTCTGTGTCGTCAGTGCTCGTCCATAATTGTATACCTACCTGTGGTGGGGGAGTTTTTTCTATCTTATTTTATTTATTATTTATTACCAGTTATTTATATAGCGCACACATATTCCGCAGCGCTGTACAGAGAATATTTGCCCATTCACATCAGTCCCTGCCCCAGTGGAGCTTACATTCTATATTCCCTATCACATGTACACAGACACATTCATACTAGTGTTAATTTTTGTTGGGAGCCAATTAACCTACCAGTATATTTTTTGGATTCTTCATACTAGTAGTTTAGGAGTCTGCTGACAGTGTCCAGCAGGTCCGTCATTATATTATATATACCTGCAGTAGTGATATATATATATTTTTTTTATCATTATCATCTCTATACTAGCACACGCAGTACGGTAGTCCACGGCTGTAGCTACCTCTGTGTCGTCAGTGCTCGTCCATAATTGTATACCTACCTGTGGTGGGGGTTTTTTTTCTATCTTCTTCATACTAGTAGTTTAGGAGTCTGCTGACAGTGTCCAGCAGGTCCGTCATTATATTATATATACCTGCAGTAGTGATATATATTTTTTATATCATTATCATCTCTATACTAGCAGACGCAGTACGGTAGTCCACGGCTGTAGCTACCTCTGTGTCGTCAGTGCTCGTCCATAATTGTATACCTACCTGTGGTGGGGGTTTTTTTTCTATCTTCTTCATACTAGTAGTTTAGGAGTCTGCTGACAGTGTCCAGCAGGTCCGTCATTATATTATATATACCTGCAGTAGTGATATATATATATTTTTTATATCATTATCATCTCTATACTAGCAGACGCAGTACGGTAGTCCACGGCTGTAGCTACCTCTGTGTCGTCAGTCACTCGTCATCCATAAGTATACTAGTATCCATCCATCTCCATTGTTTACCTGAGGTGCCTTTTAGTTGTGCCTATTAAAATATGGAGAACAAAAATGTTGAGGTTCCAAAAATAGGGAAAGATCAAGATCCACTTCCACCTCGTGCTGAAGCTGCTGCCACTAGTCATGGCCGAGACGATGAAATTCCATCAACGTCGTCTGCCAAGGCCGATGCCCAATGTCATAGTACAGAGCATGTAAAATCCAAAACACAAAATATCAGTAAAAAAAGGACTCAAAAATCTAAAATAAAATCGTTGGAGGAGAAGCGTAAACTTGCCAATATGCCATTTACCACACGGAGTGGCAAGGAACGGCTGAGGCCCTGGCCTATGTTCATGGCTAGTGGTTCAGCTTCACATGAGGATGGAAGCACTCAGCCTCTCGCTAGAAAAATGAAAAGACTTAAGCTGGCAAAAGCACAGCAAAGAACTGTGCGTTCTTCGAAATCACAAATCCACAAGGAGAGTCCAATTGTGTCGGTTGCGATGCCTGACCTTCCCAACACTGGAAGTGAAGAGCATGCGCCTTCCACCATTTGCACGCCCCCTGCAAGTGCTGGAAGGAGCACCCGCAGTCCAGTTCCTGATAGTCAGATTGAAGATGTCAGTGTTGAAGTACACCAGGATGAGGAGGATATGGGTTTTGCTGGCGCTGGGGAGGAAATTGACAAGGAGGATTCTGATGGTGAGGTGGTTTGTTTAAGTCAGGCACCCGGGGAGACACCTGTTGTCCGTGGGAGGAATATGGCCATTGACATGCCTGGTGAAAATACCAAAAAAATCAGCTCTTCGGTGTGGAAGTATTTCAACAGAAATGCGGACAACAGGTGTCAAGCCGTGTGTTGCCTTTGTCAAGCTGTAATAAGTAGGGGTAAGGACGTTAACCACCTCGTAACATCCTCCCTTATACGTCACCTGCAGCGCATTCATCATAAGTCAGTGACAAGTTCAAAAACTTTGGGCGACAGCGGAAGCAGTCCACTGACCAGTAAATCCCTTCCTCTTGTAACCAAGCTCACGCAACTATTACTTTAAATTCTAGGACACTAAAACCAAGCAAGCCTCCTCTAACCCGCAGAAATACTAACAATATACATTTTCAACAACTTTCCACTTCTCTGCAACAACTGCTCTCACCAATCTCTACATTTACTACACCTGACACTGCTGTATCACACCTGCACCAGACCCTAGAGAGTGCCCTTGATGAAGTGGCTCCAGCTACCCATCACACTCCACGTAGGCTTAGATGCCAACCATGGCATTCTAAATCAACAAGACACCTACAAAAACTGTCACGTAAAGTAGAACGTCAGTGGCGGAAATCTCAGAATCCAAGTGACTTTCTCACATATAAGACTACCTACCACTCCTATCGTCAGGCCCTGGACACTGCCAAACAAACATATTTCCAATCTCTCATCTCTTATCATGCCAACAACCCCAAGCGACTTTTTAATACAATTAAATCACTTCTTTCCCCTTCCTCACCTCCCCCACTAGCTACTATCCGTGCACAAGAACTTGCTTCCTACTTCAAGGATAAGATTGATAAAATCCGAGATGAAATGGTATGCTCTAACTCAGCCAGTGACCTGCTCAATTCCCTACCTGAACCCTCTGGCACTTTCTCTTCATTTGATCCCACAAGTAAAGATGAAGTATCAACACTCTTTTCATCCTCCTACTCCACTACCTCTCCTCTTGATCCTATACCCTCACAGGTCAGTAAAACTTTGTCTCCTGTGCTTATCCCAACCTTAACTAACATCTGTAATCTCTCTCTCTCTACTGGTATCTTTCCCTCTCTGTTTAAACATGCAGTCATTACTCCCATTCTAAAAAAACACAACTCTGACCCAAACACACTCTCTAACTACCGTCCCATTTCCCAGCTACCCAGTCCCTCCAAGCTACTTGAGAGGCTTGCCTACACTCGCCTTACACACTTTCTTAACTCGCACAACTTATTGGATCCACTTCAGTCAGGCTTTCGTGCCCAACACTCCACAAAGACGGCACTGACCAAAGTAGTGAATGATCTAGTCACTGCTAGATCAAAAGGCCATTACACACTACTTATTCTTCTAGATCTCTCTGCTGCTTTTGACACTGTTGACCACTCTCTTCTCATACAAACACTACAATCCCTAGGACTTCAGGATACAGCCCTTTCTTGGTTCTCATCCTACCTATCTAATCGCTCTTTCAGTGTTCACTTCTCTGATTCTACCTCCTCTTCTCTACCTCTATCAGTTGGAGTACCGCAAGGCTCAGTCTTAGGTCCTCTGCTTTTCTCAATCTATACCTCCTCTCTTGGTAAACTAATCAGCTCCTTTGGATTTCAGTATCATTTGTATGCTGATGATACTCGAATCTACCTATCCTCCCCAGATTTGTCACCACCAGTATTGGCTCGTGTCACTGGATGCCTGTCTGCCATTTCATCTTGGATGTCATCTCGCCACCTCAAACTCAACATTTCCAAAACCAAATTAATTATTTTCCCACCAGCTAAGAGTAGTTACCAACCTGATATCTCTATAACTATTGACAATGCAACTATCCACCCCACCCCACAAGCTCGTTGCCTAGGTGTCACCCTTGACTCTGAACTGTCCTTTGTTCCACACATTCAATCTGTCTCTAAATCATGTTACATGCACCTTAAAAACATATCCAAAATACGCCCTTATCTTACACAAGACACTGCAAAAACTCTAATCCATGCACTCATCATCTCCCGCATTGATTATTGTAATAGTCTCCTTACTGGTCTTCCCAAACATAGGCTATCACCACTTCAATCCATTTTAAATGCAGCTGCGAGGCTAATCTTCCTCGCCAGACGTTCTTCATCTGCTGATCCGCTCTGTCAGTCCCTCCATTGGTTACCGGTATTCTACCGTGTCAAATATAAAATACTTTTACTTACATACAAGGCTATTAACCAAACTGCACCATCATACATCTCCTCACTCATCTCAAAATATCTCCCTACCAGACCTCTCCGCTCTGCACAAGATCTGCGTCTCTCATCCACATGTATTACCTGTTCCCACTCAAAATTACAGGACTTTACCCGGGCTTCACCCACTCTGTGGAATGCACTCCCACGCACAATAAGACTCTCCTCTAGTCTCCAAACCTTTAAACGGTCTCTGAAAACTCATCTCTTCAGACAAGCCTACCAAATTTCAGACCCACACACATAACCTTCACAGCTTCCCTATCAAGTTACATCCCCTCTGTACAGTCCACATAAACTCACATTTTGTCTTCCAACATTGCTGGGTGATCATATCATATACAACCCATTAAGAACCTAGCAACCTGGGGAACCATTATGTGACAAGTAGCATCTATCCTTGTGTATCAATGCCTATTTCCCTATAGATTGTAAGCTTGCGAGCAGGGCCTTCCTACCTCTGTCTGTCTGTCTTTGCCCAGTTTTGTTCTATAATTGTTGTTCTAATTGTAAAGTGCAACGGAATATGCTGCGCTATATAAGAAACTGCTAATAAATAAATAATAAATAATAAACCACCCCACCAACTCCCTCAGTGTCAATTTCCTCCTTCCCCAGGAATGCCAATAGTCCTGCAGGCCATGTCACTGGCAATTCTGACGAGTCCTCTCCTGCCTGGGATTCCTCCGATGCATCCTTGAGTGTAACGCCTACTGCTGCTGGCGTTGTTGCTGCTGGGAGTCGATGGTCATCCCAGAGGGGAAGTCGTAAGACCACTTTTACTACTTCCACCAAGCAATTGACTGTCCAACAGTCCTTTGCGAGGAAGATGAAATATCACAGCAGTCATCCTGCTGCAAAGCGGATAACTGAGGCCTTGGCATCCTGGGCGGTGAGAAACGTGGTTCCGGTATCCATCATTACTGCAGAGCCAACTATAGACTTGTTTGAGGTACTGTGTCCCCGGTACCAAATACCATCTAGGTTCCATTTCTCTAGGCAGGCGATACCGAAAATGTACACAGACCTCAGAAAAAGACTCACCAGTGTCCTAAAAAATGCAGTTGTACCCAATGTCCACTTAACCACGGACATGTGGACGAGTGGAGCAGGGCAGACTCAGGACTATATGACTGTGACAGCCCACTGGGTAGATGTATTGACTCCCGCCGCAAGAACAGCAGCGGCGGCACCAGTAGCAGCATCTCGCAAACGCCAACTCTTTCCTAGGCAGGCTACGCTTTGTATCACCGCTTTCCAGAATACACACACAGCTGAAAACCTCTTACGGCAACTGAGGAAGATCATCGCAGAATGGCTTACCCCAATTGGACTCTCCTGTGGATTTGTGGCATCGGACAACGCCAGCAATATTGTGTGTGCATTAAATCTGGGCAAATTCCAGCACGTCCCATGTTTTGGACATACCTTGAATTTGGTGGTGCAGAATTATTTAAAAAACGACAGGGGCGTGCAAGAGATGCTGTCGGTGGCCAGAAGAATTGCGGGACACTTTCGGCGTACAGGCACCACGTACAGAAGACTGGAGCAACACCAAAAACGCCTGAACCTGCCCTGCCATCATCTGAAGCAAGAAGTGGTAACGAGGTGGAATTCAACCCTCTATATGCTTCAGAGGTTGGAGGAGCAGCAAAAGGCCATTCAAGCCTATACAACTGACCACGATATAGGAGGTGGAATGCACCTGTCTCAAGCGCAGCGGAGAATGATTTCAACGTTGTGCAAGGTTCTGCAACCTTTTGAACTTGCCACACGTGAAGTCAGTTCAGACACTGCCAGCCTGAGTCAGGTCATTCCCCTCATCAGGCTTTTGCAGAAGAAGCTGGAGACATTGAAGGAGGAGCTAACACTGAGCGATTCCGCTAGGCATGTGGGACTTGTGGATGGAGCCCTTAATTCGCTTAACAAGGATTCACGGGTGGTCAATCTGTTGAAATCAGAGCACTACATTTTGGCCACCGTGCTCGATCCTAGATTTAAAACCTACGTTGTATCTCTCTTTCCGGCAGACACAAGTCTGCAGGGGTTCAAAGAACTGCTGGTGAGAAAATTGTCAAGTCAAGCGGAACGCGACCTGTCAACATCTCCTCCTTCACATTCTCCCGCAACTGGGGGTGCGAGGAAAAGGCTCAGAATTCCAAGCCCACCCGCTGGCGGTGATGCAGGGCAGTCTGGAGCGACTGCTGATGCTGACATCTGGTCCGGACTGAAGGACCTGCCAACGATTACGGACATGTCGTCTACTGTCACTGCATATGATTCTCTCACCATTGAAAGAATGGTGGAGGATTATATGAGTGACCGCATCCAAGTAGGCACGTCAGACAGTCCGTACGTATACTGGCAGGAAAAAGAGGCAATTTGGAGGCCCTTGCACAAACTGGCTTTATTCTACCTAAGTTGCCCTCCCACAAGTGTGTACTCCGAAAGAGTGTTTAGTGCCGCCGCTCACCTTGTCAGCAATCGGCGTACGAGGTTACTTCCAGAAAATGTGGAGAAGATGATGTTCATTAAAATTAATTATAATCAATTCCTCCATGGAGACATTCACCAGCAGCAATTGCCTCCACAAAGTACACAGGGAGCTGTGATGGTGGATTCCAGTGGGGACGAATTGATAATCTGTGAGGAGGGGAATGTACACGGTGATGAATCGGAGGATGATGATGAGGTGGACATCTTGCCTCTGTAGAGCCAGTTTGTGCAAGGAGAGATTAATTGCTTCTTTTTTGGTGGGGGTCCAAACCAACCCGTCATTTCAGTCACAGTCGTGTGGCAGACCCTGTCACTGAAATGATGGGTTGGTTAAAGTGTGCATGTCCTGTTTATACAACATAAGGGTGGGTGGGAGGGCCCAAGGACAATTCCATCTTGCACCTCTTTTTTCTTTCATTTTTCTTTGCGTCATGTGCTGTTTGGGGAGTGTTTTTTGGAAGGGCCATCCTGCGTGACACTGCAGTGCCACTCCTAGATGGGCCAGGTGTTTGTGTCGGCCACTAGGGTCGCTTATCTTAGTCACACAGCTACCTTATTGCGCCTCTTTTTTTTCTTCTTTGCGTCATGTGCTGTTTGGGGAGTATTTTTTGGAAGGGCCATCCTGCGTGACACTGCAGTGCCACTCCTAGATGGGCCAGGTGTTTGTGTCGGCCACTAGGGTCACTTATCTTAGTCACACAGCTACCTCATTGCGCCTCTTTTTTTTCTTATTTGCGTCATGTGCTTTTTGGGGAGTATTTTTTGGAAGGGCCATCCGGCCTGACACTGCAGTGCCACTCCTAGATGGGCCAGGTGTTTGTGTCGGCCACTAGGGTCGCTTAGCTTACTCACACAGCTACCTCATTGCGCCTCTTTTTTTCTTTGCGTCATGTGCTGTTTGGGGAGTGTTTTTTGGAAGGGCCATCCTGCGTGACACTGCAGTGCCACTCCTAGATGGGCCAGGTGTTTGTGTCGGCCACTTGGGTCGCTGAGCTTAGTCACACAGCTACCTCATTGCGCCTCTTTTTTTCTTTGCGTCATGTGCTGTTTGGGGAGTGTTTTTTGGAAGGGCCATCCTGCGTGACACTGCAGTGCCACTCCTAGATGGGCCAGGTGTTTGTGTCGGCCACTTGGGTCGCTGAGCTTAGTCATCCAGCGACCTCGGTGCAAATTTTAGGACTAAAAATAATATTGTGAGGTGTGAGGTGTTCAGAATAGACTGAAAATGAGTGGAAATTATGGTTATTGAGGTTAATAATACTTTGGGATCAAAATGACCCCCAAATTCTATGATTTAAGCTGTTTTTTAGGGTTTTTTGAAAAAAACACCCGAATCCAAAACACACCCGAATCCGACAAAAAAAATTCGGTGAGGTTTTGCCAAAACGCGTTCGAACCCAAAACACGGCCACGGAACCGAACCCAAAACCAAAACACAAAACCCGAAAAATTTCCGGTGCACATCTCTAGCTTTTTATACAGATTTTTTTTTTATTCTGGAAACTATGTGGGCATTATATTAATGTATTATTTAGTGTATGAATTATTAGTGTGTGTTTTTACAATGTCAGATGTTGTTTTATCTATTTTATGATGGTGTTTTTAATGTTTTATTATATGGATCTGGGGATATATTATTATAACCATGTGTTGATTATATTAACCAGGTCCCCAAGATGATCTGATTGACTCTGAAGGGGGTTAAATAGGGACTACTACCACCACTTGGTATACCTTGATAAAGACTAAGTTGAAACGCATTGGTATTACAGTGAGGAAGCAGCAGATACCCAGATTTACCATCTGGAGTATAGATACTTTGCAGTTGGACCCTGACATCCCAGGTAAAGCCTGCATTATACACCTGTGACAGACTTTTTTTTCTCCTTATGTCTGGTTCAAAGTTTCACTCACCAATTTGTGGATTTTTATTGGTTTATATTTAATATTTTGCAGACTGCATGTGTGTTTGCAGACTGCATGTGTACACGATTGGAGGAGGGGGTATGAGCAGATATGTTGATGAACCCACCCCTATATACTGTACCTGCACACAAGAACCATACTTATTTATTTATTTATATATGTATTAACAGTTTCTTACAGAGCGCAGAAAATTCTGTTGAGTTTTACAATTGGAAACAACGATGATAAAACAAAACTGGTTTATAACAAACAGTCATAGAGGTAGGAAGGCCCTGCTTGCAAGCTTACAATCTATAGGGAAATAGGCATGGATACACAAGGATAGGTGCTATCTATTGCATAATTGTCCACTAGAATGCAAAGGTTCTTGCTGGGCTGCATGAGATGATGTCCACACAGCAGCAATGATGAACTGGGGTGGGGAGGAAGGGGAAGTGAAGAAAGAGAAAATATGTGAGGATATGTGTGGACTGTAACGTTAGGATATAATTGGATAGGAAAACTTGTGGAGCTTGTGTGAGCGGTTCTGCAATTTGATAAGCTAGCCTGAAGAGGTGAGTTTTAAGAGAATGCTTGAAGGTTTAGAGAATAGAGGAGAGTATTATGGTGCATGGGAGGGCATTCCACACAGTGGGTGCAGCACAAAGAAAGTCCTGTAATCGTGAATGGGGGCGCACACAGGGCCGGCGCTTCCATTAGGCAGCTTTAGGCAGCTGCCTATGGGTGCCAGGACCTGAAGGGCGGCCCACTGAGGCTGCCTGGGGGAAAAATGAAGGTCTTCTACCAGACACCCGGTGATGGCAGACTGCACTCAGTCTGACGAGTGTGCGCCTGCCCATGTCTTTTCCTATTCGCCAGAGGTGGTCAGCGTGTGTAGGTCAGGTGGTCATGTCACATCCCCCCCCTCCCCACCCCAAGTACCTGGCGCTCCTCCACTTCCGAGGGCAGGCTGGACAGCCACTTCCACCGACATCCCCCCTGCATGATGACCGCGCTGATGGGTCCCTGCAGCTCTTCGGCCAGAATGGCAGCAGGGGCACCAACAGGAGACCCGTGGATACATGGTGAGTCATGTGATTATGGCAGAGCTGGCGTTTCCTCCCTGGAGCCTGGCCTGGCTCTGTAGTGCCGACTTGCTATGTATGTATGCAGGGCCAAATTATAGGAAAGACGGGGCGGTCATCCAGGGGACCCCACAATGTGGCAGCAGGGGAATGCATTGCCGCGATTCGCGGGTGGAAAGGGGGCGGGGCCTAATTCCGTGACTTGCACACCCCCATTAGAGTCATCCCCTGATGCCTAGCAAGGCTGGAACAGGTAGTGTGTCTCTCCTTATCCCCCTCTATCTCCCCCCCCCCTTTCTCTCCTCTCTCTCCCCACCCCTCTCTCCCCCCTCTCTCTCTCCCCCCTCTCTCTCCCTTCCCCCCTCCCTCCCTCTATCCATCTCCCTATCGCTCCCCCTCTCTATCTCCCCCCTCTCCCTCTATCTCTCTCCCTCTATTTCTCCCTTCTCTCTCTCCCTCTATCGCTCCCCTCTCTCTCCCTCTATCGCTCCCATCTCTCTCCCTCTATCCATCTCCCTATCACTCCCCCTCTCTATCTCCCCCCTCTCCCTCTATCTCTCCCTCTATCTCTCCCCCCTCTCCCTCTATCTCTCCACTCTCTCTCCCTCTATCTCTCCCCCCTCTCCCTCTATCTCTCCGCTCTCTCTCCCTCTATCTCTCCCCACTCTCCCTCTATCTCTCTCCCTCTATGGCTCCCCTCTCTCTCCCATCTCGCTCTCCCTCTATCTCTCCCATCTCTCTCCCTCTCTATCTCTCTCCATCTCACCCTCCTCTCTCTCCCCCTCCATCTCCCTCTCTCCCCCTCCATCTCTCTTTCTCTCTCTCCCATCCCGCTCTTTCTCTCCCTGATGCACGCTCTCTCTGCCACTCACTACCCCACCCATCTCTTTTGCTCCCCCCTCTCTGTCTCCCTCCTTTCCTGACACCCTCTCTCTCCCACTTGCTCCCCTCCCTCTTTGTCTCTCTCTCCCTCTTTCTCTCGCTGACAGGCTCTCTCTCCTTAACACCCTCTGTCTCTCACTCTAGCTCACTCGTCCCTCCCTCTCACTGGCTCTCCCCTCTCTCCCTGACACACGCTCTCTCTTGCTCCACTCTCTCTCTCCCTGACACCCTCTGTCTCTCTCCCACTCACTCCCCTTCCCTTTCCCTCTCTCCCTGACACGGTCTCTCTCCCTCCTTTCTCTCCCCCTCACTCTCTCTTCCCTCTTATCCCTCTTTCTACATCACTCTTTCCCCCCTTTCTTTCCTTCTTTCTTCTCTAACACCCTCTCTCTCTCTCCACTCTCTTTCTCTCATTCCCTCTTTCCCTCTCTCTCTCTCGACAGAAAAAAAAAGAGAGAGAAACTCTTGTTGGGCACTCTTGTCTAGGAAAAAATGGATTTAGTTAACACGTAACTTTTATTAGTTCTAATTAGAATAGATATACAATAGCCTCTGAGATAAATTTCACATCGGGCATAACTCTAGAAAGACATTTCTAGTGTTGGTGAAAATATCAGGAATAATTGTAAGAAATTTGAGTCTAATTACTCAATTCAAAACAGGGCGCGCTGCTAACTCGACTGCTCTTCATAGCTGCCCACTCTTCCTTCCTTCTATCAGGTCACAGCTGCGGCAGGACCCGCTCACTGCTGTCCACTGTGACTACATCACACACAGCAGGCAGCAGCGGCTCTCCAGAACCTCACCGGAACTTTGTTCTACCCCTCTGCAGCTCTATTCCTCTCCTCTGACCACACCTCATCTCTCTACCTCTCCAATCCAAAGTGCTGTAATTGGATCATGTGTCAGCAGTGTCCCTGCACTGAATTTAATTAAATTCATCAGGGACAATCTGACAAATTTTTTCTAATAGCAGACATTCTGTATACCCCCGTCTCCTCTCTAGAGTGCCGGCTCTGCGGACACGGTCACTCTGTCATCACTGCTGCCCTTTGCATGTGACAGAGCCGCAGCTGCCCTACAGAGCTCATACACCGTGAGACCTTCTCTTCTATCACCCCTGAGTGTACCCATGCAGGGTTTTATTGTGGTAGATACTGTACATCACTGAATCTAAACTAATCAGTAATATTTTCACTGCACAACTTATACATTGTACCCATCTATGTGGCAGACTTATTTTGAACTGTACTTTAATGATTGTGATTTGTTTCTTTCATTACCACCACCCTTACACAGCAGTATTGTATCACATTAAGTTTTACATTGACACATTGTTAGCCAGTTCAGCAACACACTATTGTTTGTTACCATATAGAGGGAGGTATCCGGACTCCAGGTCGACAGCACAGAGGTCGACACACCTTAGGTCGATGCCAATTGGTCGACACACCTTAGGTCGACATGGACAAAAGGTCGACATGGACAAAAGGTCGACAGGAACAAGGTCGACACTGAAAAAGGTCGACATGAGTTTTTCACGATTTTTTTCTTTTTTTGAACCTTTTCATACTGAACGATCCACGTGGACTACGATTGGAACGGTAAAGTGTGCCGAGCGAAGCGAAGGCACCATGCCCGAAGCAAGGCGAGCGAAGCGAGCCATGCGAGGGGACGCGGTGCACTAATTGGGGTTCCCGGTCACTCTACGAAGAAAACGACACAAAAAAAACATAAAAAACTCATGTCGACCTTTTTCCATGTCGACATTGTTCCTGTCGACCTTTTGTCCATGTCGACCTTTTTCCATGTCGACCTAAGGTGTGTCGACCAATTGGCTTCGACCTTTGTGCTGTCGACCCTCAGCCCCAGACCCATAGAGGGAATCTGTTAACCATTAACATCCAGGTTATTGAGATGGACTGCATATGCCACTCATGTATTTTGTGACTGCATGCATGTGTTACTAATTTAGTGTGTGTGTGTGTGTGTGTGTGTGTGTGTGTGTGTGTGTGTGTGTGTGTGTGTGTGTGTGTGTGCGCGTAAATAGCTTCAGCCTAATATAGTGTCAGTCTGACCTATAATTGATGAAACTCCTTATATCGAAGCATCCGGCTTTTTATTATCTATATTTCAGGTTCTGGACAATTTTATAACAGTATCAGACTGTCATTATATTTATATAGGACTGCCTATATGTTTTGAATTGAGTCATTGAACTCCAATTTCTTAATAGTATTCCTGATATTTTTGCCAACCCTAGAAATTTCTTTCTTGTGTTATGCCCGATGTGAAATTTATCTGAGAGCTATCATATATCTATTCTAATTCTAACTAATAAAAGTTAAGTTTTAACTAATTCCATTTTTTCATAGACAAGAGTGCACAACAAAAGAGTTTCTTTCTGTCTTTTTTCTGTTAATACTATATTTACTCTCTGGGCATATCTCCACCTGCTATATGAAATATACGCTAGTTATTTGATGTCATTTTGATGTAGACTGTTCTTTGACCCCTCTCTAACTACTTTGACTTAAATTGCTGTGCTCGCTGACTGTTTCCCAAAACCTCCCCTCTCCTTGGTTGACACCCTCTCTCCCCCTGATACCCTCTCTCTCTCTCGCTCTTCGTTTCTCTCTCTCTCTCTCTCTCTCTCTCTCTCTCTCTGACACCCTCTTTCACTATCTCACTGTTCTCTTTCTCCCTGATACAGTCTCTATCACTCATCCCCCCCCCACTCTCTACCTTGCTCCCCCCTCTTTTTCTCTCTCCCTTGCTCCCCCCTCTTTTTCTCTCTCCCTGAAACCCTCTTTTTCTCTCTCTCCTCCCCGTTCTGTCATACAACCAACCCTCACACACCGTGACTCACCCCTCTCACCTTTCCTAGATGGAAAGAGGGTATTGGGAGGGGAGGGGAGGGGGGGGGGGCGGGCAGTAGGCAGAAGTTTTGCCTAGGGTGTTGAGAAACCTTGCACCGGCCCTGGGCGCACAATGAGTGTGTATGAAAGACATAGATCTTGTGAAGGTCGGGTTGGGAGGTATTTTGAGATAAGCGAAAAGATATACAGGGGGTAGGATTGTGCAGTTCTCAACAGTGATAGAGATATCAGGTTAGTATCTACTATTGGCCAGTGGAAATATATTTAACTCTGTTTTTGGAAGTATTAAGTTTGAGGTGACGAGATGGCATCCAAGATGAAACGGCAGAAAGGCATGCAGTGAGACAGACCAATACAGATGGTGACAAATCTGGGGAGGATAGGTAGATTTACGTATCATCTGTGTACGGATGATACTGAAATTCAAAAGAGCTGATTAGTTTACCAAGAGATGTGGTATAGATTGAGAAAAGCAGAGGACCTAAGACTGAGCCTTGTGGCACTCCCAACTGAAAGAGGTAGCGAAGAGGAGGTGGATTCAGAGGTTCTATAGGAGCGATTAGATAAGTATGATAGGAACCAAGAAAGGACGGTGTCTTGAAGACCTAGGGATTGTAGTGTTTGTATGAGAAGAGAGTGGTCAACGGTGTCAAAAGCAGCAGAGAGATCTAGAAGAATAAGAAGTGCGTAATGGCCTTTAGACTTTGCAGTGACCAAATCATTCACTACTTTAGTCAGTTCTGTCTCTGTGCAGTGTTGGGAACGAAAGCCGGCTGAAGTGGGTCCAATACAATAAGGTGTGCAAGTTAAGAAAGTGTGTGAGGCGAGTGTAGGCAAGTCTCTCAAGTAGCTTGGAGAGGCAAGGGAGCTGAGAGATGGGACGGTAGTTTGAGAGAGTTAGGGTCAGAATTTTATTTTTTTCAGAATGGGGGTTATCACTGCATGCTTGAACAGTGAAGGAAAAATACCAGTAGAGAGAGATTACAGATGCTAGTTAAGGTTGGGATGAGCACAGGAGACAGAGATTTACTTGAGGGTATAGGATCAAAAGGAGAGGTAGTAGAGTAGCAGGATGAGAAGAGAGTTGATCCTGCATCTTCATTTGCGGGATCAAATGAAGAGAAGGTACCAGAGGGTTCAAGTAGAGAATTGAGCAGGTCAGTGGCTGAGAAAGAGCATACCATTTCATCTCAGATCTTATCAATCTTGTCCATGAAGTAGGAAGCAAGATCTTGTGCCTTGATAGTGACTGGTGGGTTGGGTGAGGGAGGGTTCAGAAGTGATTTATTATAAAAAATTTGCTTGGGCTTAGAGGCTTTAGCAGAGATGAGAGTTTGGAAATATGTTTGTTTGGCAGTATCCAGTATCCAGAGCATTACGATAGGAGTGGTAAATAGTCTTATATGTGAGGAAGTCACTTTGTGTATGAGATTTACATCACTGACATGAACTGAGTAGAAGAGTAGGTCCATTGGAATAGGTCGAGAGAGGAGATTAGAGAGAGTAGTTTAGAGGCATGAGCAGCAGATTTTGGACTATCTATAGCGATATTGAAATCATCCATAATGATGGTTGAGATGTCTGAGGATAGGAAGTGAGGGAGCCAGGCAGAAAAATCTTCAAGAAATTGTTTGGGTTGCCCAAGTGGGGGATTGCAGCAACAAGCAGAGAGAAAGGAGTATAAATCCTGATAGAATGTACATCAAATTCTGTGAATGTGAGTGAAGGAACCTGTGGTAGAACTGTGTATGTGAAAGATTGGGATAGTAATAATCCAACCCCATCTCCTTTACTGTCTTCAGGCCTGGAGGTTTGTCTGAAATGGAGGCCACCATGGCCAGTATTTACTAAAAATTCGAGTTTGGCCGATTTGTGTTTTTTTTTTCTAAGTCCCAATCCGGGAATTCACTAAGCACCAATCTCGGCAGTGTCTGGTCTATTCGTAATGGTTTGAATGACAACCTTTCGAAATACGAATGAATAGACCATCGGTCAAACGCGGCTGTTATTTCATACAATACGGGCATTCACTATTCATTCGTATTTGGGTGTTAGTTTCTGAGTGCTCAAGTGCGGGTCTGTTTTTTTTCGATTCGTTTAAAAAGCAGCAATAAAATAGACCTGCTTTTTCCAGTCGAGTTTGGATAACCATGCATGGATCAGTGAGATCTGTGCATGGTTATCTATGGGAAAGGGTCTGTTTAGTGTAAAAACAGAAAAAAAAATTGCGTGGGGTCCCCCCTCCTAAGCATAACCAGCCTCGGGCTCTTTGAGCCGGTCCTGGTTGAAAAAATATGGGGGGGAAAATGACAGGGGTCCCCCCATATTTAATCAACCAGCACCGGGCTCTGCGCCTGGTCCTGGTTCCAAAAATACGGGGGACAAAAAGCATAGGGGTCCCCCGTATTTCTGAAACCAGCACCGGGCTCCACTAGCTGGGGAGATAATGCCACAGCCGGGGGGCACTTTGATATCGGTCCCTGCGGCCGTGCCATTAAAACACCAACTAGTCACCCCTGGCCGGGGTACCCTGGAGGAGTGGGGACCCCTTCAATCAAAGGGTCCCCCCCTTCAGCCACCCAAGGGCCAGGAGGTGAAGCCCGAGGCTGTCCCCCCCATCCAAGGGCGGCGGATGGGGGGCTGATAGTCAAGTGTGAATTTGTGAATATTGTTTTTAGTAGCAGTACTACAAGTCCCAGCAAGCCTCCCCCGCAAGCTTGTACTTGGAGAACCACAAGTACCAGCATGCGGTGGAAAACCGGGCCCGCTGGTACCTGTAGTACTACTACTAAAAAAAAATACCCCAATAAAAACAGGACACACACACCGTGACAGTACAACTTTATTACATACATGCACACCAACATACACACATACTTACCTATGTTCCCACGAGGCTCGGTCCTCTTCTCCATGTAGAATCCTAGGGGTACCTGTTGTAAAAAATTATACTCACAAAATCCAGTGAAGAATCCGGCCTTTGAATAATCCACGTACTTGCCAAAAAAATAAAACGGAAACCCGACCACGCACTGAAAGGGGTCCCATGTTTACACATGGGACCCCTTTCCCCGACTGCCAGGACCCCCCCTGACTCCTGTCAAAGAGGGTCCCTTCAGCCAATCAGGGAGCGCCACGTCGTGGCACCCTCCTGATTGGCTGTGTGCTCCTGTAGTGTCTTTCAGGCAGCACACGGCAGTGATACAATGTAGCGCCTATGCGCTCCATTGTAGCCAATGGTGGGAACTTTGCGGTCAGCGGTGAGGTTACTTTCGGTCAACCGCTGACCGCAAAGTTCCCACCATTGGCTACAATGGAGCGCATAGGCGCTACATTGTATCACTGCCGTGTGCTGCCTGACAGACACTACAGGAGCACACAGCCAATCAGGAGGGTGCCACGACGTGGCGCTCCCTGATTGGCTGAAGGGACCCTCTTTGACAGGAGTCATGGGGGGTCCTGGCAGTCGGGGAAAGGGGTCCCATGTGTAAACATGGGACCCCTTTCAGTGCGTGGTCGGGTTTCCGTTTTATTTTTTTGCCAAGTACATGGATTATTCAAAGGCCGGATTCTTCACTGGATTTTGTGAGTATAATTTTTTTCAACAGGTACCCCTAGGATTCTACATGGAGAAGAGGACCGAGCCTCGTGGGAACATAGGTAAGCATGTGTGTATGTTGGTGTGCATGTATGTAATAAAGTTGTACTGTCACGGTGTGTGTGTCCTGATTTTATTGGGGTATTTTTTTAGTAGTAGTACTACAGGTACCAGCGGGCCCGGTTTTCCACCGCATGCTGGTACTTGTGGTTCTCCAAGTACCAGCTTGCGGGGGAGGCTTGCTGGGACTTGTAGTACTGCTACTAAAAACAATATTCACAAATTCACACTTGGCTATCAGCCCCCCATCCGCCACCCTTGGATGGGGGGGACAGCCTCGGGCTTCACCCCTGGCCCTTGGGTGGCTGAAGGAGGGGACCCCTTGATTGAAGGGGTCCCCACTCCACCAGGGTACCCAGGCCAGGGGTGACTAGTTGGTGTTTTAATGGCACGGCCGCAGGGACCGATATCAAAGTGTCCCCCGGCTGTGGCATTATCTCCCCAGCTAGTAGAGCCCGGTGCTGGTTTCAGAAATACGGGGGACCCCTACGCTTTTTGTCCCCCGTATTTTTGGAACCAGGCGCAGAGCCCAGTGCTGGTTGATTAAATATGGGGGGACCCCTGTCATTTTCCCCCCCATATTTTTTCAACCAGGACCGGCTTAAAGAGCCCGAGGCTGGTTGTGCTTAGGAGGGGGGACCCCACGCAATTTTTTTCAAATTTTAAAAGACTTTAATAAACTTTTTAAGGTACACAATGAAGCCCTGCACGGATCTCACAGATCCGGCCGGGATTCCTTGTGTTTTTTCAGGCAGTGTTTTACTCATCACTCCCGTAAAACACTGCCTGATATTACGAATCACATCGACATCGGGAAAAACGATTGTGCAAAACTCGGCAGCTTAGTAAATGATCGTATCAGGATTCAAAAAGTTGCAGTAAAATGCACCCGATACCATTCGAGTTCAAACACCCTTCAAAACGGCCAAAACACGAATATTAGTAAATATTGCCCCTTGTGTCAGTGCAGCAGCGAAGGCCGTGTCTGATTGTGTGAGCCATGGCCCTCATTCCGAGTTGATCGGTCGCAAGGCGAATTTAGCAGAGTTACACACGCTAAGCCTACGCCTACTGGGAGTGTATCTTAGCTTCTTAAAATTGCGACCGATGTAATCGCAATATTGCGATTACAAACTACTTTGCAGTTTCTGAGTAACTTCAACCTTACTCTGCCTGTGCGATCAGTTCAGTGCTTGTCGTTCCTGGTTTGACGTCACAAACACACCCAGCGTTCGCTCAGACACTCCCCCGTTTCTCCAGCCACTCCTGCGTTTTTTCCGGAAACGGTAGCGTTTTCATCCACACGCCCATAAAACGCCGTGTTTCCGCCCAGTAACACCCATTTCCTATCAATCACATTACGATCGCCGGAGCGATGAAAAAGCCGTGAGTAAAAATACTATCTTCATTGTTAAATTACTTGGCGCAGTCACAGTGCGAATATTGCGCATGCGTACTAAGCGGATTTTCATTGCGATGCGATGAAAAATACCGAGCAAACGACTCGGAATGAGGGCCCATGTTTCTGTTATAGCCAGCAGGTTGAAGTTGTTAGATATAAGAGGTCATGAACAGATGTTAATTTTTGCAAACAGAGTGTGCATTCCATAAGCCACATTTTAGTGATTTGGAGGGTGTAGGAAGACAAATGATGTTTATGAGGATAGCTGTATTTCTGTATTGCTGTGAATCAAGTGAATGTGAGTGGGGAAAGTAGATGGGGCCCAGATTTTGTGAAATTTCACCAGCTAATAGAAGCAAGAGAGCAAGATAAATACAGTTGTAGGAGGTTTGTGAATGTTTTTTATGGTGACAGGTTGTGGATGTTATTGTCAAAGTACAAAGATAAGTAAAAAGCACATGAGTGTTAATAACAGGGGAGTGGAACATTTAGGCGGCAATGTGTACTGTACAGGGGGGCAGGTTGCAGGGAGAATGAAGGATGTATTTGCTTTGGAGAGAATACCATGGAGTGCAATGAAGTACAACAATCTGTGGTACATGGGGGTAAATTTACTAAAATGGGAGTTCTATTTAAGATGGGATGTTGCCCATAGCAACCAATCAGATTCTATTTCTCATTTATCTAGCACCTTCTAGAAGATAATATCTGGAATCTGATTAGTTGCTATGGGCAACATCCCATCTGAAATAGAACTCCCATTTTAGTAAATTTACCCCATGGTGTGTTTGAGAACAAAGGCATTTAGTCTAGAATGTAATGAATTTGCAATTGTTTAAGTTATACATTCAAATACTTTTTTACTGGTGTTGTTCAGCTATTTATTTACAAACACTTAGTGTTATGAACAATGGGCCTAATTCTGAGTTGATCGCAGCATCAATTTTGTTAGCAGTTGGGCAAAACCATGTGCACTGCAGGAGGGGCAGATGTAACATGTGCAGAGAGAGTTAGATTTGGGTGTGGCGTGTTCAAACTGAAATCTAAATTGCAATGTAAAAATAAAGCAGCCAGTATTTACCCTGCACAGAAACAAAATAACCCACCCAAATCTAACTCTCTCTGCAAATGTTATATCTGCCCCCCCCCCTGCAGTGCACATAGTTTTGCCCAATTGCTAACAAACTTGTTGCTGCGATCAACTCTGAATTACCCCCAATCTGTGTATGTGAATGCACGTTGAAAGGCACAGCCGACCCTAGACTGCATGTAATGAATACTATGGCTAATTAATACAAGAACCATACTTGTGAATACTGGATTATACGCGGTCGAGTCACATTATTATGACCATCTCCTACTTGTGACGTCGGCATCGCGTAGCCCATGAAGTACGCCACATGTCATGCACTGACTTGGTGGGTATATAAGGTGTGCGATAGGCCATCTGCACACATATCACACGTTGCTGTCATGGGCAAAAAGGGGCAATTTATCCAAGTTGCAAAAGGGATGATTTTAGGCTTTCAGGCCAAGGGTGGCGGTATTTCTGAAACAGCGCAGTTTGTGAACTGTTTGCGTGCTGCTGTGGTTAAAGTGTACCGTGACTGGACAAATGGCACCATTGCGAATTACCGATGTGGAAACTGCGGAGCACCACGTGCCATTGATGTGAGAGGTGAATGTCGGCTACGAAGGTGCCTGAGGGCTGACCAAAACGCTACAGTGCAGCAGCTCACCGTTAAAATTAATCTGGGGGCTACCAGACGTGTGTCTAAAATGACAATTCAGTGAATGTCTAGCTGCTGTCTGTGCTGCACATGGCAGTTACTCTGGCTTTTAGCTGGTGGTCATAACAATGTGACTCGACTGTGAAATATCATTTGGTTGATTGCACTCCTGCACAGTGTTTGGTTGTTTTTAAAATTTGTTTGAGGATATTGGGGATTTAAGGAAGAATTGGTAATGGCATCTGGAACCCCATTGACTTTACCTTAATTTGGGATGCACGTGTTTACCATTTATATTTTTATTACCTTCTCATTGACACATCCTGCCCTTAGCATCTCTCTGAGGATATCATTGTATTTATTCTACACTACAGCACAATATGTATGTACCAAGCACTGATTATAGGATGGAGTTTACAACAGACAAGATTACTTGAAATACACTTAAAATTACATTGTACCTCATGAAGTACTTTGCTTAATATTTCTGATCCATTCAGATTGTAACAATACAATGCACATTGTAACAATAAATATAATTTTCTTAATTTTTTTCCATCACTAGTATCATGAACTTGTTTGTATGTAAATGCTAGAAGCCTTACAGGTAAAAAGGGGGAATTAGAAGTCCTTGCAGCAAGCAAACAGTATGATATTATAGGCATTACTGAAACTTGGTGGGACAAATCTCATGATTGGACAGTCAATCTAGAGCGTTATACGCTGTTCAGGAGAGACAGATTAAATAAATGGGGAGGAAGGGTATGTCTAAAGCCATTTTTAAAACCTGATATATGGGAAGATATTCAAGTGGGGACTGTAAATACAGTTGAGACGTTATGGGTAGAAATTGCATGCAGGGGAAAGGGAACAAAAAAAGATAGTATTGGGGCTATGCTACAATATGCCTGGTATTAATGTGTCTGAAGAGGAAATGTTACTGAAGCAAATTGAAAAAGCAGCAGGAGTAGGAGACATAATAGTGATGTGAGATTTTAACTATCCAGAGATAAATTGGACAAACAATTCATGTGATACTACTAGGGTTAATATGTTTTTAAACACACTAAACGATAACTACTTCAACTAATCAAGGAACAGACTAGATTCAATGCAATCATAGACCTGGTATTGACTAACAATGGGGAATTGATATCAAATATTATAGTAGGGGAGCCCATGGGAAACAGTGACCACAATATGGTCACATTCAATATCAGTTTTCACAAGCAGTCCTATATTGGCTCAAATAGAACTTTAGTAAAGCCATCTTAGATACGATGAGGGAAGCTTAAAGGGATATCGATTGGGAAATTTTGTTTCAAAGAAAAAATACTATGGAGAAATGGGGGGTATTAAAATCACTGCTCGTTAAAATTACTTTCAAATCTATAACTGCGGGCAGCAAAGGACTAAATTCCAAACCAATGTGGCTTAACAAAAAGATTAAGGAACTAATGGGCAAAAAGGCGAGCATTCAAAAAATACAAATCTGACAGGAATGTGGAGTCATTTCAACACTATAAGGATTGTAATAAAATATGCAAAAAAGAAATAAGAGCGGCTAAAGTAGAAACTGAAAAGCTAGTAGCAAAGGAAAGCAAAGCTAATCCCAATTTTTTTTCTTTTTTTTAAATATATCAACAGCAAAAGATTAAAGAGTATAGGCCCTTTAAAGGACAAGCTGGGAGTCTTAATCAAAAACGATAATGACATAGTGGACAAACTAAATGAGCTTTTTTCATCTATTTACAAGAGGACCAGATGCAGGGATTAACACACAATCTCAACAAAGATAATGTCCCACTGCTGAGTGCTTATTTATGTGAGGAGGTAGTCTGTAACCGATTAAAAAATATAAAGATTAAAAAGTCACCTGATCCCGACGGAATTCACCCTAGGGTTCTCATGGAGCTTCACTCTTAGCTAGCAAGAACGCTATTTTTGATCTTCAATGACTCGCTTACATCAAGTATGGTTCCCAAAGACTGGTGTATAGCTGAAGTAGCGCCGATATTCAAAAAGGGAAGTAAAGCTGAATTGGGTAATTATAGACCAGTTAGTCTTACATCTATAGTGGGGAAAGTACTGGAAGGTATTCAGTTAGGATAGTATACAGGAGTTCCTTGAAGCCAATAAGGTCATTAATAGGAACCAACATGGATTTGTGAAGGATAGATCATGTCAAACAAACTTACTTGGCTGTTGTGAAACAGTTAGTGCGAACGTTGATCAGGGTAAGGAGGTGGATGTAATCTTTTTAGACTTTGCTAAAGCTTTCGACACAGTACCACACAAGACTTATCTATAAGTTACAAGAACTAGGGCTAGGGAGCACAATATGCACTTGGGTCAGAAATTGGTTAGATAATAGGGAGCAGTGCATTGTGGTAAATGGAACTTTTACAAATTGGGCTGAAGTGCTAAGTGGTGTGCCACAAGGGTCTGTACTTGGACCACCATTGTTCAACATTTTCAGTAACGATCTAACAGTAGATCTAGAGAGCATGGTGTCAATTTTTGCAGACGATACCAAATTGTGTAAGGTTATAAATACAGAGGGGGATGCTAAGTTTCTCTAGAATGACTTAGTCAAACTAGAAGCATGGGTAGCAAAATGGAGAATGAACTTCAATACAGACAAGTGTAAGGTAATGCTCTATGGTAGCAAGAACAAAAATAACACCTACATACTAAATGGGGTAAAATTAGGGGATTCTGACTGGAAAAAGACTTAGGTGTTCACGGTATCCGGACTCCAGGTCGACAGCACAAAGGTCGACACACCTTAGGTCGACGCCAATTGGTCGACACACCTTAGGTCGGTATGGACAAAATGTCGACATGGACAAAAGGTCGACAGGAACAAGGTCGACATGGAAAAAGGTCGACATGAGTTTTTCACGATTTTTTTCTTTTTTTGAACCTTTTCATACTTAACGATCCACGTGGACTATGATTGGAACGGTAAAGTGTGCCGAGCGAAGCGGTAGCGGAACAAAGGCACCATGCCCGAAGCATGGCGAGCGAAGCGAGCCATGTGAGGGGACGCGGTGCACTAATTGGGGTTCCCGGTCACTCTACGAAGAAAACGACACCAAAAAAACATTAAAAAAATCATGTCGACCTTTTTCCATGTCGACCTTGTTCCTGTCGACCTTTTGTCCATGTCGACCTAATGTGTGTCGACCAATTGGCATCGACCTAAGGTGTGTCGACCTTTGTGCTGTCGACCCTCAGTCCCAGACCCCGTGTTCACATAGATAGCAAACTAAGCAGTAGTACCCAAAGTAGGATTGCAGCAAAGAAGGCTAATAAGATATTAGCATGCATAAAAGGGGGAATTGATGCAAGGGACGAGGGTGTTATACTCCCATTATATAAATCCCTAGTGAGGCCACATCTTGAATACTGTGCGCAATTTTGGCCACCATACTACAAAAAGGATATCCTGGAGCTAGAAAAGGTTCAGAGGCAGGCGACTAAACTAAGGGCATGGAGATGCTGGAGTACGAGGAAAGGCTTGGAAGGCTAGGCATGTTTACACTGGGAAAGAGGAGACTAAGAGGGGACATGATAAAAAATATTTACAAATATATAAGGGGACAATACACAGAGCTTGCGGGGGACCTGTTTTTGGTAAGATCAACACAGAGGACACGTGGACACCCGCTTAGGTTAGGGGAGAGGAGATTTCGCACACAGCGGCGAAAAGGTTTTTTTTCACAGTAAGGATAATACGTGTTTGGAATTCCCTGCCTGAGAGAGTAGTAATGGCGGACTCAGTCAACACTCTTTAAGAATGGTCTAGATAAATTCCTAATGGATAAGGATATACAGGGTTATGGTGCGTAGTCATGCACTATAGTTATTAGAAAAAGAGGAACAAACACCTCATGTACTATGGGGGTAATTCCAAGTTGATCGCAGCAGGAAATTTTTTAGCAGTTGGGCAAAACCATGTGCACTGCAGGGGGGGCAGATATAACATGTGCAGAGAGAGATAGATTTGGGTGTGGTGAGTTCAATCTGCAATCTAAATTGCAGTGTAAAAATAAAGCAGCCAGTATTTACCCTGCACAGAAACAAAATAACCCACCCAAATCTAACTCTCTCTGCAAATGTTATATCTGCTCCCCCTGCAGTGCACATGGTTTTGCCCAACTGCTAAAAAATATTCTGCTGAGATCAATTTGGAATTACCCCCTATGTTACTATGAACTGGAAAGCCAGAGGTGGTGATTATAGCAGCTTGTAACTGTATATATGTGACCTGTATGTGAGAGGAGATATACAGTATGTGACCTGTATGTGAGAGGTGATATGTGTGGCCTGTATGTGAGAGGGGATATATGTGGCCTGTATGTGAGTGGGGATATATGTGACTTGTATGTGAAAGGGGATATAGGTGACCTGTATGTGAGATGGTATATAGGTGACCTGTATGTGAGAGAGGATATATGTGGCCTGTATGTGAGTTGGGGTATATGTGACCAGTATGTGAGAGGGGTATATGTGGCCTGTATGTGAGTGGGGGTATATGTGACCAGTATGTGAGAGGAGATATGTGACCAGTATGTGAGAGGAGATGTATGTGAGGGGGGATGTAGGTGACCTGTATGTGAGGGGGGATGTAGGTGACCTGTATGTGAGGGGGGGGGGGGATGTAGGTGACCTGTATGTGAGGGGGGGGTGTAGGTGACCTGTGAGGGGGGGGATGTAGGTGACCTGTATGTGAGGGGGGGGGATGTAGGTGACCTGTATGTGAGGGGGGGATGTAGGTGACCTGTATGTGAGGGGGGGGATGTAGGTGACCTGTATGTGAGGGGGGGATGTAGGTGACCTGTATGTGAGGGGGGGGGGAATGTAGGTGACTTGTATGTGATGGGGGGATGTAGATGACCTGTATGTGAGGAGGGGGGATGTAGGTGACCTGTATGTGAGGGGGGGATGTAGGTGACCTGTATGTGAGGGGGGGGATGTAGGTGACCTGTATGTGAGGGGGGGTGTAGGTGACCTGTATGTGAGGGGGGGGATGTAGGTGACCTGTATGTGAGGGGGGAATGTAGGTGACCTGCATGTGAGGGGGGGATGTAGGTGACCTGTATGTGAGGTGGGGGGGATGTAGGTGACCTGTATGTGAGATGGGATATAGGTGACCAGTATGTGAGTGGGGGTATATATGTGACCAGTATGTGAGACAGGATATATGTGACCTGTATGTGAGAGGTGCTATACGGGGGGGATCCCCGCTGCTGAGCACTGTACGCCTTTTCCCATGTAACGGCCATTGTACACATAGACTCCTGATGCTAATGCAGGAGGTGACTGTGCAACTGAGGGCAGCAGTGATAATGTGCATTGTTTCTGTGTTTAATCCTAATGTGCTGGAAGTTAGTCTGCAATCTGCCCCTTCTGTGTCACCCCGTACTGTTAACCATTCACCTTAGATTGTAAGCTCTCAAGAGCAGGGCCCTCTCCCCTTCATGTGCCTTTCCTTCTCTTACTTACACTATCTTATACTCCACACTCCCTTTGATGGCACCTGACCCCGGGTTTTCTGTACTTGTCCTATATTGTCTTGAACAGAAGTGCTGTTTTCTTGTTTTGCTATTTTTCTTGCTTTCTTCTTTTGCTTCGCTCGCCACAGGTTCTGTTCTCCCTCTATGGGTGTCGTGGACACCCACAGAGGGAAAATCACCTACCTCGCCCCCATCGGGATCCCAGCTTCTGTATTGGGACCGCCCTGCTCCTGACTGTCTGTATCCTAACCGCATACCATCTGTAAGGCCTGTTCTTGTTCATCAGTTACACATGATATAAGTGACGTGAATGCATCCTGTGTAAGTAGTCCGCCCGGTCCAGTTAGGACTCTGCTCAGCCGGGCCTCAGAGTGCAGCATTGCTGATTTGTGCCAGGCAGAATTCCCAGTGGCTCTAATTTCAGGGTCATTCTAATAGACAATGTTTAGGAGATCCACTAATACACATATTACCTAACATTGTTTTCATTGAAATTCATAATTAAATGACAAAACGCTTCGTAACATCCTCAGACCCTGCCACCTCCAGCATCTGTGCTTGGAAGCAGCAGCTACAGCCAGCATCTTCGGGGAAGCTGGACATGCCCCCGGAGCGAAGAAAACAAAGACCTGAGAGGCCACGCCCCCTTTTATTAGGCCATGCCCTTTTTCGGACACGCTCGGCTCCCCCGCGCGGGGTGGGGGGGTGGGGCGGCATGGGGGTGATAATACAGAGTGCGCTCCGGGTGACGCCTCTGCCGTAAGAGTGATGCATCATATAAGGTAGCAGGGATATGGATATATTTCCTCTGCAGTCATCCCCCTGACCATGTGGGATACCCCACTAACAGATCATATACATAAATACAGATGGAGCCATGCTCATCTTGGCCTCTCTGCTGCACCTAGGTGCACCATGGTTTATTAGCATAAGCCTTTCATCTATTGTTCTCAGCTGCAATACAATACAGAGAGAACAATACAGCAGGAGATTAAGTCATTACAGCAGGGGATTAAGGGGGTCATTCTGTCCTGATCGCACGCTGCCATTTTTCGCAGCGCAGCGGTCACTACTGCGCATGCGTATGCACCGCAATGCGCAGGCGCGTCGTACGGGTACAAAGCGGATAATTACTGAGCGATGGATTTAACAAAGAATCCATTAGCACAGCCGAACGCAAGGAGATTGACAGGGAGAGGGGTGGCAATTGACCGTTTTTTGGGAGTGTTTGGAAAAACACAGGCGTGTCCAAGCGTTTGCAGGGCGGGTGTCTGATGTCAATTCCGTGACCGGACAGGCTGAAGTGATCGCAGCGGCTGAGTAAGTTCTGAGCCACTCAGAAACTGCACAAAACTTTTTTTGTACCGCTCGGCTGCACATGCGATCGCACACTTGCAAAGCTAAAATACACTCCCCTATAGGCGGTGACTATCTGATCGCAGCGCTGCAAAAAATAGCTAGCGAGCGATCAGGTCGGAATGACCCCCTAACTCTGACTGCCCTGGCTCAGTTAATCCTATTAAAGGTAAAAATGAAGATTACTTCATCTGGAGGTGGGGGTATCACTCTCGTACTAGGAAGGAACTCCCCTGGCTCCCCAATATAGCAGCTGCCCCTGTTTATGTTGAAGTGCTTTTTAAATGGACTTTTTAATGGATGTGACACTGTGGCCGCTGCAGCGGTTTTTCTTTACCCCCCTTGCTTGCTGCAGCTATGTGGAAGCCAGCGACTGAAGCTAAAGAAAAGTATGGAGCCTGCATGTGCTGTGAGTGGGAAGTCAAGCAGCACAAGACATAAGTTCTGAAAAGGAGAGACACCACTAACTGGTGAAGAGTGCTGAGGAATCCTTGGTAGGAGCAGGAGCGGCTCTGGTGGCGCTACAAGCTATCAGATCGGCAGTGTGACTGGGATCCAGGAGAGAGAACATTGTAAATAAGGGGGACATTTACTAAGCAGTGATAAGAGCGGAGAAGTGGCCCCATCAACCAATCAGCAGCTCTGTATCATTTTTATAGTATGCAAATTATAGATGTTACTTCAGTGCTGATTGGTTGCCATGGGCAACTTCTCCACTGGCTCACTTCTCCGCTCTTATCACTGCTTGGTAAATGCCCCCCTAAGTACTGTACCTTAAAGTACTTCTACCGACCTGCTATGTTCTCTTAGTGAGTTCACAATTCATGCAAATAAATCGGGATACTTAGCCATTGGAAGTGCACTAACGAGAGCCTGGCCAGGGAAGACTAACAGGAATAGACTGCGGGGAAGGTGTATCTATTTTAAGTAGTATTGTTAGATATTGATATATGAAAGTAATAGTTAACTCCAGTTCTCTATCCCTAGTTCAGAATAGAACATTTTAAATGTGTAGATGGAACATTGTTGCATTAAAGAGAAATTCATTGTATCACCAATGTTTAATGGTGAAAACTTGTTGGAATTTAATGAACAGTTCCAGCAAAATAAATAGCATTTACTAGCGGTTGTCATAGTAACTAGAGATGAGCGCCGGAAATTTTTCGGGTTTTGTGTTTTGGTTTTGGGTTCGGTTCCGCGGCCGTGTTTTGGGTTTCGACCGCGTTTTGGAAAAAACCTCACCGAATTTTTTTTGTCGGATTCGGGTGTGTTTTGGATTCGGGTGTTTTTTTCGAAAAACCCTAAAAAACAGCTTAAATCATAGAATTTGGGGGTCATTTTTATCCCAAAGTATTATTAACCTCAAAAACCATAATTTCCACTCATTTTCAGTCTATTCTGAATACCTCACACCTCACAATATTATTTTTAGTCCTAAAATTTGCACCGAGGTCGCTGTGTGAGTAAGATAAGCGACCCTAGTGGCCGACACAAACACCGGGCCCATCCAGGAGTGGCACTGCAGTGTCACGCAGGATGTCCCTTCCAAAAAACCCTCCCCAAACAGCACATGACGCAAAGAAAAAAAGAGGCGCAATGAGGTAGCTGTGTGAGTAAGATAAGCGACCCTAGTGGCCGACACAAACACCGGGCCCATCTAGGAGTGGCACTGCAGTGTCACGCAGGATGTCCCTTCCAAAAAACCCTCCCCAAACAGCACATGATGCAAAGAAAAAAAGAGGCGCAATGAGGTAGCTGACTGTGTGAGTAAGATAAGCGACCCTAGTGGCCGACACAAACACCGGGCCCATCTAGGAGTGGCACTGCAGTGTCACGCAGGATGTCCCTTCCAAAAAACCCTCCCCAAACAGCACATGACGCAAAGAAAAAAAGAGGCGCAATGAGGTAGCTGACTGTGTGAGTAAGATAAGCGACCCTAGTGGCCGACAAAAACACCGGGCCCATCTAGGAGTGGCACTGCAGTGTCACGCAGGATGGCCCTTCCAAAAAACCCTCCCCAAACAGCACATGACGCAAAGAAAAATAAAAGAAAAAAGAGGTGCAAGATGGAATTGTCCTTGGGCCCTCCCACCCACCCTTATGTTGTATAAACAAAACAGGACATGCACACTTTAACCAACCCATCATTTCAGTGACAGGGTCTGCCACACGACTGTGACTGATATGACGGGTTGGTTTGGACCCCCCCCAAAAAAGAAGCAATTAATCTCTCCTTGCACAAACTGGCTCTACAGAGGCAAGATGTCCACCTCATCATCATCCTCCGATATATCACCGTGTACATCCCCCTCCTCACAGATTATCAATTCGTCCCCACTGGAATCCACCATCTCAGCTCCCTGTGTACTTTGTGGAGGCAATTGCTGCTGGTCAATGTCTCCGCGGAGGAATTGATTATAATTCATTTTAATGAACATCATCTTCTCCACATTTTCTGGAAGTAACCTCGTACGCCGATTGCTGACAAGGTGAGCGGCGGCACTAAACACTCTTTCGGAGTACACACTTGTGGGAGGGCAACTTAGGTAGAATAAAGCCAGTTTGTGCAAGGGCCTCCAAATTGCCTCTTTTTCCTGCCAGTATAAGTACGGACTGTGTGACGTGCCTACTTGGATGCGGTCACTCATATAATCCTCCACCATTCTTTCAATGTTGAGAGAATCATATGCAGTGACAGTAGACGACATGTCCGTAATCGTTGTCAGGTCCTTCAGTCCGGACCAGATGTCAGCATCAGCAGTCGCTCCAGACTGCCCTGCATCACCGCCAGCGGGTGGGCTCGGAATTCTGAGCCTTTTCCTCGCACCCCCAGTTGCGGGAGAATGTGAAGGAGGAGATGTTGACAGCATCTCTTGCACGCCCCTGTCGTTTTTTAAAAAATTCTGCACCACCAAATTCAAGGTATGTGCAAAACATGGGACGTGCTGGAATTTGCCCATATTTAATGCACACACAATATTGCTGGCGTTGTCCGATGCCACAAATCCACAGGAGAGTCCAATTGGGGTAAGCCATTCCGCGATGATCTTCCTCAGTTGCCGTAAGAGGTTTTCAGCTGTGTGCGTATTCTGGAAACCGGTGATACAAAGCGTAGCCTGCCTAGGAAAGAGTTGGCGTTTGCGAGATGCTGCTACTGGTGCCGCCGCTGCTGTTCTTGCGGCGGGAGTCCATACATCTACCCAGTGGGCTGTCACAGTCATATAGTCCTGACCCTGCCCTGCTCCACTTGTCCACATGTCCGTGGTTAAGTGGACATTGGGTACAACTGCATTTTTTAGGACACTGGTGACTCTTTTTCTGATGTCCGTGTACATTCTCGGTATCGCCTGCCTAGAGAAGTGGAACCTAGATGGTATTTGGTAACGGGGGCACACTGCCTCAATAAATTGTCTAGTTCCCTGTGAACTAACGGCGGATACCGGACGCACGTCTAACACCAACATAGTTGTCAAGGCCTCAGTTATCCGCTTTGCAGCAGGATGACTGCTGTGATATTTCATCTTCCTCGCAAAGGACTGTTGAACAGTCAATTGCTTACTGGAAGTAGTACAAGTGGGCTTACGACTTCCCCTCTGGGATGACCATCGACTCCCAGCAGCAACAACAGCAGCGCCAGCAGCAGTAGGCGTTACACGCAAGGATGCATCGGAGGAATCCCAGGCAGGAGAGGAATCATCAGAATTGCCAGTGACATGGCCTGCAGGACTATTGGCATTCCTGGGGAAGGAGGAAATTGACACTGAGGGAGTTGGTGGGGTGGTTTGCGTGAGCTTGGTTACAAGAGGAAGGGATTTACTGGTCAGTGGACTGCTTCCGCTGTCGGCCAAAGTTTTTGAACTTGTCACTGACTTATTATGAATGCGCTGCAGGTGACGTATAAGGGAGGATGTTCCGAGGTGGTTAACGTCCTTACCCCTACTTATTACAGCTTGACAAAGGGAACACACGGCTTGACAAATGTTGTCCGCATTTCTGGTGAAATACTTCCACACCGAAGAGCTGATTTTTTTGGTATTTTCACCAGGCATGTCAACGGCCATATTCCTCCCACGGACAACAGGTCTCTCCCCGGGTGCCTGACTTAAACAAACCACCTCACCATCAGAATCCTCCTGGTCAATTTCCTCCCCAGCGCCAGCAACACCCATATCCTCCTCATCCTGGTGTACTTCAACACTGACATCTTCAATCTGACTATCAGGAACTGGACTGCGGGTGCTCCTTCCAGCACTTGCAGGGGGCGTGCAAATTGTGGAAGGCGCATGCTCTTCACGTCCAGTGTTGGGAAGGTCAGGCATCGCAACCGACACAATTGGACTCTCCTTGTGGATTTGGGATTTCGAAGAACGCACAGTTCTTTGCTGTGCTTTTTCCAGCTTGAGTCTTTTCATTTTTCTAGCGAGAGGCTGAGTGCTTCCATCCTCATGTGAAGCTGAACCACTAGCCATGAACATAGGCCAGGGCCTCAGCCGTTCCTTGCCACTCCGTGTGGTAAATGGCATATTGGCAAGTTTACGCTTCTCCTCCGACAATTTTATTTTAGGTTTTGGAGTCCTTTTTTTACTGATATTTGGTGTTTTGGATTTGACATGCTCTGTACTATGACATTGGGCATCGGCCTTGGCAGACGACGTTGCTGGCATTTCATCGTCTCGGCCATGACTAGTGGCAGCAGCTTCAGCACGAGGTGGAAGTGGATCTTGATCTTTCCCTAATTTTGGAACCTCAACATTTTTGTTCTCCATATTTTAATAGGCACAACTAAAAGGCACCTCAGGTAAACAATGGAGATGGATGGATACTAGTATACAATTATGGATGGACTGCCGAGTGCCGACACAGAGGTAGCTACAGCCGTGGACTACCGTACTGTACTGTGTCTGCTGCTAATATAGACTGGTTGATAAAGAGATGTAGTATGTATGTATAAAGAAGAAAGAAAAAAAAACCACGGGTAGGTGGTATACAATTATGGACGGACTGCCGAGTGCCGACACAGAGGTAGCTACAGCCGTGGACTACCGTACTGTGTCTGCTGCTAATATAGACTGGTTGATAAAGAGATGTAGTATGTATGTATAAAGAAGAAAGGAAAAAAAAACATGGGTAGGTGGTATACAATTATGGACGGACTGCCGAGTGCCGACACAGAGGTAGCTACAGCCGTGGACTACCGTACTGTGTCTGCTGCTAATATAGACTGGTTGATAAAGAGATGTAGTATGTATGTATAAAGAAGAAAGAAAAAAAAACCACGGGTAGGTGGTATACAATTATGGACGGACTGCCGAGTGCCGACACAGAGGTAGCTACAGCCGTGGACTACCGTACTGTACTGTCTGCTGCTAATATAGACTGGATGATAATGAGATGTAGTATGTATAAAGAAGAAAGAAAAAAAAACCACGGGTAGGTGGTATACAATTATGGATGGACTGCCGAGTGCCGACACAGAGGTAGCTACAGCCGTGGACTACCGTACTGTACTGTGTCTGCTGCTAATATAGACTGGATGATAATGAGATGTAGTATGTATAAAGAAGAAAAAAAAACCACGGGTAGGTGGTATACAATTATGGATGGACTGCCAAGTGCCGACACAGAGGTAGCTACAGCCATGGACTACCGTACTGTACTGTGTCTGCTGCTAATATAGACTGGATGATAATGAGATGTAGTATGTATAAAGAAGAAAGAAAAAAAAACCACGGGTAGGTGGTATACAATTATGGACGGACTGCCGAGTGCCGACACAGAGGTAGCTACAGCCGTGGACTACCGTACTGTACTGTGTCTGCTGCTAATATAGACTGGATGATAATGAGATGTAGTATGTATGAAGAAGAAAGAAAAAAAACCACGGGTAGGTGGTATACAATTATGGACGGACTGCCGAGTGCCGACACAGAGGTAGCTTCAGCCGTGGACTACCGTACTGTACTGTGTCTGCTGCTAATATAGACTGGATGATAATGAGATGTAGTATGTATAAAGAAGAAAAAAAAAACCACGGGTAGGTGGTATACAATTATGGATGGACTGCCGAGTGCCGACACAGAGGTAGCTACAGCCGTGGACTACCGTACTGTACTGTGTCTGCTGCTAATATAGACTGGATGATAATGAGATGTAGTATGTATAAAGAAGAAAGAAAAAAAACCACGGGTAGGTGGTATACAATTATGGACGGACTGCCGAGTGCCGACACAGAGGTAGCTACAGCCGTGGACTACCGTACTGTACTGTGTCTGCTGCTAATATAGACTGGTTGATAATGAGATGTAGTATGTATAAAGAAGAAAGAAAAAAAAACACGGGTAGGTGGTATACAATTATGGATGGACTGCCGAGTGCCGACACAGAGGTAGCTACAGCCGTGGACTACCGTACTGTACTGTGTCTGCTGCTAATATAGACTGGATGATAATGAGATGTAGTATGTATAAAGAAGAAAAAAAAAACCACGGGTAGGTGGTATACAATTATGGATGGACTGCCGAGTGCCGACACAGAGGTAGCTACAGCCGTGGACTACCGTACTGTACTGTGTCTGCTGCTAATATAGACTGGATGATAATGAGATGTAGTATGTATAAAGAAGAAAGAAAAAAAAACCACGGGTAGGTGGTATACAATTATGGACGGACTGCCGAGTGCCGACACAGAGGTAGCTACAGCCGTGGACTACCGTACTGTACTGTGTCTGCTGCTAATATAGACTGGTTGATAATGAGATGTAGTATGTATAAAGAAGAAAGAAAAAAAAACCACGGGTAGGTGGTATACAATTATGGATGGACTGCCGAGTGCCGACACAGAGGTAGCTACAGCCGTGGACTATTGTACTGTACTGTGTCTGCTGCTAATATAGACTGGATGATAATGAGATGTAGTATGTATAAAGAAGAAAAAAAAACCACGGGTAGGTGGTATACAATTATGGATGGACTGCCGAGTGCCGACACAGAGGTAGCTACAGCCGTGGACTACCGTACTGTACTGTGTCTGCTGCTAATATAGACTGGATGATAATGAGATGTAGTATGTATAAAGAAGAAAGAAAAAAAAAACCACGGGTAGGTGGTATACAATTATGGATGGACTGCCGAGTGCCGACACAGAGGTAGCTACAGCCGTGAACTACCGTACTGTGTCTGCTACGACTGGATGATAAATAATGATATAAAAAATATACATATATCACTACTGCAGCCGGACAGGTATATATTATATAATGACGGACCTGCTGGACACTGTCTGTCAGCAGAATGAGTTTTTTATAGAATAAAAAAACACCACACAAGTCACACGACGAGTGTTTAACTTTTTCAGGCAATCACAATATAGTATACTATACTGGTGGTCAGTGTGGTCAGGTCACTGGTCAGTCACACTGGCAGTGGCACTCCTGCAGCAAAAGTGTGCACTGTTTAATTTTAATAATATGTACTCCTGGCTCCTGCTATAACCTATAACTGCTCCCCAGTCTCCCCCACAATTAAGCTGTGTGAGCACAGTCAGATATTATACATAGATGATGCAGCACACTGGGCTGAGCACAGATATGGTATGTGACTGAGTCACTGTGTATCGTTTTTTTCAGGCAGAGAACGGATTATATTAAATAAAACTGCACTGGTGGTCACTGGTCAGTGGTCAGTCACTAGTAAACTCTGCACTCTCTAGTACTCCTAAGCTCCAGTAAATCAAGTGTCTCTGTCTCAATCTCACTCTCTCTCTTCTAATCTAAATGGAGAGGACGCCAGCCACGTCCTCTCCCTATCAATCTCAATGCACGTGTGAAAATGGCGGCGACGCGCGGCTCCTTATATAGAATCCGAGTCTCGCGATAGAATCCGAACCTCGCGAGAATCCGACAGCGTCATGATGACGTTCGGGCGCGCTCGGGTTAACCGAGCAAGGCGGGAAGATCCGAGTCGCTCGGATCCGTGTAAAAAAAGCTGAAGTTCGGGCGGGTTCGGATTCCGAGGAACCGAACCCGCTCATCTCTAATAGTAACCAGAGACTATCTGCATCTTCCAGGTTCTGGAGAGGCCGGAGCTTCCTGCTCTTGGGCCAGATGTACTAAGCCTTGAAAAGTGCTAAATATCACGGTGATAAAGTACCAGCCAATCGGCTCCTAACTGTCATTTTTCAAACACAGCCAGTGACATGATAGTAAGGAGCGGATTGGCTGGCAGTTTATCACTGTGAAATGTATCACTTTTCAGGCTTAGTACATCTCCCCCCTTGTGAGGTGAGATGATAGTGTACGTCCATGCACTGAACGGTATCTGCACCCAATGGCTGCTTCCTGTTGTGGTGTTCATTAACCAGTGCAACATTAAATCAGTAACTGGCATCGTTGGTTTCCAAGCCTCATGCGCTTGTAAACCTGGTATTTATGCTAATACAGCTGTCATTTACTATTTATTGTGTAATTTACCGGGTTGGGGTTTGGGGGGACACCCGTCTCTCTGCTGTGGCTTGGGAAAGAAGAAGCATCAGGAACATTTAATGGCCGACACTTAGAACAGCAGACACTCACCCCTGAGGGTATTACACATGCCATAAACGGTGGGCAGAACATTGTTGTTATGATAGAAATGTCTTAGTGATATCACCATGTTATATAACCATGCTAACAAACAAATATGCAAATTGTAGTACTTTTTCCCCCAGACAAAAACAGAAATTAGTGGGTGAAGCAGTTCCACCCGGTAATTTCATGAAACACGCTGGTCCTTTTTTCTGTGTGAATGGGTCGACCCGTGTTGTAATTCCCAGGACTTCGACCCTGGAATCTACCCCTTTCAGACAGAAACAGAAATTAGTGGGTGAAGCAGTTCCACCCGGTAATTTCATGAAACACGCGGGTCCTTTTTTCTGTGTGAATGGGTCGACCCGTGTTGTAATTCCCGGGACTTCGACCCTGGAATCTACCAGGGTCATAGACACGGGAATTTCAACACGGGTTGACCCTTTCACACAAACAAAATACCCGTGTTGATCTGCAAATTACCGGGTCAAAATTATCGACCCAGTAATTTGCATGTCTGTGTGAAAGGGGGGAGGGTCAGGCAGGTCTCGGCAAAACGACTCGGCATTGAAATGCTTGGTATTTGGCGGGACTTTCAGACTTTTCTGTCTGAAAGTGGTAAAGTCTGGACAACTTTTGTTCTTTCTAGTTATCAAAACAAATTATTTTTTATAATTTGAGAAGATTATATCAAAATATTGGTTGCTATTGCAAAAAGATCCTGTTTTACAGGAAATGGTTCCAGTGCAACCATCTTTCATTTATGAAAGAGCAAAAAATGTAAAACATAATTTGGTGAGAAGCTCCATGGATAATCCCTATACGAAGAATGGGATTAAAAATAAAAGGTTTATTTAGATGCAGGGATTGCAGAATGTGAAAGATAAAGATTCAAGACTTCATCACATGTAACAAGCAAAAAGTTATTTGTGTGACTAGTTGTACTTGCAATCTTCACTACAGTGCATCTGTAAAGTATTCACAGCGCTGTTTTTTATTTTTAATACATTTTCAAAAATCTCCCAAAAACTTTTTTCACATTGTCATTATGGGGTATTGTGTGTAGAATTTTGAGGGAAAAAATGAATTTATTCCATATTGGAATAAGGCTGTAACATAACAAAATGTGGAAAAAGTGAAGCGATGTGAATACTTTCCGGATGCACTGTATAAAACATCCTGCGCATTAAAAGCAAGAATGTCAGACCATATCACCAATATAAGGAAGGGATTGGAGAACCACTCCCTGTCGGCTCACTTTAAAAAAAATACACCAATGTTCTGAAAAAGACATAGAAAGTTTTGGGGCCATTCAGGCCCGGCGCTACCCGCTCAGCAAAGGGATGCAGTGCAGGTAGGCGTCAGGCAGGAGAGGCGCTGTACCTGCTCTGCATCCCTGCTGTTGGCGGCCGCTGTGCCTGTCACTGCATGACAGGCAGCGGCGCCGGCAGCTGAAAGCCTCCTCTCCCCCTCCCCTCCCGTGACAGATCAGATGGAGGGGGCAGAGTTACACTGGCGGAGCTAAATGGGTGGAAGGGTGGGGCTACACGGGTCCATCAGACTGCAGTGCCACAGAGGAGGACATGCTGCTCCAGATCCTGCCAGCCAGGGAGAGTGAGAAAGAGTGTGAGTGAGTGTGTGTGTGTGTGTGTGTGTGTGTGTGTGTGTGTGTGTGTGTGTGTGTATTTATGTATGTGTGCAGGGGAGGGTGTGTGTGGGAATAAACTGCACTTCTGTAGACGTTACGTGTAAGCTGCGCTACTACTGGGGCGTTACATGTAAGCTGCGCTACTACTGGGGCGTTACTACTGGGGCGTTACATGTAAGCTGCATTACTACTGGGGCATTACTACTGGGGCGTTACATGTAAGATGCATTACTACTGGGGCATTACTACTGGGGCGTTACATGTAAGATGCAATACTACTGGGGCATTACACGTAAGCTGCGCTACAACTGATTTGCTTACACTTTAAACCCTTAACAGCAAAGTTCTGCAATGATGTTATACCTTAAACCTTAAGTAGCACTGACGGTATAAAGTAACCGCAGTGCGTACACCTTATCGATACTTATACACCTTATACAGATAAATACACTCTAAAGCCCATGCAGGAAAGTGAAAACACAACACTGATTTGTAGTTGCAACCACAGGGTTCTAAGGCCACAGTGGATTAATTCCAAAAGGTAAAACAGTACAAATCATACACTACAGGCTAACAAGTAAATCTAAACAGAATAATGGCTACAGAGAATGTACATACGTGATAATGTTCGCAAGCGCAACCCGGCCGATCCTCCGCTGGTCATACAGATAGCGTTCAGAGTCTTCTGACCGGCCAGGCAACAATGGGCTTTTTATACACAACATGCATACACAATACAATGGTCACTGTAATCTCATTGTCCATTGGACACAGGGATGTGTCTTTACATTACAGAAGAGGTCATAGGTGGATTTGAATAGGTGGGCGATGTCTTTCCCCAACTGCTCTTGTGGGTGGTATCATCTGGATTCCCGCCGCATACATAATATACAGTAAATACAGTTAATGTTCATATTCTACTTTTGCACATAACTATACGCAGGAACAAGCAATCTTTCTCTAACCAACACCGGAATGTTACCCTTAAAATACCCTACAGCTGGATACTAGACATCACCTTCCAACCTTTATCTGACCCTTCCTATCATGCAAAGGTGAATCCCTTAGTCCTGGAACTGTTTAAACTATTAATACTCGCTGATGCGGTCTAGGGGAATTATATCTCAAATGTACACTATTTGGGTTAAATATGTAATGTTCTAATAACCCTCTACGCGCTCACAAACTCTACCATAAATGCGCATACCACGCGCTAAGGCGCATGGCCATGAAAAGCTCCGTTACGCAAATTGCGGATATGCGCACGCACGGCAGACCGAGTGCACGCGCAGCGGGCATGTGCATGGGGTTAGTACAAGGCATATACATTACAATATTTTTCGACTTTAACATAATATATAATGATATAATAATATAAAACAGATGGCATGGTTAATGTATAAACACTTTTAATATGGCAAATATCCCATGTATATCACAGAAATAGTAAAGTGACAATCAGCTTACAATTTGCGCTAAAATCAATTTTTTTTAAAAAGTACATGAAGTAATATGAAACAGTTTATGCTCCTGTTCTCTTATGATGGAATAAAGTTCCAATATTGGGGGTCATTCCGAGTTGTTCGCTCGTTATTTTTTTCTCGCAACGGAGCGATTAGTCGCTAATGCGCATGCGCAATGTCTGCAGTGCGACTGCGCCAAGTAAATTTGCTATGCAGTTAGGTATTTTACTCACGGCATTACGAGGTTTTTTCTTCGTTCTGGTGATCGTAATGTGATTGACAGGAAGTGGGTGTTTCTGGGCGGAAACTGGCCGTTTTATGGGTGTGTGTGAAAAAACGCTACCGTTTCTGGGAAAAACGCGGGAGTGGCTGGAGAAACGGAGGAGTGTCTGGGCGAACGCTGGGTGTGTTTGTGACGTCAAACCAGGAACGAAACTGACTGAACTGATCGCAGTTGCCGAGTAAGTCTGGAGCTACTCAGAAACTGCTAAGAAGTGTCTATTCGCAATTCTGCTAATCTTTCGTTCGCAATTTTGATAAGCTAAGATTCACTCCCAGTAGGCGGCGGCTTAGCGTGTGCAAAGCTGCTAAAAGCAGCTTGCGAGCGAACAACTCGGAATGACCCCCACTGTCTTAACCACGTGGGAGGGAGAGTTCAGTATATATATTCCTAGTATAGTCCCTGGGTGAGGATAAGCAGGCTATTGATGTCTAAATTGAACACTATATACCCCAATGGACTAAATGAAGCTATAGAATTAAATGCAGTGATTTGATTAGTGTTATCCCCTGTCATTTTTAAACTCATTTATCAATGAGGATTGTATGTCACTTGATTCATATTTTTTCAAACACAAGCGTATGTGTATATATATATATATATATATATATATATTATAGAGAGGAATTTTCGGAGAATAAAGGACACAAACGCAGCCACTTAAAGCATACCAACGTTTCAATGCAGTAGCATTTTCGTCAGGACAATAACAAACATTAAAATCACTCACCATTAAATGTGCTTCCCTCACCACCAAAGCCCGTGCCGCCGGCTCCAATTCCGGTAGGCTGGCGCTTCCTTGTGACATCATCCAGTGCGCCCATCACCATGGAGACAACTAGTACACTAATGACATGCAGAATACAATACATAGCATAATAAAGAAATAACATACAAACAGTATGCTCTATCAGTGCAAACATGCTACTTTCAATATGCATAAGGGTTACTACAAGTCACACTCAGATACTTCAAAGAAAACTATTGAAACCTGTCTGTTCGTTTAAACCACGAGGATTCAATGTATCCAATAAAAAGATCCACCTTGACTCACACTGCAGCAGCATTTTGGACCTGTGACCCCCCCTAACTGGTGGGGGTATGTGAACGATAATTTTATGCTTAAGAGACGTGGGTGAATGGCCCTCCGAGGGGAAATGTCTCACCACTGGTTGTTCGCTGCTGCCAGACAGAACTGCTTCCCGTATAGCATACCTGTGCTGGCCCATTCTCACTTTAAAAGCACACTCTGTCTTGCCTATATAATACTTGCCGCACGGGCAAATCAGGGCATATATGACAAATTTGGACATGCATGACAATCTGTACCTAATTTTAAAGCTTTTACCTGTACATGGATTCTTTATTGTGTCACTGGTCAGCATATAGCCACACGTGACACAACCTGTGCACTTAAAACATCCGTTTTTAGGCACCCCAAGGAAAGTGGTAGTTACCCATTTGTCAAAAGTTGTGATGTCATTATGTACGACATAATCGCGTACATTCTTACCTCTAGAGTAACACATAATTCATTTATTATGTATACTAGGCAGAAATAAAATAAAATATAAAACGGCATGGGTGTACGGCAGGTGTATAATATACAGCAATGAGTACACTACCATCCCTCTATCACAGACACTAGTGCAGCATATGATATGAGGACTGTACACTGACAGTGCATGGAGGCAGCTGCAGCCAGGCATGGGTGTACGGTGCAATTAACTGACCTGGAGATGCTACTCATTACACGGCAGGTGTGCCTGTCCCACCGGCTGTAACTTGTAGTCCCCCTCCCCTGTGTTATATAATGCACGAATGCGGCAGCTGCCTACCTCTGGCCCCGGGTGTCTCTCCTTACGCTGGTTGCACAGGCAGGTGGAGCAGTCATCACCCACAGCCGACTGCTGTTCACCGCACCCGGCTCTTCCTGCACTCCTGCTCGCTGCACACGAAGCCCGGAGTGAGCCCGGGGCAGCCGGTGCTGATTGGCTGCTGTCATCACCCAGGCCCGGGGCGTCACTGCGGAGGCGCCGGCTCTCCCAGGTAGCGGCTGACAGTGAGTGCCCGGTACTTGGCTGGCCGTGGCGGCGTGTAAACTGTGCGCCAGTCTCAGCGGTTTATTCAGTCCAGTGCGTCCGGCTCCTTGCAGCCGCAGGGGGAGGCCGGTGTTAAGGCATTAAAGTGACTGTCCTGGCGCCCCCTCTGATCTAGCGCCCGGGTCACATGCCCCCCTAGCCCCCCCCCCCCCCCCCCCCAGTTGCGGCCCTGGCTCATGTCCCAGTGTGATTTCTGCAGCACTCTACTACAAAAGAACCGTCTCGCTTACATCAAGAGCTCTCGTGCCGAAAGGGAAAGGCAGATACAATATATGTGATAGATCAGCTTTCCTATAGACACGAATGGACTGGGAAAGAACAGTGCCAAAAAGAGAAATTGTGCCCCCCCCCCCCCCATATTCAAAATAGAGACAGTGCGCTCATATTTCTGTTGTGCCCAGAAGCACGGAAGGTGGGATTTTGTCCCGTTTTTCCCTAATAAATACAAATTCAGAATAATCGGTGTCTGCCTATTTTGCATTTTTGGGTTAAGGTCCGTACATGCTATGAGGGGATCGGTATGAAATACCTCCAATCAAAATCCCGACGTTCAAAATCACGACACCAATTGACCGATGGTCAAAATCCCGACAAGGTCAAAACCCCGACATGGACAAAATACCGACAAGGTCAAAATACCGACATGTAAAATGCCAACAGGTCAAAATACCGACATGCTGTTTTTGTTGTTTTTTTGTGTGTATGTCGACATAAGTCAACATGGACACCATATAAAGTGTACCGGGTCCCCTCGCATGCCTCGCTGCACTTGGGCACGGTGCCTCGCTGTGCTCGGCATACTATTATATTCCCCCTCCAGGTCCACTGGGATGGTAAAGTATGCACAAGTCGGTTTCAATGAAAAAAATCATGAAAAACTCATGTCGGTATTTTGACCTGTCGGCATTTTACATGTCGGTATTTTGACCTTGTCGGTATTTTAAATGTCGGTATTTTGTCCATGTTGGGATTTTGACCTTGTCGGGATTTTGACCATCGGTCAATTGGTGTCGGGATTTTGAACGTCGGGATTTTGATTGGAGGTAAACTGACTGCATCCCGCTATGAGATAAACTCCATGAGCAATATCGCATAGTGTTTACCCTCCCCTCCCGGGTCGCCTACATAGAGCATACTCACTGTACAATATCGCAAGCGGTATCATACAGTGATGTCATGCTGCATGCAGCTTTGGATGATAAGTCCAAATTTAGCTGCATACACAGCCGACGGAGGGGGACGATAACGATGTGCGACCGTGCCTTGTTCATCGTCCGTAGCATACACACTGGGCAGTATCACACACAATATCGCTCAGAAGGCTGAAAATAAGTGTATGATATCGCAGAGTGTGTACGGACCTTTATACCCAACATCATTATAAATATTATCCATTATCATTTTCCAAAAACGCACGTTAATGCATACCTCCCAACATGACCCATTCCAGGAGGGACAACTTGCTCTGTTCCTGGACTTCCCTCTTAATTTAGGTTTGCTGTCACCTGTTTTGAGCAGGTTAATTGATATAACAAGGATTTCAATTAGGGTGGCCAATCCCGGGAACAGGATTGGCGGTATCCCGGGATTTAGGCCAGCACCTGAGGAGGCTCAGATGCTGCCCAGCTCCCCCTGTGCAGCGTGACGTGAAGTCAGAGGTCACGCTGCGCAGCCAGCCGCCCGTCACCTGCCACACGGACCTTACTTAAGGAAGTGACCCACTCGCCCTCCCTCCCTGGTATCATGATGAGTTGTGTGCGGAGCGGGGGGGCTACACAGGAATCAAGCCCGAGTATCCCGGGATTGACCATTTTTCAATCCCTATACCCGGGATTGAATAAATGGCCCGGGATTGGCCTCCCTAGTTTCAACACAAATTAAGAGGGAAGTACAGGAACAGAGCATTTTGTCCCTGGAATAAGTCATGTTAGGAGGTGTGCTAATGGACAAAACCATGTTGCACTGCAGGTGGGACAGATGTAACATGTGCAGAGAGCAGACATTTTAGCGCTGTGTGCAATAACTGGCATCCCCCCCCCCCACATTATGTAAAAAACGGGCAGCGCGCGTCAAAAATATAGGGGCGTGGCTTCAAGGGGAAGGGGTGTGGCCACAAAATAATACCAATTCATATTAAGGTGCACAGTAGTCTCCATTATTCAAATTACGCAGCACAGTAGCACCACTACACCTGGTAGAGACCCTTTTATACATTACGGCAGCCAGTCCCCCTTTTACATATTACGGCAGACAGCGTCCCCTTTTATACATTACGGCAGGTAGAGTCCACCTTTTACACATTACGGCAGACGAGTCCCCCTTTTTACACATTACGGCAGACAAAGTCCCACTTTTTACACATTACGGCAGACAAAGTCCCCCTTTTTACACATTACGGCAGACAGAGTCCCCCTTTTTACACATTACGGCAGACAGTCCCCCTCACGTTCCTTGGTGCAGGCAGTCAGGCAGATCCCGGGCAGGGGAAAAGGAGGAGGAGGGAGGGGGACTTGGGAGCTGCAGCAGCGCACTGTAATTGGTGGTGACGCCACTGCAGCTGTCCTTTTCCTTCCACATTGGCTAGCCACAGCTGCTGGGATGAGAGAAGCACATCCCAGCATTCACAGCGGCGGTGGCGGCCAGCTTATGTGGAATGAGAGAGACAGCTGCAGCGGTGCCGCCACCAATTACAGTGCGCTGCTGCAGCTCCCAAGTCCCCCTCCCTCCTCCTCCTTCTCCGCTGTCCCCGGAGCTGCTGCTCCTCAAATTGCTCAGGTGGCTTGTAATTAGAGATGTGCGGCTGGCACTTTTCGTGTTTTGTGTTTTGGTTCTAATTCCACTTTCGTGTTTTGGCTTTGGCTTGGTTTTGCCAAAACCACCCTTTCGTGTTTTAGTTTTGGATCTGGATGATTTAAAAATAAACAAAACATAAAACAGCTAAAATCACATAATTTGGGGGTAATTTTGATCCTATGGTATTATTAACCTCAATTACATTCATTTCCACTCATTTCCTGTCTATTCTGAACACCTCACAATATTGTTTTTAGTCCTAAAAGTTGCACCAAGGTCGCTGTATGACTAAGCTAAGTGACACAAGTGTGCTGCACAAACACCTGACCCATCTAGGAGTGGCACTGCAGTGGCAGACAGAAGGGGAGATATAAAAAAAAAGGCCCCAAACAGCACATGATGCAAAGAAGAAAAAGAGGTGCACCGAGGTTGCTGTATGACTAAGCCAAGTGACACAAGTGTGCGGCACAAACACCTGGTCCATCTAGGAGTGGCACTGCAGTGTCAGACAGGATGGCACTTTTCAAAAACTAGGCCCCAAACAGCACCTCATGCAAAGATGTAGAAGAGGTGCAATGAGGTAGCTGTATGACTAAGCCAAGCAACACAAACAATTCCCACTGGAATTATACCGCAATATCACTGGAATTATACGGCAATATCACTGGAATTATATGGCAGTACCACTGGACATATACGGAAGAGTCAGACTTTAAAAAAAATAGTCCCCAAACAGCACATGATGCACCCTTATGTTGTATAAACAGGACATGCACACTTTAACAAACCAATCATTTCAGCGACAGGATCTGCCACACGACTGTGGCTGAAATGACTGGTTTGTTTGGGCCCTCACCAAAAAAGTAGCAATCAATCTCTCCTTGCACAAACTGGCCCTACAGAGGCAAGATGTCGACCTCATCCTCATGCTCCGGTTCCTCACCCTTTTCAGTGTGTACATCCTCCTCCTCACAGAGTATTAATTCGTCCCCACTGGAATCCACCATCACAGGTCCCTGTGTACTTTCTGGAGGCAATTGCTGATAAAGGTCTTCCCGAAGGAATTTATAATTAATTTTGATGAACATCATCTTCTCCATATTTTGTAGAAGTAACCTCCTACGCCGATCGCTGACAAGGTTACCGGCTGCACTAAACACTCTTTTGCGGTACATACTGGAGGGGGGCAACTTAGATAAAATAAAGCCAGTTTGTGCAAGGGCATCCAAATTGCCTCTTTTTCCTGCCAGTATACATACGGACTGTCTGACATGCCTACTTGGATGCTGTCACTCATATAATCCACCACCCTTCTTTCAATGGTGCAGAATCATATACAGTGACAGTAGACATGTCAGTAATCATTGGCAGGTCCTTTAGTCCGGACCAAATGTCAGCTTTCGCTCCTGACTGCCCTGCATCACCGCCAGTGGTTGGGCTAGGAAATCTTATCCTTTTCCTCGCAGCCCCAGTTGCGGGAGAATGTGAAGGAAGAGCTGTTGACTGGTCACGTTCCACTTGAGTTGACAATTTTCTCACAGGTCTTTGAACCACTGCAGACTTGTGTCTGCCGGAAAGAAAGATACAACGTAGGCTTTAAACCTAGGATTGAGCACGGTGGCCAAAATGTAGTGCTCTGATTTCAACAGATTGACCACCCTTGAATCCTGGCAAAGCGAATGAAGGGCTCCATCCACAAGTCCCACATACTTAGTGGAATTGCTCTGTCTTTGTTCCTCCTTCAATTTCTCCAGCTGCTTTTGCAAAAGCCTGATGAGGGGAATGACCTGACTCAAGCTGGCAGTGTCTGAACTGAATTCATGTGTGGCAAGTTCGAAGGGTTGGAGAACCTTGCACAAGACGGAAATCATTCTCCTCTGTGCTTGAGTCAGGTGCATTCCCCCTCCTTTGCCTACATCGTAGGTGGATGTATAGGCTTAAATGGCCTTTTGCTGCTCCTCCATCCTCTGAAGCATATAGAGTGTTGAATTCCACCTCGTTACCACCTCTTGCTTCAGGTCATGGCAGGGCAGGTTCAGGAGTGTTTACTGGCGCTCCAGTCTTCGGCACACAGTGGCCCGCAATTTTACGGGCCACCGACAGCATCTCCTGCACGCCCCTGTCATTTTAAAAAAAATTCTGTACCACCAAATTAATTGTATGTGCAAAACATGGGAAGTGCTGGAATTTGCCCAGATGTAATGCACGCACAATATTGGTGGCATTGTCCGATATCACAAATCCCCAGGAGAGTCTAATTGGGGTAAGCCATTGGGCGATGATGTCCCTCAGTTTCCGTAAGAGGTTGTCAGCGTTGTGCCTCTTACGGAAAGCGGTGATTCATAGCGTGGCCTGCCTAGGAATGAGTTGGCGTTTGCGAGATGCTGCTACTGGTGCCGCTGCTGTTGTTGTTGCTGCGGGAGGCAATACATCTACCCAGTGGGCTGTCAGTCATATAGTCCTTAGTCTGCCTTGTTCCACTTGTCCACATGTCCGTGGTTAAGTGGACAGTGGGTACAACTGCATTTTTTAGGACACTGAGGACACTTTTTCTGACATCTCTGTACATTCTCGGTATTGCCTGCCTAGTGAAGTGAAACCTAGATGGGATTTGGTACCGGGGACACACTACCTCAAACAATTCTCTAAGTCCCACTGAACTAATGGCAGATACCAGAGGCACGTCTAACACCAACATAGCTGTCAAGGCCTCAGTAATCTGCTTTGCAAAAGGATGACTGCTGTCATATTTCATCTTCCTCACAAAGGACTGTTGGACAGTCAATTGCTTAGTTGAAGTAGTACAAGCGGTTTTCCGACTTCCCCTCTGCGATGACGATCGACTCCCAGCAGCAACAACAGCAGCGGCAGCAGCAGTAGGCATACCACTCAAGGATCCTCCGGAGGAATCCCGGTTAGGAGAGTACGCCTCCGTCTTGCCAGTGACATGGCCTGCAGGACAACTGACATTCCTGACTGAGGAGGAAGTTGACGTTGAGGGAGTTGGTGGTGTGGCTTGCAGGAGCGTGGGTACAAGAGGAAGAAGGGATTTAGGTGTCAGTGGACTGCTTATGTTCTTACCGAAAGTTTCACAACTTGACACTGACTTCTGATGAATGCGCTCCAGGTGACGTATAAGGGAGGATGTTCCTAGGTGGTTAACGTCCTTACCCCTACTTATTACAGATTGACAGAGGCAACACACGGCTTGACACCTGTTGGCCCGATTTGTGGATAAATAATTCCACACCGAAGAGGTGTCTTTTTGGCATTATGCCCATGCATCACAAAGGAATTCTTCATCCCACGGACAACAGGTGTCTCCCCCCCGTGCCTGATTTAAACAAACCACATCACCATCAGAATCCTACTTGTCAACTTCCTCCTCAGCGCCAGCAACACCCATATCCTCATCCTGGTGTACTTCAACAGTGACATCTTCAATTTGAATATCAGAAACTGGACTGTGGGTGCTCCCTCCAGCACTTGCAGAGGGCGTGCAAACCATCTCTTCCCGTCCAGTGTTGGGAAGGTCAGGCATCGCAACCCACCAACACACTTGTACTCTCCTTGGGGATTTGTGATACCATCTTAGAATGTACAGTTCTTTGCTGTGCTTTTGCCAGCTTAACTCTTTTTGTATTTTTCTAGCGGGAGTATGAACCACTAGTCATGAACATAGTCCAGGGCTTTAGCCGTTCCTTGCCACTCCGTGTCATAAATGGCATATTGGCAAGTTTACATTTCTCCTCAGACCATTTAAATTTATTTTTTTGGATTTGACATGCCCTCTACTATGACATTGGGCATCGGCCTTGGCGGACGACGTTGATGGCATTTCATCGTCTGTCATGACTAGTGGCAGCAGCTTCAGCACTAGGAGGAAGTAGTTCTTGATCTTTCCCTATTTTATCCTCAAAATTTTTGTTCTCCATTATTTTTCTGGAGTTATATTACAATATGCGGTACAGGAGAGCGTACCTCTACACCACACAGGGCAAACCCTGTGAAAATTATTTGGATTAAATATTAATAACCCCTTTATTTGGAGTAAATAATATACAGCACAGGACAGTACCACTGAATTTATATGGTAGCACCACTGGACTGGATTTATACGGCAGTACCACTGGAATTATACGGCAATATCACTGGAATTATACAGCAGTATCACTGGAATTATACGCCAGTACCACTGGAATTATACAACAGTATCACTGTAATTATACGGCAGTACCACTGGACATATACGGCAGGATCACTGGACTGGATTTATACGCCAGTACAGCTGGAATTATACGCCAGTCCCACTGGAATTATACGGCAGGATCACTGGAATTATATGCCAGTACCACTGGAATTATATGGCAGTATCACTGGATTTATACGCCAGTACCACTGGAATTATACGGCAGGATCACTGGAATTATACGGCAGTATCACAGGAATTATATGGCAGTACCGCTGGACATATACGGCAGTATCACTGGACTGGAGTTATACGCCAGTACCGCTGGAATTGTACACCAATACCACTGAAATTATACAGCAGTACCACTGGATTTATACGCCAGTACCACTGGAATTATACGGCAGGATCACTGGATTTATACGGCAGTACCGCTGGACATATATGGCAGTATCACTGGACATATACGGAATTATACAGCAGGATCACTGGAATTATACGGCAGTACCACTGGAATTATACAGCAGTATCACTGGATTTATACACCAGTACCACTAGAATTATACGGAAGGATCACTGGAATTACACAGCAGTCCCACTGGATTTATACGGTAGTACCATTGGACATATACGGCAGTATCACTGGACTGGATTTATATGCCAGTACCGCTGGAATTAAACGCCAATACCACTGGAATTATACAGCACTATAACTGGATTTATACGGCAGTACCGCTGGACATATACGGCAGTATCAGTGGATCTTTATATGTAATTCAAACCCCGCGAGAATCCGACAGCGGGATGATGACGTTTTGTCTCGTTCTGGTTTCCGAGTCAGGCGGGAAATCCTGAGCCGGGCTCGGGTAGTGAAGTTCGTTAGGGTTCAGTTGTCTGAGAACCGAACCCGCTCATCTCTAATTATATGTAGGTGACGTGTGGACACCCAATACATCTGCATCTGCCAATGATGATATATTGTTTTCAGGGACCTGTGAAAATGTCATAAAAACATAAAGAACATTAAATCTATTTATACCGCTTTCACATTGCAAATGCCGAGTCACACAGTCCCGGCAATGGACCCTTTTCAACTGGCTTCCTGACCAGGCAATATGTTGGGTCGGGTTGCCATCGGAGGCGGGGACGTCGGCGGCATCGGTGGCATGTGCGGAGATGGTGCTGGGAGATGAGATTGTCTCCACGCCGCCTCTGCCTATACTGTGAATGGGTCCTGGGTCGCATCGATGTGGCAACCCATTTACAGTGCGCCTGACCCGGTAATAACCCGGTAGTAACCCTTCTTTATTCCCAGGTTCAATTACCGGATCAGGCAACACGGAAATTCAGGAGTGACCCTTTAACACCGCACAGCGACCCGCGTCGAAACGGCAATATAACGGGTCGATACATGGTTATTTCTGCGGTGTGAAAGGGGTATTATTAACATATTATTTTTAACCACAAACCCACCAATGGCCATAGTGTGAATGACACTGGGGCTGGGCACACCTAGGAGGGGGTCACCAACTGGCCTATGACCATACCTCCCAACTGTCCCAATTTTTGCAGGACAGTCCCGTTTTTTGGGACTGTCCCGCTGTCCCACCCGCGGACCGCAGTGTAACACGGTGTGGGGGGGCAGTTGGGAGGCTCTATCAGCGGTGAATAGATGCTGTGCACATGCGCACAGCATCTATTCACGAGGAGACGGAGGGAGAGGGGGCATGGCCAGCAGCTCAGAGTGCGTGGCATGCTGCCTCAGTGAGGAAAATGGGGGCATTGCTTGCGATCGTGGCACTCCCGCGAAGCCACGTCCCCTTTCCCTCCGGCTATAAATTTGGGAGGTATGCTATGACTAGAATTAGGGTGCGGGGAGAGGGCCGGATCAAAGTTTATGGGGGGCACAGGGCAACTAAAATTGCCAATATAATATGCTGGCGATGTTAACATTTATACTGTGTAACTACTTCCTGCACCACAAATGTGTTAAACACACTGTAGAGCTTCCAGGTCACATTATGCCAAACACTACTGCGCATGCTCCATAGTAGTTCCACCCAGGGAAGCTTCATTCCCTAAACAAGATGGCCACCGAGGATAGAACTGCACATGCTAAGTGCCATCTTGGTACAGGGTAGAGTGACATAGTGTGGGGGAACAGACGTCTCCCCTTTATCTCCAAGAGACCTGCCTGTTTTACTTACGTTACTGCATCCAACACTGGTACCTACTTGTTTGGTACAGTCACCAGCTGGTAACTGCTACTGTTGGAGTATAGTGTACTCACGGGTACATTTACTGAGCAGTGATAAAAGCGGAGAAGTGAGCCAGTGGAGAAGTTTCCCCAACAACAAATCAGCAGCTCTGTATAATTTTATAGTATGCAAATTATAGATGTTACTTCAGTGCTGTTTGGTTGCCATGGGCAACTTCACTGGCTCACTTCTCCTCTCTTATCACTGCTTAGTAAATGTACCCCTTAGTACCTTGTCTCCTGTGTATACATTACACTGGGTGCACATCCTCTAGTGTTTACCCTCAAGTGCTGGAGCATCGGGGAGGCGGAGACCGATGACACAGTTCCTCCTGCAGTGGACAGAGAGACACTGTTCCTCCTGTAGCGTGTGTCGCACTGCCTGAGCGGGACGGAGCGCAGTGGGCGGTGTGTGTTCCTTCCAACGGGAATAGTGGTAATTGGGCTAAATCACCACTTTTTCCGCCTCCGGCCTAGGCTTAAAGGTCTAGGGCTGGTTATCAATTTGGGGGGAACTAGATGCCATTTTTTAAGAGATCAGTGCAGCACTTTCTACAAACTGAGACAGGTCATTTATTTCATACCCTCCAACATTTTACACATAAAAATCGGTACAAATTAGGAAAGGGGTGTGGTCACTGGTAGAGGGGGCGTGGTCACGCCCCTTTTCCTATACTTTCACTGGACGTTTGGAGAGCCAAAAATCGGTACAGACCATAAAAAAAGTTACTGTACCTGCCAAAAAGGTCCAGTTGGAGGGTGTGTTATTCGGGCAGGTTTGGTGGCAGGTTTGTGACCAGTTCTAAACCCGCCGTTTAAACCCGCCGGGGGTATTATACTACCTATAATGGAAAGTTCTAAACCCGCCGGGGGTACTATGCTACCTATAATGGAAAACGATCAATGGACAGATTACGGCGGTTTTAGCTTTAGTAAATCTGCAGCATGCTATCCCGCTGAAAAAAATGCACCAATCCCGCTGGAAATATCAAACCCGCCACTTAGTAAATAAACCGCAGTGTATCTTGAAAATTAGGGCCTAGTTTAGACCTGATCGCAGCAGCTAATTTGTTAGCTAATGGACAAAGCCTTGTGCACTGCAGGGGGGAGGGGGGCAGATGTAACATGTGCAGTGAGAGTTAGATTTGGGTGGGGTGTGTTCAAACTGAAATCTAAATTGCAGTGTAAAAATAACGCAGCCAGTATTTACCCTGCATAGAAACAATATAACCCTCCCCAATCTACCTCTCTCTGCGCATCTTACATCTGCCCCACCTGCAGTGCACACGGTTTTGGCCAACTGCTAACAAATTTGCTGCTGCGATCAGGTCTGATCTAGGCCCTTAGAGAGCACTAATTTGCTCACACTTTGAACAATTAGGAAGATAGCCACTAGATGGCGCCAGCTGCCCATGTCTGAGAGCTCCATTGACTCTCCAAGTGGGAGGCAATGTCTGGCTGCCACACATTCCACGTGCTGCTGGAGCAGGGAGGGCTCTTCTGTTTATTCCCAGTGATCAGGGATGATGGCACAGGCTGGGCACTGCAACCGATAGACAAGCAGCCAGCTGCAAGGTGCCTGCAAGCCTGTGCCCTATGGAACACCTGGCAGGCCTCCTGGAGTAAGATCAGACCCAGCAGCAGGGAAGGGGGTGTGTGCGAGGGAAGCAGCCTGGACTGAGACACAGTGGATGTGCAGTAACTTCATCAGGACTCTGAGTCACTCTGTCTGTGCAGACTCCTGTCTCTGCAGGTCCCTGAGACAGGACTGAGAGCAGATCATGTGAGTCCCCAGGAGAGATCTCCACACCATGACCCAGGCAGATGGCTGTGATGGGAGACAGGCTACCTGCACCAGCAGCCTTGTGTGCTGCTGCATCCTCCTCCTCTGGACCAGACAGGTCTCTGCCCTGGCTGACTTCTCAGGTAATGATGGGGCTCTGCCTCTAGCACCTTACTGCAGCCAAGTTCCCTTCTCAGCTTGTTGTCAGGACATTCTGATCGTCTAGCCCAGTGGTTCTCAAACTCTGTCCTCAGGACCCCACACAGTGCATGTTTTGCAGGTAACCCAGCAGGTGCACAGGTGTATTAATTACTCACTGACACATTTTAAAAGGTCCACAGGTGTGGTTGTGATTCTGTGAGGAGACCTGCAAAACATGCACCGTGTGGGGTCCTGAGGACCGAGTTTGAGAACCTGTGGTCTAGCCAATATGTTCTTGTTCCTACAAAACTTTACTATGAAAATAGCAAATACTTGGGACGCGATTCCAGCCTATGGGATTGGACTTTTTTATTTAATATAATATTTAATACATAGTTTCGCTTTGTTTGTGTAGAGTAGATGGATAGGTGAGCATACATTATTCTGCAGCGTGAAACTATTGTTTTATATATATTTACATGAGTCTGCAATACTGACTGCTTCTTAGTCTTTATAATTCATTTAAAGACAAGGGCGGTATCTGTTAGCCGCAAAAACGCAGTGTCACGATAATAGGACTTTTTAGCGCAATCGTGAAACCTCGGTATCCAATTAGCTGCGAAAAGTTATCAGCTAAAAGTCTCCGTAGGTTTTATTGCAAACTTCACTTCACCACCTCTGAGCAGGGGATAAGTAGTGCAAAATCCCTATTTAAGTAAAAAAATATGGGGGGTTTGTTCTGAACACCTGTGACACCCGCCTGAATAGGTAATTAGGAACTTAGAAGTTTTTCATTATTTTTAATTGGCCAATAAAGAAATGTCATTTTTGGGGTCAAAAATTGCAAAGTGATGGAAACTGGGGTACAAGGTGTGTGATTTATGAGCGGGACAAGTGTTTTTAGGCTTGCAGGTGTGAGTAGTCGTTTAATAAATAAAAAAAGAAAGTCCCTATAAATGACCCAAATATATACTTATACCCATTTTTATATACCCCTAATTTAATTAGAGAAATTATTTTGCTGAAAAAATGCATTCAATCATTTTTCACATTTTTAAAATGCATATGACCCAATTGTACACCAAATAGTTTTATTATACCCACTAATAGACTTCTAAATGTTTTCCTATACAGGTTGAGTATCCCATATCCAAAATGCTTGGGACCAGAAGTATTTTGAATATGGGATTTTTCCGTATTTTGGAATAATTGCATACCATATTGAGATATTATGGGGATGGGACCCAAGTCTAAGCACAGAATACATTTATGTTTCATATACACCTTATACACACAGCCTGAAGGTCATTTCATACAATATTTTGAATAATTTTGTGTACTGAACAAAGTTTGTGTACATTGAGCCATCAGAAAACAAAGGTTTCACTATCTCACTCAAAAAATTCCGTATTTCTAAATATTCCGTATTTCAGAATATTTGGATATGGGATACTCAACCTGTGTTAATTTGTTTTTTGGGGGGTACCCCTGTAAGAATAACTAAAGAAGTTACATATAACACATATTATTTATTATACATACAAGTAACACTGTAACCAGAAAAAACCATCAGGTCTCTTTCATGATCAGTGTCTGTTGCTAAGGTAGCCAGAGGGTTCAGTTGGGCACCACGTGGCAGGGGCAGACGAGCTGTGGCTCTCCAGCTGTTAATGAACAAGTCTCAGCTGCAATAACATACAAGGACTTCTAGTTCCACAACCGCTTGAGAGCAAAACGTTGTCAAAGCTTGTCTGGCAGTGCACACTGGGACTTGTAGTTCCACAACTGGTGGTGGATATAATAAATTTGGTTTAATGGTTAGCATTACTGTCTCACAGCACTGAGGTTATGGGTTCGATTCCCACCATGGCCCTAACTGTGTGGAGTTTGTATATTCTCCCCGTACTTGTGTGGGATTCCTCCGGGTACTCTGGTTTCCTCCCACAATCCCACAATCCAAAAATATACTGATAGGTTAATTGGTTCCCAACAAAAATAACTGTAACGTGAATGTGTGTGCGTGTACATGCAGTAGGGAATATAGATTATAAAATCCACTGGGCGGGGACTGATGAGAATAGACAAATATTCTCTATACAGCGCTGCAAAATGTGTGTGCGCTATATAAATAACATTTGATATATAATATGGCAGTGCATCCTGGGACTTGTGCTTCTACTACAGCTTGAAAGCTACAGTTTGCCTAAGCTCTTTATAGACTCTATCAGTGCATACTGGGACTTGTGGTTCTACAGCCGCAGGCTGACTAAGCTTGGTACAGTGGGGGTCATTCCGAGTTGTTCGCTCGCTAGCAGTTTTTAGCAGCCGTGCAAACGCTATGTCGCCTCCCACTGGGAGTGTATTTTAGCTTAGCAGAAGTGCGAACGAAAGGATCGCAGAGCGGCTACAAAATAATTTTGTGCAGTTTTAGAGTAGCTCAATACCTACTCACCGCTTGCGATGACTTCAGACTGTTCAGTTTCCGAATTTGACGTCACAAACACGCCCTGCGTTCGCCCAGCCACGCCTGCGTTTTTCCTGGCACGCCTGCGTTTTTTTCGAACATTCCCTGAAAACGGTCAGTTGACACCCAGAAACGCCCACTTCATGTCAATCACTCTGCGGCCAGCAGTGCGACTGAAAAGCTTCGCTAGACCTTGTGTGAAACTACATCGGCCGTTGTGAAGGTACGTCGCGCGTGCGCATTGCGCCTCATAAGCATTCGCAGAAGTGCCGTTTCTTTGCTTCCTTGCTGCGCAGCGAACATTTCCGCTAGCGATCAACTCTGAATGAGCCCCAGTGAGACATGCTGTGCGAGAATGTAAATGATCTCACAAGGAAGCTAGTTACATCCTGCTGTCACTTCCAGTCTGAGGGAGGTTCTCAGTGCTCCCTCGTTCATCCATTGGGATCTCCTAGTGTAGAGTTCTGACACTGCTGTGTAATGTGCAATTACAGCTGACTGATATCTGGTATGCAGGTATGAATGATGGGAGACCATCTTCCGTGCTGTGATATGGCTGACAAGTCGGTCATATGAACATATGATAAGTTATTTCTGTGTTCTCCTCAGTTGCATATTTATAATACACTGCACCCGTTTCCTCAGTACATACCTCCGGAGTCCCGCAGTGGCAGTGCTGCAAAATCACCGGGAAAATGTCTGCCACACCATTTTCCCAGAGTTTAGCGCATATGCAGTAGCATACTTAAATACTCTCCCGGAAGCTGCGGGAGGCTCCCGTTTTTTGGGGTAGCCCCCCGCTCCCCCGGAAGAGTGGGCAGGTCTCCCGCATCCTGCTCGCACCCTAGTGATGCGAGCAGGATGGAGAGATAACCTCCCGATTCGCGGGTCCGTCGGGTGGAGAAGGGGTTAAAATGACGCAAATCGCGTCATTTTAGCTCCGCCCCCTTCCCGCGGACCCGCGAATCGCGGCATTTCCCTGTGTGGGGGCGGGGCTTAGTGATGTCACAGTCCGGCCCCGCACCCCGAAGTCACTGCAGCGTCTCCTCTCCAGGCTTCTCCCGGAGAGGAGAAAGAAAATGTCGGTAAGTATGTGCAGTAGGGAAATCACAGAGAAAATGGTTGCCGTGCTATTACCCCGGAGGCCTGCGCATGCGCAGTCAACTCTGGACCCACGTCAGAGTCCACTAGCGCTCAGTAATATACACTGCCAGCTATAGAGGAGAGGGGCTTGGACAGAGACTGCACACAGGATCCCTACTATCTGAAATTGGAGGGAAGTAGGTTCAGAAAGGGTAGTGGACAAGTGGAATAGCCTCCCAGCAGAGGTGGTAGATGTTAAGACAGTAGAGCAATGTAAACATGCACGGGATAGACATAAGGATATCCTTACAAAAAAATAAGGATAAAATAGGGTTTGAGGTAACAATAAGGTTAAAAAAGGGGCAGACTAGATGGGTCAAGTAGTTCTTATCTGCCGTCAAATTCTATGGGGGGTATTCATGTATTCAATTGTGGGCATTGTCGCCCATTTTTGAATCCCTTTTCGCCCATGCCTTTTTATTAATTTATTTTGTCGAATCGGCATGGGTGAAAACGGATCCAAAAAGGGTGAAAACGCCCGCAAATTCATCAAAACAAGTGGATCGGTGGCAAATTCAACCTAAACACGGGCTAAAAGTGCCATTTTTTTCGACTGGTTGATAAAAACGGCACTAATTGAATACCCCCTATGTTTCTATGTTAATACTGGTTCCACTGTATTACTTTAAAGGGATCAAAAATAGCAGATAAGTATTTTGTTGTACTGCTTCCGGATTCATATAGGACACACTGTAAGTGTTGGAGAGAAAAGAGAGAGCAATATGCACAGAATTTATTATATTTAACATTTTCTGAGCGGAATAAATGGCTAACTTGATATCAACATATAAACTGCTTGGAATTAATTATCAGGTTAGATATATACAGTATTAGGTTTATATTATTAGAAGTTGGAAGCTTGTGCAATCTCAACATGCCAATGTATGAAAAGGTTTCTATATGTGGTGGTAAATGGTTCTGCATTATCAGACTGCATTAAGAGACATTATGGTAAACGGTTCCGCACAGAGCAGACTCTACCTGCATACAACTAACACACACAACTAACACTGAACAAATGACCTCTCAGTTTGTTATTGGGATAAATAAAAACACTTATCAGTATGAGAATCCACATGAAAGGAAATGTCATTGTACACTGCTAGAGTATAATACCCCTTATCCTACATATAATATGCAGAAACCGGCAGGGATTGTGGCCTTTGGGCCTTATTCAGGCTGGGTGAGTGGCAGAATGAGGGGCAGGGTAAGTAGCAGAACGAGGAGCGGGGTAAGTAGCAGAACGAGGGACCGTGTGAGTGGCAGAATGAGAGGCGGGGTGAGGTGAGTGGCAGAATGAAGGGTGGGGTGAGTGCCATTGTGAGTGGCAGAATAAGGGGCAGGGATGAGTGGCAGAATAAGGGGCAGGATGAGTGGCAGAATGAGGGAAAGGGTGAGTGGCAGAATGAGGGGCGGGGTAAGTAGCAGAACGAGGTACCGGGTGAGTGGCAGAATGAGGGGCGGGGTAAGTAGCAGAATGAGGGGCGGGGTGAGTGGCAGAACGAGGGATGGGGTAAATAGCAGAACGAGGGACCAGGTGAGTGGCAGAATGAGGGGCGGGGTAAGTGGCAGACTGAAAGGTGAGGTGAGTGGCAGAATGAGGGGTGGGGTGAGTGCCATTGTGAGTGGCAGAATGAGGGTCAGGGTGAGTGGCAGAATGAGGGAAAGGGTGAGGGGGTATGGGATTGATTTGTGTGATATAATCTGTGTTGTACATACAGACAGCCCAATAGTAAAATCTATCACTGCTTCTGTGTACTGTCATGGATGGCTTTGTCTCTCCAGTATTCTATGTCTTCCGATGTAGATTATGTCTTGGATGTACAGTACTTGTGTGATAATAATCATTATTATTATTATTATTATTATTATTATTATTATTATTATTATTATTACATTTTATTTATAGGGCGCCACAAGTGTTTCGCAGCGCCGTACAAAGGACAGTACAGGGAGACAAAACTTAGCATAACAGTAATTAAATAACAAAAATGGAGTGCAGGTAACAAAGAGCACCACAATTCTCATACATAATACAGCTTAGATGTAAGTAGCGAGGGAGTAATCATTGTACTACTTGGGGCTGGCGGCCATAGATAGAGAGGAGCCTTTACCAGTAGGAAAAAAACAGGTAAAGATGGTCGCTGAGTGAAATGTGTCGAGAAGAGGGCTTAGACAACAATAGGAAAGAGGGCCCTGCTCTGAAGAGCTAACAATCTAGTGGGGAGGGGTAACAGACAGATGACATGAGGTGCAAGCTAAGCAGAGATGTCCAAGGCGTGGGGCAGGGGGATGGAGGAGCAGCCTAAGGACTAGGTTATGCATTGGAGGGGTACGCTTTGATAAATAGCTGGGTTTTCAGTGCCCGTTTGAAGTTTTGCAAGATCGGGGAGAGTCTAATGGAGCGGGGGAGCGTGTTCCACTGAAGGGGTGCAGCACGGGCAAAATCCTGAACTCGTGCATGGGAAGCAGTGACCAAGGCAGAGGAGAGGCGACGGTCATCAGCCGACCGTAGTGGGCGGGAGGGAGTATGAAGGGAGAGGAGGTTGGAGATGTAGGGAGCAGTGGAATTAGAGATGGCCTTGTATGTGAGGGTGAGGAGTTTGAAGAGGATTCTGTAGGGGAATGGGAGCCAGTGTAGATTTTGTCGAAGGGGAGTGGTAGATGTGGATCGGCGGGAGAGGAAGATGAGCCTAGCTGCAGAGTTGAGGACAGATTGGAGTGGAGTGAGATGGGAGCAAGTGAGGCCAGTGAGGAGAACATTGCAGTAGTCGAGTCGTGAGATGACCAGTGAGTGGATGATGAGTTTAGTTGCACTCTGGGAGAGAAATGGCCTGATGCGAGCAATGTTGCGTAGCTGGAACCGACAAGATTGCGCCAGAGCTTGGATGTACGGTGCAAAGGAGAGGGAGGAGTCAAGAGTGACGCCCAATCATGTATAAAAGTATAACTCTTTATCTGTTTTTCTCAGTATAATCCAAATAAAATAGAATTTTATTCAAAAGCATGAATTAAAAAATAATTCCTCACATGAAAAATATTAATATGCGGCCAGATTGTGAGTTTGTTATTGGTAGTATGAGTTGGGGAGAAGAGAGAGTGCTAGCTTGTTGGCTGGTTTCCGGTCAGGGGGTGTGTGGACAGTGGGAAATGTTTACAGAGGCTGTATGCTGGTGACGATCATTGCATCCCATGGGGCTAAATAAATACAGGCATGGAGAATGCATCAATCCGGTGAATACAGCTGATTTCTATGGGTTTAGGGACTTTCTCCCTTCCATAAATAGACCACTTTGATACCAAGGCAATAATTGGGCGATGCTGGCCCTGCCTCCCAAACAGGTGACATCATGAGACAGCATTGCCAGTCCACCCCTAGTTACGGCCCTGTATGATACCAACACGGTCAACCCTTTCACTGCCAGCGTTATATGTGATTAACCCAACAGTATACGCTATTCGTACAGCCGCAGGTTTAGGAATTTTCCTCTCAGTCGGAGTGCTATGGATTTATATTATCTGTGTGGCGGTGGGGGATAATTTCTTGGGTCATTGGTTTTTCCGCTCCGGGAAATCTGTATGATCAGACCTCTTCTTTCTCTATCTCTAAGGCTTTCCCTAATCGCTTCCATGCCTGCTGCGAAGGAATGCATAACACAACATTACGTTTGCCCTTCCCTACCCTGCACAGTTACACTTCCTCTCACAGGCAGGCAGCGACCAGGAAGAGCAGGGCCAGGCTTTTCTTTTTCCTTTAGCTTCTGGGAAATGAATACGAACGCTAAATCTGCCATGTTGTTCTGGGTGAACGGCCTGTCCGCTGCATCCCTGTATAGCTGTATCTGTACCTGCAGTTGGGGATAGTATATCCAACTTCACATTAATTGCTAACTATTAATTAACATCAAGTATTACTCATTAATCACATAAGTTTAAACAATTATTCACCTATTCTCAGTGAATACTCCCAAATAATATTGCGTACGTAACAATTTCTATTCCTCTCAGTATTTATAAATATGTCTTGTATAGGTATTGGCGCCCTGGGCCTTGTCCATAGTGTTATATAGGTTACAGCCATTAGTTGGCTTTATCCCGTTGTGTGAGTCAGCATACAGAGCACTGTCACTTACCCCTTACCACACAAGATATTACTGCTCTTGCCCTGGCCAGGGCTAACTGGCAGGAGTATGATGGGATTGCTGTGCTGGCGGCACGGTTTGGCACTGATCTAGTTTTGGACGGACATTGATGTAGACAATGAAGCGTAATCCCGGCAGTTGTATCTCTGTAGCATGATCTCTGCAACTTTATCTCTGTAGTGTGGTCCCTGCCGTGTTGTCTCTGCAGCATTGCCTGTGTGGCGTTGTTTCTACAGCACTTTATCTGTGGCCTTGTCTCTGCATCATTGTCTCTGTATCCTTCTCTCTGCGGCATTGTCTCTGTGGCATCTCTGTGGTGTTGTCTCTGCAGCATTGTCTGTGTGGCGTTGTCTCTGCAGCACTTTGTCTGTGGCATTGTCTCTGTAGCCTTGTCTCTGCGGCGTTGTCTCTGTATCCTCTCTGCAGCATTGTCTCTGTGGCATCTCCGTGGTGTTGTCTCTGCAGCATTGTCTCTGTGGCATCTCCTTGGTGTAGTCTCTGCGGCATTGTCTGTGTGGTGTTCTCTCTGCAGCACTTTATCTCTGGCATTGTCTCTGTAGCCTTCTGTCTGCAGCATTGTCTCTGTATCCTTTCTGCGGCACTGTCTCTGATGCATTTTCTCTGTGACATCTCTGTGGCGTTGTCTCTGCAGCACTTTATCTGTGGCATTGTCGCTGTATCCTCTCTGCGGCACTGTCTCAGTGGCATCTCCTTGGTGTTGTCTCTGCTGCATTGTCTGTGTGGTGTTGTCTCTGCAGCACTTTATCTGTGGCATTGTCTCTGTATCCTTGTCTCTGTATCCTCTCTGCGGCACTGTCTCTGTGGCATCTCCTTGGTGTTGTCTCTGCAGCATTGTCTCTGTATCCTCTCTGCGGCACTGTCTCTGATGCATTTTCTCTGTGACATCTCTGTGGCGTTGTCACTGCAGCACTTTATCTGTGGCATTGTCGCTGTATCCTCTCTGCGGCACTGTCTCAGTGGCATCTCCTTGGTGTTGTCTCTGCAGCATTGTCTCTGTATCCTCTCTGCGGCATTGTCTCTGTGGCATCTCCTTGGTGTTGTCTCTGCGGCATTGTCTGTGTGGTGTTGTCTCTGCAGCACTTTATCTGTGGCATTGTCTCTGTGGCATTGTCTCTGTATCCTCTCTGCCGCATTGTCTCTGTGGCATCTCCTTGGTGTTGTCTCTGCGGCATTGTCTGTGTGGTGTTGTCTCTGCAGCACTTTATCTGTGGCATTGTCTCTGTGGCATTGTCTCTGTATCCTCTCTGCCGCATTGTCTCTGTGGCATCTCCTTGGTGTTGTCTCTGCGGCATTGTCTGTGTGGTGTTGTCTATGCAGCACTTTATCTGTGGCATTGTCATTGCATCATTGTCTCTGTATCCTCTCTGCGGCACTGTCTCTGTGGCATCTCCTTGGTGTTGTCTCTGCGGCATTGTCTGTGTGGTGTTGTCTCTGCAGCACTTTATCTGTGGCATTGTCTCTGTAGCCCTCTGTCTGCGGCATTGTCGCTGTATCCTCTCTGCGGCATTGTCTCTGTGGCATCTCCTTGGTGTTGTCTCTGCGGCATTGTCTGTGTGGTGTTGTCTCTGCAGCACTTTATCTGTGGCATTGTCTCTGTAGCCCTCTGTCTGCGGCATTGTCTCTGTATCCTCTTTGCGGCATTGTCTCTGTGGCATCTCCTTGGTGTTGTCTCTGCGGCATTGTCTGTGTGGTGTTTTCTCTGCAGCACTTTATCTGTGGCATTGTCTCTGTAGCCCTCTGTCTGCGGCATTGTCTCTGTATCCTTTCTGCGGCACTGTCTCTAATGCATTATCTTTGTGACATCTCTGTGGCGTTGTCTCTGTATCCTTGTCTCCTAAGCATTATCTCTGTGGTGTTGTCTCTGCGGCATTGTCTATGTGGTGTTGTCTCTGCATCATTGTCTCTGTGGCATCTCTATGGCATTGTCTCTGTGGCATCTTTGTGGCATTGTCTCTGCAGCACTGTCTCTGTAGCATTGTTTCTGATGCATTGTCTCTGCGGCTTTGTCTGACGTCTCTGCATCAATATCGCTGTGGCATCTCTGTCTCTGTGGCATTTCTGTGCAGTTTTTCTTTTCTTTTTTTTCTTCACTGTTATCGCCATGCTTCTCGGCATGAGGAAGATATCGCTGAGGAAACCTCGCGAGTTTTGCAGCCGGTCTTAGCACCTTTATAGCTAGGGTGGCATTCAAAAAGAAACTATAGGACTTTTCTCCATTTGATAAATAGATCCCGAACTCTCTCCCTCTTTCAGGCAACACTTTTTGGGGCTGATATAGAGACAGGTGTATGAGACTAATTCAGACCTGATCGCAGTAGCAAATTTGTTAGCTAAACCATGTGCACTGCAGGTGGGGCAGATATAACATGTGCAGAGAGAGTTAGATTTGGGTGGGTTATATTGTTTCTGTGCAGGGTAAATACTGGCTGCTTTATTTATTTTTACACTGCAATTTAGATTTCAGTTTGAACACAACCCCACCCAAATCTAACTCTCTCTGCACATGTTACATCTGCCCCGCCTGCAGTGCACATGGTTTTGCCCATTAGCTAACAAATTTGCTGCTGCGATCAGATCTGAATTAAGCCCTAAGTACACTTGTTTGCGGAAGTTATGCAAATGGCCGCATGTTGAGCTCAGCAAAAGTCACCTATTTTGGGTGAATATTAGCCTGCCATCTTGGTGCAGAACTCTACATGAGCCATTCTAGGCCCTCATTCCGAGTTGTTCGCTCGCTAGCCGCTTTTTGCAGCAGTGCACACACTAAGCCGCCGCCTACTGGGAGTGTATCTTAGCTTAGCAGAATTGCGAACGAAAGATTAGCAGAATTGCGAATAGAAACTTCTTAGCAGTTTCTGAGTAGCTCGGGACTTACTCCTACACTGCGATCAGTTCAGTCAGTTTCGTTCCTGGTTTGACGTCACAAACACACCCAGCGTTCGCCCAGGCACTCCCCCGTTTCTTCAGACACTCCTGCGTTTTTCCCAGAAACGGCAGCGTTTTTTCACACACACCCATAAAACGGCCAGTTTCCGCCCAGAAACACCCACTTCCTGTCAATCACATTACGATCACCAGAACGAAGAAAAAACCTCGTAATGCCGTGAGTAAAATACCAAACTTCTTAGCAAATTTACTTGACGCAGCCGCAGTGCGAACATTGCGCATGCGCATTAGCGGAAAATCGCACCGATTCGAAGGAAAATAACGAGCGAACAACTCGGAATGAGGGCCCTAGACTTTACCTCTCCTGGGGGATCCTGTCCCATGTCACCTCAAAATACGGTCGTTAGGCCGACACAGCTTAGGTTGACCACTGAAGGTTGACATGGTCAAAAGGTCGACATGAGTTTTAAAAAAAAAAAAAAAATCAATTTTATGGACTTTTTCATACTTGACGATCCACGTGGACTACAATTGGGAACGGTAACCTGTGCCTTGCCCGAAGCTCGCAAGCCATGCCAGGGAACACGGTGCACTAATTGGGGTTCTCCGTCACTTTACGAAGAAAACAACACCAAAAAAAGTCCAAAAACTCATGTCGACCTTTTCACCTGTCGACCTAATGACTGTCGACCTAAGTTGAGTCGACACAGCGACCCGTACTCCGTCACCTCCCCTCCCATACATTCCCTGCACAGCCCCTGTAAGAGATAATAATGTTATGTAAGAAGGTGTGTCGCACGTGTAAGTGGGACAGAAACCAGACGTTGCAGCACGCTGTTACATAACGGCCGCCTAATCTATATTTACCTTGCTGCCTGCTGCCCATCACTGATTTGTGGCACAGATATCTGGCTAGGCAGCAACTGATGCCAGAATTGCAAATTAAACATCATTAAGTGGGTGTACCAGTTATAACACGTTAAGCCAGCACTTGTCTTATAACAATCAGAAGTGCTTACTGTCCTCTGCGTTATAAATCTAGTAGTAGTTTGGTTTTTCTCTTTCTTTACAAGATAGTTCTCCTGTTGTTGAGCTATGTTAATGAAAGTAAATAGTGACATTAAAATGAAAGGACTACAATATAAATGACAGCTTTATATGTCAAGATTTATTGCACAGTGCATGCTGCCATATTTCACTTTGGTTGCATAAAATCCTATAAAAGGGCCACTTAACTCCACAGATAAATGTGTAGATGTCAACAATGCATAACAGCAAAGTCCACTGTTAGCCTGGCATCCCACTAAAGTATTCCCTTCCCGTTATAGAGGAAGCCACCCATATTTTTCTGACAATATCTTAGTCCAGTGGTTCCCAAACTTTTTTAAATCACGGTGCCCTAGAGTATCCCCAAAAAAATTCACGCCACCCCTAGGCCAGAAGTTTCTATTGAGAGATTTAGAATAAATATTAAATTCAATTAATTGTGTTTATATGTCCTCCTTAGGTTCAGTTATGTGGTGAGGGACAGGATTATGACTGACAGCCACCAGCACTGGTTTTGTTTATTACACTGACCATAAAAATTTGAAGTGGTCCTGGACCCCCAATCTAAGGCACCACTGCAAGAGCCTCGTGGCACCCCAGGGAGCCACGGCACACAGTTTGAGAACCACTGTCTTAGTTCTTGGCAATAGCTGATTCTGCAGTCATTTGAGCTGCTGTGACATCACTGTCCCTGTATCATCCATCAACATAATGCACTTCTGCAAAGGAATTATGACGTCCTATAAGGTCTGACACATTAGGAGGAAGGTCCTGCCATAACAACTTACTGTACCATGGAGTTGTCTTTGAGGGAATGGTAGTATATGGTTAAGTGCAGGCACACCAGTTATTTTGTGTATATTATTCAGCTCAGTAATTGACAAACTCTAATGTGTATTGTGACGAGTGGAAATGTGTTTTAGTGAGATTTTTCATTTTAGAAATGCCGGAACACAGGCTTGCACCAGTGAAAGAGATCACTTTACTTTCAGTTACACAGGTTCCCAGGGAGGGATCTGAAGGATCCCTCTCAGAAAAAAAGGGCATTACACACTGGGCAAAAACCCAGCGTGTATGCACAGCGATGATCGTGAACATCGATGGCATAAAAATAGCTTAGTGCATACACACTGAGCTATTTTCCCTGTGCCCAGTGATGTTCACGGGGGGAAAAAGCACTTTCCACAGTAGGAGACTGTGAACAGCCGAGTTAAGCACTTTCCAAACAGCCCGACGGACGGCGGCTGGTGATGATGCGGGAGCGCGCATCAGCGCTCACCATTCATCGCCCGGCCAAATACACTGGCTGAGTTTGAGCTTAAAGTAGCTCAAAACGCCAAAAGTGAGCTTCTTTGAGCTCAAAATCAGCTACTGTGTATGGGCCTTAACCACTTGCCTGGCATTAGCCGCATCAGATGAGACCAGTCAGAAAGCCCACTGTGTAGAAGCAAAGCTTCCTCTGCTTTCTGGTTCCCTCGCCTCCAGTGCCTGCTGTGCTGCCGATCACTGCTGATTGGTCAGCCCGGCAGCACCCCGAACCCAGCGGCTGCAGACATTAGCAGCCGCTGGGGAAATGTAAAAAAACACAGACGCTCACCTTCCTGAAGGGCACCGGGGGCTGCTGAGGGCCACATGCCTAAAACGGGAAGTCGCGATGTCCCGATCACCGATGGTCGTGATGTTTCGATCATCGATGTTTTTCCCAATTTTTTGTTTTGTTTTGGGGGGGGGGGGGGGTTTGGGTTGTTGTTTTTTTTTTTGTAAAGAAAATAATTTTGGATAATTATTTAACTGTTCTTTGCCTAGGTCAAGCATAAAAAAACCCTGACAATTTCGGAGCGGTTTTCGGGGGGGGGGGGATTTGTCCATTAAATGGTTAAGCGGCAATCAGGTCTTAACTTCGGTAAGATCAGGCGTGAGCTGCAAAATCAAATCAATCATCTTGGTAAATGATTTCAGACCCCGCAGTCCGCATTGCTCAGCTTCCCGGTGATACTGGCTGGTGGCAGTACGCAGTGATTTATCGCAGTGATTTCTAGGATTAAATATATAAAAATAGTTTAAACAAGTAACAGAAACACAAGACCGGGACAGAAGCGGAACCTGGCTGTCACCATACAGGCGTTACCGGTGCAGCGTCACTCCTACGCGAGTCTGGGAATAGCAGCGTCCCCTAAGAGCTGTGGTCAGCTAAGGAATAGGAAAAGGTCCAGGTCCCTCATTGGCAATTAACCGGTTAACAGAGTAATAAACACACGTGAAATTAGATTCTAATCCTTGCTCAATATGAGCACATTAGTCACAGTAGCTGCGCAAATAACAAAGGGCGCTCAGATATTCCGAGACCATGTGCTGGCCACAAGTACAGTACACAGGTGGAATAACACCTTCCGCAGGGAGCAGGGCAGCCTCTTCACATTAAACTGTCCATAGGGGGGAATTCAGATTGCATCGCTGCAGTTTTTACTGCAAAAATTGCATTTCCCCCCTATAGCTCATATTTGCTTTCTTGTTTTTTTTTTTTATTGTATTTATTAATTAATTAATTTATTTATTTATTTATTTATAAGCTATGTTATGTTATGTTGTAACAATTACAGGAATACGGCCAAAGTGGTCATTCCGAGTTGTTCGCTCGCTAGCTACTTTTAGCAGAAATGCAAACGCAAAGCCGCCGCCCTCTGGGAGTGTATCTTAGCATAGCAGAATTGCTAACGAAAGATTAGCAGTTCTGCTATTAAGTATTTCCTGCAGTTTCTGAGTAGCTCCAGACCTACTCCTAGATTGCGATCACCTCAGTCCGTTTAGTTCCTGGTTTGACATCACAAACACGCCCTGCGTCCGGCCAGCCACTCCCCCGTTTCTCCAGCCACTCCTGCATTTTCTGCTGGCACGCCTGCGTTTTTTAGCACACTCCCGGAAAACGCTCAGTTACCACCCAGAAACACCCACTTCCTGTCAGTCATTCACCGATCAGCAGTGCGACTGAAAAGCTTTGTTCGCCTGTGAGTAAAATAGCATAGTTTTGTGTAAAATTGCTTAGCGTGTGCGCCCTGCAGTGCATACGCATGCGCAGAACTGCAGGATTTTAGCCTATCAGCAATTCTGCTAAAAATAGCAGCGAGCGAACAACTCGGAATGACCACCATTATCATAAACTGATGTCAGTCACAAGTTCCAACAGCGGGGGCGCTGTGTCACACATGATCAATATCACACTAACTCCATATAATCTCTTTTATGCAGGAAACACCAGTGATCAGGGCTGGGATGTAATGAAGAGTACGGCGGCCATGTGGGATGCCGGCCGAACTTGGGCGTTTTTTTAAAGGGGCAATCAGAACAAGGCTAAACCATGTTTGCACATGATTGCCCCTTTAAAAATCTGAATTTGTCTGGTATCCCGCACAGCCGCCGGGCTTCATTACATCCCGCCCCATGTCGCTGTACGTTCCTGCCTGTTATGAGGGTGCCGCTGCAGGTAGAGATCTCTGGAACACTGCTTTCCCTATGGATAGAACGGTGCCCCCGGGTGCGGTTCTGGTATGAATGGTCGACCATGAACTAATATTGGTCGACATGAACTAATAGTTGACACATGAAAATGGTTGACATGGGTCATGTCGACACATGAAAAGGCCGACGTGGATTTTTTTTCACTGTTTTTGGTGTAATTTTTTCCGTAGCGTGACCAGGAACCCCAATTAGTGTACCGCGTATGACCGTTAAAAAAAAATGTTTTTAAAGCCAGGCCGACCTTTTCGTGTGTCGACTTGCCCTGTGTCGACCATTCTCATGTGTCGACCATATGTCCATGTCGACCAATAGTGGTCGACCTAATGGGTGTAGTAGGGTATGCCGGCGGCCAGCATACCGGCGCCGGAATCCCGACCGCTGGCATACCGACAGCTGGGTGAGCGCAAATGAGCCCCTTGTGGGCTCGCTGCGCTCACCACCCTGCGGGCACGGTGGCACGCTGCGGGCGCCACGCTATCTATTCTCCCTTCAGGGGGGTCGTGGACCCCCAAGAGGGAGAAAAGGTGTCGGCATTCCGGCTGTCGGGATTCCAGCGCCAGTATACTGTGCGCCGGGATCCCGACAGGCGGCAAACTGAAGACCACCCGACCTAATGACTCTCGACCTTAACATGGTCGACCATCCAAACAGATACCCCCGGGTGCCATGGGTGTGTATTTAACGGGAATGGGAGTGTGCAGTGGAGGTGGGCCCGCACTCAGGACTGGTTCGAGCCCTTTTTGCGCCTCGGGCAGGAAATAGGGGCGAGGCTTCATACAGGGGGTGTGGTCAGTTACGCCCCCTGTACAGTAGTAGCGCCGCTGAAATGCTGAGCGGTGCGCGATGACATCATTGCGCACCGCACAGCAAAGGTCCTCTCCACGAAGGGAAACTAGAAGCGTAGCGTCTAGTTCCCTTCGTGGAGAGGACCTTTGCTGTGCGGTGCGCAATGACGTCATCGCACACCACACAGCAAAGGTCCTCTCCACGAAGGGAAACTAGACACGTAGCGTCTAGTTCCCTTCACAGGGGGACACAGCCGGGGGACACAGCGGGCAGCGGAGGGCACAGCAGTAGCGTATCTTGACATGGTGCGGCGCCCCGGGCAAAAGTCCTGCTTGCCCGTGGCAAAATCCGCTACTGCCCGCACTGGCACTGCACACAGGCCCCTCCCCTCTTGTACCGCCCCTGCCTGGCCTGCCACGACATTACATTTAGAACACATTTCTGGCATGTTAGTGTTTCATGTTACAGAACTGACACGGTTACAGGAATAGTTACGGTGGAAATACCTAACTAGAGATTATACAGTCAGTAAGTGATTTCTATTATGAGAAAACACCACATTCCAACTTCTTCCTCCCTTATAGACCAAAGAAGATAAAAACCAAACAAAAACCTGTCCCCGGCAGGCTGCGGTAATGTGATACGTATAACCATCTACTATGTAATAACAATTTGTTGCACCTAATTGACTGTGGTTAATGACTTTCTATAAGGAGATGTTAACAGGAGAGCGATTAGTGTATGTTAGACTGATGGCATACCAGAGGAACATCGCAGCTCTCAGAGCCAAGAGATAAAAGAGTATCTGTACAATAGATTGTCTGTACAACATACATGCTTTTACTTACAGCCTCACTCAGCGTTCACTGGAGGGGGGAGACTCGGGGATGTGAGTGGAATTCAGAGGCAAAGGTTCCTCTTAGAATGAATGAATGGTCACAGAAAGGGCAGGCTGCATTATAGGTGTACACTGCTCCATAGGACGTAATAGTGATCCAATATGTATCCTGGGAACAATCAACCCTGTTATGTCACTTCCCATTTCATTACTCCAGTGTCCTGTCCCAAAGTAATCACAATTATTATTATTTCTGTGTAAAGTACAAAAGGATTCCTTCTAGTGACTAGTACACAATACATATCCAAATCTAATGGCTGTGTCGGGTTACGGGGAAGGGGGTGCAGGAGTCACTGTACCCAGAGCCCCCTCTGTCAAGGGGAGCACACTGACGTCACCGGCTCTCCCTTTTGTACTGCAGCAGAAGGAAGAACCTGGCAGCCAGAATGCAAGCAGGATAGCATAGAGATTCCCGACCAGAGGAGAGATAGGAGCGGGAGAGGGCTGTAAGTGACCTAGGGATCCCCCTCCCCCATAGATAAGAGGTTAGATTTAGGTGTCTGGGTCCTGTGTAACCTGTTATCTGATCTGATTTGGGAGTGGAGCAGACTTACCTACGTTTTGGCTGCTCTCTGCGGGAGAGAGCAGCCAGGTCAGCTCAGAGGGCGGGCAGGGGAGGCTGTGACGTCGTGGAGGGGGTGGGCCAGAGGCGGGACGGGGTGGAGAAAGGGTGGAGTGGGGCGGAGCAAGGGTGGGGTCATGATGATGCCTCTTTTAAGCCACGCCCCCACTCTGTAATGCCGCGATCACCGGCATTACACTGCAGGGGGCGTGGCTATGATGACGCGATTCAGCAAGAATCGCGTCATCAACTGCCCGGACCGCCCACTTTACACACTAAGTGGGTGGATGGGCAGGGGGGTCCCCACGAATCGGGAGACTTGCCTGCTCTTCTGGGGGGCCGGGAGGGTCACCCGATTTTCGGGAGCCTCCCGGCCATTCCGGGAGAGTAGGCAAGTATGGAGTGGAGGGACACACACACACACACACACACACACACACACACACACACACACACACAGTCCTCCTGGATCCTGTCCCAGTGTGTAATTAATACAGATGCTGCTGCTGTTCTTGCATGTGACAAGAAAGATGGTAGATTTTATTTTTCTATGTGTATCCAGTCATTATTAAATCATTATATACACACCCCTCCCTCCTTCCCCCGGAGCACACTGTTACACCGTACATGCAGTCTCATAGTGGGGGTGGTGCTGACAAGATGTGGAGGGCTGGAGGAGTGGTGATGGGACCCCTGGCCCTCCCAAAGCTTAATCCGACTCTGGGTGCAGGCCACTATCTGGTGTTAAATACAGAATACTGACAAACATTCCATTACACTTCAAACATTACTAATTGGAATTGTAAATAAATATTGCAATACATTTTACATTTATATAGAGGTTTTTTGCATAATCTTGGGCAAAGTAATGGGCTTTCCCACCTTGTCCAGGTAACCTTATCATCGGGTAAGTCCCTAACGTTCAAAGGGTTCAAGTCTAGGGTGTGGGAAACCCCATGCCAGCCTAACCAAAATACCCCAATGCAACACACTAGTGAGAGATAGCAAGGGAAGTGTTAAAGAGTGTTAAGGGGGATGTTCAGCTAATTTCTACGCAATCTGACTAAATTGCTTAGAAATTAGCTGAACATCGCTCCGGGTGTAGGGGTGCTGGCAACAGCGACGCACGCATCACTTTCGCCGGTGCTAGATTGGCCTGCATGTAGGCACAATCTAGCAGGTCACTGGGTGAAATGAGCGCCCCCCTCACTCAGCACATCGCGCTGTGCTGAGTGGGGGGAGAGATGTGTGCTGAGCGGGGGGGAGAGATGTGTGCTGAGCGGTCACTGATAGATCGCTCAGCACACATATCTGGGGAAATCTCCCCGTCAGTACAGCCCTTTAAGGGCTTTACAGACAGGGAGATGTGTGCTGAGCGAGGGGGTGTGACAGGGGGTCCGCTCATTTCACCCAGCGGGTGAAATGAGTGATGTACTAGATTGTGCCTGCATGGGTCGCGCATCGCTATCGCTGGGGAACATACACACGGAAAGATCTGTGCTTAAAATCTAAGCGATCTGACTAGATTGCTTAGATTTTAAGAACGGATCTCTCCGTGTGACTGTGTACCCCCCTTAAGATAAGTGAGAGCAGCTAATACAGTATGTACATACTTACCTACTCTCCCGGAAGCTGCGGGAGGCTCCCGTTTTTGGGATAGCCCCCCGCAACCCCGAAGAGTGGGCAGGTCTCCCGCATCCTGCTCGCACCCTAGTGATGCGAGCAGGATGGAGAGAAAATCTCCCGTATTCGCGGGTCTGTCGGGCGGAGAAGGGACGCAAATCGCGTAATTTTAGCCCCGCCCCCTTCCCACAGACCCGCGAATCGCGGAATTTTCCCCCAATGTGGGGGCGGGGCTTAGTGATGTCACAGTGTACACTGTAGGCAAGAATGAGTATGGATAGGGGTGTGAGAAATGTTACATGGATAAAAAAACAAACAAGTAGAGTGCTGTAAAGTGCTATAGTGATTGTTACATTGTGTTGCCACATACAGGTCTTTCCTATGATGGTGCCTTATTCAATGTGCAGTCAGCAAATGCAGGAAAGCCTATTGTACTTAAAACCAGTCAGGGACAGATGGGAGGAGTGCTACTACAGGCCACAGGGGTCTATTGCCTTCAAGTATACATGCGCATACACAATATAAGATATAAGGGGGGGGCTAGACTGCACGCCCTAATTACATGTAATAAGAGGTACTACCCAGCTGAGACCTTTAGATGTCACATACACAGAGAAAGAATGCAGGTGCACTATTCAAACATTTCAAACATTCATTTGAATTGTAATAAATTTAGCATTGACATCTATTTTTTTACATAATGTTGGCCAAGGTTCTGGGCTTCTGATGGAGATTTCCTGGCCCCAGAGACCGAGCTGTGGCAGCTGGTCTGCGTCACCTCATTGGTTACTCAGCCAGCCAATGGTGTCGCAGGTGATCTGATGCTGCATCCTCAGACACAGCACTGGATCACACATGCATGCAGGAGGCCTCTACTTACCAGACACTTCCTGCTGCATTAAAGTATCTGAGTATCACTGCTGCTTCCAAGCAAACCGTAACAATGCTCCTACCAGCCCAGAGGCGTCTCTTACCTTAATGACACCCATTGTGGCACTTGTGAGACGAGGCGCGCATCCCAAAGAGGGGGCATGGCTTCACCAGGAGGGGCGTGGCTTCTCTATCCCCATCACTGTGCTGTGATCGGAGACTGCTGTGGCTGCAATGTCGGCTCCTACACTGTGCCAGTAGCCAGGTGCTGCAAGTAATGCTACAGTGCAGCACCCAGCAGGAGCCGGCATTTTGGTGTCACCCCTCAGCGGCCCGCACCCCACCTTGTGATGCCAGTGACCCAGCCACATCTGACTCACCCCTATGTGCAGCACAGAAGGGAACTACCTCAGCCATACCTCCCAACTTTCTTCTTCATAGAAGCGGGACACATGCGTAGCTTCGCAGTGATGCTGCAATTGTAAGCCACGCCTCCCTTGTCCATCACTGAAGCTGCTGGCATGCCCCCTTTTCCTCTGACGCACAGCGTCTATTCACCGCTGCTCTACAACAGAGCAACTAAAGTGACAGGAGCCTCCAACTGCCCACACAGCGGGACACTGCAACCTGCGGGTGGGACAGAAGGACAGTCCCAAAAACGCAAAAATTGGGATAGTTGGTAGGTACTGTATGCCTCAGCATGTTATTACCACCTGTATGAGCCAGGCAGCAAATACCCCGTATGTCAGCCCTCTCAGGTCACAATATACAGTACAAGCACAGGTACACAAATAGGCAGAATCTCAGCCACAACGTTACATGGCATAGGCTAGGTGTATGCAGTATTTCATACCTATCATCACAAGCACTAATATTCACACTGATACGCAGGCTGCCTATAATGTAATGGGGAGCCAGCAGGGCATCCTGAGAGACAGTGAGCCGGGGTTCTGTATACGAGAGGGGAGCAGATGCAGGGTCTGGGTCCACCGTGTGACAGGTTTTCATGCCGCCGTGGCACCGCCTTATTAAGTGCTACAGAAAACATGTTGGCACCACTGACACATTCTGCACTGGCAGAAAAACATGTACAGTATATGAAGCCTCCTCCCTGCCCTCAGGGGCAGATCTAACACTGGAGTAGCTGCATGTCTGGAGCTGAATGGCACCTTCCTACCACAGCCGTGGGCAGAGCAGACTGATAACAAATTGCTGCAGGGACACTCGGCCTAGCAGAGCCTAATATGACGTTATATTGTGCATCCCTGTGATTTCTTCTTTAGCATTTTAAGTTTATACTAAATATTAGTATAATTGACAGGGTATGTTACTGATCATTTCCATTGGCTTTAGCAGAAACATGTTTCTATGCATGTGCTGTGGAACTACAAGGCCCAGCAATCTGTGCCAGCCAGAAATAGACAAATTATGACCCTCCAAGCTGTTGGGAATGTAGAAATCCCCACTAGCAGAGCACGCTGGAACTTGTAGTTCCACAGCAGCTAGAGAACCATGGGCAGGACCGGGCTGGGACTAACAATCAGTCCTGGCATTTAAAGCACACAGGCCTACGCAGCGTCAGCGTCCAGGCATCATCTTATTGGCCCCTGGAGTGGCTCCCAGCCTCTCCCAGTATACCTGACCTATTGCAAGTAGTGCTGCTTGGCCAGGCTTCCAAACAGCTCAGCCTGTGACTGCTGTACGCAGGGTCTGCAACAAACATCTCAGGCCCCCGTACTGTAATATCTCTGGGGCCCCCTCAGATTATATATGTATATGTACAGTATATAAAAGTGCAACCCCCTTCCTCCCACACATCCCTCAGTCTGTCTGTCCCCAATGACTACATGCTGCATTCCCAGCTCCCCCACCCCATGCCAAAGCCCTGTATCCCCTCACCTGCGCTGCACTCCCCAGTATTCAGACCCGCACACCACACAACAGGAACCAGGCGACCCTCACACCCAGGGGCGGATTGGGAACAAAAAGCGGCCCTGGAAAAATTTGTACTAGTGGCCCCACATGGGCTGCACCAGAGGTGTAAGGTCTAGCCATGGGCCGTGGCAGCAGCACCCTCCCCCCAAGACTTCCCAGATAGTGGGGATGTCCAGCATCAGGGGGAAGTTAAAAGGAAATAAAATAAAATATTATGAGTACATTATATGATACACCTTCAGAATTTAGGAAACTATATATCTTTAGAAATATCCATAAGAAGGGGAAGCACTCACCAGACTTGTTAAAACGTAGATCCTTTATTTCAAAGCATGAAGTCAAACAGATACATCGACGTTTCGGTCCTGTCTAGGACCTTTGTCAAGATACAAACATGGCGCAGTGTCCAGACATTTATACCCATAAAGGTTCCCTCCCACCAATCAGGTGGGAAACACCCATTAATGTTAAACATTGTGAATACATCTAATTCTATAGATGAAACAGTAAAGATCAACCATATGGGCTATATACATAATCAATATCCAACGAACAATCATCAAATCGGATCAGTTTGGCTTAGAAAAGCGAATAAACCACTAGGGAACAGCGTGCGTTCCAGCGGCCGAGCCACTTCCGGTCAGTGAACCACATATCCGGTCACGTGTCACGGAAGTCGGCAAAATACAGCAACTTCCGGTCCGTGACCCGCACATCCGGCAATCCGTCACGGAAGTCAACAGGATGCAATATTAAATAAGTGTCCATGAAGATCCAATAAACTACCTAAGCCAAATACTATGATCAATCCATTCTTCAAATGCTTGATATTTTTGAAGGAGTCAAGGTATCCATAATCAAGAGAAAGTTATCCTATTTTAACCAAGCTGCAAAATAAAATAAAAGTTAATGAAGCCACAGACTATTACAACAGGAGTGAACAGACCGCAAAAAAACGAAAAATAAAAAATAATGAATAAACAAAAATCATAATGTTGAGTTCCAGATTTAACCCAAATATATGCCATAATGAATGGCATCATTAAGTCCCCGTGGTCGAATAGTGTCAAGATGAAAGATCCATGAGGCCTCCTTTTTAAGAAGCATTTTTGCACGATCTCCACCCCTTCTTGGAGGATCCACTCTGTCAATTATCATACATCTCAATGATGCCAGTGAATGTCTGGCCTCGATAAAATGCCGGGCCACAGGTTTGTCAGAGGTACCGTCTGTGAGTGCCGACCTGATCGATAGTCGTGATTTGCCATTCTATCACGAAATGGACGTATAGTCTTGCCGACATATACTAATGAACACGGACAAGTTAGGATATAAACAACGAAATCTGACGTGCAGGTCACCCTTTTTCGTATATAGATTTTCTTGCCAGTGTGTGGGTGATGAAAGAATTTACCCACCATCATACCCCTGCATGTCGTGCAATTAATGCAGCGGTAACATCCTACGAGAAATAGATTTACCGGTGAGTAAAATCTTATTTTCATATATGCAAATTATTTAGCATCTTATTCATTATGTCTATAAAAAGGACCACAAGTCCTCAAACAAAACAGGCCCCACGGGTGCGTCGGCCCACCGGGAATCTTCTCTGTAAACCCTATGGCCAATCCGCCTCTGCTCACACCCCACCAGAAGAGGCCAGCACAGGGCACAGGAATCCTGGCCAGCGGAGCTGTTGCCATGTCCCGTAACTACCTGCAACAGAGCTGGACCCGGACGAGCAGGTGCACACTCGCTCCGCACAGTCGCAGTGTGTGAGAGGCTCCTGTCACTCTGAGGCTCCGCCTACAGCTTGCTGCCCTATTTGGACATGAAGGCTCACATACCTGGCGGTCACTAAGTGGCATATCCTTGGGACCCCTCTGACCCTTGGGTTCAGGTACAGGTGTCCCCTTTGACACCCCCCCCCCCCCCCCCCCTGTCGCCAGCCCTGGCTGTACGTTCTAACTAGACCATCAGATGGCCAGTCCGCCCTAACCATGGACTTACCTAACTTACCTACATCTGCTCTATAGGAATTACTGGTGATATAGACTGGGGCACTGACACAGAGACTATAATAGTCCTGTATATATACTAATCAGATATCGTTTAGGAATACTGTACATCTTGATTATTTTACAAAGATAATGGGGGATATTATAGTAGACAGGAAAAAAACAGACACCCAACCGACTTTTCGAACAATTGAATTCCCCCCAATGAGTCTGATTCAGACCGATGCCCGATGATTTAATTATGCTCATGCGTCCAAAACGCATTGTGCGTGTGCCCCGATGGTCACCACCAGTAGGCTCAGATTGGCGTTCCTGATTCATAGGTGCTGCGCGTCCACCTCTAAATCAGGCCCAATATGTGCTTAAAGGGGGATACGGTTAAGATGCTGGCTGTGAGGATTCCGACACCCGTCAGTGTGCCGACGCCATCATCCCCACAGGGTCAGGAGACTAGCGCCGGAATCCAGACAGCCGGCATCCCGACCGTAAGTATAGCGGGTGGTTAGGGTTAGGCACTAAGGGGAGAGGGTTAGGCTGCAGGGAAGGGGGGTTTAAGTTTAGGCACCACCGGGGGGAGGTTAGGGTTAGGCAATACGGAGGGAGGTTAGGGTTAGGCTGCGAGGGGAGGGGGGAGTCGGGGGTTAGGGGGTAGAGTAGAGCATACTCGCATCGCCATTGTCATGATTTCACAGATCGGGATGCTGGCGTCGGTATTGTGACCGTCGGCATCCCGTCCGGCAGTCATTCATATTGATCCCTTTAAAAGTGCTATACAGATCAAAAACAAGCAGAGGAAAAATAAACAAAAACACAAAAATATGTTTTTGTGAGTTGGTGGCAATCGCCGATACAGGGCTACGAAGTTCTCTTTCATACGAGGGTAAGTTTGTGTACATGTAACTACTGTTCTCCATGAATAGAAGTGAAGCCAGGATCCCTCTCCCTGAGTGATGAGTGTACGCTGGACCTGTGGCTCGGGGATCCTATATTGGTTACATGCTGACATCTTTATGGCGTTGTTGTCGCACATCTGTTCTTCAGCCTGGATCTACATGATGTAAGGCAGATTACAGCCGGGCAGGGAATGTGGCCGGAATGTCAGATACAATCATTAGGAGACATTTGGAAGTGAAACAGAGAAATTCCTCGCTCAGTGCTCCGCATTGTCCCGATGACATGTCTCTATCAGATAAACGCTTTTGGCACAATTCTCGCCGCATTTCATGTAAGCTTTTAACGTGATTTCAATGCGGCGCTGTGAATGGAAGATTCAGGAGTAACATGCGCAAACTGCTTCGGTTACACTGCCTTTTGTCCGCATTATAAATATGTTATTCTACAGGGATGAAAGGCAGAAGGAAAACAATATACTACTATACTGTACATATTACCTTACTGTTAGTATACAGTGTTATTGCTGCTGGACACCAGCAAAAGTTTTTTAAGCTTATTTAAAGGGCACCTAAGAATGCAGCTTAGCGGATATAGGCCCTCATTCCGAGTTGATCGCTCGCTAGCTGCCGTGCAGACGCATAGTCGCCGCCCACGGGGGAGTGTATTTTCGCTTTGCAGGAGTGCGAACGCCTGTGCAGCTGAGCGGCTGCAAACACATTTTGTGCAAAACAAGACCAGCCCTGTATTTACTTATCCTGTGCGATGATTGCTGCGATGAGTGACACGGTAATGACGTCAGATACGGGCCCAGCAAACGCCCGGCCACGCCTGCGTTTTTCCAAACACTCCCAGAAAACGGTCAGTTGACACCCAGAAACGCCCTCGTCCTATCAATCTCCTAGCGATCGGCTGTGCGACTGAAAGCTTCGCTAGAACCTGTGCAAAACCACGATGCTCATTGTACCCGTACGCCGCGCCTGCGCATTGCGGTGCATACGCATGCACAGATCAGCCATTTTGTTCACTGATCTCTACACAGTAAACAACGGCAGCTAGCGATCAACTCGGAATGACCCCCCCATAAAGTAGGTGCTGGTAGCACTCATCTAGGTATATGTACAAGTTTCACAAGTTTTTCAGAACTGAAGATATTAGGAATGCCTTTGTTATAATGGAGATGTCTGTTCTCTGGGGATTTACAGGCACTGGCGCAATTTTGGCATTTTAACTGCTCGCTTTAAAGCAGAAATTGATATAAAGGCAAAACCTGCATTAAAAAAAAAACAGCCAGGAAATTATAAGTTAGGAACACTTCCAACCACTATGTAAATGCCAGAAGGGCTGATGGCCCGATGAGCCGCTCAGACTGTCCAGAGGGAGGGCCGAGCATCTCTGCTTTGCTATGAGGGCAAGCTTAGACGGGCTATAAGGTGACGCCGTACCCAACGGCATGCGCACAGACAGAATGCCAGGGTCTGTCTTCAGCCATAGGCGAACCCCAATGTTCAGATATAATTTGTAGGTGCCAGGTCCAATTATACATTGTTTACAGTAGAGCTATCATGTTCTACAGAAAGCGCAAGCTCTCTAAGCAAGTATTCCAGAGTTTGGTCACTTTCCCAATTTAACGGTCCCCATAGATACCCATGGGGGCTGCTTATGCGATAGAGAATAGAAGAACCGCAGTTGCTATGGTCACCCCTTCATACATCCAGGGAATGCTTACGTTTTGCAGGCATTGCCCAGAAACATCTGTTTTCGGGGGATCTCTCTCAAACTTACTGTGATAATTATGCCCCTAAACATCCAGTGACAGGAAAATGCTACAAGTAAATAAGTAAGTGACTTTCTTACTGTCCCCACCTGAAGATTCCCGTGAGTTGAGTGCTCTCTTCATTTGGGGTTAATTCAATTAGCGCAAGGGGGGTGGGCTTGTGGATATTTGGTTGCAGGCCTTTGGGGCTGGGAACAAAAAGCTGTGAGTCCGGCAGTACTTTAATTGCGTCATAAAACACTCATAGGACCTCATTCAGTAAGGATTTCAAAATTAGCGAATCGCAATCCGGCCGATTATCGAACGACTGCGCATGCACAACATTTGCATTGCGCACGTGCCAGCAAAAACAGCGACAGAAAATGCGTACACACTGTGATCGCAATGCAGCCCTGTTTGAGTGTCAGAAAGCCGGCGTTTCTGGGTGTGTCTGAATATACGCAGGCGTGCCCAGGCATTTTTAAGGAGGGCCTCTGACGTCAGCGATGACCACTACCAGCCTCTTGTGTTGCAAGAATTGTGGACGACCTTGCCTGGCGCAGATAGGAAAAGTCTTCGATGTTCCGGTAATTGCGTATGGTTTTGCGAGCAGCTACATGTTGCGATGCATTTGCAGTTTCTGTGATGGGCGTTTTTCCTCTATTTCTGGGCGGCTACTTAGCAGAAATTGCAATCCTTATGGAATAGGGTCCATAGACGTGTCTAATTTAATCGACTCCTTTCAATATATATGTTATTATTTTGACAAATTGGGAATTTGCAGTTGTGCCCTAAACGGACACAATCAACTCTCTTCATATTTTCTTTGGACACGACGCTTGTTTTGGGGGATATTGGACGCATCTGCCGCGATGACCAGCAATATGGCACCGTTTACCTCCCCGTGATTCAGCGGATGAAACTGCTGCTTAATGAATAGCGCTCCGTGTTTATTATAAGCTGCGGACATTTTCCTGTGGAGTTACTTCAGGACGTGACATCACTTCTGTATACAGAAATAGAATATTGTTAGTAAACATTGTTTAATATAGATTGATTACTGGACAGCGCACGAAACCCGGCTGCTCGGATCCCTCTGGACGTGGAGTCACAGGGCTGATATCGCTGCAGTAGAACGCCGCCTGGGCCCCGGATTCAGGGAGTTGTCAGCATTCCCGGATGTCACTTCACTTATCTCTGGCTCCCAGCTGCATATCCCGGCTTCCAGGGCTATTTATACCTACTGCACTTTATGTACATACGTGGAAATATTATAATAGCCCAGCTGCTCCTGAGCACAGAGTACAATACCGGCATTTGGTAATGCTGCAGTGTTCTCCCTAGAAAATTGTGCCAATCGGGTCGCATAGAGACATACTTGCCCACCTGACACTCTCCATGAGGGAGAAAATGCTCTGTTTCTGGACTTTCCTGGTAATGTATGATTGCCATCACCTGTGGTGAGCTAGTTAATTGATAAGAAAGGTGTTTCACCACAGGTGATGGCAATAATACATTACCAGGAACGTCCAGGAACAGAGCATTTTCTCCCTCATGGAGAGGGTCAGGTAGGCAAGTATGCATAGAGAAGGGAGCCAGGTGGTGGCCTCTCCCGTAATGAAATACTGAAACCCTGACTTTATATTGATTTAAGCTCGACATTAACATTTTATATATTAATTGCTCTATTCCTCTTAGAGGCCCAATTGTCTGTAGCTTCCCCCCCCCCCGTGACATCAGCATCAGATTATCTAGTGAACTCTGCTTCTTCCTTTAATCAAGTTTTAATTTGTTTTAGAGTAAATAAAATGATTTCACATTCAGCTGTGTATAGCCAATTCAATAGCAGCTGTGCTTACAGGTATAGCCTGTCCAATAGCAGCTGTGCTTACAGGTATAGCCTGTCCAATAGCAGCTGTGCTTACAGGTATAGCCTGTCCAATAGCAGCTGTGCTTACAGGTATAGCCTGTCCAATAGCAGCTGTGCTTACAGGTATAGCCAGTCCAATAGCAGCTGTGCTTACAGCTATAGCCTGTCCAATAGCAGCTGTGCTTACAGGTATAGCCAGTCCAATGGCAGCTGTGCTTACAGGTATAGTCAGTCCAATGGCAGCTGTGCTTACAGGTATAGTCAGACCAATAGCGGTTGTGCTTACAGGTATAGTTAAACCAATGGCACCTGTGCTTACAGGTATAGTTAGACCAATGGCACCTGCGCTTACAGATATAGGCCCTCATTCCGAGTTGATCGGTCGGTATTTTTCATCGCATCGCAATGAAAATCCGCTTAGTACGCATGCGCAATATTCGCACTGCGACTGCGCCAAGTAATTTAACAATGAAGATAGTATTTTTACTCACGGCTTTTTCATCGCTCCGGCGATCGTAATGTGATTGACAGGAAATGGGTGTTACTGGGCGGAAACACGGCGTTTTAGGGGCGTGTGGATGAAAACGCTACCGTTTCCGGAAAAAACGCAGGAGTGGCTGGAGAAACGGAGGAGTGTCTGGGCGAACGCTGGGTGTGTTTGTGACGTCAAACCAGGAACGACAAGCACTGAACTGATCGCACAGGCAGAGTAAGTCTGAAGCTACTCTGAAACTGCTACGAGATGTGTAATCGCAATATTGCGAATACATCGGTCGCAATTTTAAGAAGCTAAGATACACTCCCAGTAGGCGTAGGCTTAGCGTGTGTAACTCTGCTAAATTCGCCTTGCGACCGATCAACTCGGAATGAGGGCCATAGTTAGACCAATGGTGTCTGTGCTTACAGGTATAGGGGCAAATTCAGAGATGTGTACAGCCACGCATCTGTACACAGTGCCCGTGTCCATCTGGTCTGCGTACATGCACCAGCCGCAGGGTACGTGCGTGACCCTTCTATCTTGCAGCCACATCCTGGAAGGATGCAGCCGCAAGGTGATTGACAGCGGCGGGTGTTCAGGGGGCGGCGTTGCAGGAGCATGGTGACCAAAATGGGGGCGCGCGTGAGCGTTTTTTCGGGGTATCTGCATGTGACGTCACACGCAGCCGCTCAGATAGAAAAAATGTTGGTGGACCGCCTGCCAGTTCAGCTCTGCTTACAGGTATAGCCAGTCCAATAGCAGCTGTGCTTACAGGTATAGCCAGTCCAATAGCAGCTCTGCTTACAGGTATAGCCAGTCCAATAGCATCTGTGCTTACAGATATAGCCAGTCCAATATTTGCTAAATTTGGAAGATGCTTTGAGCTCAGTTGTTGTAAATTTCCACATCATTTGGTTTGAGAGATGTAGATTGTTGCAGGAATCTCTAGGTTAAAAATAGCTTTGATGCCACTGCCTGTTGTAGTATACTATTTTCATAGTTTAATATGGCAGGATGTCCATTTCCAGAATAAAGTTTTTCTGATTTAGATTCATACTTTAATGGATAATAATTGTCTGAACACATAATTTTTAAGAGTGACTTGGGTACTGCACACTCGCTTTTTGGACACAAATAATATTTTTAGGAGTGACCCAAATGCTGCACACCTTTTTTTTTTTCATTACTTTTTTTATTTGTAATAGCACTCATATACTGCCCCCACTTGTTGGCTGGACTGTTAGCCAGCCCAGATACTGCCCCCACATCTGTCTACACAGACAGTCCCACCAGTAAAAAAAAATCCATGGCTCCTGACGCGCAGAGAGTGGACACAGCAGAACCTCACGCTTCAGCGTTCAGTGGCAACTGTTCCCACCAAACCACCATAACCTTCCTTTTATATAGGGGGGTCTCCTCTGCCCTCCAGCCTGACACCACCTGGCATGTGATGCGGCCAGTGACATGGCCGATAAGTGCTGGGCACAGGGGATTTGTGCTGGGATAGCTAGGCCAAACTAACTGCATTGGCAGTACCACCGCTATCGCCTGGGCAACTGAGCCATACTAACTGCATTGGCAGTACCACCGCTATCGCCTGGGCAACTGAGCCATACTAACTGCATTGGCAGTACCGCCATTATTTCCCCAGGCAACTGAGCCATAGCCACCAGCGCATGCAGGGGGGGTTTCTGAGTACCCAGAAACCCCCCCGACAAGCCAATTTTCCTGCCCGCAGGCCCCTATCGAAGCCCCGCCCCTTGCGGCATAATGGCGTGAGTAGTGGGTCTACGGTGATGAGGAGGGCTGAGATGAAATTAATCTTTAAAAATCGCGTCATTTTTGGCCCCGCCCCCTCACAAATTCGCGAATCACGGGATTGTGAGTGGGCGGAGCCAAACAAGACAGTGTGTCTGTGTAAGAGGGGAGGCGGTGCGTGTGGTGGTGCCTGCTGCCGTGCAGGTGTAGTTTCGGTACTCACCAGGCGCCGCTCTCTCTCACCTTCAGGTACCGGAACCTTCAACGGACCTGGAAATCTTCAGTCGGATCCGGACACGATGACCTAGGAGGAAGGAGATTGCTGAGTGCCGTCCTCCTGACTGTGGACCGAAACGCCCTGCGGAACAGAGTAGGATAGCGCTTTCTGGCTAGGTGAGGGTCATCCCAGGCGCACGCCTCAGAGCCCGAATTTCACCTATTGGCACTCTCGCACCAGGTGGAAATTCTACCTTGCACCGGTGTGCAAGGCTCACCGCTTGCCCTGTAGGAAGGGAGACAGAAAGGGACAAACACAGAAGGAACACACAGACAGATGTTACTCACCGTCCTACTTCTTGTACTCCAATCTTCTCCACTTACAGGTCCCTGTAAGGAGGCAAAGAGAGAAACAGCCGTGCAGGGCCTCACTCTAACCTAGTGTGCATCCGCTACACTAACTACATAAACAAAGCCCTCAAACTGGCTCAAGTGCGGGTGGTGCAACACAAAACTATGCACAACTTTAACACAACATTTTGCCCTGCACGGTAACAACACACATAACATCCTCAGAGTACAGCATCAAACGGTGCAGTTCCTTTATATCCCTACCTGCGCTCTGGGGGGGTGGACACCACACAACCTTCCCACCTCCTATACCCTCTCTTATATGGGGCTCAGACCCAGCGAGCCTGCCTACCTATATCCCTTTGGGGTGGCCCAGGCCTAGTGCCCAGCGCCACCTGTATGCACCTTCGGGTCCACAGGCCGGAGGCCTGACTTTGTGCCTCGGGCCTAGCGCCCACCTAGCTTGCCACCCGTTGGGTGACCTGGGCCTAATGCCCTGGGTCACCTTATAACCCTAGGCCAAAATGAACTTGGGCCTAATGCCCACTACTGCCCCCCCAGGCCTAGTGCCTGATCTTGCCCGCGGGCCTAGTGACCCGTCCTGGCCAGCGGCGCCGCCTCCGCTCCTCAGCGTCCAGCCGCCGCTGGACATCTTCTTTCCTCTGGAGCTCGACGTCTTCTGGCCTCTTCAGCGGCCACCGGAGCTCTTCTTCCCGCGGCCGACGTCTTCTCTCCCGCGCCGACTTCCTTCTCCGGGTCCCGGCCGCATCTTCTTCTTCCGCGCTCTTCTGCGCGCTTCTTCTCTCCTCTTCCCGCCCGGCGTCTGACATCAGATGCCGGGGGCGGGGCCTGTGACGCGGTTTGCGACGATTGGCTCGCCGCGCCCGCTTCTGATTGGCCGGCGAGCCGCGATTGGCTCGCGGACGGCGCCGGATTTCAAATCCCGCCGCCGCTGTAAGTCCGGTGCAGGGAAAAGTCTAATCCCTGCACCGGACACCCGCCACTGCTGTACGCCAACAGGCACTGGGGACAGACAAGCTGCCCACAGCTAGGGTCTGCACGTCTGATGTGCCCTGGGACACAGGGCACATCTCCACATTTCCCCCCCCCCCCCTTTTCCTTTGTAGTCCCTACAAAGGTACTCACGATATCCCTTGTCCGCGGGTCAGGGGATTCCAAGGTCCTTCCAGCGAGGGTGCATTCGGGGGCCCAGCCCGGACAGACTCTGACCCCACATCCTTCCTCCTCCAGCTCCGAGTTCCTCTTCTTACCTCCTGACCTCCATCGGCGGATCCTCTGGGGGAGTGGCATCTCCTCACGGTCGCTCGACGTTGGCCACCAAGGGGAATCTTCCTCCACGGGGACAACAGTCACCCACTCTTGACCTCCCATATCGTCTGGGACATCGTCCCTGCCTTCAGGGTGTGGTACCGACCACCACCCAACAGCGGAATCCTCCGGGGTATCCATTCCTCCCGGGCAACAACCACCATCTGTCGCATCTCCTCGTGGGGCATCTCCAAAGGTCCCATGGCTTCCTCTGCAACGGGTCCTCCCACGGCATCACGATCCTCTCCCCGTCCGTCCGTCCATTTCGGCACTTCCGGCAGGTATTCTTGCTCCAGGACTATCTCCTCCTCTTCATGGAAGGCATTCAACTGGGAACACGACTCCACCCGATCCTGCCAGTCACTCTCGTCGGCGCTTCCGATGCCAGAGTCGTCCTCCATCTGTTCTTGGAGGGATTCGTCGGCGGACAGCTCACCGTAGTCCGAGTCCTCCTCCACCGATACCTGGACTAGGGGATTATTTTCCTCCTCAGCGTACTTGGTCCCTTCCGCTGGCATCTTTACTTCCTCAGCGTACTCCTTCGCTTCCGCTGGCATCTTTACTTCCTCAGCGTACTTCTCTTCCGCTGGCGTCTTTAATTCCTCAGCGTACTCCTTCGCTTCCGCTGGCATCTCTAGGTACCCAGGACACACCTGTTCCGCACGTCCTGGTCGTGGACGGTTCCAACGCGGGGAGATTCCGGACATCCTCGTCACTGGGTCTTCACGCTTTCCCTCGCAGCGTGGTCTCTTCTCCTCCCAGTCGTCCACCTCCACCTGATGCGGGAAAGGATCCTTCGTTACTGGGGTCGCTTCCATGGGACAGAGTAGGTCCGCTGCATCTTCCCTGGGGCACTCACTGGCCGCATGTCCTGGTCGCCAACACTTCCAACAAAGGAGGGCCACTGCCACCTTCACCAATACGGGTTCCTTGGCCACCTCCTTCACTGGGGAATCTTCACCCGTTGGTTGGCTCAGAGGAAATGGGCACCTGCGAACTAACTTCAAGCAGGGTCTTCCGCTCCATTTCCCTGGTTTCCTCCTCCAATCTCTGGGCACGACCATCCGCAATCATCCGGTCCTCATTCCACGGACAATCGGGAAGCGCATGTCCTCTCGCCTCGCAGAGCGCACACACGGGCTCTGCAGCCACCCGGTCCCAAAGTTACTGACGAGATTCCGTCAGCTGCTTCACCGTGGCCTCGTAGTCTGTCCTGTCTTCAGTCCATGGACATTCCAGGAGCCGATGTCGGGGATCTCCACAGCTTTCACACCAGGAATCAACCTCGTCTTGGCTCAACTCTTCATCCCAGGGACAACTGTTATGCTCATGCCCGTAGTTTCCGCAGAGCAAACACCAGGACTCTTTCTTCGCTTGGCCCTTCTGACGTCTTCGGTCCGCTTCCTGGACCACCTTCTTTGGGGATGTCTCTCGCCAAGTACATTCGTCGGCAAAGTGTACCGTTTGCCGACATTTCTTGCAGGGCGTCACGGCGGCATTCTTGCGCCCCTTCTCCCGGCGCTCTTCCTTTCCACGCTAGACCGACCGCTGCACCATCTTCAGGAGGTCTGCCCCAGACACCGTCACCCAGTCGCTCTGGTCCGCACACATCCGGGGGTGGGTCTGTTCCGGAGCCGTCCACAGGGAGGTCTTCTTGGGGACGTTCCACATCGTGTCCGCGGTCCTTGATCCTGCCGACTACGCCAAAATGTAAGAGGGGAGGCGTTGCGTGTGGTGGTGCCTGCTGCCATGCAGGTGTAGTTTCGGTACTCACCAGGCTCCGCTGTCTCTCACCTTCAGGTACCGGAACCTTCAACGGACCTGGAAATCTTCAGTCGGATCCGGACACTATGACCTAGGAGGAAGGAGATTGCTGAGTGCCGTCCTCCTGACTGTGGACCGAAACGCCCTGCGGAACAGAGTAGGATAGCGCTTTCGGGCCAGGTGAGGGTCATCCCAGGCGTACGCCTCAGAGCCCGAATTTCACCTATTGGCACTCTCGCACCAGGTGGAAATTCTACCTTGCACCGGTGTGCAAGGCTCACCGCTCGCCCTGAAGGAAGGGAGACAGATAGGGACAAACACAGAAGGAACACACAGACAGATGTTACTCACCGTCCTACGTCTTGTAGTCCGATCTTCTCCACTTACAGGTCCCTGTAAGGAGGCAAAGAGAGAAACAGCCGTGCAGGGCCTCACTCTAACCTAGTGTGCATCCGCTACACTAACTACATAAACAAAGCCCTCAAACTGGCTCAAGTGTGGGTGGTGCAAAACAAAACTATGCATAAATTTAACACAACATTTTGTCCTGCACGGTAACAACACACATAACATCCTCAGAGTACAGCATCAAACGGTGCAGTTCCTTTATATCCCTACCTGCGCTCTGGGGGGGTGGACGCCACACAACCTTCCCACCTCCTATACCCTCTCTTATATGGGGCTCAGACCCAGCGAGCCTGCCTATCTATATCCCTTTGGGGTGGCCCAGGCCTAGTGCCCAGCGCCACCTGTATGCACCTTCGGGTCCACAGGCCGGAGGCCTGACTTTGTGCCTTGGGCCTAGCGCCCGCCTAGCTTGCCACCCGTTGGGTGACCTGGGCCTAATGCCCTGGGTCACCTTATAACTCTAGGCCAAAATGAACTTGGGCCTAATGCCCACTACTGCCCCCCCAGGCCTAGTGCCTGATCTTGCCCCCGGGTCTAGTGCCCGCCTACCGCGATGCCGAGGTGGCTTGGGCCTAACGCCCAAACCACCTAATCGGAATGTTGACCCCCACCTCCTAACTGGGCCACGGGCCGGGGGGGAACCCCGACTGCACGTGGCCTCGGACCCAGAGGGCCCGATTAAATGCACCCACGGGCCGGGAGGGCCCGACTGACTGCCCACAGGCCGGAAGGGCCTGACTTTGCCCACGGGCCTAATGCCCGAACACCCGGTGGTCTAGGGAGGAAAAAAGGGGAGGGGGTGAGAGTAGCCTCACTGAGGCCTCACCTGATCCGGGGGTCTCCGGTGCCCTCTTCTGCCGCTGACCCGTCCTGGCAGGCGGCGCCGCCTCCGCTCCTCAGCCTTCCAGCCGCCGCTGGACATCTTCTTTCCTCTGGAGCTCGACGTCTTCTGGCCTCTTCAACGGCCACCGGAGCTCTGCTTCCCGCGGCCGGCGTCTTCTCTCCCGCGCCGACTTCCTCCTCCAGGTCCCGGCCGCATCTTCTTCTTCCGCGCGCTTCTTCTCTCCTCTTCCCGCCCGGCGTCTGACGTCAGACACCGGGGGCGGGGCCTGTGCCGTGGCGAGCGCCGATTGGCTCGCCGCACCCGCTTCTGATTGGCCGGCGCCCCGCGAGCCGCGATTGGCTCGCGGACGTCGCTGGATTTCAAATCCCGCCGCCGCTGTAAGTCCGGTGCAGGGAAAAGTCTAATCTAGACAAGCTGCCCAAGCGCTGCACACAGCTAGGGTCTGCACGTCTGATGTGCCCTGGGACACAGGGCACATCTCCACACCTGGTCCCAGTTCTGATCAGCTCATGTGCTGCATCTGCCTGCAGTAAAGCAAAAGTAAGTTTATATACAGGATGGTGGCACACAAGGGACAGTAATGTATAAAAAAATGAGTAGATGGATGCAGATCTTACTGCGGAAGCAAGATCTGCATCCATCTCTGAATAACCCCCTATATACATACAGGAAATGAAACATTGGAGTACAAGCATGGTGCAAGTAGTATTTTTTGTACAATAACAAGTTCTGTGAGTGCTGCTAGCCTGTTTCTGTATATCATTTTTTATATGAAGGGCTCCTGTGCATCATATTACTGTATGGAGTTCCACACTATGGGGGTCATTCCGAGTTGTTAGCTCGCTAGCAGATTTTAGCAGCATTGCACACGCTAGGCTGCCGCCCTCTGGGAGTGTATCTTAGCATAGCAGAATTGCGAACGAAAGATTAGCAGAATTGCGAATAGAAAATTCTTAGCTCGAGACTTACTCCTACACTGCGATCAGCTCAGCCCGTTTCGTTCCTGGTTTGACGTCACAAACACGCCCTGCGTTCGGCCAGCCACTCCCCCGTTTCTACAGACACTCCCGCGTTTTATCCTGGCACGCCTGCGTTTTTCCGCACACTCCCAGAAAACGGTCAGTTTCCGCCCATAAACACCCACTTTCTGTCAATCACACTCCGATCACTTCAACGATGAAAATTCTTCGTTCGGACGTGAGTAAATGTACTAAGTTTTGTGCTAAATTACTTAGCGCGTGCGCACTGCGTACCATGCGCATGCGCATTTATGCCTTAATCGCTCCGTTGCGAAAATCTGCAACGAGCGAACAACTCGGAATGACCCCCTATATACATACATATATACAGTATATATATATATATATATTATATATATATTATATATATAAAATATATATTTATCTTGCGTCCTAGAGGATGCTGGGGACTCCGTAAGGACCATGGGGATAGACGGGCTCCGCAGGAGACATGGGCACTTTAAGAAAGACTTTAGATCTGGGTTTGCACTGGCTCCTCCCTCTATGTCCCTCCTCCAGACCTCAGTTTGACACTGTGCCCAGAGGAGATGGGTGCACTACGGAAGCTCTCCTGAGCTTCCTGTCAGAAAGTATATTTGATAGGTTTTTTATTTTCAGGGAGCCTGCTGGCAACAGACTTCCTGCATCGAGGGACTGAGGAGAGAGAAACAGACCTACTTCTGTGAGTTTCAAGGCTCTGTTTCTTAGGCTACTGGACACCATTAGCTCCAGAGGGATTGGTACGCAGGTCTCACCCTCGCCGTCCGTCCCAGAGCCGCGCCGCCGTCCTCCTCGCAGAGCCGGAAGATAGAAGCCGGGTGAGTATGAGAAGAAAAGAAGACTTCAGAGGGGGCAGAAGACTTCATGATCTTCACTGAGGTAACGCACAGCAGTAAAGCTGTGCGCCATTGCTCCCATACACCTCACACACTGCGGTCACTGTAAGGGTGCAGGGCGCAGGGGGGGCGCCCTGGGCAGCAATAAACTTCTCCATTGGCAAAATAAGTATATACATGTACAGATGGGAACTGTACATGTATATAACAGAGCCCCCGCCAGTTTTCAGGAATTTTGAGCGGGACAGAAGCCCGCCGCCGCGGGGGCGGGGCTTCGCCCTCAGCACTGACCAGCGCCATTTTTCTCCACAGCACAGTGCTAAAGAGGAAGCTCCCCGGACTCTCCCCTGCTAATACACGGTGATAGAGGGGTTTTAAGAGGGAGGGGGGGGGGGCACAAATTTGGTATAAACAGCGCTACTGGGTAAACATTTAGTGTTTTTTTCCAGGGTCATATAGCGCTGGGGTGTGTGCTGGCATACTCTCTCTCTGTCTCTCCAAAGGGCCTGGTGGGGAAACTATCTTCAGATAAGAGGTTCCCTGGGTGTGTGGTGTGTCGGTACACGTGTGTCGACATGTCTGAGGTAGAAGGCTCACCTAGGGAGGAGGGGGAGCGTATGAATGTGAGGTCTCCGTCGGAGGTGCCGACACCTGACTGGATGGATATGTGGAATGTTTTAAGTGCTAGTGTGAACTTATTGTACAAAAGATTAGACAAAGCTGAAGCTAGGGAACAGTCAGGGAGTCAACCCATGTCTGTCCCTATGTCGCCGGGACCTTCAGGGTCTCAGAAGCGCCCACTATCCCAAATAGGAGACACAGATACCGACACGTATTCGGACTCCAGTGTCGACTACGATGATGCAAAGTTACAGCCAAAAGTGGCTAAATGTATTCGATATATGATTATTGCAATAAAAGAGGTGTTGCATATCACAGAGGAACCCCCTGTCCCTGACACGAGGGTACACATGTATAAGGGAAAGAAGCCTGAGGTAACTTTTCCCTCCTCACATCAGTTGAACGAATTATGTAAAACAGCGTGGGAATCTCCAGACAAAAAACTGCAGATTCCCAGAAGGATTCTTATGGCGTACCCTTTCCCACCAGCGGACAGGATACGGTGGGAATCCTCCCCTAGGGTAGACAAAGCTTTGACACGCTTATCAAAAAAGATAGCGCTGCCATCCCAAGATACGGCTACCCTCAAGGATCCTGCTGACCACAAGCAGGAGATTACACACATTCTGGTACTTTACTCAGACCGGCAATTGCGTCGGCCAGGGTTTGTAGCGCTGTAGCAGCATGGACAGATTCCTTATCAGCGGAAATTGAGACCCTAGATAAGGATACCATTTTATTGGCCATATAAAGGATGCTGTCTTATATATGAGAGATGCTCAAAGAAACATTAGTTTACTGGGTTCCAGAATAAACGCTATGTCGATTTCTGCTAGATGAGTCCTATGGACCCGGCAGTGGACAGGTGATGCCGACTCAAAAAGACATATGGAGGTTTTACCTTACAAGGGTGAGGAATTGTTTGGGGAAGGTCTCTCGGACCTGGTCTCCAGAGCTACGGCAGGTAAATCGATTTTTTTGCCTTATGTCCCCTCACAACCTAAAAGCGCCACATTATCAAATGCAGTCCTTTCGTTCCAATAAAAGCAAAAGAGTACGAGGATCGTTCTTTCTTGCCAGAGGTAAGGGCAGAGGGAAAAAGCTGCACAACACAGCTGGTTCCCAAGAGCAGAAGTCCTCCCCGGCCTCTACAAAATCCACCGCATGACGCTGGGGCTCCCCTGAGGGAGTCCGCCCCAGTGGGGGCACGTCTTCGAATTTTCAGTTACATCTGGGTTCACTCACAGGTGGATCCCTGGGCAATGCAAGTTGTTTCTCAGGGATACCAGCTGGAATTCGAAGAGATGCCTCCTCGCCGGTTTTTCAAATCGGCTCTACCAACTTCTTCCCCAGAAAGGGAGATAGTCTTAAATGCAATTCACAAGTTGTGCCTTCAACAGGTGGTGGTCAAGGTTCCCCTGCTTCAACGAGGGAAGGGATATTACTCAGCCCTGTTTGTGGTCCCGAAATCGGACGGTTCGGTCAGACCCATTTTAAAATAAGAATTTACTTACCGATAATTCTATTTCTCGGAGTCCGTAGTGGATGCTGGGGTTCCTGAAAGGACCATGGGGAATAGCGGCTCCGCAGGAGACAGGGCACAAAAAAGTAAAGCTTTACTAGGTCAGGTGGTGTGCACTGGCTCCTCCCCCTATGACCCTCCTCCAGACTCCAGTTAGGTACTGTGCCCGGACGAGCATACACAATAAGGGAGGCATTTTGAATCCCGGGTAAGACTCATACCAGCCACACCAATCACACCGTACAACTTGTGATCTAAACCCAGTTAACAGTATGACAACAGAAAGGGCCTCTTAAAGATGGCTCCTTAACAATAACCCGAATTAGTTAACAATAACTATGTACAAGTATTGCAGATAATCCGCACTTGGGATGGGCGCCCAGCATCCACTACGGACTCCGAGAAATAGAATTATCGGTAAGTAAATTCTTATTTTCTCTATCGTCCTAAGTGGATGCTGGGGTTCCTGAAAGGACCATGGGGATTATACCAAAGCTCCCAAACGGGCGGGAGAGTGCGGATGACTCTGCAGCACCGAATGAGAGAACTCCAGGTCCTCCTTTGCCAGGGTATCAAATTTGTAAAATTTTACAAACGTGTTCTCCCCCGACCACGTAGCTGCTCGGCAGAGTTGTAATGCCGAGACCCCTCGGGCAGCCGCCCAAGATGAGCCCACCTTCCTTGTGGAGTGGGCTTTTACAGTTTTAGGCTGTGGCAGGCCTGCCACAGAATGTGCAAGTTGAATTGTGTTACAAATCCAACGAGCAATCGACTGCTTAGAAGCAGGTGCGCCCAACTTGTTGGGTGCATACAATATAAACAGCGAGTCAGATTTTCTGACTCCAGCCGTCCTTGCAATGTATATTTTTAAGGCTCTGACAACGTCCAACAACTTGGAGTCCTCCAAGTCGCTAGTGGCCGCAGGCACCACAATAGGTTGGTTCAGATGAAATGCTGATACCACTTTAGGGAGAAAATGCGGACGAGTCCGCAGTTCTGCCCTATCCGAATGGAAGATTAGATAAGGACTTTTATAAGATAAAGCCGCCAATTCAGATACTCTCCTGGCAGAGGCCAGGGCTAGTAACATAGTCACTTTCAATGTGAGATATTTCAAATCCACCTTTTTCAATGGTTCAAACCAATGGGATTTGAGGAAATCTAAAACTACATTTAGATCCCACGGTGCCACCGGAGGCACCACAGGAGGCTGTATATGCAGTACTCCCTTGACAAAAGTCTGGACCTCAGGGACAGAGGCCAATTCTTTTTGGAAGAATATTGACAGGGCCGAAATTTGAACCTTAATGGATCCCAATTTGAGACCCATAGATAATCCTGATTGCAGGAAATGTAGGAAACGACCCAGTTGGAATTCCTCCGTCGGAACCCTCCGATCCTCGCACCACGCTACATATTTTCGCCAAATGCGGTGATAATGTTTCACGGTGACTTCCTTCCGTGCCTTAATCAAGGTAGGAATGACTTCTTCTGGAATGCCTTTCCCTTTTAGGATCTGGCGTTCAACCGCCATGCCGTCAAACGCAGCCGCGGTAAGTCTTGAAAAAGACAGGGACCCTGCTGTAGCAGGTCCCTTCTCAGAGGTAGAGGCCACGGTTCGTCCGTGAGCATCTCTTGAAGTTCCGGATACCAAGTCCTTCTCGGCCAATCCGGAACCACTAGTATTGTTCTTACTCTTCTTTGCCGTATGATCTTCAATACCTTTGGTATGAGCGGCAGAGGAGGAAACACATACACTGACTGGTACACCCAAGGAGTTACCAGTGCGTCCACAGCTATTGCCTGTGGATCTCTTGACCTGGCGCAATATTTGTCCAGTTTCTTGTTGAGGCGAGACGCCATCATGTCTACAATTGGTCTTTCCCAACGGTCTATTAACATGTTGAAGACTTCTGGATGTAGACCCCACTCTCCCGGATGAAGATCGTGTCTGCTGAGGAAGTCTGCTTCCCAGTTGTCCACGCCCGGGATGAACACTGCTGACAGTGCTATCACGTGATTCTCCGCCCAGCGAAGAATCTTGGCAGCTTCTGCCATTGCACTCCTGCTTCTTGTGCCGCCCTGCCTGTTTACATGGGCGACCGCCGTGATGTTGTCCGACTGAATCAACACCGGCTTTCCTTGCAGGAGAAGTTCCGCCTGGCTTAGAGCATTGTAGATTGCTCTTAGTTCCAGAATGTTTATGTGAAGAGACTTTTCCAGACTCGTCCATACTCCCTGGAAGTTTCTTCCTTGTGTGACTGCTCCCCAGCCTCTCAGGCTGGCGTCCGTGGTCACCAGGATCCAATCCTGAATGCCGAATCTGCGGCCTTCTAATAGGTGAGCCTTCTGCAACCACCACAGAAGTGACACCCTTGTCTTTGGTGACAGGGTTATTCGCAGGTGCATCTGCAGATGCGACCCTGACCATTTGTCCAACAGATCCCTTTGGAATATTCTTGCATGGAATCTGCCGAATGGAATTGCTTCGTAAGAAGCCACCATTTTTCCCAGGACTCTTGTGCATTGATGTACTGACACTTTTCCTGGTTTTAGGAGGTTCCTGACCAGATCGGATAACTCCTTGGCTTTTTCCTCTGGAAGGAAAACCTTTTTCTGAACCGTGTCCAGAATCATTCCTAGGAACAGCAGACGAGTTGTCGGGATTAAATGGGATTTTGGAATATTCAGAATCCACCCGTGTTGTCTTAGCACCTCTTGAGATAGTGCTAAAGCTGTCTCCAGCTGTTCTCTGGACCTTGCCCTTATTAGGAGATCGTCCAAGTATGGGATAACTAATACGCCTTTTCTTCGAAGAAGAATCATCATCTCGGCCATTACCTTGGTAAAGACCCGAGGCGCCGTGGACAATCCGAACGGCAGCGTCTGAAACTGATAGTGACAGTTTTGAACAATGAACCTGAGGTACCCCTGGTGTGCGGGGTAAATCGGAACGTGTAGATACGCATCCTTGATGTCCAAGGATACCATAAAGTCCCCTTCTTCCAGGTTCGCTATCACTGCTCTGAGTGACTCCATCTTGAACTTGAACTTTTTTATGTAGAGGTTCAAGGACTTCAGATTTAGAATAGGCCTTACCGAGCCATCCGGCTTCGGTACCACAAATAGAGTGGAATAATACCCCTTTCCTTGTTGTAATAGGGGTACTTTGACTATCACCTGCTGAGCGTACAGCTTGTGAATGGCTTCCAACACCCTCTCCCTTTCGGAAGAGACGGTTGGTAAGGCAGACTTCAGGAAACGATGAGGAGGATCCGTCTCTAATTCCAACCTGTACCCCTGAGATATTATCTGCAGGATCCAGGGGTCTACCTGCGAGTGAGCCCACTGCGCGCTGTAATTTTTGAGACGGCCCCCCACTGTCCCCGAGTCCGCTTGAGAGGCCCCAGCGTCATGCTGAGGTTTTTGCAGGAGCCGGGGAGGGCTTCTGTTCCTGGGAAGGAGCTGCCTGTTGGTGTCTCTTCCCTCTTCCTCTGCCTCGTGGCAGGTACGACAAGCCCTTTGCTCTCTTATTTTTGTAGGAGCGAAAAGGCTGTGGTTGAAAGGTCGGTGCCTTTCTCTGTTGGGGAGTGACTTGAGGTAAAAAAGTGGATTTCCCGGCAGTAGCCGTGGCCACCAAGTCTGATAGACCAACTCCAAATAACTCCTCCCCTTTATACGGCAAAACCTCCATGTGACGTTTTGAATCCGCATCGCCTGTCCACTGTCGTGTCCATAAGGCTCTTCTGGCTGAAATGGACATAGCACTCACCCGAGATGCCAGTGTGCAAATATCCCTCTGTGCATCACGCATATAGATAAATGCATCCTTTATTTGTTCTAACGACAGTAAAACATTGTCCCTATCTAGGGTATCAATATTTTCAATCAGGGATTCTGACCAAACTACTCCAGCACTGCACATCCAGGCAGTTGCTATAGCTGGTCGTAGTATAACACCTGCATGTGTGTATATATTCTTTTGAATAACTTCCATCTTTCTATCTGATGGATCCTTAAGTGCGGCCGTCTCAGGAGAGGGTAACGCCACTTGTTTGGATAAGCGTGTGAGCGCCTTGTCCACCTTAGGGGGTGTTTCCCAGCGCGCCCTAACCTCTGGCGGGAAAGGGTATAATGCCAATAACTTTTTTGAAATTATCAACTTTTTATCAGGAGCAACCCACGCTTCATCACACACGTCATTTAATTCTTCTGATTCAGGAAAAACTGTTTGTAGTTTTTTCACACCATACATAATACCCTGTTTTACGGTATCTGTAGTATCAGCTAAATGTAACGTCTCCTTCATTGCCAAAATCATATAACGTGTGGCCCTACTGGAAAATACGTTTGAATTTCTACCGTCGTCACTGGAATCAGTGCCCGTGTCTGGGTCTGTGTCGACCGACTGAGGCAAAGGGCGTTTTACAGCCCCTGACGGTGTTTGAGGCGCCTGGACAGGCATTAATTGATTGTCCGGCCGCCTCATGTCCTCAACTGACTGTTTAAGGGAAGATAAACCATCACGTAATTCCACAAATAAAGGCATCCATTCTGGTGTCGACCCCCTGGGGGGTGACATCTGCATATTTGGCAATTGCTCCGCCTCCACACCAATATCGTCCTCATACATGTCGACACCACGTACCGACACACACCGCAAACTCACAGGGAATGCTCTAATGAAGACAGGACCCACTAGCCCTTTTGGGGAGACAGAGGGAGAGTCTGCCAGCACACACCACAAAGCGCTATATATACAAGGGATATCCTTATATTAAGTGCTCCCTTATAGCTGCTTTAATATATATATATATAGCCATTAATGTGCCCCCCCTCTCTGTTTTACCCTGTTTCTGTAGTGCAGTGCAGGGGAGAGACCTGGGAGCCGTTCTGACCAGCGGAGCTGTGACAGAAAATGGCGCCGTGTGCTGAGGAGATAGGCCCCGCCCCTTTTTCGGCGGGTTCTTCTCCCGCTATTTTTCCAGTCAGGCAGGGGTTAAATATCTCCATATAGCCCCTATGGGCTATATGTGAGGTATTTTTAGCCTTGTATAAGGTTTATATTTGCCTCTCAGAGCGCCCCCCCCCAGCGCTCTGCACCCTCAGTGACTGCCCAGTGAAGTGTGCTGAGAGGAAAATGGCGCACAGCTGCAGTGCTGTGCGCTACCTTATGAAGACTGAGGAGTCTTCAGCCGCCGGTTTCCGGACCTCTTCACGCTTCAGCATCTGCAAGGGGGTCGGCGGCGCGGCTCCGGGACCGGACTCCACGGCTGGGCCTGTGTTCGATCCCTCTGGAGCTAATGGTGTCCAGTAGCCAAGCAGCAAATCCACTCTGCATGCAGGTGAGTTTACTACTTTCCCCCTAAGTCCCACGTTGCAGTGATCCTGTTGCCAGCAGGACTCACTGTAAAGAAAAAAACCTAAACTAAACTTTCTCTAAGCAGCTCTTTAGGAGAGCCACCTAGATTGCACCCTTCTCGTTCGGGCACAAAATCTAACTGGAGTCTGGAGGAGGGTCATAGGGGGAGGAGCCAGTGCACACCACCTGACCTAGTAAAGCTTTACTTTTTTGTGCCCTGTCTCCTGCGGAGCCGCTATTCCCCATGGTCCTTTCAGGAACCCCAGCATCCACTTAGGACGATAGAGAAATTTAAAATCCCTGAACCTATACTTAAAACGGTTCAAATTCAAGATGGAATCGCTGAGAGCGGTCATCGCCAGCCTGGAAGGGGGGGATTTTATGGTATCTCTGGACATAAAGGATGCATACCTTCATGTCCCCATTTATCCACCTCACCAGGCGTACCTGAGATTTGCGGTACAGGATTGCCATTACCAATTTCAGACGTTGCCGTTTGGGCTTTCCACGGCCCCGAGGATTTTCACCAAGGTAATGGCGGAGATGATGGTACTCCTGCGAAAGCAGGGTGTCACAATTATCCCGTACTTGGATGTTCTCCTCATAAAAGCGAGATCGAGAGAGCAGTTGCTGAACAGCGTCTCACTTTCACTGAAGGTGTTACAGCAACACGGCTGGATTCTCAATATCCCGAAGTCACAGTTGACTCCTACGACTCGTCTGCCCTTCTTGGGCATGATTCTAGATACAGAGCACAAAAGGGTTTTTCTTCCAATAGAAAAAGCTCAGGAACTCATGACTCTCGTTAATAACCTATTGAAGCCGAAACAAGTATCAGTGCATCACTGCACTCGAGTCCTGGGAAAGATGGTGGCATCATACGAAGCCATTCCCTTCGGCAGGTTCCATGCGAGAATTTTCCAATGGGACCTACTAGACAAGTGGTCCGGGTCACATCTACAAATTCATCAGTTAATCACCCTGTCTCCCAGAGCTCGGGTATCACTCCTATGGTGGCTGCAGAGTGCTCACCTTCTAGAGGGCCGCAGGTTCGGCATTCAGGACTGGATCCTGGTGACCACGGACGCGAGCCTCCGAGGGTGGGGAGCAGTAACACCGGGAAGAAATTTTCAAGGTCTGTGGTCAAGTCAAGAAACTTGTCTTCACATCAACATCCTGGAACTGAGGGCCATATACAACGCCCTACGTCAAGCGGAGACCTTACTTCGCGACCAATCGGTGCTGATCCAGTCAGACAACATCACAGCAGTGGCTCATGTAAACCGCCAAGGCGGCACAAAGAGCAGAGGAGCGATGGCGGAAGCCACCAGGATTCTTCGCTGGGCGGAAAATCATGTAAGCGCACTGTCAGCAGTGTTCATTCCGGGAGTAGACAACTGGGAAGCAGACTTCCTCAGCACACACGACCTACATCCGGGAGAGTGGGGACTTCATCAGGAAGTCTTCGCACAAATTGCAACTCGGTGGGGACTGCCCCAGATAGACATGATGGCGTCCCGCCTCAACAAAAAGCTACAAAGGTATTGCGCCAGGTCAAAAGATCCTCAGGCGGTGGCGGTAGATGCCCTAGTGACACCGTGGGTGTTCCAGTCGGTTTATGTGTTTCCTCCTCTTCCTCTCATACCCAAGGTTTTGAGAATAATAAGAAAAAGAGGAGTGAGAACAATTCTCATTGTTCCGGATTGGCCACGAAGGACCTGGTATCCGGACCTACTGGAATTGCTCGCGGAAGATCCGTGGCCTCTTCCTCTCAGGGAAGACCTGTTGTTACAGGGGCCCTGTCTGTTCCAAGACTTACCGTGAACGCAGAATCCTAGTGGAAAAGGACATTCCAGATGAGGTCATTCCTATGCTGATAAAGGCCAGGAAGGACGTAACAGCTAAACATTATCACCGGATATGGCGAAAATATGTTTCTTGGTGTGAGGCCAGAAATGCTCCTACAGAGGAATTCCGTCTGGGCCGTCTCCTTCACTTCTTACAGACTGGGGTGAATTTGGGCCTAAAATTAGGCTCCATTAAGGTTCAGATTTCGGCCTTATCTATTTTCTTCCAAAAAGAACTAGCTTCTCTTCCAGAAGTACAGACGTTTGTGAAGGGAGTATTACATATTCAGCCTCCCATTATACCTCCGGTGGCGCCTTGGGACCTTAACGTGGTGTTGAGGTTCCTTAAGTCGCACTGGTTTGAACCACTTCAAACAGTAGAATTAAAATATCTCACTTGGAAAGTGGTCATGTTATTAGCCTTGGCTTCGGCTAGGCGAGTGTCGGAATTGGCGGCTTTGTCTCATAAAAGCCCCTATCTGGTTTTCCATATGGATAGAGCAGAATTGCGGTCCCGTCCTCAGTTCTTACCTAAGGTGGTGTCATCTTTTCATATGAACCAACCCATTGTGGTGCCTGTGGCTACGCGAGACTTGGAGGATTCTGAGTCCCTGGATGTAGTCAGGGCTTTGAAAATTTACGTGGCCAGGACGGCTCGAGTTAGGAAGACAGAGGCTCTGTTTATCCTTTATGCTGCCAACAAGCTTGGTGCTCCTGCGTCTAAGCAGACTATTGCTCGCTGGATCTGTAACACGATTCAGCAGGCTCATTCTGCGGCTGGATTGCCGTTACCTAAATCGGTTAGGGCACATTCCACCAGGAAGGTGGGCTCATCTTGGGCGGCTGCCCGAGGCGTCTCGGCACTACAACTGTGCCGAGCTGCTACTTGGTCGGGTTCAAACACCTTTGCAAAGTTCTATAAGTTTGATACCCTGGCTGAGGAGGACCTGATGTTTGCTCATTCGGTGCTACAGAGTCATCCGCACTCTCCCGCCCGTTTGGGAGCTTTGGTATAATCCCCATGGTCCTTACGGAGTCCCCAGCATCCTCTAGGACGTAAGAGAAAATAAGATTTTAAACCTACCGGTAAATCTTTTTCTCGTAGTCCGTAGAGGATGCTGGGCGCCCGTCCCAAGTGCGGACAACATCCTGCAAGACTTGTATATAGTTTTGTTTACATAAGGGTTATGTTAGAGTTTCATCAGTTTGGGACTGATGCTACGTTGTTTTTTCATACTGTTAACTGTTTAATAGATAAGCAAGTTATATGGTATGATCGGTGTGGCTGGTATGAATCTTGCCCTGGGATTAACAAAAATCCTTTCCTCGTACTGTCCATCTCCTCTGGGCACAGTTTCTCTAACTGAGGCCTGGAGGAGGGGCATAGAGGGAGGAGCCAGTGCACACCCAGATCTAAAGTCTTTCTTAAAGTGCCCATGTCACCTGTGGAGCCCGTCTATCCCCATGGTCCTTACGGAGTCCCCAGCTTCCTCTACGGACTACGAGGAAAAGATTTACCGGTAGGTTTAAAATCTTATTTTATATATATATATATATATATATATATATATATATATATATATATAATAAGATTTTACTTACCGATAAATCTATTTCTCGGAGTCCGTAGTGGATGCTGGGGTTCCTGAAAGGACCATGGGGAATAGCGGCTCCGCAGGAGACAGGGCACAAAAAGTAAAGCCTTTCCGATCAGGTGGTGTGCACTGGCTCCTCCCCCCATGACCCCCCTCCAGACCCCAGCCAGGTACTGTGCCCGGACGAGCGTACACAATAAGGGAGGATTTTGAATCCCGGGTAAGACTCATACCAGCCACACCAATCACACCGTACAACTTGTGATCTAAACCCAGTTAACAGTATGATAACAGCGGAGCCTCTGAAAGATGGCTTCCTTCAACAATAACCCGAATTAGTTAACAATAACTATGTACAACTTATGCAGATAATCCGCACTTGGGATGGGCGCCCAGCATCCACTACGGACTCCGAGAAATAGATTTATCGGTAAGTAAAATCTTATTTTCTCTATCGTCCTAGTGGATGCTGGGGTTCCTGAAAGGACCATGGGGATTATACCAAAGCTCCCAAACGGGCGGGAGAGTGCGGATGACTCTGCAGCACCGAATGAGAGAACTCCAGGTCCTCCTTAGCCAGAGTATCAAATTTGTAAAATTTTACAAACGTGTTCTCCCCTGACCACGTAGCTGCTCGGCAAAGTTGTAATGCCGAGACCCCTCGGGCAGCCGCCCAAGATGAGCCCACCTTCCTTGTGGAGTGGGCCTTTACAGATTTAGGCTGTGGCAAGCCTGCCACAGAATGTGCAAGTTGGATTGTGCTACAGATCCAACGAGCAATCGTCTGCTTAGACGCAGGAGCACCCATCTTGTTGGGTGCATACAATATAAACAACGAGTCAGATTTTCTGACTCCAGCTGTCCTTGCAATATATATTTTTAATGCTCTGACAACGTCCAGTAACCTGGAGTCCTCCAAGTCACTTGTAGCCGCAGGCACTACAATAGGCTGGTTCAGATGAAATGCTGACACCACCTTAGGGAGAAAATGCGGACGAGTCCGCAGTTCTGCCCTGTCCGAATGGAAAATCAGATATGGGCTTTTGTAAGATAAAGCTGCCAATTCTGACACTCTCCTGGCAGAAGCCAGGGCTAGAAGCATGGTCACTTTCCATGTGAGATATTTCAAATCCACCTTTTTTAGTGGTTCAAACCAATGAGATTTTAGGAAGTCCAAAACCACATTTAGATCCCACGGTGCCACTGGAGGCACCACAGGAGGCTGTATATGCAGCACTCCCTTAACAAAGGTCTGGACTTCAGGGACTGAAGCCAATTCTTTTTGAAAGAAAATCGACAGGGCCGAAATTTGAACCTTAATAGATCCCAATTTGAGACCCATTGACAATCCTGATTGCAGGAAATGTAGGAATCGACCCAGTTGAAATTCCTCCGTCGGAGCACTCCGATCTTCGCACCACGCAACATATTTTCGCCAAATTCGGTGATAATGTTGCACGGTTACTTCCTTCCTTGCTTTAATCAAAGTAGGAATGACTTCTTCCGGCATGCCTCTTTCCTTTAGGATCCGGCGTTCAACCGCCATGCCGTCAAACGCAGCCGCGGTAAGTCTTGAAACAGACAGGGACCCTGCTGAAGCAAGTCCCTCCTTAGAGGTAGAGGCCACGGATCTTCCGTGATCATCTCTTGAAGTTCCGGGTACCAAGTCCTCCTTGGCCAATCCGGAACCACTAGTATCGTTCTTACGCCTCTTTGCCGTATAATTCTCAATACTTTTGGTATGAGAGGCAGAGGAGGAAACACATACACCGACTGGTACACCCAAGGCGTTACCAGCGCGTCCACAGCTATTGCCTGCGGATCTCTTGACCTGGCGCAATACCTGTCCAGTTTTTTGTTGAGGCGAGACGCCATCATGTCCACCATTGGTCTTTCCCAACGGGTTACCAGCATGTGGAAGACTTCTGGATGAAGTCCCCACTCTCCCGGGTGAAGATCGTGTCTGCTGAGGAAGTCTGCTTCCCAGTTGTCCACTCCCGGGATGAACACTGCTGACAGTGCTATCACATGATTCTCTGCCCAGCGAAGAATCCTTGCAGCTTCTGCCATTGCCCTCCTGCTTCTTGTGCCGCCCTGTCTGTTCACATGGGCGACTGCCGTGATGTTGTCCGACTGGATCAATACCGGTTTTCCCTGAAGCAGAGGTTCTGCCTGGTTTAGAGCATTGTATATTGCTCTTAGTTCCAGAATGTTTATGTGAAGAGACGTTTCCAGGCTCGTCCATACTCCCTGGAAGTTTCTTCCTTGTGTGACTGCTCCCCAGCCTCTCAGGCTGGCGTCCGTGGTCACCAGGATCCAATCCTGTATGCCGAATCTGCGGCCCTCCAATAGATGAGCACTCTGCAACCACCACAGAAGAGACACCCTTGTCCTTGGAGACAGGGTTATCCGTAGGTGCATCTGAAGATGCGACCCTGACCATTTGTCCAACAGATCCCTTTGGAAAATTCTTGCGTGGAATCTGCCGAATGGAATCGCTTCGTAAGAAGCCACCATTTTTCCCAGGACTCTTGTGCATTGATGTACAGACACCTTTCCTGGTTTTAGGAGGTTCCTGACAAGCTCGGATAACTCCTTGGCTTTTTCCTCCGGGAGAAAAACCTTTTTCTGAACCGTGTCCAGAATCATCCCTAGGAACAGCAGACGAGTTGTCGGCATTAACTGGGATTTTGGAATATTCAGAATCCACCCGTGCTGTTTTAGCACTTCTTGAGACAGTGCTAATCCCATCTCTAGCTGTTCTCTGGACCTCGCCCTTATTAGGAGATCGTCCAAGTATGGGATAATTAATACGCCTTTTCTTCGAAGAAGAATCATCATCTCGGCCATTACCTTTGTAAAGATCCGAGGTGCCGTGGACAATCCGAACGGCAGCGTCTGAAACTGATAGTGACAGTTTTGTACAACGAACCTGAGGTACCCCTGGTGTGAGGGGTAAATTGGAACGTGGAGATACGCATCCTTGATGTCCAAGGATACCATAAAGTCCCCCTCTTCCAGGTTCGCTATCACTGCTCTGAGTGACTCCATTTTGAACTTGAACTTCTTTATGTACAGGTTCAAGGACTTCAGATTTAGAATAGGCCTTACCGAGCCATCCGGCTTCGGTACCACAAAAAGAGTGGAATAATACCCCTTCCCTTGTTGCAGAAGAGGTACCTTGACTATCACCTGCTGAGAGTACAGCTTGTGAATGGCTTCCAACACCGTCTCCCTTTCGGAGGGGGACGTTGGTAAAGCAGACCTCAGGAAACGGCGAGGTGGATCTGTCTCTAATTCCAACCTGTATCCCTGAGATATTATCTGCAGGATCCAGGGATCTACTTGCGAGTGAGCCCACTGCGCGCTGTAATTTTTGAGACGACCGCCCACCGTCCCCGAGTCCGCTTGAGAAGCCCCAGCGTCATGCTGAGGCTTTTGTAGAAGCCGGGGAGGGCTTCTGATCCTGGGAAGGAGCTGCGTGTTGCTGTCTCTTCCCTCGACCTTTGCCTCGTGGCAAATATGAATAGCCCTTTGCTCTCTTATTTTTAAAGGAACGAAAGGGCTGCGGTTGAAAAGTCGGTGCCTTTTTCTGTTGGGGAGTGACTTGAGGTAGAAAGGTGGATTTCCCGGCTGTAGCCGTGGCCACCAAATCTGATAGACCGACTCCAAATAACTCCTCCCCCTTATACGGCAAAACTTCCATATGCCGTTTTGAATCCGCATCGCCTGTCCACTGTCGCGTCCATAAAGCTCTTCTGGCCGAAATGGACATAGCACTTACCCGTGATGCCAGTGTGCATATATCCCTCTGTGCATCACGCATATAAAGAAATGCATCCTTTATTTGTTCTAACGACAGTAAAATATTGTCCCTGTCCAGGGTATCAATATTTTCAATCAGGGATTCTGACCAAACTACCCCCGCACTGCCCATCCAGGCAGTTGCTACAGCTGGTCGTAGTATAACACCTGCATGTGTGTATATACTTTTTTGGATATTTTCCATCCTCCTATCTGATGGATCTTTAAGTGCGGCCGTCTCAGGAGAGGGTAACGCCACTTGTTTAGATAAGCGTGTTAGCGCCTTGTCCACCCTAGGAGGTGTTTCCCAGCGCTCCCTAACCTCTGGCGGGAAAGGGTATAATGCCAATAATTTCTTTGAAATTATCAGCTTTTTATCAGGGGCAACCCACGCTTCATTACACACGTCATTTAGTTCTTCTGATTCAGGAAAAACTATAGGTAGTTTTTTCATACCCCACATAATACCCTGTTTAGTGGTACCTGTAGTATCAGCTAAATGTAACGCCTCCTTCATTGCCAAAATCATATAACGTGTGGCCCTACTGGAAAATACGGTTGATTCGTCACCGTCACCACTGGAGTCATCGCCTGTGTCTGGGTCTGTGTCGACCGACTGAGGCAAAGGGCGTTTCACAGCCCCTGACGGTGTTTGAGTCGCCTGGACAGGCACTAATTGATTGTCCGGCCGTCTCATGTCGTCAAACGACTGCTTTAGCGTGTTGACACTATCCCGTAGTTCCATAAATAAAGGCATCCATTCTGGTGTCGACCCCCTAGGAGGTGACATCCCCATATTTGGCAATTGCTCCGCCTCCACACCAATATCGTCCTCATACATGTCGACACACACGTACCGACACACAGCAGACACACAGGGAATGCTCCTAATGAAGACAGGACCCACTAGCCCTTTGGGGAGACAGAGGGAGAGTTTGCCAGCACACACCAAAAGCGCTATATATATATCAGGGATAGCCTTATAATAAGTGCTCCCCTATAGCTGCTTTGTTATATAAAAATATCGCCATAAATTTGCCCCCCCTCTCTGTTTTACCCTGTTTCTGTAGTGCAGTGCAGGGGAGAGACCTGGGAGCCGTCCTGACCAGCGGAGCTGTGAGAGGAAATGGCGCCGTGTGCTGAGGAGATAGGCCCCGCCCCTTTTCCGGCGGGCTCGTCTCCCGCTATTTTGAGAAATCAGGCAGGGGTTAAATATCTCCATATAGCCTCTAGGGCTATATGTGAGGTATTTTTAGCCTTTATAGGTACTCATTTTGCCTCCCAGGGCGCCCCCCTCCCAGCGCCCTGCACCCTCAGTGACTGCCGTGTGAAGTGTGCTGAGAGGAAAATGGCGCACAGCTGCAGTGCTGTGCGCTACCTTTAGAAGACTGCAGGAGTCTTCAGCCGCCGATTCTGGACCTCTTCTGTCTTCAGCATCTGCAAGGGGGCCGGCGGCGCGGCTCCGGTGACCATCCAGGCTGTACCTGTGATTGTCCCTCTGGAGCTTGATGTCCAGTAGCCAAGAAGCCAATCCATCCTGCACGCAGGTGAGTTGACTCCTTCTCCCCTCAGTCCCTCGCTGCAGTGATCCTGTTGCCAGCAGGAATCACTGTAACATAAAAAACCTAGCTAAACTTTCTCTAAGCAGCTCTTTAGGAGAGCCACCTAGATTGCACCCTTCTCGGCCGGGCACAAAAATCTAACTGGGGTCTGGAGGGGGGTCATGGGGGGAGGAGCCAGTGCACACCACCTGATCGGAAAGGCTTTACTTTTTGTGCCCTGTCTCCTGCGGAGCCGCTATTCCCCATGGTCCTTTCAGGAACCCCAGCATCCACTAGGACGATAGAGAAATATATATATATATATATATAGTATACTGTATGTATATATGGGTTAGGGCTAATATGCTGGTGTTTGGGATGCTGGCGGTCAGAATACCAACCGCGGCATCCCGATGGTTAGAATCCCCACAGGGGTAGAGTATGTTAACCTCCCCCCCTAACCCTCCCTTCCCACAGCCTAAATCTAACCCTCCCCATTCCCCCCTGCAGCATAACCCTAACCCTCCCCGGTGGTGCCTGGCTAAACCTAACCGCGCAGCCTAACCCTAACCCTCCTCCCACAGTCTAAACCTTCCCCCCCCCCTCCCTATATATGGAAGCCCCCCTCAACAAATTCTTGCATTTGCCCCTTCTACCTGCATTGGCAATACTTCCAATATCGCTGGGGCAACTGAGCCATACTAGCAGTTTTGCCTTTATACTAATTCCGCTGCACAGCCCTTCCCTGATGCACATCTGCGTGCCTGAATGTGCAAGGATTGAGACGCCCACTGGCAGTGTCTATAATGCTGCATTTCTGGCTGCTGCGTCTTTAGTCGCATTATCTGTCCCACCATCCTAACTTGCACCTGCCCTATAGCAGTTGCAGTTCCTTCCTCGGGTTATGGCCTCCAATGTGAGTGGTTGCGATACACCTGCAACACTCCCATAGGTTAGAACATCTCTGTGCATCTTTTTAGCCACTGTGACCTCCCAGCCACCATCCAGGAACGCACCTTATTTTTCTTCTATCATGCGTCTAAGTTTGATCTGCGACTCTGCATGAACAAAAATGGAACACATGGGCGGTGAGACTCTGAAGCATACGCAGAAGAAAGCACATTGGTGTCTTACATGAATATCGGCATACCGTGTGGCACTCAGTCAGGCCTCTAATGAGCAGCTATGGGGAGCTAGTCATGCAGAATAGTGAGTAACAGTAGGTCATAGCTGTGCGGTAAGGTGACAGAGAGTGACTTAGATTGATGGAATAAAAATCAGGAAGAGAACATTAACCAGGATGGAGATGGGAGAGGGAAGTTGGGGTAGACAGTGAGCGTGGAACAGAGGGTTAAGATGAGAGACGGCTGGGTTTGGTGAAGAAGTGTGTCTTGAGCGCCCGTTTGAAATTTTGTAGAGAGGTGTTGATAAAGCTAAATATTTATCGTGTATATAACCCTTTATGAGGTCTAAGAACACTGTACGCTATCTACGTAAGAAGTACCGTAAGGGTACGCAAGTTGCGTATCGATCGCTTAGCCGTGATCGAGACGCTCAGGCGTCACGTTCACTCACGGCCAAGTGATCGCAGGCAGGCAGAATATTGGCTGTTGACTTATCGTAATGATTCGCTATAGCGTAGCAGCGCTCGGGACCACGAGGAGAACACCAGCGATGCAGACGCTCACAACGTTAAACCGTTATATCTATACCTTCAGCAATGAAATACACAGTAAACCTTAGTGTGGAGACAATGTGTAAGTGCAACCTTGTGTAACCTGATTACCTACAAAGCTGCTTGAGCGTCACCGACGCTCAGAGAATACTTAACACTATAAAGAATACACAGATACCTGGCTTAGGGTCCGAAACCTATTATATGTATTATGACTATTACTTGCAAAAAGAATCACAGTACAAAGCATACACTACAGTATAACATAAACCAACTAACCAGATAACTACACAGGAAATACAATACAATACAATTCAATTCTAATCAAGGGAAAATACGAGAGAAAGAGAAGAGAGGGAGAGAGAGAGAAATGGCTCACAGTAAGACAATATGATTACGGAGAAAACTTACGCACAAGGGGAAACGATCGCAAGCGCCTCGATATCCAGCTCCCGGTTATCAGCAATGAGAACCGTTGATGAGAGAGTGAAGTTGGATATGGTCGGCCTGCTATTTATGCTCCACACACAATACAATTCAATGGTCCCTACAATCTCATTGTTCATTGGACACAGGAATTTGGCTTCGCATTATAACAAAAGGTCATAGGTTGATTCATACAGGTGGGCTGTGACTATTTCCAACTGCTCAGGTGGGAGGGAAACTGGGTTTCCCGCCGCATGGGTAATAAAGTGCAAATAAAGTAAATGTTCATAAACTTCTTATGTCCATAACTATTCGCACGAGCGATTGATCTGCTTCAAACCAACACCGGAATATTTCTAATTAAATATTCTTCCGATGGATACTAAACACCACTGTATTACTCCTATCTGACCCTTCGTATCAAACAAAGAGGGATTCCTCTGTTCATGAACATTCTATATTAACCAAACTTTCAGAATCTATCAAAGGGACCATGATCTACAAATTACATTATTAGTGAAAATATGTAATGATTGAGTCGCACGCTACGATCGCATAAACTCTACCGTAAATACGCATACCATGCGCCTGCGGGTGCCCGCGACTGTGAGTATGCGCACGTACGGGAGAGCGTACGCATGCGCAGCACGGACCTGTGTGCGGTGCAAATATGGTAGTGTGCATAGAGATATTTTTCTGACTTTGACAGTCCACCCTTTGGCAGTCAATAATAACTGCCACTTCCTGAAAACATTTCAAAAGGAGAAAAATATATGTCAGGGGTTAATTCATTTCCATGGTTGGGTAAAGGAGGAGAGAGGAGTAGGTGGGAAGAGGGTATGACCTAGTGAGATAGCAGAAGCATGTGTGTATGGGTCCATGTTTGGGGGGTCATGTATCATCGTGCCGTACGTGTTTGTAAATCAAGCTTCGAGGTATTGCGAAGTATACATTTGAATTCCTTCTTATCCCGTGGTACAGGTCTGTGGATGGGCTGTCAAACTTTACCGAGCTCTTTTCGGATTTTGAACAAACTGGGGAGCACATTTTAGTTGATGATACATGAATGGGGGAATATGTGATTGCTGATATCTGTGCCTGTATTCCCTATACTATGTGTGTCATTACCTGAGGGTTGTAGAAATGAAGAAAAGACATAATTACGGTAAATGCGGTGGTATTCTATGTCAGGTTAATGTACATCTGTCAGTTGAAGTTTTGTTCGGTATCAGTTGAAAGTCGTCTTCTTTGCGCTGTTTTGCTCATTAAGCGTGAGCAATAAGCTTTGTCAATGCCATTAGATTTACAAAAAAAAATGTTGGGCTAGCGTAATTTTAAGAATTCTAGGGAAACTGGGGATCCATGGCAAAGTTCATCAAGTGTCCATATCTCAAGTGGTCAAAACTTCTTCTTTGGTCTATCCGTTGTCTGTATAGCGTCTCATCAACTTCCTCGTCCAAGGGGGTCTTGTTATCTTGGAGAAAAACCAGAAAAACTGGTGAAAGAAACGGACCGTAGAAATCGCATTTTCATCACATCATTGTTTCTATCGTTGGGTCGTAAATCAAATCCAAGTTAATTACAGTTTCCTCACTCCTCAAACTCATCACTCTGGTACTTTGTTTGCACCTCATTACAGCCTGCCCGCATCTAAATATCAATCCAATCGATATAACGACACCTAAGATACATAGTAGAAACTTCCCAACATCCATTATGACTCCTTGAGCCCAGTCTCCTAAACCAGAGAACCAATTTCGCGGGTTCAACCATGACACCCAACCAGTCAGCTCATTACCTACAGCAGCAAGAGTGAGATTGTGTTTTCGACGAAATTCCCACTTTAATTGGAGAATATCGTCCATCTTTTGGTCTATGACCTCTACCGGATCCTCGGTGCTATTCGTGATATAAGTGCAACACTTCACGCCGTACTGTGTTGCTAATGTAACACAATATCCGCCTGTCACTGCTGTGAGGTAATTAAGAACCATTCTATGTTGTACCAGTTCTGTTTTATAAGCCTGAAGTTCTCTTCCAGTATATCTAAACGTGTCATCATACATTTCAGTGATATTATCTAACAAATTGGCGAGTGCGGAAATGTATCTATAATTCATCACTCCTCGAGCGGTGCGAGTGAAATCTAACGCCACCAGAACCTGAATCCCGGTGGATTCATGGATCAGATCAGAGGCCGGATGCTCTAACCTTTCTGACAGTTGTCTTTTAACGAGGTGCTCGTAATGAGTGTGAGTATAAGGAGCTTGGGCACCACGGTGTATGTCTTTCATTTTATCATGAGTTACAGTCATTACTTCAGGCAATACTCTTCCAATATAACACAATCCTTCAGAGTTTGGGGCAAGCCACTTGTACGCCTTTCTCCCGCATATGAAATATGCATCATCGGGGAGAACATATGGGACGGAGAAGGACATTACCATATTACACACCTTCCATGTGAAATCTCCTAGCCCTAATTCTTCCATCTGCTTAATGCACGTATCAGGTTGTACGATATGTGCACAGTATCCTGGTGATACTTCTCCAACTCTAGTAATCCTATTTCCTAGGGTGTATCTATACCGGAAAGATTTTCCTCTACTAGCTATGTGGCGTACAAGCTCTGTATCTGTAGGCATTCTATCTGCTCTGTGTGAAAAGGTCATGGTGTGGTCGCTCCATGATACTTCCCAATTTCCCGGCTTTCTGGAATTGGAGATGTTAAAACATAATAGGGACCTATCCACGTGGTATTGGTGGAGCTTCAAACTAGGAGGGCTGGAGATATTAAACCTCCGGTCCACCGGTCTCCCACCATTTAACTCAAGTACCTCCCCTATCGTTAAAGGAAATGGTACTAGCCCTGATTTGCTATGACCCTGAGGTACTTGAGAGCATACCCAACAATCTGTTTTGTTTAATACATTACCCACTAAGGAGTGATAATCACTCAATGGATGCCGGTCCATATGGATATTAAAACTGGATTGGCATTTCTTAATGCACCCATCTTCAATGACATTGTTACAGAGCCTACAGATACAGTTTTCTTCAGCTAACAATCCGTCACAATTTCTTCTATGGTCAATGCTATCGGATCGTTTTCTGATACTCGCCTTTGCTTGTTGGTTACGTTGATCTTGGAAAACTACGCCTCCATCTTTATCATCAGAACCCATTCCAGAACCTCTATCGACCTCCATGGTACTCTCGCCGGAACAGACTGCTCTGGTCAACATCATGGTCAACAGGAAAATCCGGATCACAGTCTCTTGGGGCAAGTCCATCTTTGAGGAGGAGACGAAGAAGAATGAGAAGGAGGAAAAATACATTTGAGGGAGAGGGGATGGGAAGTGGAGAAAAACAATAAAAGGGAGTGGGGAGTCGACAACAGCTCTCGGTCTTCAAGGCTCAGGTGCCGCCTCAGTCCTCCTGGAACAGACACTCCAGTGATACAACCTCTACCGTCTGTTCCTTATCACGGGACTTCTCTGGATCAGCAACCTTCTTGCAGTGGGATGAATGGACCCAAGTCTCTCTCTCAGCAACCTTCAATGCTGTCGTGCTAGTCAATAAGACCTGGTATGGTCCTTCCCATCTGTCAATAAGGCAACCTGAGTGTAGAAAATTTCGTATCATTACATAATCCCCAGGTTCAATGTCATGACAACTACTATCAGGTAGATCAGGAATCACCAACTTTAGATTATCATTTTGATTCCTTAACTGTTTACTCATGTTAATCAAGTACTTTACAGTTACTTCATTGTTACATTTCAAATCATCCTGAGGGTTAATCATGACATGCGGTTGTCGACCAAATAAGATTTCAAAGGGGGACAGATTAAGAGGGGACCTGGGAGTGGTTCTGATACTGTACAATACAATGGGTAAAGCTTCTGGCCATGTCAATCCTGTCTCTGCCATCACTTTACTCAATTTATTTTTAATAGTGCTGTTCACTCTTTCGACCTTCGCACTCGCCTGTGGACGGTACGGAGTGTGCAGCTTGCTATCAATTCCCATCAACTTACACATTCCTTGAAAGACATCACCTGTAAAATGGGTACCCCTATCACTTTCGATTATTCTAGGGATACCATATCTACATACAAATTCCTGCACAATTTTCTTAGCTGTAAACATAGCGGTATTTGTAGCTGCAGGAAATGCTTCGACCCAATTCGAGAAAACATCTATACAAACAAGTACATATTTCAAATTCCGACAAGGGGGTAATTGAATGAAGTCAATTTGTATTACCTGGAAAGGGCCGCCGGCAGGTGGGATATGGGATGGTTCTGTTGGTATTGCCTTTCCAATATTCTTTCTCAGACAGGTAAGGCATGACATTGCTCTTTTACTCGCATGAGAGGAGAATCCTGGGGCGCACCAATAGGCTCTTACCAATTTGCACATTCCCTCCTTGCCTAGATGAGTCAGCCCGTGAGCTGCTTCAGCCAGACATGGAAGATATGCTCTGGGGGCCACTGGTTTACCATGTCCATCCGTCCAGAGTCCTGAGGACTCTTGGCCACATCCCTTTGCCTTCCAGACTGCCTTTTCCTGTGTGGAACACAAATTTTGCATTTTACACAACTTCTGTGTGTTGATGGTATTGAATACCATCAGTTGTGTGGTGTCTGTCTGTATGGGGGTAGCAGCTGCTAACTTAGCAGCTTCGTCTGCTCGGCTGTTACCAAGTGATACCGGGTCTTGGCTATATGTGTGTGCTTTACATTTGATAACAGCCACTCTGTCGGGTTCCTGTATCGCTGTTAGAAGCCTTTTTATGTGAGCTGCATGCGCTACCGGTGTACCAGCTGCCGTCATGAAATTTCTGAGGCGCCATAGGGCTCCGAAATCATGGACTACCCCGAATGCGTATCTAGAATCGGTGTAGATATTGGCTGACTTACCCTTAGCCAATTCACATGCTCTGGTTAGGGCGACCAGTTCAGCAACCTGGGCTGAGTGAGGTGGGCCTAGCGGTTCCGCTTCTATGGTGTCTTGGTCATCTACGACTGCGTATCCAGTACACAAGTCTCCCGAGTCTGACTGTCTGTGACAACTACCGTCCGTGTAGAACGTGAGTTCTGCATCTTCCAGTGGGTTGTCACTGATGTCAGGCCTTGCGGTAAAATTTTGGGTCAAATATTCCATACAATCATGTGTATCTTCCTTTGTATTAAATCCTCCTTCCCCAGCACTCTCACCTTCCACCCTTTGTGCCTGACCAGGCACACCTGGGAGATATGTTGCAGGATTTAATGCACTGCATCTCCTTATGGTGATGTTTACGGGGGCCATTAGTGCCAATTCCCATCTTGTAAACCTCGCTGATGAGACGTGTCTGGTTTGGGCAGAATTCAATAAGGCTGATACCGCATGTGGCGTATGGATTGTGAGGTTGTGGCCTAGCACGACATCTTCGCTTTTTGTCACTAGCAATGCTATCGCAGCGACGCTTCGCAAGCATGTGGGGAGAGATCGCGCTACCGTATCTAGCTGAGCGCTGTAGTATGCAACTGGCCTGCTGGCATCACCGTGTTTTTGGGTTAGTACGCCTGCCGCGCAACCAGCACTTTCTGTTCCGTATAGTTCAAAGGGTTTCCCATAGTCTGGCATACCTAGTGCTGGTGCCTGCGTTAGGCACTGTTTGAGTCTCTCAAATGCTGTTTCGGACTCGTCTGTATGCGAGATCCTATCAGGTTTGTTTGAGGAGACCATTTCCTGCAAAGGTAACGCTAAAATGGAAAACCCTGGGATCCAATTACGGCAATACCCACACATTCCTAAAAACGTTCTGATCTGTTGCTGGGTTTGTGGCAGGGTCATGTCTCTAATTGCTTGGATTCTATCAGCGGTCAGGTGTCTCAGTCCTTGTGTTAGACAGTGTCCCAAATATTTTACCTTAGTTTGGCATAATTGCAACTTGTCTTTGGACACCTTGTGTCCGGTGTCTGAAAGATGAAACAGGAGCTGTTTCGTATCCTTCAGAGATGCTTCCAGTGAATCTGAACACAGTAATAAATCGTCCACATACTGTATCAATACTGATCCACTGTCTGGTTGAAAAGACTGTAAACAATCATGCAAAGCCTGAGAAAATATACTTGGACTATCTATGAAACCTTGGGGTAATCGAGTCCACGTGTATTGGACTCCTCTGTATGTGAATGCAAACAAATATTGGCTGTCAGGGTGCAGAGGTACCGAAAAGAAAGCGGAGCAGAGGTCAATAACAGTGAAAAATTTGGCAGTGGGAGGGATTTGCATTAGGATGACAGCTGGATTTGGCACTACGGGGAACTGACTCTCAACTATTTTGTTAATCCCCCTTAGATCCTGCACTAGCCTGTAACCCCTCCCCCCACTCTTCTTAACAGGGAAGATGGGACTATTGGCAGTGCTGGACGTTCTTACCAGAATGCCCTGTTGTAGCAAGCGCTCTATTACTGGGTAAACTCCTAACTCCACCTCTGGCTTTAGAGGATATTGTGGGATTTTTGGAGCTATCCTACCATCTTTTACTTGTACAACTACTGGTGCTACGTTTGCCATTAATCCAGTGTCCTGTCCGTCTTTTGTCCAAAGTGACTCTGGTATCTGAGATGTCATCTCTTCTACTTGGGATGGATTCCTATTTGTCATAATGGTATGTGACATTAATTTTGATGGGGAGTCTAACATGTCTCGCACCTCCTGAGCGTGTTTCTCAGGTATGTCCAAGAATACACCTTCAGGAGTACAATAAATGACGCACCCCATTTTACACAGTAAATCTCTTCCCAGGAGATTGGTTGGTGCCGATGCAGCCAGCAAAAAGGAATGCTTGGTATGCAAAGGCCCTATTGTAATCTCGGCTGGTTTGCTAACAGGGTAGTGCTGGACTACTCCTGTTACTCCCATGGCTGGAATTGTCCTACCAGTGGTCCTCATGCCCACTGTCGAATTTATCACTGACTTGGCCGCCCCTGTGTCTACAAGAAAGTTTAAAGTTTTACCAGCTACATTAATTGCGACCTCGGGTTCACTTTCAAGGTTGGCAATCAATTTCACTGGCTGCAGATTACAGGTATGGCCACACCCCTATTGGGTATGGTGACCTCCCTGAATCCCGCTGGCAGCAACTATTTGTGAGGGAGATAGTTGGGAACTACCAGAGGCATGCCAGTCTCTGTTTGGGGGATATCTTTTTGTTTCCCCTGTATGTGGCTCATAACTCCGTTTCTGCGGACCTTGCTCCCAATGTCGTGTGTCGTGTCGTTGTCTAGGGGGTTGGTATGATCTTTGCGAATTTTTCGCTCTACAGTCTCGTGCATAGTGCCCCTGTCTTTGACAAGAATAACATGTTATCATAGTTGACTTACCCACAGGGTTGGATGGTACATACGCAGGCTGCTTTGTGGTCAGAGCCTGTATACTTACTGACATTAGCTTATCACTCTGCGACTCCCTGTGTCTGGTGATGTTTCGGTCGTGATCAATAGCAGCCTCTCTCAAAGTGGACACTGACAGACCTCGCCAACATGGTTGCGTGGTCTGTACCCTTGCCTTTAATGTTTCCTTCAAACCATCCATTAGTACAGACACTGCTATTTCTCGATGGTTTGGATTTGTCCTAATGTCCTCTATACCAGTGTACTTTGCCATTTCTAATAGTGCCCGGTGAAAATATTCTGCAGCTGTTTCTGACTCTTTTTGTTTAATGGAAAATATTTTGTTCCATTTAACAACTGCTGGGAATTGCTCCTTTAACTGTAAGTTTATCCTTCTTACGTTATCTTTGTTGTACACATCTGTAAGAGGTACATCCAGATCTAGTCCACAATCAGCTAAAAATTGAGCTGAGTCGACATTGGAGGGTAAACAAGCTTTTAGCAATATCTGCCAATCTTTATTATTGGGCTCTAAAGTGTTTCCTAAGTCTGTGATGTATTTTTGGCTGGCAACTAAATCTTTTCTAGGGTCAGGGAATTCAGACACTATGGTCCTTAATTCCATTCGGGAAAATGGGCTGTACATGGCAATGTTCCTTATGGGAGTAGCTCCTGATACATCTGTTTTCCCATTGGGAACTGCTATTACCCTAACAGGAGTAATTCTAACAACCTCATTCTGTGTAGATTCTACAGCTTGTGGTGAAATAGTCTCAGCATAATGCATGGTGCCGTACTTACCAGTTGATACGATCTCACCTATCCCTCCGCTAGGGGCCTTTACTAATCTCGTGGGTGTTGCTGTGCCTACTGTGGTCTCTGCTATGGTGGCTGCTAGAGAGAGCGCTGAAATCGTTGTCGCTTCGTCCTCTTGATCACACTCCTGGGGAAAGTTCAAAACAGGGTACAACTTGCACGGGTTAATACTTGCATGGGTTAATGGGTTAACATTATCATTAACATTTACACCGTTACTAAGTGATTTTGTGTTACCCCTTAGTGCGTCTTTCTCCGTAATCAACTTCTCTCCTGATATATATGGTGGCGGCGGGGCCGTGGCAATTAGTTTTCTGTTAGAGCCAGATCCTGCCGCCTGAGCCAAACCTCTCTGTATCTCACCTTCCTGTTGCCACAACTGTAAATAATCATAATGCTGAACTCGTCTCTTTGTTGATTTTATGAGACATATCCTCCTCCTTAAATTTTGTAACACCTCTGGGCTGAAGCTACCTATTCTTGGGAATTTCTCCCGGTCTTGTACCGTCATTCTCTCCCATTCATCACATAAAACCTCTGTGTGACTTCCATATTTCTCACACATGATATATCTGGCCGACCCAATTGGTCGGACCACTGAATCAACCCGAACCGAGGTTGATCGCCCCCTACCTGAACAACTGGCCCCCATAACTCTGCAGGCGTTGCTTGCTCTACCTCTGATCTCTATATCAAGGTCTTCAGCGAACCCTTACAGAAAACCAGATTGTTCACAATAGGCCGACGGTGGCGGTTTACCGAGTACCCCACTCACTCGCCCACGCCGACCAATACGACCTGATCACACCGATATGGTGCTGGCGTACTCGACCCAGGGCACCTATAAAAACCGTTGTTTACTGGAACATGTGAGGGTTATCCGCAGAACACTTACTCTTTCCAGTAAAGGTGAGGTTTGTCAGATAGTTCCTGAGTGACCAGCGAACTTCCCTTCTTGAAAAATAAAAAATTACACAAATCACGTCAGAATGTACAAATAGCGTTTGTGACCCCTTTACTCTAATGGTACTAGGTCAGATTACTAACTACTGTACACAATTACGTGTGGTCCAGTCGTTCAGTACACAAACAACTAAGCTTGTGTACAGAAAGACCAATGGAATCGAAACTTACGACTGCGAATTCCTTCAGCCAGAGCTTGTACGGCCTATATGGGTCTTGCACCAACCCTTCTCGGTGTTGTGCCTCTGAACTGTATAGCGGACTTCCCTGTTTACTGTACCTGGACCTCCTGGTCTGTTATGACCTCCTGGTCTTGTTCTATACTGGTCCGCTATACTCTAATGCTCAAATATTATGTTTAACCAAGGATGCCTCCCTAGCCACCGTGCACGTCACTTACACGCGTGTACCTCACGAGTACTCGACTTTTCTTGTGGTTCAACCTTTAAGTTATATAAACTTATGTAATACAAAAACACTCACTCATCACATGTACACTTTTGCTTCTATTTCTATTTCTGCGCAGAAATTTTTCTTTAGCCCAGCTGTGTTACCAATTAGGAGCAGGATCTGTTAATTTAAATTTTGGATTTCCAAAAATAGACTTGCGTTATTTATCGCCTGTGGCGCTATTTACCGCTTTGCGTTACTTATCGCGTTGCGTTAAAAATCAACTTATCGTGACTTGAGCTACGTGGGCGTAACCGGACGCTCCGTTGCGTAATGTACGCTGCGTGCGTCCGCCTTTGGATTGCGTACACAAGTCTTTTGTTAGGGACACGTGTACGCAAAGCAAAGATCCACCGTAACACAATTTATACTTTTATCAATGTAGATGATCCCTGGTCATCTACCACACAACACACTGACTTCGCCTTATCTCCCAGGCAAAACTGTGTGTTTGTCTATCTTTTAACTATATTACCTTTACTCTTAAACTATGAAATAACGGCAAATCTTTTTTTAGCACTTCTATCGACTATAAAACTGGCAGACAGGAGAGTGATATACGAAAATGAAAAAAGAAAAGAAATGCAGATATATGTGTGCGTGCGTGTGTACGCAAGACAGAAAAATACAGTTTTAAAAGACACTAGCGTTTTGTTCTTACCTCCGGTTCCCGGATTCCTTCAGCACTCTTTTATCTAAGCGAAGCAGACGCTTATCCCGTCAGCACTACGAGACAACCTCCCGCCCTTTGCTGAGGGATAATGTCTGCTGATCTACCTAGTGCAGATATGTGAAGGACAGGACGAGCCGCCAATTGATAAAGCTAAATATTTATCGTGTATATAACCCTTTATGAGGTCTAAGAACACTGTACGCTATCTACGTAAGAAGTACCGTAAGGGTACGCAAGTTGCGTATCGATCGCTTAGCCGTGATCGAGACGCTCAGGCGTCACGTTCACTCACGGCCAAGTGATCGCAGGCAGGCAGAATATTGGCTGTTGACTTATCGTAATGATTCGCTATAGCGTAGCAGCGCTCGGGACCACGAGGAGAACACCAGCGATGCAGACGCTCACAACGTTAAACCGTTATATCTATACCTTCAGCAATGAAATACACAGTAAACCTTAGTGTGGAGACAATGTGTAAGTGCAACCTTGTGTAACCCGATTACCTACAAAGCTGCTTGAGCGTCACCGACGCTCAGAGAATACTTAACACTATAAAGAATACACAGATACCTGGCTTAGGGTCCGAAACCTATTATATGTATTATGACTATTACTTGCAAAAAGAATCACAGTACAAAGCATACACTACAGTATAACATAAACCAACTAACCAGATAACTACACAGGAAATACAATACAATACAATTCAATTCTAATCAAGGGAAAATACGAGAGAAAGAGAAGAGAGGGAGAGAGAGAGAAATGGCTCACAGTAAGACAATATGATTACGGAGAAAACTTACGCACGAGGGGAAACGATCGCAAGCGCCTCGATATCCAGCTCCCGGTTATCAGCAATGAGAACCGTTGATGAGAGAGTGAAGTTGGATATGGTCGGCCTGCTATTTATGCTCCACACACAATACAATTCAATGGTCCCTACAATCTCATTGTTCATTGGACACAGGAATTTGGCTTCGCATTATAACAAAAGGTCATAGGTTGATTCATACAGGTGGGCTGTGACTATTTCCAACTGCTCAGGTGGGAGGGAAACTGGGTTTCCCGCCGCATGGGTAATAAAGTGCAAATAAAGTAAATGTTCATAAACTTCTTATGTCCATAACTATTCGCACGAGCGATTGATCTGCTTCAAACCAACACCGGAATATTTCTAATTAAATATTCTTCCGATGGATACTAAACACCACTGTATTACTCCTATCTGACCCTTCGTATCAAACAAAGAGGGATTCCTCTGTTCATGAACATTCTATATTAACCAAACTTTCAGAATCTATCAAAGGGACCATGATCTACAAATTACATTATTAGTGAAAATATGTAATGATTGAGTCGCACGCTACGATCGCATAAACTCTACCGTAAATACGCATACCATGCGCCTGCGGGTGCCCGCGACTGTGAGTATGCGCACGTACGGGAGAGCGTACGCATGCGCAGCACGGACCTGTGTGCGGTGCAAATATGGTAGTGTGCATAGAGATATTTTTCTGACTTTGACAGTGTAGAGTCTGATAAGTAGAGGGAGAGAAATCCAGAGGTAGGGAGCAGCACGTGCAAAATCTTGGAGGCAGGAATGGGAGGAAGTAATCAGCAGGCAGGAGAGTCGGCGAAGAGGATGGGTGGGAATGTAAAGGAAGATAAGGTCAGAGATGTAAATGGAAGAAGAATGGGTGAGGGCTTTGTAAGTGAGTGTGAGACGCTTGAATTGGATTCTGAAGGGGAAGGGAAGCCAATGAAGGGCTTATAAGAGAGGGGAGGTGGATGTAGTACGTTTAGAGAGGAAGGTGATCCGGGCAGCAGCATTTGAGGATAGATTGGAGTGGAGAGAGGTGGTTGCCAGGGAGGCCAGTGATAGTAGTAATGGTATTATGTCCCCATTTAGGAGCAGATCAGTAATACAGGGCTCAGGGGAAACAGAGCATTGTTAATGTGGTAGTAGCAGCTATGATGGAGCCGAGAGTGCAGTGTTAGTAGTCCTCTCAAAGATGATGTGGACCTAATTCAGAGAGGTATGTAAACCTGATGGTTAAGATTGTTACATCTGTTCATGTACAGAAGTCGCACTGCGTATGTGCACATCTGGTCTGGGGCTGCAACCGTCATCGTTCCAGAAAACCGGGGCGTGACGACCCTATTTTCTGGGTGTGCTAAAGCCAGTGGCTGCATCCCCGGACACAGCTTCACTGGCTACAGATGTCAAATGGACACGCAGTGAATGTGATGCTGCATGCTCGGACTTAGCAGAGGATTACAAAAGCCGGCAAGACACGTCCTGCGGCTTTTGCATTTATTTGCAGTAGTGGTGCAATTAGTGCACGCATCTGAATCTTCTCCTGTGTCACTTGCCTTTAAAATTATTTTTATTATTGAGTATCTTGAAATACAGGGCCGATGGAGGCAGTAATGTAACACTGTTGGTGATGGTATGGTCAGCTCATGCTGGGGTGCCAGTATGCACTAGAAACCCAGACCTCCTGAAATTCACATGGTGCGGGCAGGTTCTGCTTCATAACAGATACGGTCAGCGGTGCAAATGTGTGGTTGCTGCGTGCAGGAACTCTCTGAGCAATGCGCGTTGGCGCGTTTCATCTTTATGGGATGAGTGCTGTTGGCTGTTGTTTTTGTTTTCCTGTGATGATCCTGTGTGTTACTTTATTGTGTGTTACTTTATTGTATTGTCTGCATCTCTTGCTAGATTTATCTTTTTTTTGCTTCTACAATTCTTTTGTGTAGTGTGCTCAATCTTTGCAATTTATGTAAATGAGAGACAAAATATTTTTTAATTGAGAACACATTATGCATTCCTAATTGTAAAACGCCCCCCTGGTTTATATTTACCTACTTACGCTTTTTAGCCCAGGGAGCCGATGTGGTCAGCGCGTCGATGCGATTCATGTCACCAAAGCCCCATCTCCGCTGACAAATGCCACTATTTGCCTAATGCTAATCACATCATCCATCCCCATGTCTTTCCTCCCACAGTGTCGGAGAAGTGGGCTGGGATGGAGTAAGTGAGCGGGGTCAGGGAGTATGGGGAACTCTCCAAATCCTCTGGGGGAACTCACTGAATTCAGGCGCCCTCCAACATGGCCCCTTCCATCAAGTACAAAATGCTCCACTCCTGGATTTCCCTCTTTATTTATGATTGCTGTCACCTAGTATTGAACTATTTCATTGATGGGAAGTGTGTCAATCATAAGAGGGAAGTCCAGGAGCAGAGCATTTTGTACCTGATGGAAAGGGTCATGTTGGAGGGTCTGTATCCTGGAAGAGGGAAGTTTAGGAGTGGAGCATATTGTACCTGATGGAAAGGGTCATGTTGTAGGGTCTGTATCCTGGCAGCGGGAAGTTTAGGAGTGGAGCATATTGTACCTGATGGAAAGGGTCATGTTGGAGGGTCTGTATCCTGGAAGAGGGAAGTTTAGGAGTGGAGCATATTGTACCTGATGGAAAGGGTCATGTTGGAGGGTCTGTATCTTGGCAGCGGGAAGTTTAGGAGCGGAGCATTTTGTACCTGATGGAAAGGGTTATGTTGGAAGGTCTGTATCCTGGCAGAGGGAAGTCCAGGAGCGGAGCATTTTGTACCTGATGGAAAGGGTCATGTTGGAGGGTCTGTATCCTGGCAGAAGGAAGTCCAGGAGCGGAGCATTTTGTACCTGATGGAAAGGGTCGTGTTGGAGGGTCTGTATCCTGGCAGAGGGAAGTCCAGGAGCGGAGCATTTTGTACCTGATGGAAAGGGTCATGTTGGAGGGTCTGTATCCTGGCAAAGGGAAGTTTAGGAGTGGAGCATTTTGTACCTGATGGAAAGGGTCATGTTGGAGGATCTGTATCCTGGCAGAGGGAAGTTTAGGAGCGGAGCATTTTGTACCTGATGGAAAGGGTCATGTTGGAGGGTCTGTATCCTGGCAGAGGGAAGTTTAGGAGCGGAGCATTTTGTACCTGATGGAAAGGGTCATGTTGGAGGGTCTGTATCCTGGCAGAGTAGGAAAGTGTTCCCCTGGACTTGAGGATTAGCATGAAGATGGTGCAAGAGAAGACACTAACACAGAGGTTCTCAAATGCGGTCCTCAAGGCACCACAAAGGTCAAGGCTTTAAGTTTATCCATGCTTGGCCACAGGTGACTTAATTAGCACCTCAGTCAATTTGATTCCACCATCTGTGCTGAGCCATGGACATACCTAAAACATGGACCATTGGGGTGCCTTAAGGACCATGTTTGAGAACCTCTGTACTAGCACAATAAAGAAGAAACTACACAGTCATAGCTTAAGACATAGCTCCACCTACTGCGCTCCCAGTATGGCGTCAAATGTCACGCTCTGAGGCTAAATCAGGTCCAGTCTCAAAGCAGCTATTGTATGCACATCGGTCGATGTTTTCTTACAGCGCATACGTATGAGCCGCATTGCGCACATGCAGCGAGTGAAATGCGACTGCAGTCCCACCGAGGAACTTGACGCAAACTGAGTGACAGGTAGACAGTATTAGGGGTTGGGAACGGGGAGTGTATGCAGGCGTATCATGGCCATTCAGATGCCATTTTCTGGGCATGCCTAAATGACCAGTTGCGATCTTACTTGCTACTGGAGAGCCCTCAGCGTCCCGGGAGAGAAGCTCAACCTGCGAGTCTACAGAGGCACTCAGACTCTGCCACATGACCCAGTTTGCAACGATGGTACCGATGTATCAGCAATTTTACGTGTCAGGCAGAAATTATGCGACAGCAGTGGGCGTCCCTGTGCTCAGGTTAACTTCTGCCCATATTAGCAGATAGTCGCAATTGCTTACGGCAAAGGATAGCAACAGCAGCAGCAGGAACTACCGAACCTGAATGAGCCTCTTTTAGCTGTTGTATATTCCCAAGTTCTAGTCCTAACAAAGAAACTTACACAGGGACACAGTCACATATGATTAAAAATAAATACAAAAGAAAAAGTGCACCCCATCCCTCAGGTAACAGACTTACTTCCTGAGCAGTTTTATTACTGCGGTAACGCCTGGAATTTTATAGCCTCTGGAATTTTGTGCATTTGTTTTATCACTATAGCACACAATTAGCAGTAATTTAATTGTAATTGGAGCAGAATGAATAAAGCTGACATTGTTGACAGTGGTTGCTAGGATACCAAACCTCAGGAATCTTTTAACGTGACCACATGGTTCTAACCTCCTACCTTGTTGTTTGTGCACAATATACACTCGTGTTTAATACATGTTATTGTGTCAGTGCATACTCTATTTATACAATGGATAAATGAAATACCACTGATTAGTCACAATAGAAAAACACTCTTTAAATAATAAGAATTTACTTACCGATAATTCTATTTCTCGGAGTCCGTAGTGGATGCTGGGGTTCCTGAAAGGACCATGGGGAATAGCGGCTCCGCAGGAGACAGGGCACAAAAAAGTAAAGCTTTTACCAGATCAGGTGGTGTGCACTGGCTCCTCCCCCTATGACCCTCCTCCAGACTCCAGTTAGGTACTGTGCCCGGACGAGCGTACACAATAAGGGAGGCAATTTGAATCCCGGGTAAGACTCATACCAGCCACACCAATCACACCGTACAACTTGTGATCTAAACCCAGTTAACAGTATGATAACAGAAAGAGCCTCTTAAAGATGGCTCCTTAACAATATAACCCGAATTTGTTAACAATAACTATGTACAGTATTGCAGATAATCCGCACTTGGGATGGGCGCCCAGCATCCACTACGGACTCCGAGAAATAGAATTATCGGTAAGTAAATTCTTATTTTCTCTATCGTCCTAAGTGGATGCTGGGGTTCCTGAAAGGACCATGGGGATTATACCAAAGCTCCCAAACGGGCGGGAGAGTGCGGATGACTCTGCAGCACCGAATGAGAGAATTCCAAGTCCTCTTTTGCCAGGGTATCAAATTTGTAGAATTTTACAAACGTGTTTTCCCCCGACCACGTAGCTGCTCGGCAGAATTGTAATGCCGAGACCCCTCGGGCAGCCGCCCAAGATGAGCCCACCTTCCTTGTGGAATGGGCCTTAACAGATTTAGGCTGTGGCAGGCCTGCCACAGAATGAGCAAGTTGAATTGTGTTACAAATCCAACGAGCAATCGTCTGCTTAGAAGCAGGGGCACCCAACTTGTTGGGTGCATATAGTATCAACAGCGAGTCAGATTTTCTGACTTCAGCCGTCCTTGAAATGTATATTTTTAAGGCTCTGACAACGTCCAACAACTTGGAGTCCTCCAAGTCGCCAGTGGCCGCAGGCACCACAATAGGTTGGTTCAGGTGAAACGCTGATACCACCTTAGGGAGAAAATGCGGACGAGTCCTCAGTTCTGCCCTATCCGAATGGAAGATTAGATAAGGGCTTTTATAAGATAAAGCCGCCAATTCAGATACTCTCCTGGCGGAAGCCAGGGCCAGTAACATAGTCACTTTCCATGTGAGATATTTAAAATCCACCTTTTTCAATGGTTCAAACCAATGGGATTTGAGGAAATCTAAAACTACATTTAGATCCCACGGTGCCACCGGAGGCACCACAGGAGGCTGTATATGCAGTACTCCTTTAACAAAAGTCTGTACCTCAGGAACTGAGGCCAATTCTTTTTGGAAGAATATTGACAGGGCCGAAATTTGAACCTTAATAGATCTCAATTTGAGACCCCTAGACAATCCTGATTGTAGGAAATGTAGGAAACGACCCAGTTGAAATTCCTCCGTCGGAACACTCCGATCCTCGCACCACGCGACATATTTTCGCCAAATGCGGTGATAATGTTTCGCGGTGACTTCCTTCCTTGCCTTAATCAAGGTAGGAATGACTTCTTCTGGAATGCCTTTCCCTTTTAGGATCTGGCGTTCAACCGCCATGCCGTCAAACGCAGCCGCGGTAAGTCTTGAAAGAGACAGGGACCCTGTTGTAGCAGGTCCCTTCTCAGAAGTAGAGGGCACGGGTCGTCCGTGACCAACTCTTGAAGTTCCGGGTACCAAGTCCTTCTTGGCCAATCCGGAGCCACTAGTATTTCTTACTCCTCCTCACCGTATAATCTTCAATACCTTTGGTATGAGAGGCAGAGGAGGAAACACATATACTGATTTGTACACCCAAGGTGTTACCAGTGCGTCCACAGCTATTGCCTGTGGATCTCTTGACCTGGCGCAATACTTGTCCAGTTTCTTGTTGAGGCGAGACGCCATCATGTCTACCATTGGTCTTTCCCAACAGTTTATTAGCATGTGGAAGACTTCTGGATGAAGACCCCCCTCTCCCGGGTGTATATCGTGTCTGCTGAGGAAGTCTGCTTCCCAGTTGTCCACGCCCGGGAAGAACACTGCTGACAGTGCTATTACGTGATTCTCCGCCCAGCGAAGAATCTTGGCAGCTTCTGCCATTGCACTCCTGCTTCTTGTGCCGCCCTGTCTGTTTACATGGGCGACCGCCGTGATGTTGTCCGACTGAATCAACACCGGTTTTCCTTGCAGGAGTGGTTCCGCCTGGCTTAGAGCATTTTAGATTGCTCTTAGTACCAGAATGTTTATGTGAATAGACTTTTCCAGGTTCGTCCATACCCCCTGGAAGTTTCTTCCTTGTGTGACTGCTCCCCAACCTCTCAGGCTGGCGTCCGTGGTCACCAGGATCAAATCCTGTATGCCGAATCTGCGGCCCTCCAATAGATGAGCCTTTTGCAACCACCACAGAAGATATACCCTTGTCCTTGGCGACAGGGTTATTCGCAGGTGCATCTGAGGATGCGACCCTGACCATTTGTCCAACAGATCCCTTTGGAAAATTCTTGCATGGAATCTGCCGAATGGAATTGCTTCGTAAAAAGCCACCATTTTTCCCAGGACTCTTGTGCATTGATGTACAGACACCTTTCCTGGTTTTAGGAGGTTCCTGACAGGTCGGATAACTCCTTGGCTTTTTCCTCGGGAAGAAAAACCTTTTTCTGAACCGTGTCCAGAATCATCCCTAGGAACAGCAGACGTATCGTCGGAAAACAGCTGCGATTCTTGGAATATTTAGAATCCAGTCGTGCCGTCGAAGAACTACTTTAGATAGTGCTCTTCCGACCTCCAACTGTTCTCTGGAACTTGCCCTTTTTAGGTCGTGCAAGTAAGGGATAATTTAGATGCCTTTTTTCTTTGAAGAAACATCTTTTCGGCCATTACCTTGGTAAAAAGGCCCGGGGTGCCGTGGATAATTCAAACGGCATCGTCTGAAACTGATATTGACAGTTCTGTACCACGAACCAGAGGTACCCTTGATGAGAAGGACAAATTTTGGACATGGAGGTAATCCTTGATGTCCAGGGACACCATATAGTCCCCTTTTTTCCGGTTCGCTATCACTGCTCTGAGTGACTTTATCTCGATTTGAACCTTTTATGTAAGTGTTCAAAACATTTTAGATTTAGACTATGTGTCACCAAGCCGTCTGGCTTCAGTACCACAATATAGTGTGGAAAAATAATACCCTTTTCCTTGTCGTAGGAGGGGTACTTTGATTATCACCTGCTGGATATACAGCTTGTGAATTGTTTCCAATGCTGCCTCCCTGTCGGAGGGAGCCGTTGGTAAAGCAGACTTCAGGAAGCTGCGAGGAGAAGATGTCTCGACTCTCCAATCTTTACCCCTGGGATAATACTCGTACGATCTAGGGGTCAACTTGCGAGTGATCCCACTGCGCCCTGAGACTCTTGAGACTACCCCCCCACCTTGAGTCCGCTTGCACGGCCCCAGCGTCATGCTGAGGACTTGGCAGACGCGGTGGAGGGCTTCTTTTCCTGGGAAAGGGCTGCCTGCTGCAGTCTACTTCCCTTACCTCTATGTCTGGGCAGATATGACTGGCCTTTTGCCTGCATGCCCTCATGGGAAAGGAAAGATTGAGGCTGAAAAGACGGTGTCTTTTTTAGCTGAGATGTAACTTGGGGTAAAAAAGGTTGGATTTCCCAGCTGTTGCTGTGGTCCCCAGGTCCGATGGACCGACCCCCAAATAACTCCTTCCCTTTATACAGCAATACTTCCATCTGCCGTATGGGATCTGTATCACCTGACCACTGTCGTGTCCCTGACATCTTCTGGGAGATATGGACAACGCACTTATCTTGATGCCAGAGAGCAAATATCCCTCTGTGCATCTCACATACATATATATAGAATGCATCCTATTAAATGCTCTACATGAATAAAATATTTTCAGTCAGGGAATCCGACCAAGCCAACCCAGCACTGCATCTCCAGGCTGATGGCGATCGCTGGTCGCAGTATAACCACCGTATGTGTGTATATACTTTTTAGGATATTTTTCCAGCTTCCTATCAGCTGGCTCCTTGAGGGCGGCCGTATCTGGAGACGGTAACGCCACTTGATAAGCGTGTGAGCGCCTTATCACCCTAAGGGGTGTTTCCCAACGTACCCTAATTTCTGGCGGGAAAGGGTATAACGCCAATATTTGCTATCGGGGTAACCCTACGCATCATCACACACTTCATTTTATTTTATCTGATTCAGGAAAAACTACAGGTAGTTTTTTCACTCCCACATAATACCCTTTCTTGTGGTACTTGTAGTATCAGAAACACGTAACACCTCCTTCATTGCCCTTAACGTGTGGCCCTAATGAGAAATACGTTTGTTTATTCACCGTCGACACTGTATTCAGTGTCCGTGTCTGTGTCTGTGTCGACCGACTGAGGTAAATGGGCGTTTTTAAAACCCCTGACGGTGTTTCTGAGACGCCTGGACCGGTCCTAATAGATTGTCGGCCGTCTCATGTCGTCAACCGACCTTGCAGCGTGTTGACATTCTCACGTAATTCTCTAAATAAGCCATCCATTCCGGTGTCGACTCCCTAGAGAGTGACATCACCAGTACAGGCAATTTCTCCGCCTCCTCACCAACATCGTCCTCATACATGTCGACACACACGTACCGACACACAGCACACACCGGGAATGCTCTGACAGAGGACAGGACCCACTAGCCCTTTGGGGAGACAGAGGGAGAGTCTGCCAGCACACACCAAAAACGCTATAATTATACAGGGACAACCTTATATAAGTGTTTCTCCCTTATAGCATCTTTTATATATATACAATATCGCCAAAATCAGTGCCCCCCCTCTCTGTTTTAACCCTGTTTCTGTAGTGCAGTGCAGGGGAGAGCCTGGGAGCCTTCTCTCCAGCTTTTCTGTGAGAGAAAATGGCGCTGTGTGCTGAGGAGATAGGCCCCGCCCCTTTTTCGGCGGCCTCGTCTCCCGCTATTTTTGAAGTTAGGCAGGGGTTAAATATCTCCATATAGCCTCTGTGGGCTATATGTGAGGTATTTTTTGCCTCTAATAAGGTTTTTATTTGCCTCTCAGAGCGCCCCCCCCAGCGCTCTGCACCCTCAGTGACTGTTGTGTGAAGTGTGCTGAGAGGAAAATGGCGCACAGCTGCAGTGCTGTGCGCTACCTTTATGAAGACTCAGGAGTCTTCAGCCGCCGATTTTGGACCTCTTCTCTCTTCAGCGTCTGCAAGGGGGCCGGCGGCGCGGCTCCGGTGACCATCCAGGCTGTACCTGTGATCGTCCCTCTGGAGCTAGTGTCCAGTAGCCAAGCAGCAAATCCACTCTGCACGCAGGTGAGTTCACTACTTCTCCCCTAAGTCCCTCGTTGCAGTGATCCTGTTGCCAGCAGGACTCACTGTAAAGTAAAAAACCTAAGCTAAACTTTCTCTAAGCAGCTCTTTAGGAGAGCCACCTAGATTGCACCCTTCTCGTTCGGGCACAAAATCTAACTGGAGTCTGGAGGAGGGTCATAGGGGGAGGAGCCAGTGCACACCACCTGATCTGGTAAAAGCTTTACTTTTTTGTGCCCTGTCTCCTGCGGAGCCGCTATTCCCCATGGTCCTTTCAGGAACCCCAGCATCCACTTAGGACGATAGAGAAAATAACAATATTAGTTTATTTCATCACATGCTGGGGAGACATAGCTTTAATTGTGTCAACAAATGTATTATCATTTAGAACAGTGGTTCCCAAACTTTTCTTATTGAGGAAATCAGCAAAAACTATTGAATTAAGTAAATTGTGCTCCTGTTATCCTTGTAGGCCCTACACACTGGCAGATAATACTGAAAGATATGAACGATCTTGTTCATTAATGAACGAGATAACGTTCATATCTTTCAGTGTGGAGGCACCAGCGATGAACGATACGCGGCTCCGCGCTCGTTCATCGCTGGTGCCCCGTCGGCTGTGCATGCAGGCCAATATGGACGAGATCGTCCATATTTGCCTGCACTACTATGGAGCTGGGTGACGGGGGGAGTGAAGAAACTTCACTCCCCCCGTCACATATCCCCCCCCCCCCCGCGCTGCCGGGTCGCCTGTCAGCCGTATCCACCGTCGTGCAGCTCGGCGGCGGATCTATCAGTGTGTAGGGCCCATTAGGCTCAGTTATGTGGTGGTGGGCAGGATGGGTGTGGTTCATAGGATCGACCACACTTAGGTGGACAGTGTCTAGGTCAGAGGTTCTCAAACTCGGTCCTCGGGGGCACACACAGTGCATGTTTTGCAGGTAACCCAGCAGGTGCACAGGTGTATTAATTACTCACTGACACATTTTAAAAGGTCCACAGGTGGAGCTAATTATTTCACTTGCGATTCTGTGAGGAGACCTGAAAAACATGCACTGTGTGTGCCCCCGAGGACCGAGTTTGAGAACCTCTGGTCTAGGTCCACCACTATTGGTCGACAGTGACTAGGTCGACACCTAAAATAGTCCGACACAAGCATTAGGTCGACATGACAAAAGGTCGACGTGAGTTTTTTTGGGGGGGTTGTGACGTTTCCTTCGCACAGTGATAGGGATCCACAATTAGTGCACCATGTCCCCTCGCATGGCTCGCTTCACTCGCAGCTTCGGGCAAGGTGCCTCGCTCCGCTACCGCTGCGTTCGGCACAAATTACCTTTCCCAATTGTAATCCACGTGGATCGTAAAGTATAAAAAAAGTTCAAAAAAAGAAAAAAATTGTGAAAAACTCTTGTCGACCTTTTGCCATGTTGACCTAGAACATGTCAACCTAGTAAAAAGTCGGCCTAGAAACCCTGTCGACATAATGCATGTCGACAAATAGTGGTCGACCTAGACATTGTCCACCAAAGTGTGGTCAACCTAGAGACCGGATCCCAGCAGGATAGATTATTAGATATCTATACATATCTACATATAGATATATATCTATATTTGGCTATACTGTGTATTATATATATATATATATATATATATATATCTTATAGTTGGCTACGGGCTGCTGCAGCATATTTTTATAAATCTTTTTGCTGATCCCTCTTTGTCAGTCCTGAATGACGCATGTTTATGACCAATGGCTGTGCATTTATGGAAACAGGAAGCAGAGTGATGGTATTATCTGTTATCAGAGCCTGCCTCCGGGCACAAACTTTTTGATGAATTTGCATATAGGCGATATTATCCTATCCCATGCACAATCATCCCTTTTGCTTATATCCGCTTCTTAAATAGAACCCATATTCTTTAATAGTAGATTGTAAGCTTGCGAGCAGGGCCTTCCTACCTCTGTGACTGTTTGTTTATTACCCAGTTTTGTTTTATCATTGTGTCCAATTGTAAAGCGAAACGGAATTTGCTGCGCTATATAAGAAACTGTTAATTAATAAATAAATAGTGATCTCAGATCCCCTGGGAATCCTCCACTGATGACGTGCTGAAATGGCTGAAACAAATGTCCTGGCAGACTATGAGGCCTGTACTGTATATCGGCCCTCATTCCGAGTTGTTCGCTCGCTAGCTGCTTTTAGATTCATTGCACACGCTAAGCCGCCACCCTCTGGGAGTGTATCTTAGCTTAGCAGAATTGCGAACGAAAGATTAGCAGAATTGCGAATAGAAATTTCTTAGCAGTTTCTGAGTAGCTCCAGACTTACTCAGCCATTGCGATCAGTTCAGTCAGTTTCGTTCCTGGTTTGACGTCACAAACACACCCAGCGTTCGCCCAGACACTCCCCCGTTTCTTCAGACACTCCCGCGTTTTTCCCAGAAACGCCAGCGTTTTTTCGCACACTCCCAGAAAATGGACAGTTTCCGCCCAGAAACACCCACTTCCTGTCAATCACAGTACGATCACCAGAACGATGAAAAATCCTTGTTATGCCGTGAGTAAAATACCTAACTTTTGTGTAAAATAACTAAGCGCATGCGCTCTGTGAACCTTGCGCATGCGCAGTAAGCGACTAATCGCAATATAGCGAAAATCGGCAACGAGCGAACAACTCGGAATGACCCCCATCATTGGGTGGCAGTGGATACCTGGAAACACGTTGAAATTATAAGAAATTTCAGGGGCTTCTATCACGGAACCTGCGCATGTGGTATGTGCAGAAAATGTTTGCGATAGCCTGGATGGGAGCAGCGCAGGGAAGGTGCCATAGCTATCCCAACCAAGCTACGGAAAACAACGCTTTTCTGTGCTTGGTAAATCAGACCAGACAGCCAAGGACATTTAGAATAATGGTAACTGCCGCCTGCAACGTTAGCCTAAGGCAGGAGATATCTCAGATATCTTCTTTGCTATTAATATTTAACCTTTTTTTCTCACCCTTAAAACTGGCGAAACCGCGTGGAAACAGCCATTTCCACATGGTCCTGGTCATAGGCCATAGCTTGAGTTCCGGCCAGGCTGACTTCCCCCTGCTGTCATTTGCGCTCAGTGATTCCTGTAAGGACTTCAAGACGTGTGAGAAGCGATTATATACTGCAAGCAAAGTGTAAGGAAACAATGTGAGGAAATAAAATACCACCGGTGTATGGGGGAGAGGAAGCGGTATGTGTTGAGCTGGCAGCGGGCGAGTGCATGGTAGTGTGAGAATGAGAGGATAGAAAGTGAGGGAGAAAGTGTAATAATTGAGGCTGGAAATGACGAGGGTGTGGGTGAGAACTGGAAATGTCCAGTGAGAGAGGAAGGGTGTAAAATGTAGCTGTACCTTTACTAACGTGGAGGAAATGTGATCATTAGGGTAGAGAGAGAAACGGTTTTATAATTCATAATAATGACCTTAACATTAGCAGGCTGACTGACCAAATAAATAGGACCTGTTACTAAGGAAGGAGCTCCGTCTGTCTACTACTCAGTGCTGATTGAGTGCGTCCGAGTTTCGACTCCTGTTTGGGGGTAATTCAGACCTGAACGCTGCTGTGCGTTTTCTTACAGTGGGCAATCATCTCCAAACTGCGCATGCGTATGCACCGCAATGCGCAGGCACGTCGCATGGGTACAAAGCGGATTGCTGCTCAGCGAAGGGTTTGTGCGACGGATACATTCAGGCGGGCGATCGCAAAGAGATTGACAGGGAGAAGGTGTTACTGGGTGTCAACTGACCATTTTCAGGGGGGGTCTGGAAAAACGCAGGCGTGTCCATGCGTTTGCAGGGCGGGTGTCTGATGTCAATTCCGGTCCCGGACAGGCTGATGTAATCGCAGTAGCTGAGTAAGTCCTGGGCTACTCAGAGACTGCAAAAAATCTGTTTGTACAGCTCTGCTACACATGCGATCGCACACTTGTACAGCTAAAATACACTCCCCTGTAGGCGGCGACTATCTGATCGGAGCAGTGCAAATATCGCTTGCTAGCGATCAGGTCTGTATTAGGCCCTTTGTCTCTCCAAAATCTCTTACAAACCAAGCTATTTATTAAAAAATTGGTGGCGATGTGATTCCCTTTTAAAAGTCTATTGTGGAGCTTACATGCAGTAGAGGTAGGAAATTATTAGAAGTAAAAGCTATTCCTGGCTGTAATGTGTTAAAATAAGAATTTACTTACCGATAATTCTATTTCTCGTAGTCCGTAGTGGATGCTGGGGACTCCGTAAGGACCATGGGGAATAGCAGCTCCGCAGGAGACTGGGCACAAAAGTAAAGCTTTAGAACTACCTGGTGTGCACTGGCTCCTCCCCCTATGACCCTCCTCCAAGCCTCAGTTAGGATACTGTGCCCGGACGAGCGTACACAATAAGGAAGGATTTTGAATCCCGGGTAAGACTCATACCAGCCACACCAATCACACCGTACAATTCGTGATCTAAACCCAGTTAACAGCATGATAACAGAGGAGCCTCTAGAAAAGATGGCTCACTACAGCAATAACCCGATTTTTTGGTAACAATAACTATGTACCAGTATTGCAGACAATCCGCACTTGGGATGGGCGCCCAGCATCCACTACGGACTACGAGAAATAGAATTATCGGTAAGTAAATTCTTATTTTCTCTAACGTCCTAAGTGGATGCTGGGGACTCCGTAAGGACCATGGGGATTATACCAAAGCTCCCAAACGGGCGGGAGAGTGCGGATGACTCTACAGCACCAAATGAGAGAACTCCAGGTCCTCCTCAGCCAGGGTATCAATTTTGTAGAATTTTACAAACGTATTTTCTCCTGACCAAGTAGCTGCTCGGCAAAGTTGTAAAGCCGAGACCCCTCGGGCAGCCGCCCAAGATGAGCCCATCTTCCTTGTGGAGTGGGCATTTACAGAGTTTTGGCTGTGGCAGGCCTGCCACAGAATGTGCAAGCTGAATTGTACTACAAATCCAACGAGCAATAGTCTGCTTAGAAACAGGAGCACCCAGCTTGTTGGGTGCATACAGGATAAACAGCGAGTCAGATTTTCTGACTCCAGCCGTCCTGGAAACATATATTTTCAGGGCCCTGATAACGTCTAGCAACTTGGAGTCCTCCAAGTCCCTAGTAGCCGCAGGCACCACAATAGGTTGGTTCAGGTGAAACGCTGAAAAACACCTTAGGGAGAAACTGAGGACGAGTCCTCAATTCCGCCCTGTCCGAATGGAAAATCAGATAAGGGCTTTTACAGGATAAAGCCGCCAATTCTGACACGCGCCTGGCCCAGGCCAGGGCCAACAGCATGACCACTTTCCATGTGAGATATTTTAACTCCACAGATTTAAGTGGTTCAAACCAATGTGACTTTTGGAACCCAAAAACTACATTGAGATCTCAAGGTGCCACTGGAGGCACAAAAGGAGGCTGTATATGCAGTACCCCTTTTACAACGTCTGAACTTCAGGGACTGAAGCTAGTTCTTTTTGGAAGAAAATTGACAGGGCCGAAATTTGAACCTTAATGGACCCCAATTTCAGGCCCATAGACACTCCTGTTTGCAGGAAATGTAGGAATCGACCCAGTTGAATTTCCTCCGTCGGGCCTTACTGGCCTCGCACCACGCAACATATTTTCGCCAAATGCGGTGATAATGTTTTGCGGTTACATCCTTCCTGGCTTTGATCAGGATAGGGATGACTTCATCCGGAATGCCTTTTTTCCTTCAGGATCCGGCGTTCAACCGCCATGCCGTCAAACGCAGCCGCGGTAAGTCTTGGAACAGACAGGGTCCTTGCTGGAGCAGGTCCCTTCTTAGAGGTAGAGGCCACGGATCCTCCGTGAGCATCTCTTGAAGTTCCGGTTACCAAGTCCTTCTTGGCCAATCCGGAGTCACGAATATAGTGCTTACTCCTCTCCATCTTATCAATCTCAGTACCTTGGGTATGAGAGGCAGATGAGGGAACACATACACTGACTGGTACACCCACGGTGTTACCAGAGCGTCTACAGCTATTGCCTGAGGGTCCCTGGACCTGGCGCAATACCTGTCGAGTTTTTCCCAACGGTTTATAATCATGTGGAAGACTTCTGGGTGAAGTCCCCACTCTCCCGGGTGGAGGCAGTGTCTGCTGAGGAAGTCTGCTTCCCAGTTGTCCACTCCCGGAATTGTTGACAGTGCTATCACATGATTTTCCGCCCAGCGAAGAATCCTTGCAGCTTCTGCCATTGCCCTCCTGCTTCTTGTGCCACCCTGTCTGTTTACGTGGGTGACTGCCGTGATGTTGTCCGACTGGATCAACACCGGCTGACCTTGAAGCAGAGGTCTTGCTAAGCTTAGAGCATTGTAAATGGCCCTTAGCTTCAGGATATTTATGTGAAGTGATGTCTCCAGGCTTGACCATAAGCCCTGGAAATTCCTTCCCTGTGTGACTGCTCCCCAGCCTCGCAGGCTGGCATCCGTGGTCACCAGGACCCAGTCCTGAATGCCGAATCTGCGGCCCTCTAGAAGATGAGCACTCTGCAACCAACACAGGAGGGACACCCTTGTTCTTGGTGACAGGGTTATCCGCTGATGCATCTGAAGATGCGACCCGGACCATTTGTCCAGCAGGTCCCACTGGAAAGTTCTTGCGTGGAATCTGCCGAATGGGATTGCTTCGTAGGAAGCCACCATTTTACCCAGAACCCTTGTGCATTGATGCACTGAGACTTGGCTCGGTTTTAGGAGGTTCCTGACTAGCTCGGATAACTCCCTGGCTTTCTCCTCCGGGAGAAACACCTTTTTCTGGACTGTGTCCAGGATCATCCCTAGGAACAGAAGACGAGTCGTCGGAACCAGCTGCGATTTTGGAATATTGAGAATCCAATCGTGCTGCCGCAACACTACCTGAGATAGTGCTACACCGACCTCCAACTGTTCCCTGGATCTTACCCTTATCAGGGAATCGTCCAAGTAAGGGATAACTAAAATTCCCTTCCTTCGAAGGAATATCATCATTTCGGCCATTACCTTGGTAAAGACCCGGGGTGCCGTGGACCATCCATACGGCAGCGTCTGAACTGATAGTGACAGTTCTGTACCATAAACCTGAGGTACCCTTGGTGAGAAGGGTAAATTTGGACATGAAGGTAAGCATCCTCGATGTCCCGAGACATCATGTAGTCCCCTTCTTCCAGGTTCGCAATCACTGCTCTGAGTGACTCAATCTTGAATTTGAACCTCTGTATGTAAGTGTTCAAAGATTTTAGATTTAGAATCGGTCTCACCGAGCCGTCCGGCTTCGGTACCACAACAGTGTGGAATAATACCCCGTTCCCTGTTGCAGGAGGGGTACCTTGACTATCACCTGCTGGGAATACAGCTTGTGAATGGCTTCCAAAACTGTCTCCCTGTCAGAAGGAGACATCGGTAAAGCCGACTTTAGGAAACGGCGAGGGGGAGACGTCTCGAATTCCAATTTGTACCCCTGAGATATCACCTGAAGGATCCAGGGGTCTACTTGCGAGTGAGCCCACTGCGCGCTGAAATTCATTGAGACGGGCCCCCCACCGTGCCTGATTCTGCTTGTAAAGCCCCAGCGTCATACTGAGGGCTTGGCAGAGGCGGGAAAGGGTTTCTGTTCCTGGGAACTGGCTGATTTCTGCAGCCTTTTTCCTCTCTCTCTGTCACGGGGCAGAAATGAGGAACCTTTTGCCCGCTTGTCCACGAAAAGACTGCGCCTGATAATACGGCGTCTTCTCATGTTGCTTCCAAATGCCGTTTGAAATCCGCATCACCTGACCACTGTCGTGTCCATAACCCTCTACTGGTAGAAATGGACAACGCACTTAGACTTGATGCCAGTCGGCAAATATTCCTCTGTGCATCACGCATATATAGAAATGCATCTTTTAAATGCTCTATAGGCAAAAATATACTGTCCCTATCTAGGGTATCAATATTTTCAGTCAGGGAATCCGACCACGCCAACCCAGCACTGCACATCCAGGCTGAGGCGATTGCTGGTCGCAGTATAACACCAGTATGTGTGTAAATACATTTTAGGATACCCTCCTGCTTTCTATCAGCAGGATCATTAAGGGCGGCCATCTCAGGAGAGGGTAGAGCCCTTACAAGCGTGTGAGCGCTTTATCCACCCTAGGGGGTGTTTCCCAACGCACCCTAACCTTTGGCGGGAAAGGATATAATGCCAATAACATTTTAGAAATTATCAGTTGTTATCGGGGGAAACCCACGCATCATCACACACCTCATCAGATTCAGGAAAACTACAGGTAGTTTTTCCTCACCGAACATAATACCCCTTTTTGGTGGTACTCGTATTATCAGAAATGTGTAAAACATTTTTCATTGCCTCCATCATGTAACGTGTGGCCCTACTGGAAGTCACATTTGTCTCTTCACCGTCGACACTGGAGTCAGTATCCGTGTCGGCGTCTATATCTGCCATCTGAGGTAACGGGCGCTTTAGAGCCCCTGACGGCCTATGAGACGTCTGGACAGGCACAAGCTGAGTAGCCGGCTGTCTCATGTCAACCACTGTCTTTTATACAGAGCTGACACTGTCACGTAATTCCTTCCAACAGTTCATCCACTCAGGTGTCGACCCCCTAGGGGGTGACATCACTATTACAGGCAATCTGCTCCGTCTCCACATCATTTTTCTCCTCATACATGTCGACACAAACGTACCGACATACAGCACACACACAGGGAATGCTCTGATAGAGGACAGGACCCCACTAGCCCTTTGGGGAGACAGAGGGAGAGTTTGCCAGCACACACCAGAGCGCTATATATATATATAGGGATAACCTTATATAAGTGTTTTTCCCCTTATAGCTGCTGTATCTTTAATACTGCGCGTAATTAGTGCCCCCCCTCTCTTTTTTAACCCTTTCTGTAGTGTAGTGACTGCAGGGGAGAGCCAGGGAGCTTCCCTCCAACGGAGCTGTGAGGGAAAATGGCGCCAGTGTGCTGAGGAGATGGGCTCCGCCCCCTTATCGGCGGCCTTATCTCCCGTTTTTCTATGTATTCTGGCAGGGGTTAAATGCATCCATATAGCCCAGGAGCTATATGTGATGCATTTTTTGCCATCCAAGGTGTTTTTATTGCGTCTCAGGGCGCCCCCCCCCAGCGCCCTGCACCCTCAGTGACCGGAGTGTGAAGTGTGCTGAGAGCAATGGCGCACAGCTGCAGTGCTGTGCGCTACCTTGTTGAAGACAGGACGTCTTCTGCCGCCGATTTTCCGGACCTCTTCTGTCTTCTGGCTCTGTAAGGGGGCCGGCGGCGCGGCTCTGGGACCCATCCATGGCTGGGCCTGTGATCGTCCCTCTGGAGCTAATGTCCAGTAGCCTAAGAAGCCCAATCCACTCTGCACGCAGGTGAGTTCGCTTCTTCTCCCCTTAGTCCCTCGATGCAGTGAGCCTGTTGCCAGCAGGTCTCACTGAAAATAAAAAACCTAAAACTAAACTTTTCACTAAGCAGCTCAGGAGAGCCACCTAGTGTGCACCCTTCTCGTTCGGGCACAAAATCCTAACTGAGGCTTGGAGGAGGGTCATAGGGGGAGGAGCCAGTGCACACCAGGTAGTTCTAAAGCTTTACTTTTGTGCCCAGTCTCCTGAGGAGCCGCTATTCCCCATGGTCCTTACGGAGTCCCCAGCATCCACTTAGGACGTTAGAGAAATGTCATTACTGGGGTAATTGTGCCAAGGAATTAATCAGACAGCCATTTGTTCTCTCTCACCCCTGTAAGGGTAAATTGGCTGCTGCCTCGCAGGAGTTTATCAGCATATTTGGTTTTTAGGAATGTTGGAACTTGATGGGTGGGTCATTCCGAGTTGATCACTCGCTAGCTAGTTTTAGCTATGCCGCCGCCCACTGGGGGAGTGTATTTAAGCTTAGCAGAAGTGCGAACGCATGTGCAGCCGAGCTCTACAAAAACAGTTTGTGCAGTTTCTGAGTAGCTATGAACCTACCCAGCGCTTGCGAATACTTCAGCCTATTCGTGACCGGATTTGACGTCATACACCCGCCAAGCCACGCCTGCATTTTTTCAGACACGCCTGCGTTTTTACAAACACTCCCTGAGAACGGTCAGTTGACACCCAGTAACGCCCCCTTCCTGTCAATCTTCTTGCGGCCGCCAGTGCAAAGGAAAACTTCACTAGAACCTGAGCACAACCACAAAGAGCTTTGTACCGTACGTCGCGCGTGCGCATTGCGGGGCATACACATGCGCAGAAATGCCGTTTTTTCACCTGATCGCTGCGCTGCGAAAATCGTCAGCGAGCGATCAACTCGGAATGACCCCCTTTGTACAGTAGGTCATACCTGCCTACACTCCAGGAATGGCCAGGAGGCTCCTGAAAATCAAGTGGCCCTCCCGCTCCCCTCAGAAGAATAGAGCAGTCTCATGATTCTTGCAGCTCCCAAGGGCCCGAGTGTAGTAGGCGGTCCGGGCGGCCGATGATGTCATTATTGCTGTATCGCGTCATCGTAGTCACGCCCCCTGCTGTATAATGCCGGTAATCTCAGCATTATAGGGCAGGTGGCGGGGCTACCATGACGTCATAGCAACCGCCACGCCGCCAAACAGCTATATTTATATATCCTCTCCCTGCCCCCTGGGATGTGTCATTAGCCTGCCCTGCTTCCCTTCTATGCCGGCATGGCTGCTTTCTTCCAGAGAGAGCAGGCAGGAAGTCGGCAACTATACAGTAGGTTAATATTGTTTATATGTATTATTCTGTGGTGTACACAGACAGTGCCAGATTAAGGTACACATGGGCCTGGAGCTGAAATTCATGAAGGGCCTAATGTGCCGCTGCAGGGGGTGTGGCCAATGTTGCAGGTGATTATTTTTTTGAGGGGTCATGTCCAATGGTGTGTGGGCCCTACTGTGGCGGTGGTCTGCACATGGCATGGCATGTGCTATGGGGTGCAGACAGCACTATGAAGAGCATGCTGGATTGGTGATGGTCTATGGTGGGGTCATCTCATAATATTACTGATATTATATATATATATATATATATATATATATATATATATATATAGATAACTATATATATATATATATATATATATATATATATATATATATATATATAGTTATCTAGCTAGGGAGATGGGACAGACCTAGGAGAGGAGCCTGGCCTTGAAAGATAGTGTGAGGGGAGGGAAAAAAGGATGGCACACCAGTCCGGGGTAGGGAAAGGAGGGGAGAGCAGTCTGGGGTGATAGTGTATGGTGGGAACATCTCGTGTCATTACTCTGAGATGGTACAGAAGAAAAAAACAACAAATTTTATAATATATATATATATATGGGTTGGGTATGCATGACCCGCATCCCGGCAGCGGTATGCCAGCTGGCGCAAGTCGCCCCTTGCAGGCTTGCTGTGGTCACCACAGGTTCTATTCTCACTCTATGGGTGTCATGGACACCCACAAATGGGAATAGTCCCTGTTGGCTGGCATGCCAACCGTCAGGATTTTCAGGGGGCGGAATGAAGAGGGAGGTGCTGTGACCGGCGGTCACATAACTTCATCCCATATATATATATATATATATATATATATATATATATATATATATATATATAATAGTAATTTCAGAGAGCCTGTCCTCCTGAATGCATGCAAAATGGGAGGGAGGGCATGTGCCAAAATGGCTCTTACAGACAGAACAAAGAGAGGAGTCAAGAACGTGCAGGATTGGCCGGGGAGGGGGGGTCGATTTGTGGTGGTGATGGGGACTGAACAGGTAAAGAAAAGAGGATGAGCATCAATCACAGTGGTGGGCAGGGCAAACTAAAATGTCCTGGCAGGTGGTTCCTTTGCCAGTGTAGTTTAAGCACCGCCCACTGGTTCCTTGGCAGAACTCTTGCCAGCTGCTCTGCTTTGCCTGCTGGAACTTCTCCTTGCTGCTAAGTCCCGGGGCTGCCTTTTCTGAGCTCAAAGGATTAGTGTGCGGGGACAGGTCTGGTGGGTGACAGAGCGAGTGTGGAGGGACAGGTCTGGTGTGTGACAGGGTGAGGGGATAGGTCTGGTAGGGGACAGGGTGAGGGTGCGGGGATAGGTCTGGTAGGGGACATGGTGAGGGGGCGGGGATAGGTCTGGTAAGGGACAGGGTGAGGGTGCAGGATCATGTCTGGTAAGGGACAGGGAGAGGGTGCAGGATCATGTCTGGTAGGGAACAGGGTGAGGGTGCTGGGATAGGTCTGGTAGGGGACAGGGTGAGGGTGTGGGGATAGGTCTAGTAGGGGACAGGGTGAGGGTGTGGGGATAGGTCTAGTAGGGGACAGGGTGAGGGTGTGGGGATAGGTCTGGTAGGGGACAGGGTGAGGGGACAGGTCAGGTAGGGGATAGGGTGAGGGGACAGGTCTGGTAGGGGACAGGGTGAGGGTGCGGGGATAGGTCTTGTAGGGGACAGGGTGAGGGTGCGGGGATAGGTCTGGTAGGGGACATGGTGAGGGGGCGGGGATAGGTCTGGTAAGGGACAGGGTGAGGGTGCAGGATCATGTCTGGTAGGGAACAGGGTGAGGGTACTGGGACTGGTAGGGGACAGGGTGAGGGTGTGGGGATAGGTCTAGTAGGGGACAGGGTGAGGGTGTGGGGATAGGTCTGGTAGGGGACAGGGTGAGGGGACAGGTCAGGTAGGGGACAGGTCAGGTAGGGGATAGGGTGAGGGGACAGGCAGGGCCGGATTAACAATGGGGCGGATGGAGCTGCAGCTCCAGGCCTCCCCATGAAAATAGGCCCAAGGAGACTGACAGTGGTGACAGGAAAAAACTTTTTCCTGTCACAACGCACAAGCTGTCAGCGGCCGTCATACTCCCCTCTGCCGTAGTGGCGGACTCAGGGTTGCGGGGGGGGGGGGGGGGGGGGGGTGGGGGCGGGCGGGCACCCAGGCACGTGTCCCCTCCGTGTCATTTAGGAGTTTTTTTTTGCAGCCAGATGCACGGCCCGCACCAGCATGAGGCTCCTCCCCCGTGCATCTAGGTTTTATTCTAGCCAAGCTCCGCCTCCAGCTTTCAGCTCCAGGCTGGAGCCGGGCTAGGAATCACAGGGGCTGGTTGAGCTGGGGGCACGTCGGGTAGCCATCTGACAATCCCCCCCTCAGACTGCTATATGTCACATATTGATGGCCATCCGCAGCCACATGCGCATGGCTGGCTGCGGACGGGAGGCACTCGTACCCGGCCGTTGTGTTTGTGTTGTGGCCGAGCAGCTCCGCCTCCCTTATCTCCACTCTTCCAGTGTTCTCAGTGTCACGTCAGTCCAGGCTGCCAGGGGAGCTGGTGAAGGCGCAGGGGCGTTTATTACAAGGTAATTTTATTGTTTGCTGGCGTTGCCTGTGATGAGGACACTGTGGATAAGTACTGTGATGTGGTAGAAAATATTGAAGGGAGGTTACCAATGTAAGGTTAATATTGCGGGGTGGGGGTTGCTGTGAAAGGACAAAATGGGGGGGGGGGGGGGAGCTGTACCTGTGCCCATACCTGCCTGCACAGACTCTCTCACCATGTCCCCTACCAGACCTGTCCCCTCACCCTGTCCCCTACCAGACCTGTCCCTGCACCCTCACCCTGTCCCCTACCAGACCTGTCCCTGCACCCTCACCCTGTCCCCTACCAGACCTATCCCCGCACCCTCACCCTGTCCCCTACCAGACCTGTCCCCGCACCCTCACCCTGTCCCCTACCAGACCTGTCCCCGCACCCTCACCCTGTCCCCTACCAGACCTGTCCCCGCACCCTCATCCTGTCCCCTACCAGACCTGTCCCCTCACCCTATCCCCTACCAGACCTGTCCCCTACCTGACCTGTCCCTGCACCCTGTCCCCTACCAGACCTATCCCCGCACTCTCACCCTGTCCCCTACCAGACCTATCCCCGCACTCTCACCCTGTCCCCTACCAGACCTATCCCCACACCCTCACCCTGTCCCCTACTAGACCTATCCCCGCACCCTCACCCTGTCCCCTACCAGACCTATCCCCGCACCCTCACCCTGTCCCCTACCAGACCTGTCCCCGCACCCTCACCCTGTCCCCTACCAGACCTGTCCCCGCACCCTCATCCTGTCCCCTACCAGACCTATCCCCGCACCCTCACCCTGTCCCCTACCAGACCTGTCCCCTCACCCTATCCCCTACCTGACCTGTCCCCTACCTGACCTGTCCCCTCACCCTGTCCCCTACCAGACCTATCCCCACACCCTCACCCTGTCCCCTACTAGACCTATCCCCACACCCTCACCCTGTCCCCTACCAGTCCCAGTACCCTCACCCTGTTCCCTACCAGACATGATCCTGCACCCTCACCCTGTCCCTTACCAGACCTATCCCCGCCCCCTCACCATGTCCCCTACCAGACCTATCCCCGCACCCTCACCCTGTCCCCTACAAGACCTATCCCCGCACCCTCACCCTGTCCCCTACCAGACCTGTCCCCTCACCCTATCCCCTACCTGACCTGTCCCCTCACCCTGTCCCCTACCAGACCTATCCCCACACCCTCACCCTGTCCCCTACTAGACCTATCCCCACACCCTCACCCTGTCCCCTACTAGACCTATCCCCACACCCTCACCCTGTCCCCTACCAGACCTATCCCAGCACCCTCACCCTGTTCCCTACCAGACATGATCCTGCACCCTCTCCCTGTCCCTTACCAGACATGATCCTGCACCCTCACCCTGTCCCTTACCAGACCTATCCCCGCCCCCTCACCATGTCCCCTACCAGACCTATCCCCGCACCCTCACCCTGTCCCCTACCAGACCTATCCCCTCACCCTGTCACACACCAGACCTGTCCCTCCACACTCGCTCTGTCACCCACCAGACCTGTCCCCGCACACTAATCCTTTGAGCTCAGAAAAGGCAGCCCCGGGACTTAGCAGCAAGGAGAAGTTCCAGCAGGCAAAGCAGAGCAGCTGGCAAGAGTTCTGCCAAGGAACCAGTGGGCGGTGCTTAAACTACACTGGCAAAGGAACCACCTGCCAGGACATTTTAGTTTGCCCTGCCCACCACTGTGATTGATGCTCATCCTCTTTTCTTTACCTGTTCAGTCCCCATCACCACCACAAATCGACCCCCCCTCCCCGGCCAATCCTGCACGTTCTTGACTCCTCTCTTTGTTCTGTCTGTAAGAGCCATTTTGGCACATGCCCTCCCTCCCATTTTGCATGCATTCAGGAGGACAGGCTCTCTGAAATTACTATATATATATATATATATATATATATATATATATATATATATATATATATATATATATATATATATATATATGGGATGAAGTTATGTGACCGCCGGTCACAGCACCTCCCTCTTCATTCCGCCCCCTGAAAATCCTGACGGTTGGCATGCCAGCCAACAGGGACTATTCCCATTTGTGGGTGTCCATGACACCCATAGAGTGAGAATAGAACCTGTGGTGACCACAGCAAGCCTGCAAGGGGCGACTTGCGCCAGCTGGCATACCGCTGCCGGGATGCGGGTCATGCATACCCAACCCATATATATATATATATTATAAAATTTGTTGTTTTTTTCTTCTGTACCATCTCAGAGTAATGACACGAGATGTTCCCACCATACACTATCACCCCAGACTGCTCTCCCCTCCTTTCCCTACCCCGGACTGGTGTGCCATCCTTTTTTCCCTCCCCTCACACTATCTTTCAAGGCCAGGCTCCTCTCCTAGGTCTGTCCCATCTCCCTAGCTAGATAACTATATATATATATATATATATATATATATATAGTTATCTATATATATATATATATATATATATATATATATATATAATATCAGTAATATTATGAGATGACCCCACCATAGACCATCACCAATCCAGCATGCTCTTCATAGTGCTGTCTGCACCCCATAGCACATGCCATGCCATGTGCAGACCACCGCCACAGTAGGGCCCACACACCATTGGACATGACCCCTCAAAAAAATAATCACCTGCAACATTGGCCACACCCCCTGCAGCGGCACATTAGGCCCTTCATGAATTTCAGCTCCAGGCCCATGTGCCTTAATCTGGCACTGGGGACAGGTCTGGTAGGGGACAGGGTGAGGGTGCGGGGATAGGTCTGGTAGGGGACAGGATGAGGGTGCGGGGACAGGTCTGGTAGGGGACAGGGTGAGGGTGCGGGGACAGGTCTGGTAGGGGACAGGGTGAGGGTGCGGGGATAGGTCTGGTAGGGGACAGGGTGAGGGTGCGGGGATAGGTCTAGTAGGGGACAGGGTGAGGGTGTGGGGATAGGTCTGGTAGGGGACAGGGTGAGAGTGCGGGGATAGGTCTGGTAGGGGACAGGGTGAGAGTGCGGGGATAGGTCTGGTAGGGGACAGGGTGCAGGGACAGGTCAGGTAGGGGACAGGTCTGGTAGGGGATAGGGTGAGGGGACAGGTCTGGTAGGGGACAGGATGAGGGTGCGGGGACAGGTCTGGTAGGGGACAGGGTGAGGGTGCGGGGACAGGTCTGGTAGGGGACAGGGTGAGGGTGCGGGGACAGGTCTGGTAGGGGACAGGGTGAGGGTGCGGGGATAGGTCTGGTAGGGGACAGGGTGAGGGTGCAGGGACAGGTCTGGTAGGGGACAGGGTGAGGGTGCAGGGACAGGTCTGGTAGGGGACAGGGTGAGGGGACAGGTCTGGTAGGGGACATGGTGAGAGAGTCTGTGCAGGCAGGTATGGGCACAGGTACAGCTCCCCCCCCCCCCCCATTTTGTCCTTTCACAGCAACCCCCACCCCGCAATATTAACCTTACATTGGTAACCTCCCTTCAATATTTTCTACCACATCACAGTACTTATCCACAGTGTCCTCATCACAGGCAACGCCAGCAAACAATAAAATTACCTTGTAATAAACGCCCCTGCGCCTTCACCAGCTCCCCTGGCAGCCTGGACTGACGTGACACTGAGAACACTGGAAGAGTGGAGATAAGGGAGGCGGAGCTGCTCGGCCACAACACAAACACAACGGCCGGGTACGAGTGCCTCCCGTCCGCAGCCAGCCATGCGCATGTGGCTGCGGATGGCCATCAATATGTGACATATAGCAGTCTGAGGGGGGGATTGTCAGATGGCTACCCGACGTGCCCCCAGCTCAACCAGCCCCTGTGATTCCTAGCCCGGCTCCAGCCTGGAGCTGAAAGCTGGAGGCGGAGCTTGGCTAGAATAAAACCTAGATGCACGGGGGAGGAGCCTCATGCTGGTGCGGGCCGTGCATCTGGCTGCAAAAAAAAACTCCTAAATGACACGGAGGGGGACACGTGCCTGGGTGCCCGCCCCGACCCCCCCCCCCCCCCCCCCCCCCGCAACCCTGAGTCCGCCACTACGGCAGAGGGGAGTATGACGGCCGCTGACAGCTTGTGCGTTGTGACAGGAAAAAGTTTTTTCCTGTCACCACTGTCAGTCTCCTTGGGCCTATTTTCATGGGGAGGCCTGGAGCTGCAGCTCCATCCGCCCCATTGTTAATCCGGCCCTGTACACAGATGATGAACAGTAGATACCAGCGGAAGGAATTGTTGGAGCACACCAGCCGGACAGACTAACCAGGAGCTGTGCTTTATTTGTTGAGCACAGATATTGTACAGCCGTGCTTACAGATACACATAATATGGATAGCGGAGATGGAGCGGAGCATACAGCGGATTAGCCCGTCAGGTACAGTATGTAGGTACTGGCAGTAGGATAGTGCAGGGTCCACCACAGAGCTAAGCAACACACAGCCGTGTACCACTGTAGAGCTCAAACACAGTGGCAAGATGGCGCCACTCATGAGCAGACCAAGTACGGGCGGCCATCTTGGTAAAGAAAGAGGCTTCAGATATGGAGCATCATGGGGAGAAACACAGTAATGCACTCCATATTCCAACAGATACGATCTGGGGCCATTAGCTGTATATACAACATGGGGCTCCAGCCCACACATGGGGCAAAAGTCTGTCATGCGGCATGCCATCGCACCTTATTTCTGCCATCCGCCTTACAGTACCTTATAGCTAAAGTGGGGGCCCTAAGCACGCTATACGGTCATGTCTTCATTGAGCATGTCGACACCAGAATGTCGGCAAATATGTTTTACTCTTGAGCTGTTACAGTTTTTCTCTTGGAACATTACTTGTTGTTTTATAATTACCTCAGAATGAGCACTGACACTGTGAGAAAGCGGATGTCACATTTTCAGACATTTGTTTATTTGTGCATCTGTATCATTAGACTCTCACATTCTAGCAAATAGTTTCCATGATCCATTAAGATTCCCTTTGTGAATTCACGTGGTTTGGTACCGTCCAGGGAGCTGCAGGAACATTGAGGCAGCGGCCTCCCTGCTGAGAAAGACCTTTCCTTCCGTCCGCTCCAGCTCCCTGGGGCTCTGTGTGAAATTGGAATTGGCAGAACAAGCTGATTTGTGGTGATAGCAGTATTGGCAGCACAGCCACGTTCCCACTTGTGGATTTGTGGCATGTAGCGATTAGACACAGAACCCCCTGTTCTCTAGTCTCACATACGGGTAGCAAGAGACTTGGGAGCCCTGTACATTTCGATTACTCCACTTATTCTGTTTTCAGATCGCAAATGCCGGATCCCACCGGTAAGAGAAACGTGTATTTACCGGGTGGGATCCGGCATTTGCGCTCCGTTGCTGTCTTTCCGACCCGGCAATATACCGGGTCGGTTGCCATAGCAGCGTAGGGCGCAGCAGCAGCAGGGGCGGGGGTGGAGGCGGCGCCGGGAGATGAGCTCATCTCCTGCGCCGCCTCTGCCTATACTGTGAATGGGAGCCGTGTCGCATCGGAACGGCTCCCATTCACACTGCACCTGACCCGGTAATCAACCCGGTAATAACCCTTCTTTTTTACCGGGTTGAATTACCGGGTCAGGCGACCCGCTAATTCAGAAAAGGACCTTTCACATCGCACACTGACCCGTTACGACACGGCAATATGCCGTGTCGATACCGGGTTTTCAGTGCAATGTGAAAGGGGTATTAGCTATACAGATATACCTTAACGCTTTCTATAAAGTGATTAATACAGTATGTATCATTACGGGTATATGAATATCATTACAGATTGGAGGAAATCCTGTTAGGCCCAGCCGCCAAGCGTGAGATCCTGAGAATAGGTATCATCTTTGGGGAGACAGGAATCTCCCAGATGTAAGGCTGGCCATACACTAGGTCGATATCGTGTATGAATACACTATTTTGATGCATCATGTGCACATTGTACATGTTTTGGGTACGATGCAATGCCCGGTCCCGCGGGTTGAATGTCGCATCCTCAGATCATACATGCAGCCCATATTATCCGTCGTAATCGTATGCACATCGTACCATGGTGGTCATTCTGAGTTGATTGTTCGCTAGCAGTTTTTAGCAGCCATGCAAACGCCATGCCGCCGCCCACTGTGAGTGTATTTTAGCTTAGCAGAAGTGCGAACGAAAGGATCGCAGAGCGGCTACAAAGTTTTTTTGTGCAGTTTCAGAGTAACTCAAAACCTACTCAGCGCTTGCGATCACTTCAGACTGTTTAGTTCCTGTTTTGACGTCACAAACACGCCCTGTGTTCGCCCAGCCACGCCTGCGTTTTTGCTGGCGCGCCTGCATTTTTCCCAACACTCCCTGAAAACGGTCAGTTGCTACCCAAAAACGCCCACTTCCTGTCAATCACTCTGCGGCAACCAGTGCGACTGAAATGCTTCGCTAGACCCTGTGCAAAACTACATTGTTTGTTGTGCCCGTACGATGCGCGTGCGCATTACGCCACATACGCATGCGCAGAACTGCCAATTTTTAGCCTGATCGCTGCACAGCGAATAAATGCAGCTGGCGATCAACTCGGAATGACCACCCATGTTTTATGGACATACGATGCATCGTACAATTTTGAGTGACATTTTCCTGGACTATTTTTTTTATGAGGCACACGATCGATTGTTTAACGATGGGTCATTAGCACATTGTGTTGTCCGGGTCTGCCATGGAGCTGCCAGGAGGTTGAAGGGAAATCATGATATGACGTGCATCGGATGCTGTTCGTCCTGATGTATGGCCAGCATAATGCAGTAAGCACGTCTTCCTGACAGCCAGCAAAGCCTGTAGTGGGTGGAAATGTTTCCTTATGATGCAAATAGCCTCATTAAAACCAACGCGTTTCAGTGGCCTTGCCTTCCCAATTGATTGTGCAAATTGTGTCATAAAACTACTGGCAGAAAAGTAGACAGTGTGATTTAAGCTGGCCACACATGGCCGCTCCTGCTTCTGACCCAAGCACCAGATTTAGGGGCATATGTACTAAGCTTTGGAGAGAGATAAAGTGGATGGAGATAAAGTACCAGCCAATCAGCTCCTAACTGCCATGTTACAGGCTGTGTTTGAAAAATGTCAACTAGAAGCTGATTGGTTGGTACTTTGGGCCAAATTCAGACCTGATCGCTGTTGTGTGCAATTGCACAGCAGCCAACAGCGAAAAAATCCTGCATTTTTTTTTTATCGCTAGGCGAACGCAAGCTGATTGACAGGAAGCGGGCGTTTGTGGGTGGTAACTGGCTGTTTTCTGGGAGTGTCAGGAAAAACGCAGACGTTCCCAATCATTTTCAGGGAGGGTGTGCGACGTCAGCTCCGGCCTCGATCAGCCTGTTTGTAGGAGTAAGTCTTGGGATGCTCACAGACTGCACAGTATGGAAAAATCATTAGATGGTGAGTGAGCTGTGAACGTATTTGCAGATGTCCGCTGTCTGGCAAAGCCTTCATACAGCGTACACATGCATTTGCACAGGGCGGGTTTTCACTCTCTGTGGGCAGCGGCTATCTGATTGCAGCTCTCTGCAAATTTGCAGAGGCGAGATCGGGTCTGAATTAGGCCCCGTTTACCGCATTTTCCTAATGTACAAAACCCTGGCTGCCGGGTCAACGCCGCGGAGGGGTTCACCAGCTTTTGCTTCTTTCCACAGTGCTGGTGCATGCACCACGGCCGCCCCTATCATTCTGCACATGCACAGAATGACACAAGGGGTCGAAACCCGGAAGTTAGAGAGACGCCGGGGATCGCGAAGGACAACTCTTATCGGAAGAGCTGTCCTTCTCAATGCTAAGCGCATATATAAGTAGATATGCGCTTAGCATCGTGACGATGGGTGGTGATGTCACATAGGACGTCCCGCGAATTATCTCTTTCCACTTCATCACTTTCCAAGGCTTAGTACATCTGTCCTTTTTTTTTTTTTTTTTAATCTAAATCTGTTTGAGTTTTTCACATTTTTTCAATACAAAAGAGAAGAAATAACAAGCACAGCAATGACAGTAACAGTGTGTAGGGCATACTGTAACACATTGAGAATGTTTGCAAAGAGAAACATCAATAGTAATGAGCATAAGCAAATCATCACAGTAATTCAGAACATCATAGTGCTCGTCACAAAAAGATTGATATCATAGTGACATGATCGCACCATAAAAAATAAAAATAACACAGTTACAGCAATATGCCCAAAATGTATTGTGTAAAGCAGAAAGAACAGAGAAAGAAAAAGGAGAAAGAAAGTGAAGAAAGAAAGAATAAGGGAGAGGGAGGGTGTGTGTGTGTGTGTGTGTGGGGGGGGGGGCATGCGCAACAAAACCCCTCATCGATCCAAAACATAAACCCATACATTGAAACAATGAAAAAAAATATGTAATCGACAGAAATGTATACAGTACAAGTCCAGTGATCTGACAATACAAAAACCAAGAAGTGGTGTTGAACACCCGCAAAATCTTGGATTGAGTATTTGGTCTAAAGTCTCAACGTAGACGCCCCATTTGTCATAAAATCGCTTAACCCCAGCATCCGTAGCCGGAAGCACAGCTTGCCTATCAAATACAGGGTCTGTAGTAACATAGCTTTAACAGCTTCCAAAAAAGGGGGAGCTGGAGACGTCCAGGTACAGAGTATTACTTTTTTCGCCACTGTGACTATAACCGCAAGCAGAGGGAAATACATTTTGGAGTCCGGGCCCATGTCCCATTCCGAAAAGTCAGTGCACAGCATGGCTAAAGGGTTACAACATAAGCGAAGCCGCAAAATGGAATTAATAAAGCGCATAAGTTTCTTCCAAAATTTACGAATCTTGGGGCAAGACCAGAAATTATGGAAAAACGTCCCTTTCGGGCATCTACATTTGAGACAGGACCCAGATTCATCAGCAACCGCGTACCTCCTGCGGGCTTGGGATATGTAGGCACGGTGAATAATTTTAAAGTGAACTTCCTGTAGCCAGGAGCAGCACAGATGCTTTAGAGCAGGCATGTCCAAACTGCGGCCCTCCAGCTGTTGTGAAACTACATATCCCAGCATGCCCTGACACAGTTTTGCTATCAGAGAATGTTAAAGCTGTGTCAGGGCATGGCTGGGATGTGTAGTTTCTCAATAGCTGGAGGGCCGCAGTTTGGACATGCCTGCTTTAGAGTATTATCATAAAAACAAAGTATGTGCTGTGGGGTGGAAATGGAGGGAATATCAGAGTGCCACACGGAGACAGTGCGGGCCACAACTTATCTCTAGACAGTACCAATAAATCAGAACAAATATATTTAGTCTTGTACGGATGTAATATTATCAGAGACAGCAATTTATGTATAGGATCTTGATTAACAGGAGAATGCAACTGGGACATGCTGGTGCGTGCAAAGTGCGGAGCTTGCAGATACATGAAGAACTGGCAATGGGGCAGTTAGGCTTTGTCCTGCAAAGCCTTGAAAGTCAAAATAATACCTCCAGGGTCAAACACATCTTTAATTTTGGATATACCCTTTTCGCTCCAGAACCCGAAGAGCCTGTTGTCAAGCCCTGGGGGAAAAAGAAGGGTTACCACAAAAAGGGGCGTAGTGCGACACCGAAAATGGTCTCGAGAACTGAGAGCATATCGAGCGCCAAGCTAAATAAACATCATGAAAAAGTATATTGTGAAAAATATGGGATGGAATAGCCTTCCGGGGGGTGTAAAGGAGGGCCGCCGGTAGGTACGGAGTAAACATGGCTAGTCCAGAGGGAGCATGGGTATAAGTCTCGTGCGACAGAAGCCAGTCACTAATATACCGAAAGAAGACAGCTTTGGTGAATACGGCAATATCGGGTAATCCCGCCTCACCCTCACCTCTAGGAAGTTGCAGTTTAGAAACCGCAACCCGGGAGCAGCCACCACGCAACACAAATTTAGTAAACAAATGGGCACAAAGAGCAATATCAGGTTTAGAAGGGGATATGGGGAGCATTTGGATGGGATAGGAGAGCTTAGGAAATACCACACTTTTTATTAAAGCGGCCAAACAAAGAGAGGGGCAAGAGGTTCCAAATCGTCAGTAAATGGTAAATCTGAGAGATGACCTGAGAAAAATGTAAATTATATAACAGGGAGAGGGAAGAAGGAATGTGAATACCTAGATATTTAAACCGCTGAGAGGAAATACGGAACTGAGATTAGGCAGTATGTTGTAACAGGGAAGAATCATGAGGACCTAGGGGCATAAGTTCAGACTTGTGAATATTTATTTTATACCCAGCAAAGGAACCAAAATCAGCTAGTAATTGCAAGATGGCAGGGAGGGAAGAACGGGGATCGGAGACGAACGACAACATGTCATCCACAAATAATGAAAGTTTGAGTTCAACCGTACCAACACGTATCCCCCTGAAGCTCCGCAAGGCTCTTAAGGCTATGGCAAGAGGTTCTAAAGCCAGCGCGAACAAAAGGGGAGACATGGGACATCCCTGTCATGTACCACGTTGTACATTAAAGGGGCATGAGAGGAACCCATTTCTAGAAACTTGGGTCAGCGGAGAGGAATACAGAGCTTGCAGGGTGGACACAAACCAGGAGGGGAAGCCAAACTTATCCAGGGTGTGGTAAAGATGATCCCAAGTGACCAAGTCAAACGCCTTCTCAACGTCCATTGAAATTATAGCTTTAGGGCAAGAATCAGGACGAGAGGCGGATGACTGGATCACTGAGATGACCTTACGAATATTGATTACAGAATGGCGCTCCCATATGAAGCCGGTCTGGTAGGGCTCAATAAGGGAAGGCAAAACAATTTTTAACCGTTCTGACATGATTTTCATAAACAACTTATCGTCAACATCTAAGTGCGATATTGGTCCATAAGAAGCCGGATAATAGCCGAGTTAAAATAACTAGTAACAGTGTTATCCAATAGAATGACATTGAATACCGAAAGTAACGTGAGGCTAATTTCCGCTTCGAGGAGCTTGTAAAACTCACCTGAGAACCCGTCAGGGCCAGGAGATTTCATAGGTTTTCATTTTTTGATAGCCTGACGGAGTTCTTCAGCAGAAATCGGGGAAATAAGTTGGGTTTGTTGATCAGGGGACAAAAAGGGTAAGGCAGTAGTAGATCAAAATTTCTCTTTGATGGAGGGGTCAATACTCGGGTGGGAATAAAGTGCATCATAAAAAGAGCCTAGCAGATCCACAATATCTTTACCCTTCTGAAGGCGGATACCATCTTTGTTTTTCAAGAAGGGGATAGAAGAGGGAGTATCATGAGTATGAAATAAATTGGACAAGAGTCTCCCTGATTTATTTCCATGCTTATAGAACAAATACCGTTTCTTAAAATCATGTCTGGATGCTAACTGGTCTAAGACCCCCTAAAAACAATACTTAGCGCTTTGATAGGTCCCTCAAGTAAGAGCAGAAGGATGAGATTTAACATTTTGATAGGCCTGAGTTAGGTCAGACTGAGCTTGCTGGTATAAATGTGCAGAATCTCTTTCTCTGACGTCCTAGTGGATGCTGGGAACTCCGTAAGGACCATGGGGAATAGCGGCTCCGCAGGAGACTGGGCACATCTAAAGAAAGCTTTAGGACTATCTGGTGTGCACTGGCTCCTCCCCCTATGACCCTCCTCCAAGCCTCAGTTAGATTTTTGTGCCCGACCGAGCAGGGTGCAATCTAGGAGGCTCTCCTGAGCTTCTTAGAAAAAGTTAGTTTTAGGTTTTTTATTTTCAGTGAGACCTGCTGGCAACAGGCTCACTGCATCGAGGGACTAAGGGGAGAAGAAGCGAACCTGCCTGCTTGCAGCCAGCTTGGGCTTCTTAGGCTACTGGACACCATTAGCTCCAGAGGGACCGAACACAGGCCCAGCCTCGGAGTCCGGTCCCAGAGCCGCGCCGCCGGCCCCCTTACAGAGCCAGAAGGTCCGGAAAATCGGCGGCAGAAGACATCAGTCTTCACCAAGGTAGCGCACAGCACTGCAGCTGTGCGCCATTGCTCCTCATGCACACCACACACTCCGGTCACTGAGGGTGCAGGGCGCTGGGGGGGGGGGGCGCCCTGAGCAGCAATATAAACACCTTGGCTGGCAAAAATACATCACATATAACCCCCAGGGCTATATGGATGTATATTAATCCCTGCCAGATTCCATAAAAATGCGGGAGAAAAGTCAGCGAAAAAGGGGCGGAGCTATCTCCTTCAGCACACTGGCGCCATTTTTCCCTCACAGCTCCGTTGGAGGGAAGCTCCCTGGCTCTCCCCTGCAGTAAATAAACTTCAGAAAGGGTTAAAAAGAGAGGGGGTGGCACAATTTAGGCGCAGTATACAATATATATGCAGCTATAAGGGAAAACACCTTTTTATAGGTGCTATCCCTGTGATATATATAGCGCCCTGGTGTGTGCTGGCATACTCTCCCTCTGTCTCCCCAAAGGGCTTTGTGGGGTCCTGTCCTCTATCAGAGCATTCCCTGTGTGTGTGCTGTGTGTCGGTACGGCTGTGTCGACAGGTATGTGGAGGATAATGAGGTGGAGGCGGAGCGAATGCCTGTAAATATGTTGTCACCCCCTGCGGGGTCGACACCGGTGTGGTTGAATTTATGGAAGGATTACGTGAAAGTGTCAACTCCTTACATAAAAGGTCGACGACACGGAACAGCCGGCTACTCAGCTTGTGCCTGTTCCAGCGTCTCAAATGTCATGGGGGGCTCTAAAATCGCCCGCTACCTCAGATAACAGACACAGATGTCGACACGGATACTGACTCCAGTGTCGACATCGATGAGACTGGTGTACCCTCCAAATAGGTCCACCCGTTACAGGATTGAGACAATGAAAAATGTATTACACATTTATGATTATACCCCAGGTACCACATAAAAGGGTATTGTGTTTGGTGAGAGAAAACTATTAGTAGTTTTTCCTGCATCTGAGAAATTAAATGAGGTGTGTGAGGAAGAGTGGTCTTCCCCCGGTAAGAAATTGATAATTTCTACAACGGTTATTGGCAGCGTACCCTTTCCCGCCAGAGGATAGGTCACGCGGGGAAACACCCCATAGGGTAGATACAGCGCTTACACGCTTATCAGAAAAGGTGGCACTACCGTCTCCGGGTACGGCCGCCCTGAAGGAACCTACTGATAGAAAGCAGGAGGTTACCCTATAAGATATGGTCACACACTAGGGCATTATATTGCGACCAGCCGTTGCTTCGGCATGGATGTGCAGTGCTCCCGCTGCGTGGTCAGATTCCCTGTCGGAAAATAACTATGGATAGGGACAAAGAAAGCACCGTATCATCAAGTACAGTCCTTTCGGCCCCAGAAAAGCAAGAGGGCTAGAGGCTCATCCTTTCTGCCGAGAGGCACAGGTAGAGGAAAAAGCTGCAACACACAGCTAGTTCCCAAGATTAGAAGTCCTCCCTGCGTCCGGTAGGTCCACAGCATGGTGCTGGGGCTGCTCAGGCGGACCCGGGTACGGTGGGGGCCCGTCTCAGATATTTCAGCGGACAGTGGGCTCTCTCACATGGATCCCTGGGTCCTTCAAGTAGTATCTCAGGGGTACAGGCTGGAGTTCGAGACGTTCTTCCCCCCGCCGTTTCCTAAAATCTGCCTTACCGGCACCTCCCTCTGCCAGGGAGACGGTGTTGGTGGATATTCAACACTATAATCACAACAAGTGATTGTCAAGGTGCCCCTCCTTCAGCAAGGAAGGGGGTTACTATTCCACAGTGGTTGTGGTACCGCAACGGTTCGGTGAGACCCATCTTGAAATTAAAATACTTGAACTTTTATATCAGAAGATTCAAGTTCAAGATGGAATCGCTCAGGGCAGTTATTACGAGCCTGGACGAGGGGGATTACAGGGTCTCCCTGGACATCAAGGATGCGTACCTGCATGTCCCCATTTACCCCCCTCACCAGGAGTACCTCAGATATGTGGTACAGGACTGTCACTATCAGTTCCAGACGCGGCCGTTGGAGTTGTCCACGGCACCGAAGGTCTTTACCTAGGTAATGGCCGAAGTGATGATACTCCTTCGCAAGAAGGAAGTTTTTATTATCCCGTACTTGGACGATCTCCTGATAAAGGCGAGGTCCAAAGAACAGTTGGTAGTGGGGGTAGCACTCTCTCGGGAAGTGCTACAACAGCACGACTGGATTCTCAATATTCCAAAGTCACAGCTGGTCCCGACGACACGTCTTCTGTTCCTGGGAATGTTTCTGAACGCAGACCAGAAAAGAGTGTTTCTTCCAGTGGAAAAAGCCGAGGAGTTGTCATCTCTAGTCAGAGACATCCTAAAACCAGGACAGGTGTCGGTACATCAATGCACACGAGTCCTGGGAAAAATGGTAGCTTCGTACGAAGCATAATTCCATTCGGAAGACTCCATGCAAGGACGTTCCAGTGGGACCTGTGGGACTAATGGTCCGGGTCCCATGTACAGATACAACAGCAGATAACCCTGTCAGCAAGAAACAGGGTGTCGCTGCTGTGGTGGCTGCAGAGGGCTCATCTACTAGTGGGCCGCAGATTCGGAATACAGGACTGGGTCCTGGTGACCACGGATGCCGGCCTTCGGGGCTGGGGTGCAGTCACACAGGGAAGAAATTTCCAAGGAGATTTCGCTTCACATAAATATTCTGCAGCTAAGGGCTATTTACAATGCCCTAAGCCAAGCAAGGCCCCTGCTTCAGAACCAGCCGGTACTGATCCAATCAGACGACATCACGGCGGTCGCCCATGTAAACAGACAGGGCGGCACAAGAAGCAGGATGGCGATGGCAGAAGCCACAAGGATTCTCCGATGGGCGACCTACACCCAGGAGAATGGGGACTTCATCCAGAAGTTTTCCAAATGCGGGTAAACCGTTGGGAATGACCACGGGTGGACATGATGGCGTCCTGCCTCAACAAGAAGTTGAAAAGATATTGCGCCAGGTCAAGGGACCCTTAGGCGATCGCTGGGGACGCTCTAGTGACACCGTGGGTGTACCAGTCGGTTTATGTGTCTCCTCCTCTACCTCTCCTACCCAAGGTACTGAGAATAATAAGAAGGCGAGGAGTGAAAACCATACTCGGGGTTCCGGATTGGCCATGAAGAGCTTGGTACCCGGAACTTCAAGAGATGCTGGCAGAGGACCCTTGGCCTCTGCCGTTCAGACAAGACCTGCTGCAGCAGGGACCCTGTCTGTTCCAAGACTTACCGCAGCTGCGTTTGACGGCATGGCGGTAGAACACCGGATCCTAAAGGAAAAGGGTATTCAGAAGGAAGTCATCCCTACCCTGATCATAGCCAGGAAGGATGTCACCGCAAGACATTATCGCCGCGTTTGGCGAAAATTTGTTGCTTGGTGGGAGGCCATGAAGGCCCCGACGGAGGAATTTCAACTATGTCGATTCCTGCACTTCCTGCAAGCAGGGGTGACGTTTGGTCCTCAAATTGGGGTCCATCAAGGTCCAGATTTCGGCTCTGTCGATTTTCTTCCAGAAAGAACTGGCTTCACTGCCTGAAGTTCAGACTTTGGTTAAAGGAGTACTACATATTCAACCTCCTTTTGTGCCTCCTGTGGCACTTTTTGGATCTCAACGTGGTGTTGGATTTCCTAAAGTCGCATTGGTTGAGCCACTTAAAACCATGGAGCTAAAGTATCTCGCGTGGAAAGTGGTCATGCTGTTGGCCTTGGCCTTGGCCAGGCGTGTGTCAGAATTGGCGGCTTTGTCGTGTAAAAGGCCTTATCTGATTTTCTGTATGGATAGGGCAGAGTTGAGGAATCGTCCTCAGCTTCTCCCGAAGGTGGTCTCAGGTTTTCACTTGAACCAACCTATTGTGGTGCCTGCGGCTACTGGGGACTTGGAGGACTCCAAGTTACTGGACGTTGTCAGAGCATTAAAAATATATATTGCAAGGACAGCTGGAGTCAGAAAATCTGACTCGTTGTTTATATTGTATGCACCCAACAAGATGGGTGCTCCTGCGTCTAAGCAGACGATTGCTCGTTGGATCTGTAGCACAATCCAACTTGCACATTCTGTGGCAGGCCTGCCACAGCCTAAATCTGTAAAGGCCCACTCCACAAGGAAGGTGGGCTCATCTTGCCAGCAGGAATCACTGTAAAATAAAAAACCTAAGCTAAACTCTCTAAGCAGCTCTTTATGAGAGCCACCTAGAATTGCACCCTTCTCGGCCGGGCACAGTACCTAACTGGAGTCTGGAGGAGGGTCATAGGGGGAGGAGCCAGTACACACCACCTGACCTGTAAAAGCTTTACTTTTGTGCCCTGTCTCCTGCGGAGCCGCTATTCCCCATGGTCCTTTCAGGAACCCCAGCATCCACTACGGACTCCGAGAAATAGAATTATCGGTAAGTAAATTCTTATTTTTTCCAGGACGGCTGGAGTCAGGAAAACTGACTCGCTGTTTATCCTGATGGCACCCAACAAGCTGGGTGCTCCTACTTCTAAGCAGTCTATTGCGCGCTGGATTTGTAGCACTATTCAGCTGGCGCATTCTGCGGTAGGATTACCGCAGCCTAAATCAATAAAAGCCCATTCCACAAGGACGGTGGGCTCATCTTGGGCGGCTGCCCGAGGGGTCTCGGCTTTACAACTTTGCCGAGCAGCTACTTGGTCAGGGGCAAACACGTTTGCAAAATTCTACGAATTTGATACCCTAGCTGAGGAGGACCTGGAGTTCTCTCATTCGGTGCTGCAGAGTCATCCGCACTCTCCCGCCCGTTTGGGAGCTTTGGTATAATCCCCATGGTCCTTACGGAGTTCCCAGCATCCACTAGGACGTCAGAGAAAATAAGAATTTACTTACCGATAATTCTATTTCTCGTAGTCCGTAGTGGATGCTGGGCGCCCATCCCAAGTGCGGATTGTCTGCAATACTTGTACATAGTTATTGTTAACTAATCGGGTTCTTGTTGTGAGCCATCTATTCAGAGGCTCCTCTGTTATCATGCTGTTAACTGGGTTTCATATCACAAGTTGTACGGTGTGATTGGTGTGGCTGGTATGAGTCTTACCCGGGATTCAAAATCCTTCCTTATTGTGTACGCTCGTCCGGGCACAGTATCCTAACTGAGGCTTGGAGGAGGGTCATAGTGGGAGGAGCCAGTGCACACCAGATAGTCCTAAAGCTTTCTTTAGATGTGCCCAGTCTCCTGCGGAGCCGCTATTCCCCATGGTCCTTACGGAGTTCCCAGCATCCACTACGGACTACGAGAAATAGAATTATCGGTAAGTAAATTCTTATTTTTACGTTTAGAAACATAAGCTATAATATTCCCATGCAGCACGGATTTAGCCGTCTGCCAAAACAACTGCGGCTTATCAATGTGGAACACGTTGTTGTCAGCAAAGTCTCGCCACCCAGCTATCAACATATTACGAAAGGCAACAGAGTTGGACAGGTAGGACAGGAAACACCACAGTCTGTAGGTACCACAAGCATGACCCAAATCAATGCGTGATCGGACAAGCCGATAGGTTCTATGGCGGAATCAACTACTTTAGAAAAGGAGGCATGAGATAATAGGAAATAGTCAATACGTGACGGGGTGGTGTGAGCCGCAGACAAACACGTATACTCTTTATCAATAGGATGCAAAATTGTCCAAACATCTGCTAACTGGAGCGAGGAGGCCAATTGCTGAACCCATAAGGAAGGGAGTGGGCGAGAGTGACGAGGTAGACGCTGCCGGTCCATATAGGCCACCAATAAGAATATTGCAATCACTGAAAGGGGCAAGTTTAGCAATGATATATTGCATAAAACGTTTAGAGTAAGTGTTTGGGGCATAAAGATTGCAGAGTACGTACTTAGTATGAGCCCGGGTAACCTCAGATATTACATACTGACCTAAAGGGTCACTAATAGAGGAGTGGAGGGTAGGGGAGAGCTGCTTCCTAACCAAGGTAACAACTCCACGCTTTGTAGACGTAGAAGAGGCCGCCGTTAACACAGAATAACCCATGACGTTCAATTTCAAAACTTCAGGCGGCATCAGGTGTGATTCCTGAAGCATAATCACATCAATACCTTGTTTACGGATATAAGTAAAAAGCTTGGTCCTTTTAACAGGTGAGTGGATCCCACCCACATTCCAGGAGCCAAATTTTAAGGGAGCCATCCTACGACGTTAAGGAGGTAAGAGGGGTGAGCCCATGCACAAACGAAAGCACCGGCATGTCCCAGAAGGGGAGGGGGTAGGGAACAGCACAAAATAGAAACAGGTAACCTTGCAGACATGAGGTGGGGGGGGGGGGGGGGAGGAAGGGCGATAGAAGAACTAGAAAGAATAGAAGGAGTACAGACCATATAAAGAGCAGAGAGGAATAGAAATGGAAAGTAAGAAACATAGAAACATAGAATTTGACGGCAGATAAGAACCACTTGGCCCATCTAGTCTGCCCCTTTTTTATTTTATCCTTTAGGCAATCTCAACCCTTTTTTAACCTTAATTCTTTGTAAGGATATTCATATGCCTGTCCCAAGCATGTTTAAATTGCCCTACAGTCTTAGCCTCTACCACCTCTGATGGGAGGCTATTCCACTTATCCACTACCCTTTCTGTGAAGTAATTTTTCCTTAAATTTCCCCTGAACCTCCCCCCCTCCAGTCTCAATGTATGCCCTCGAGTTCTAATACTTCTTTTCCTTTGAAGAATGTTTCCCTCCTGAACTTTGTTAAGACCCTTGATATATTTGAAAGTTTCTATCACGTCCCCCCTTTCCCTTCTCTCCTCCAAACTATACATGTTAAGATCTTTTAGCCTTTCCGGGTAAGTTTTGTGATGTAGGCCATGCACCATTTTAGTTGCCCTTCTTTGTACACTCTCTAATGTATTTATATCCTTCTGGAGATAGGGTCTCCAGAACTGGACACAGTATTCCAGATGGGGCCGTACCAATGACCTATACAGTGGCATTATCACTTCTTTTTTCCTGCTACTGATTCCTCTCCCTATGCAACCAAGCATCTGACTTGCCTTTCTCATTGCTTTGTTGCATTGCTTTCCTGCCTTCAAGTCACTTGAAATAGTGACTCCTAAATCTCTTTCCTCCTCAGTAGTTTCCATTATAGTACCCTTGATACTATACTTAGCCTTTGGGTTTTTGAGACCCAAGTGCATGATTTTGCATTTTTTAGCATTAAACTGTAGTTGCCACGTTCTTGACCATTTCTCAAGCCTACCTAGGTCATTAATCATTTGTTTGACCCCTCCCGGTGTGTCTACCCTGTTGCATATCTTTGTATCATCTGCAAAAAGGCATATCTTCCCTTCAATACCATCTGCAATGTCACCAACAAAGATATTAAAGAGAATTGGACCAAGTACAGATCCCTGGGGTACTCCACTGGTAACATTTCCCTCCATAGATTGCACTCCATTAACTACGACTGTCTGTTTCCTATCCTGCAACCAGGTTCTTATCCATTTAACTGATTTATAATCCACCCCCAGGCTTTCAAGTTTATTTAGCAGTCTGCGATGTGGGACAGTGTCAAATGCCTTACTGAAGTCTAGATATGCTACATCTACAGCTCCCCCTTGATCTATTATTTTCATCACAGAGTCAAAAAAGTCAATAAGATTTGTTTGGCATGATCTCCCACCAGTAAATCCATGCTGTTTTGGATCCTGTAAGTTGTTTGATTTAAGATATTCCACTACTCTTTCTTTTAATAGTTTTTCCATTACTTTCCCTACTACTGATGTAAGGCTTACTGGTCTGTAGTTACTTGCTTCTTCCTTGCTTCCACTTTTGTGCAGTGGAACTACATTTGCTCTTTTCCAGTCCTCTGGAATAGCACCTGTATTTAGTGACTGGTTAAATAATTCTGTTAAAGGTGTAACCAGCACATCTTTTAGCTCTTTGAGTATCCTTGGGTGTATCCCATCTGGTCCCATTGATTTATCCACTTTTTTTTGAAAGTTCTGTTAGGACCTTCTCCTCTGTAAATGTAGTTTCATCTACCTTATTTTTATGAATGTCCTTGCAACTTAACTGTGGCCCCATCCCTTCTTCTGTAGTAAATACTGAGCAAAAATAATTATTTAGGTGATCTGCTATTGCCTTGTCTCCCTCCACCAAATGCCCACTCTCTGTCTTAAGTCTTATTATTCCTCCATTTGATTTTCTCCTTTCACTTATATACTTAGAAAGAAACCAATGGAAAGGAGGGAGGAGAAGCCTCCCAACAGGTCACAGGAACAAGAGACCAGGCTTCCTAGGCAATACAGTAACATTAACACAGTAAAAAATAACATAGTAGAACTAGAGCCCCATAGGGCCGCAGCTTTAAATGAAGCGACATCCTCAAATTAGCAACTTAGAAAACATATTGCAATGAAAGGGTACAGAAGATGCCTGGAGGTAAACTGAAATCAGTGAACCGCCACACACCGCCAGCTAGGGAAATAGGGGGGGGAGGGAAGACGGGGAATAAATGGGATAATACATATCCTAACAATGTACCCAGAAGAACAATGTCCCAAACAATAAGAAAAATAAAGAAAAGAAGGACATAATAGCTAGAGCCAATTAACAGCCCACATAAGGAGACCAATGAATCACAGTTTTACCGCTCAGGTATCAAGATACACAGTGTAGTAAGCAGCAGAAGATCACCAAAGTCATACGGGTCAATTACAGGAATCAGGCCGTAAATACTGCATGGCATTGTCAGGACTAGAGAAATCCACTGTAGAATCACCAGTAAAAAGTCACAGCCGGGCTTGAAACAAAAGGGCAAAGCGGTGTCCAGACTTCACCAAGTCCGCACAAACCGAGAAGAATGCCTTGCGTACCCTAGTGACCTCGGCCAAATAATCCTGGAAGATCAGGAGCTTGTGGGTTTCCCATATCAAAGGACGTTGTTTCCTGGAGGCCTGCCAGATGGCCTCGCGATTCAGGAAATTAAGGCGGCGGAAAATTGTGACTCGCGGGCAGGAGTCTTGGTTGTTACGGGTGTGACCGATACGGTGCGCCCGTTCCACGACCAGGTCTGAGCAAGAGTCATTTACATCCAATAAGTCCAACAGGGTAGTGGTTAAGAATTGAGTGAGCGCTTCCCCTTTAAGAGATTCAGGCAGCCCTACAATACGGAGATTATTTCACCTGGACCTGTTTTCCAAATTATCCAGTTTATCCAGGACTTGGAGGTGTTGTTTGTGCAGGTCCTCATATTGTTGCTTAAGGGTAAAAACATCCTGGAAAGTCTCTCCCAAAGTAACTTCAGTAGAATGCACTCTGAGTGAGCTGCATAATATTAGCATTAGTTTCCTGCAGGGCTTGTTTAAATGATTCAGCCTGCTCCTGCATTAGGGGGGCCATTGTGGACTTAATAGCCCGCACTATGTCACTATAGCTGGCCAGTGGGGAGCAGCAAAAGTCATGAGGGGTCCCAGCATCAGTAGCTAGAGGAGAGGGAGGGTTGGAGACAGCGGGGAAAGCTGGAGGAGAATCCGCGGCTGCCATCTTGGACACGCAGCTCTTCTGATCTCGGCGGCGGCGCTGCTGTTTACTGGGCATGGAGAAGGTAAGAAACCTCTCCATGCACTCCAGGGAGCTCCCCCTGCATGCGGTGGTGGCGGTTCGGCTGGCGGCGCCCGTTGACGGGCGGTAGTGGGAGGAGAAGCTGCAGGCACAGAGGAGCAGCACTAGCTTGCTGACATCCCTGCCAGAACCGGAAGTCCAGTACATCTGTCCCTTAATGAGATAGTTTGGCTTAAGGACCTCCCTCACCATTTTCACCCTTCTGAGCGACATAGTTTAAAAAATCGCCCAGGGTGGCCAGTGCGAACGATGAACGATACGCGCTTCTGCGGGTCGTCAACAAGGTGGTGTGTTCCTGAAGCTCAATTCTGGTCATATCGTTGATGACACGGTGAATATCATTCATTGTGGCCGGTGCGAACGATGAGTGTTGACATGTAAATGCAGAACAAACGTTTATTTAAAGGCGCCAAAACCCTAAAGTCAAACGATTTAGGAATATCATTCAGTTGCTCAGTATAGCCGATCTATCCTATTCATTATCGGTCATCCAGGAGTCCAGGAAGTTCAAGGGAAAATAATGAGCAATATTGTTCATGTCGTCCAGTGTGGTAGGCCCTTTAGAATTGTCCCTGTTAAGCTGGGTACACACTAGACGACAGACAAACAATGCAATGTCATCAACGATTTCCCTTGATCTCCCGGATAAACGATATAGGGGGTCATGTGTGTACCCGCGGCTGCGCTGGCACACACATTGCGGTCGCGTTCCCGATAGATGTGACTGCAATGTGATTGACAACGGCGAGCATTTGCAAAGCGGCACGCGGCGTTGGGGGGCTGGGCAGGACCATTTTGGGGGCAGCTTTGTGACATCACACGCAGCCATTCTGATTTAAAAAATGGCGGCGATCGCCTGACGCGCTGCCAGGGGTCAACCTTAGTTCCGATACGGCTGCATCGTGAGGTGGCCTCACACATGCTGGCCGGCCTTGCCCTGTTCTCAGAGGCGGATTGGCCATAGGGTTTACAGGGAAGATTCCCGGTGGGCCAACGCACCCGTGGGGGCCTGTTTTGTTTGAGGACATATGGTCCTTTTTATAGACATAATGAGTAAGATGCAAAATAATTTGCATATATGAAAATTACTGTGATTGCAGATGATCTAGTGTATGCTCTGTCTGACTGCTTGGCTGACATATAAGATTGAGTGAATAGTGATTGGTATATGGTTAATGTAATAAGCAAGAAAATATATCTTTCTAAAGAATGATATAGTTTCCTAAATTCTGATGGTGTATCATATAATGTGCTCATAATATTTAATTTTATTTATTTTTAACTTCCACTTTGATGTTGGACATGTTCACTATCTGGAAAGTCTTAGGGTGGGGGGGTTGCTTTCTGCCACGGCTCATGGCTAGACCTTAACCTCTGGTGCTGCCCATGTGGGGCCACTAGTACAAATTTTTCCAGGGCCGCTTTTTGTTCCCAATCCGCCCCTGGGTGTGCTGGACGCAGATCTGGCTGCGTATGCAAGAGGACTCTTAGCGGGCGGGATGCCGCTGTTGGGATATTATTGACAGCCGCCATCCCGTCCGCCGGTAAAATGTATGTAACCAGCGGGGAGAGTCACCCATTTAGCTAATTGTTTTGTCTTCTGAATTTAGCATCTGATCTGAGGCCGATTTACCCATGCTGACATTTTGCATGTGGTAGAAGGACGCAGATAATAATAATGAATAATAATAGTAATAATAAAGTAATGACTGAATAGAGAGTAGGCTAAAAACAGAGTGATTGTAGAATTCCCATGGAAGGAAGAATAAAGAAAAGCCAATTAGAAGGAGTACAAAGACAGGCAGAACATTTCTATGTAAGATTTCCGTGTGACGTTACAGCGCAGGCAGCTGTTTACACACAGGGTATGTCAGACGGGCTCTGGATGTCTGGGGGTTGTGTTGTGACTTGATGAAAGCAGAGTGTAATGAGAGAAGACCAATTTCAACAAGGAGGCGGCTTTCAAGCCTTTGTTCTGAGATGTTTTTCATCCAGCTTGTACATTCGCCGCCCCACATATACTGTATATGTGTATATATATATATATATATATATATAGTTACCCCGGTGCGGCACTCGGTACTTGACAAACGGACTCTGGAAACCAGTATAGTTTAACAACGTTTCAGTGCTCGCCGGCACTATCGTCAGGTTTATAAGATTAAACAAGCCATTACATACCTTAAATACACGTGCACCCGTGAAAGACGCCGCGCCGGCGGTTGAGGGAGAACCTCCTCCTTTCCGGACGCAGCTGATTACGTCATCCTAAAGTGACTACCATCACCATAGTAACATACAAACATTAAAACAACGGATCTGTAAATGCAGAATCACATAGTTATAGAATCAAAATAACATTAGTCCCTATCTCAGCTACATATTGATACAAGTATCTAATCATCAAAAGCAGTTAAAACTCAAGTACTCATTTAGCCCGCGTGGGGCTACTACATCCAACCGGTGAATCCATTGGACCTCACGCTGAATTAATAACCGGTTTCTATCACCACCTCTCACTGGTTTTTTTACCCAGTCAATCATCCTATATTTAATGCTTGCAATTGAATGTTTTTGTTCTGCAAAGTGACGTGCAACAGGTTGATCTGCTCTAGTGCTGCTACTTAAAGCTGCTCTTATTGCAGATCTATGCATGGCCATACGATCTTTAAATCTCCCCTGGGTCTTTCCTATATATGAAAGACCACAGGGGCAGATGATCTGATATACAACATAACTTGAGTTACAAGTAAGATGGTGACGGATCAGAAATTTTTTACCTGTATGGGGGTGATAGAATGAGTCCCCTGGTATCAAGTAACTACAAGTAGTGCAGCCGCATTTAAAACATCCAAAAGCTTTCTTAGAGAGAAAGTGAACAGGTTTATTTTCCTCGTATTTACCTATGTCAGCATGTACTAATAAATCCCTAAGATTTTTCCCCCGGGTATAGCATGGCATAGGATTTATATCTCCAAACGGTAGTTGTCGATCAGATTTAATAATATGCCAGCTATCTTTAATTACCATGTTCACCTCCCTTGAGTGTGTGTTAAATTGATTGACAATGGGCATCTTATTACTCCGTTGATTGGTATTGATTTTTTTAAGCAAGGAATTCCGATCTATTCTTAAAACTTTGTCTCGAGTATGTAAGAGCATTTCTCTAGAATAGCCTCTTACTACTAATTTTTCAATAAGAACTTCAATTTGTTCAGTGGCAATCTCACTGTTCGAATTAATTCTCCAGATGCGTAACATCTGGGAATATGGTAATGAGTTCTTCAGTTTACCCGGGTGACAACTATTATACTGTAATAGAGTATTTCTGTCAGTTGATTTTATGTGCACAGATGTTACAAACTGGTTACCAATTAGTTTAATATCAACATCTAGGAAATCAATTCTTTCCTGACTCATACGGTAAGTAAATTTAACCGGACATGCACTAGAATTATTATCTTCCATTAACTTCACAAAAACATCCACAGGCCCTGTCCAGACAATAAATAAATCGTCAATAAAGCGGGTATATAATGCAATGTGAGACGATACAGCCAAATCTAAAAAGAATAATTCCTGCTCGACCACAAACATAAAAATATTGGCTATTGCCGGGGCTACTGCTGAGCCCATCGAGCAGCCACTCATTTGAATATAATATTTTTTGTCGAACAGGAAATAATTCTTCTTTAGAGTGAACTCTAAAAGTGCTAAGCAAAAATCAATAAATGCCATATCAAAGATATTACTTGCAATCAGAAACCTTTTCACTGCATATAGACAAGAATCATGTGGAATTATTGTGTATAAGCTAACCACATCAGCGCAGATCATCCATGAATTATCCGGGATCTCACGCAGTGTGGTCAGCTTATTCAGAAACATTGTTGTGTCCAACAAAAAGTTCTTATGCTGTTGTACTAAAGGTTGGAATATTGCGTCCAAATATGTAGAAATTGGTTGTGTCAATGAACCTCGAGATGACACAATTGGTCGTCCTGGTGGTGGCAATACCCCCTTGTGCACCTTGGGGAGAGTATAAAGAAGTGGTGCCACTGGATACTTAGGTAATAATGCATCTGCTAATTTCTGATCAATGATTTCATTCTGAACTGCATCCCTTAAGATATCCCCCATTAATGGAAAAAATCAAACAATTTGAAACCCAACATGCAGGAACATTGAGCACTGACCCAGAAGGTGATTGGATGAAAAAATTGGAAAACCAAGTGGCCACGTACAGGCGTGATTTATTGAAATTTAAGAGAGAAAAATTCTCAAAAGTTCAACAGGATTATGAATCACACACGGTTTACCAATGGATATCTGGGGGCAGGAACAACAGTAACAGACGACCATTTTTTCGTCGGAATCAGAAAAAAGATATCTATGGAGGATCATCCTCACAAGAGTTTAATAGCACCAACAGTGACTCAGAAATTTCTACGTCTGGATCAATCCCTTTAGGGGCTCAAACACGAGCAAAGCTATTGGCAAAAGATGCAAGAGAACCAGGAGGGGGGGCCAAAGCAAAAGGCTCAAACCCCGCCAAGAAACCACCAGCACCACGGAAGAAATAATTATAAATCTATCTTCATATGATTTATCAAAAGCAGAAAGATCTTTGCTAAGTAAGGGATTATCTTATATCCCGACTACATACTTCGATGATTTTAAGTGGCAACAAGAAAAACATCAGATGTTTAGGAAATTGAAAATTAAAGAATTTTTTAATAGGCAAAAGGTAATGGAACCAGTGGAACAAAAGAGGCATATTCCGGAACAGCTGAAAAAGATAATACCCAAATCAACATTTGATCCTAACACCAATAATGCCAGTCTCAAGACCTTCATGCGCATAGTAGATGGGAGAGTTCAGAATGTTACAAAACGTCACAGAGAGATCCACCCGAATTTGACACCAGAGGAGAGAGGAGCAATAGAATCTCTATCTAAGAATAATGAGATAATCATAAGACCGGCGGACAAAGGAGGGGCGATTGTCCTACAGGATGTCCAAGACTACCGGAGTGAAATCTTACGCCAATTATTGGATGATAAGACTTATCAACTGTTACCGGGTGATCCAGTGGACACATTTCATAGAGAATTGGGGGATATCTTAAGGGATGCAGTTCAGAATGAAATCATTGATCAGAAATTAGCAGATGCATTATTACCTAAGTATCCAGTGGCACCACTTCTTTATACTCTCCCCAAGGTGCACAAGGGGGTATTGCCACCACCAGGACGACCAATTGTGTCATCTCGAGGTTCATTGACACAACCAATTTCTACATATTTGGACGCAATATTCCAACCTTTAGTACAACAGCATAAGAACTTTTTGTTGGACACAACAATGTTTCTGAATAAGCTGACCACACTGCGTGAGATCCCGGATAATTCATGGATGATCTGCGCTGATGTGGTTAGCTTATACACAATAATTCCAAATGATTCTTGTCTATATGCAGTGAAAAGGTTTCTGATTGCAAGTAATATCTTTGATATGGCATTTATTGATTTTTGCTTAGCACTTTTAGAGTTCACTCTAAAGAAGAATTATTTCCTGTTCGACAAAAAATATTATATTCAAATGAGTGGCTGCTCGATGGGCTCAGCAGTAGCCCCGGCAATAGCCAATATTTTTATGTTTGTGGTCGAGCAGGAATTATTCTTTTTAGATTTGGCTGTATCGTCTCACATTGCATTATATACCCGCTTTATTGACGATTTATTTATTGTCTGGACAGGGCCTGTGGATGTTTTTGTGAAGTTAATGGAAGATAATAATTCTAGTGCATGTCCGGTTAAATTTACTTACCGTATGAGTCAGGAAAGAATTGATTTCCTAGATGTTGATATTAAACTAATTGGTAACCAGTTTGTAACATCTGTGCACATAAAATCAACTGACAGAAATACTCTATTACAGTATAATAGTTGTCACCCGGGTAAACTAAAGAACTCATTACCATATTCCCAGATGTTACGCATCTGGAGAATTAATTCGAACAGTGAGATTGCCACTGAACAAATTGAAGTTCTTATTGAAAAATTAGTAGTAAGAGGCTATTCTAGAGAAATGCTCTTACATACTCGAGACAAAGTTTTAAGAATAGATCGGAATTCCTTGCTTAAAAAAATCAATACCAATCAACGGAGTAATAAGATGCCCATTGTCAATCAATTTAACACACACTCAAGGGAGGTGAACATGGTAATTAAAGATAGCTGGCATATTATTAAATCTGATCGACAACTACCGTTTGGAGATATAAATCCTATGCCATGCTATACCCGGGGGAAAAATCTTAGGGATTTATTAGTACATGCTGACATAGGTAAATACGAGGAAAATAAACCTGTTCACTTTCTCTCTAAGAAAGCTTTTGGATGTTTTAAATGCGGCTGCACTACTTGTAGTTACTTGATACCAGGGGACTCATTCTATCACCCCCATACAGGTAAAAAATTTCTGATCCGTCACCATCTTACTTGTAACTCAAGTTATGTTGTATATCAGATCATCTGCCCCTGTGGTCTTTCATATATAGGAAAGACCCAGGGGAGATTTAAAGATCGTATGGCCATGCATAGATCTGCAATAAGAGCAGCTTTAAGTAGCAGCACTAGAGCAGATCAACCTGTTGCACGTCACTTTGCAGAACAAAAACATTCAATTGCAAGCATTAAATATAGGATGATTGACTGGGTAAAAAAACCAGTGAGAGGTGGTGATAGAAACCGGTTATTAATTCAGCGTGAGGTCCAATGGATTCACCGGTTGGATGTAGTAGCCCCACGCGGGCTAAATGAGTACTTGAGTTTTAACTGCTTTTGATGATTAGATACTTGTATCAATATGTAGCTGAGATAGGGACTAATGTTATTTTGATTCTATAACTATGTGATTCTGCATTTACAGATCCGTTGTTTTAATGTTTGTATGTTACTATGGTGATGGTAGTCACTTTAGGATGACGTAATCAGCTGCGTCCGGAAAGGAGGAGGTTCTCCCTCAACCGCCGGCGCGGCGTCTTTCACGGGTGCACGTGTATTTAAGGTATGTAATGGCTTGTTTAATCTTATAAACCTGACGATAGTGCCGGCGAGCACTGAAACGTTGTTAAACTATACTGGTTTCCAGAGTCCGTTTGTCAAGTACCGAGTGCCGCACCGGGGTAACTATATGTATGTACTGCAGTACATGTGAAGGCACCGGTATATTATTATAGCTTCATCGAGGAGTGCCGGACCTATGCTACCGTATATATATATATATATATATATATATATATATGTATGTATGTATGTATATATATTTTTATTTTTGTTTGCTAATTTGTCATTGGAGTAAAAAGAAATATTTTTCATTTTGCAAAAAGTTGCAGGAGAATAATAAGGCAGCGTCACTTGGGGCTCTATGTATCATGAAAGATTGTTATATGCGGCGCTTGTAACTATGGTTTATTACTGTGCTACCTACTTTGATGCGTAGTTCTTTGTAAGGATATTCATTTGTGTATCCTAAGCATGTTTATATTACTCTACTGTCTGAGGGGGTGATTCAGAGATGGACGCAGATTGCTGCTGCGCTGTCAGGCGGATGGTCATCATTTTTTTTAATCGGAGCGGCTGCGTGTGACATCATGCAGCCGCTCCAAAAACGAACACGACATGCTATTTCTCTTAACCACCACCCTTTCTGTGAAGTAAAGTTTCCTTATATTTCCCCTGAACCTCCCCCCTCCAGTCTCAGTGCATGTCCTCCTGTTCTAATACTTCTCCTGTACCTTGTAAAAACCTTTATATGCTGTACTGTATGTGAAACTCTCTATCATGTCCCCCGTTCCCTTGTCTGCTCCAAACTGTTGTATACATATTAAGATCTTTTAGTCTTTCCGGGTAAGTTGTGTGATGTAGGCCATGCACCATTTTGGTTGCCCTTATTGTACTTTCAGGGGCGTAGCTTTGCCAGACGGGGCCCCATAGCATACTTCCATGCCGCGGAACAGGCCCGCTGCCGCCGCGCGTGCCCCCACCCCCCAGTGGATTACTCCATAGAAACCCCTTCCCTGCAGCACTCACCATTTGGGCGGGATCCGGTCTGAAGATCGACAGTGTCTAGGTCGACAATGTTTAGGTCGACCACTATAGGTCGACAGTCACTAGGTCGACATGGAGGGAAGGTCGACAGGGTTTCTAGGTCGACATGTGCTAGGTCGACAGGTCTAAAGGTCGACATGAGTTTTTCACATTTTTTTTCTTTTTTTGAATTTTTTCATACTTAACGATCCACGTGGACTACGATTGGAACGGTAAAGTGTGCCGAGCGAAGCGGTAGCGGAGCGAAGGCACCATGCCCGAAGCATGGCGAGCAAAGCGAACCATGCGAGGGGACGCGGTGCACTAATTTGGGATCCCGGTCACTCTACGAAGAAAACGACACAAAAAAAAAAATCCTCATGTCGACCTTTAGACCTGTCGACCTAGCACATGTCGACCTAGAAACCCTGTCGACCTTCCATCCATGTCGACCTAGTGACTGTCGACCTATAGTGGTCGACCTAAACATTGTCGACCTAGACACTGTCGATTTGATGAACCACACCCCATTTGGGCTGCTCTGCCGCCTCATTCGCTCTCCCGGCCGGCCCGGCTCCACCTCGTGTCTCCTCCCAGACGTTGTGAGGAGGCGTGGCCGTGGTCCAGGGATGTCCCTGCAGACTCAGCCATGCCTCCTCCCAGCATTAATACTCAGGAGAGGCGGAGCTGACGGCCGGATGAGCAGGTGTGACTGCAACCTAAAGGTAAAAGATACCGGGGCTCACTCAGTAACTACAGTAGGTGCAGGGGAAGGCTCGGGCCCCACAGATAACTCGGGCCCCATAGCAGTTGCATCCCCTGCACCTATGATAGCGACGCCCTTGTGTACAGTCTATAATTATTAATATCCTTCTTAAGATATTGCCTCCAGTACTGAACACCGTATTCCAGATGAGGCTGTACCGGGTTCAGTATGACATACCTACAATCAAAATTCCGACGATCAAAATACAGACAACAATTGACCGATAGTCAAAATATCGACAAGGTCAAAATACCAACATTTAAAATGTCGACAGGTCAAAAAGTCAACATGAGGTTTTCATTGTAGTGTGTGTGTGTGTGTGTGTGTGTGTGTGTGTGTGTGTGTGTGTGTGTGTGTGTGTGTGTGTGTGTGTGGACATAGGTCGACATGGACACCATATAAGTGTACCGTGTCCCCTCGCATGGCTCGCTTTGGGCAAATTATTGTATTCCCTCTCCAGGTCCACTGGGATGGTAAAGGATGAACAAGTCGGGTTCAATGAAAAAAATCATAAAAAATCATGTAAACTTTTTGACCTGTCAACATTTTTAAATGTCGATATTTTGACCTTGTCAGTATTTCAAATGTCGGGATTTTGACCATGTCAGTATTTCATATGTCAGGATTTTGTCCTTGTCGGGATTTTGATTGTAGGTAAGTTGACCGCATCCCGCCGTACCAATGACCTATACAGTGGCATTATTACTTCTTTCTGCTGCTGATTCCTCTCCCAATGCAGCCAAGCATCTGACTAGCCTTCCTCATTGCCTTGTTACATTGCTTACCTGCCTTTATGTCACCTGAAATAGTGACTCCTAGATCCCTTTCCTCCTCAGTAGTTTCCAGTATGGTGCCATTAATACTATATTTATACCGGAACGCTTTTCATAACCACTCGTTGAGCCAGTTTATTTACAAATAAACGTATAACACGAAGATCCATATGAAGACATTTATCAGCATGAAATATGTATAATACAGCGGCTTGTAAAAGTATTCAACCCCCTAATAAGTCTACAGGTCTGTCTGTATTACAGATAAGACTTACGCAGATTGTTCCAGGCAATGTTTGCATTGCGAAACACTTAAAGTACATTATCAAACATGATAATTCATTATTTGTCTGCAGATTAAGAAAATAAAAAACAAAATAAAATCCGGGGTGGAATTGTGTGTGCTAGGTGTAATTGGCTTATGTATGCATGATAAAGAATCTGAATTGACATCTGGGAAGATTAGTGTAGGGTCACTCATTGGGGGTCATTTCAAGTTGATCGTAGCTGTGCTAAATTTAGCACAGCTACGATCATTCACACTGACATGCGGGGAGACGCCCAGCACAGGGCTATCCCGCCCCACATGTCAGTCCCCCCCCCCCCCCCCCCCCCTGCAGAAGTGCAAAGGCATCGCACAGCGGTGATGCCTTTGCACTTCAAGAGTAGCTCCCGGCCAGCGCAGCTTTAGCGTGCTGGCCGGGAGCTACTCATCGCTCCCCGGCCCGCAGCGGCTGCGTGTGATGTCACGCAGCCGCTGCGGCCCGCCCCCCGTTCGGTCCGGCCACCTCTGTGTTGGCCGGACCGCTCCCACAAAATGGCGGCCAAATCCGCCGTTCCGCCCCCTCCCGCCCAGCGATCGCCTCTGCCTGTCAATCAGGCAGAGGCGATCGCAGCCCTGCTATGGCCTTCGGCCGTCTGGCATGCGCCGGCGCATGCGCAGTAGGGACCCGTTCGCTCGGCTGCGACAAAAAGCAGCAAGCGAACGGGTCAGAATGACCCCCAATATACCTTCCAAGATCGGAATATTTGAAATTCAGGCCACAGCCAATGGGAGTAGCTGTGTTCAATCCAGTGGGTGTGTCCACGTCAAAGTGGGCCTGATCTTGCCCCCAGGGGCTGTTGCTAGACCACCTTGAACCTTTTTCTCTCCACTAAAGACATTTCTTCAATGCCAACATTGAAAGGGCTTCAACCAGGGCTTAAACTTGAATCAATGCCCAGTCCTTATTATAAATCGAGATAAATAGAACACTAATCCAGCTACATGATCATAACCCAAAATAACACTATATTACTCAACAAGTGTTAGGTTCTAAGGGGTATATTTACTAAAAGTCAATTTTGAGCGATTTCAGAACGATTAAAATTGATCTTAATCGATGTTGGGCTTCGAGGGCTAAAACTGTAGATGAGCGGGTTCGGATTTACTCGGTTCTTTACGCCAGAATTATCGTTGTTTCTTATTTTCTGGATTTTTCTTATTGGCTAACCAAAACACGTGACATCCGATAGCCAATAACGAGATTCGGGTAAATCCGAGTAAAACCGAACCCGCTCATCTCTAGCTAAAACACACATTTATTAACTGATGAATTTTGTATATTAATCATTAAATGTTAGTAAATGTGTGTTTTAGCCCTGGATGCCCTAAAGCGATTAAGATCAATTTTAATCATCTGAAATCGATTAAAAACTAAAATCGACCTTTAGTAAATATACCGCTAAGCCTTAATGCAGATGTGTGTAAGAAGATAGACTGGAATTCCAGCTAAACTGAATCGCTTAAGATTCTAACCAGTCAACCGTAGACCTCCATCTCTTGGTTACAGTCATTTGCACAGGATGGGAGATACTGGTTTCACTTAACTCGCAATCATTTAAATCACTTTCCATTTTGACAGCTTTAAATACATCATAAGACGATCTTGTAAAGATTGCCGAACCATTGCACAATATAACCCAGGCTGGTCCCTGCGATGTGATGAGGGCTTGTAGATAGTGCTGTCAAGTACATAGATGTAATATCTTATCACATATGCTCCAAAATAATAATATTTATGTTTTGATAAGAAAGTTTCCAATAGTGATGTCATTTAAATGATGGTAAAATATACAGGGTGATTCAAAAGTCGCAGTACACCCTTTTGTTTCAAAAACTGTGCAGGAAATGGGAAAATTTAATACTCCAGTAAGGTATGGGTGAGGTGTGCTATCTTTTAGGGTAGGTACCGAACATGGGTGCCATCTTGAAATCGGCCATCTTGAGTCTGTCAGTTTTTTCAAATGGAAAGGGGGTTTTGTAACATGTCAAACAACATCAGAATTTGCTGAAAAGTTTATTGCTGCAAACAGATTTGAAATAGCAGTTATGGTTCAAAAGTTACAACACTTTTTTGCTGCAGGTAACTGAAGATGGTTTTGATAAAAGAGGAGGGAATTGAGGTAATTTTGATGTCTGGGGAACGAAGTTTCCGTGTTATAACTGCAGATTTTAACAACCGCCACCCAGAAAGACGTCTGTCTCCCACTGTGGCACTCTAACACAGTGACAAGATTGCGCCGCACATGCGCAGTAATAGGTTCGGTGACTGTTTCAGATGTATTAAATGAAGACAGCCTAGTTCCAAGCAGCCATGTTGTACAAGAACAGTTGAACACAGGAAACCACACCCCCATTAGAAGCGGTATCCAGTCTCTAGGTCGACAGTCATTAGGTCGACCACTATTGGTTGACATGCATTAGGTCGACGGGGTTTCTATGTCAACATGTTCTAGGTCGACATGACAAAAGTTTGACATGAGTTTTTCATAATTTTTTTTTTTCATTTTTTGATCTTTTTAATACTTTAGTATCCACGTGGACTACAGTTGGGAATGGTACCTTGCCCGCGAGCCATGCGAGGGGACACGGTGCACTAATTGGGGTTCCCCGTCACTCTACACAGAAAACGACGCATTTTTTTTTTTAAACCTTATGTCGACCTTTTGTCATGTCACCCTTGCTCATGTCGACCTAATGCTTGTGTTGACCTATTTTGGGTGTCGACTTAGTTACTGTCGACCAATAGTGGTCGACCTAGGCACTGTCGACCCTATGAACCACACCCTCGGAAGCAGCTACATCTAGAAAACTCACATGGCACCACTAGGTGGGGCCAAATGATAAGATTAACATTATAGAAACAGCGACCATCTTGGTTAGGGAATGAAGGCCCCCTGTAGGAAGCAATATTGAATATGCTCAGTAGAACACTCACATTTACTACTTTAAAACAGACTTGGCTAATTTAAAACAAGCAATTATTTTTACGGGACTACGTGGACATCTATTGGGAATAGTAACCTGTGGGGAGTGAAGAGAGCCACCATGCCAGAAGTGTGGCGAGCATCAACGTTTCTACTGACGGTGGTCACATAACATGGAATATACAAGATTTGGCCTAAAAAAACACCAAAAACTTGTGTTGATCTTTGCCATGTCAACCTTTTGATCCTGTCGACCTTTTGAACGTCAAATTTTTGTACCTGTCGACCTATTGCATGTCGAATATATGTTGTTGACCTATTGACTATCTTTCTAGACACTATAGATCTATTATACCACACCCGTTGTACCAGGTGGCAGTAAAATCAGAACTCGTCATCCATGTGTAGGGCCGGTTCTAGATCAAGTGGAGCCTAGACCGAGAACTCACTGCCCCATGGTCTCTTTCACACACTACCCCCATAGCCATACACAATGCCTCCCTAGCTACACACACTGACCCCATAGCCACACACAATGCCCCCCTACCCGAACACACTGCCCCCTTAGCCACACACAATGCCCCCTTAGCCACACACAATGCCCCCTTAGCCACACACAATGCCCCCCTAGCCACACACAATGCCCCCATAGCCACACACAATGCCCCCCTAGCTACACACAATGCCCCCCTAGCTACACACACTGCCCCCGTAGCCACACACAACTCCCCCCTATCCACACACACTGCCCCCCTAGCCACACACAATGCCCCCCTAGCCACACACAATGCCCCCTAGCCACACACAATGCCCCCCTAGCTACACACACTGCCCCCGTAGCCACACACAATGCCCCCCTATCCACACACTCACTGCCCCCCTATCCACACACACTGCCCCCCTATCCACACACACTGCCCCCATAGCCACACACACTGCCCCCATAGCCACACACACTGCCCCCATAGCCACACACACTGCCCCCATAGCCACACACACTGCCCCCCTAGCCACACACACTGCCCCCCTAGCCACACACACTGCCCCCATAGCCACATACAATGCCCCCATAGCCACACACAATGACCCCCCTAGCCACACACAATGGTGCCCTAGCTACACGTACTTCCCCCCTAGCCACACACACTGCCCCCATAGCCACACACAATGCCCTCCTAGCCACACACACTGCCCCCATAGCCACACACAATGCCCCCCCTAGCTACACACACTGCCCCCTAGCCATACACACTGCCCCCGTAGCCACACACACTGCCCCCATAGCCACACACAATGCCCCCCTAGCCACACACACTGCCCCCATATCCATACACAATGCCCCCCTAGCTACACGTACTTCCCCAATAGCCACACATACTGCAAAAGTCCATAAAATGTATCTCAGCCTACAATCACAATGCCCCCGACAGACCACACACGCACTCACTCTCTCACTGCCCGCATGGACCTATGCTTATGTTCCTCCTACTTCAGCTTCAGTCCGCTACTCGCACTCTTCTGCGTTGGGAGCCTGCCCACAATGAATGATGAGGAGGAGTCGGATCATGCTGGGAGTGGCAGAGGGCAGCCAGTGCCGTCACTGTCAACAGCCGGGCCAGACAGACATTAAGCCTCAGGTGCAAGGCTGCGCCCTTCAAGGCTACGACACTCCAGACGATGGCCTGGTCAGCTTGTGCCGTGAGCCGCCCCTGAGCCTAGTATTAAAGGGCTTGTGTTGGTTATCACTTTGGGAGGGTCTCCTCATCATTTTGTTCTTATTTAGATTTAACAGTTTATTTTTATTTTATTTTTACAAAATAATATACAGAAACCTGCAAAATGGCAATCATAAATGAAGAGGGAAGCCCAGGAGCAGAGCATTGTGTCCCTCCTGGAGTGGGTCATGTTGGGAGATATGCTATAGAGAACAGGTTCTCAAACTCAGTCCTCAGGACCCCACACGGTGCATGTTTTGCAGATCTCCTCACAGAATCGCAAGTGAAATAATTAGCTCCACCTGAGGACCTTTTAAAATGTGTCAGTGAGTAATTAATACACCTGTGCACCTGCTGGGTTACCTGCAAAACATGCACTGTGTGGGGTCCTGAGGACCGAGTTTGAGAACCTGTGGTATAGAGTGAGTCAGGAAAGGTTTGAATGATCTCACGGTAAGAGGTCTGTGTGTTTTGTTCCAGGATATCTGACGAAACTACTGCAGAATCACACAGTGTCCGCCTGTGACGGGGAACATCTGACCCTGCAGTGCCCTCGTCATTCCACGGTCAGCATCCTGTCTGCATTTTATGGGCGTCCTTTGCAGGGTTCACCGGCCTGCGCCCCGCCGGACGCCATGCACACCCCTCATCACACGTGCCTTGCGCAGACTGCGCTGCAAGTAAGTGCCTGCTGCCTTCATCCCTGATATAAACCAACACAGCGGTATCGGGGCAGTGAGCGCAGTGTACGCTGTAAAGTACAGATGTCCCTGTCATAACTCATATCTCCAGCAACTGTACAGAACCATTCTGATTGCAATAACAAGTTTTATTTCATTGATAACATTTTGCAGCTAAAACATACTGGCTCGTTACTGGGCTGATTGCGGAGTCATAATTACTCAGAACTAATTGTATATAGTCACTCGTGTGTAGGGAATACATACACACAATCCCAGCTGTTGGGATGCCAGTGGTCACATGACCTATAGCGACATCCTGACACTGAAGAGCACATCAGCGGACGGGGTAAGTATTTTTCCCTTCCCTGTCCCCTTACCCTAATGCTCGGTGGGGGTGGCGGCTATGGCTAATCCCCCGGGGTTGGTGGCTACGGCTAACCCTCAGAGGGTGGCGGCTATGGCTAACCACCCCCCTAGTGCCTAACCCTAACCTCCCGCTAGTGCTGAACTCTCACTCTCCATTTTCTAATTGGATTCAGTGTTATTTGGGTTCTATTTGTGTAATCTATCAAAGGCTCTTTACCAAGTTTCTCCAGCGAAAACTTCCCTATACAGTACTTGAACAATTGTACCACTGCGACTCCACCTTCATTATCACCGGCAGAATAATTGGAAACACTTATCAATATTTTTAATGTTATTTTGGTTTTATATTTACAAGTGGAACTGAAAGTCCAATTCCAAGCTTCTAGTTCCAAGCAGGGCCACACTGGCCATCTGGCACTTCAGGCAAATGCCAGAAGGGTCAATGGCTGGATGAGCCGGTCCGACCAAACACAGAGCCACACTGGCCAAGCAAAACACCCGTCCCACACCGTGGCAGGTGTACATGGCATGCCAGAAAGCCAGGCCCCCCTGACTTGTGGCATGCAACCATGAACTATGGCCACGGCCCCCTTGTTGAGTGGTTGCCAGGGCTGCTTCAAGACACCAGTCCATCCCTACCTACAAACACATGATCACAAAGACTGGCCCGGTGACGCAGTACATTTCACATCTGCCATGGCAATATATTATTAGTAAATTATAGTGATAGGAGGATATCTATCTCTACGATTAACCGTGATAAGAAGCAAGTCTTATCACCTCTTTTTAGTAAATATGAGGCCCTGTGTTGGCTAAACCTAGGCCCTTTAAAAAATATGAGGCCCTGTGTTGGCTAAACTTATGATACCAATTTACTGAGCACTTGCGACGTCTTACGGATTCTTAGAAATTTTGTCTCAGGTTATAAACAAAAACACGTTTTCAGTGGCGTATCTATAATGAGTGCAGGGTGAGCAATGCACATGGGCCCCTGGGTCCGTGGGGGCCCACACCACACACCCTGAAAAATGTCGCAGCAGCTATTTTATTGGTAATTTGCGCAGGCACATTAGACATGAGCACAGTGCCAGAGTATACTTAACCTGCACCGGCCGCTAGAGAGGAGGTGGCCCGCACACACGGAGACAGCACACTGGCCCCCTCATCTTCCCTCCACTATAAATATGAAGCAAATATGTTTTAATATGACGTTGTAGAGGAGATGCAGCAACCCTTGAGGGTCTATTTATCATTTAAAATTTGCAGCATACCCACAAATATTAAGTATCACCCCAATGTATGAAGGAGGAGCCGCAGCAGATAGAAACATAGAATATGTCGGCAGATAAGAACCACTTGGCCCATCTAGTCTGCCCCTTTTTTTTTTTTTTTTTTTCTCTAACCTTAATTGATCCTTATTTCTTTGTAAGGATATCCTTATGTCTATCCCATGCATGTTTAAATTGCTCTACTGTCTTAATTGCTCTACTGTCTTAAGGGCCCTACACACTTAAAGATTATCTGTCCAATCTGCCTGATTGGAAAGAAAATCTGGAAATGTCTGGGAGCAAATGACAATTGACTATTTGCTCTCAAACCCTGGAAAACACAAAAATGGACTTACAGACAAATTGGTTAAGTTTGTTACATTAAACAAATTCATCAGAACAACCATTTGTCCATTTTCTTGATTTTGGGAGTGAATTGTTGATTGTCATTTGCTCCCAGACATTGCCAGATTTTCTTTCCAATCAACCAGATTGGACAGATAATTTTTAAGTGTGTAGGGCCCTTTAGCCTCTACCACCTCCGATGGGAGTCTATTCCACTTGTCCACTACCCTTTCTGTGAAGTAATTTTTCCGCAAATTTCCCCTGAACCTCCCCCCCTCCAGTCTCAATGCATGTCCTCGTGTCCTATTGCTTCTCTTCATTTGGAGAATGTTTCCCTCCTGGACTTTGTTAAAACCCTTGATATATTTGAAAGTTTCTATCATGTCCCCCCTACCCCTTCTCTGCTCCAAACTATACATATTGAGATATTTCTGATATATGCTGCAGTCCCCCCATTTCCATCAGAAGCTGCAACCCCCATAGAAACATGCAACGTTTTCATATTTACCTCAGCTCAAGAGAGCGCTAGCCGTTGTAGCACGTGGGCTGATGCGTTACTTCACAAAAATATTGCGGAGATGGGCTCAGGGGCGGTTTAACTGTGTGCGCAGTAGACTCATTGGGCGGTATTCAATTATTTTCACCCCCTTCCACACCGGTTCTGTTTCTGCTGACGGGTGTGGTATAATCATTTCAGCTCGCTATCCCCGGGGTAGCGAGGGCGCCCAACCCTTTATGCAGCTAAACAGGATTATTATAGGCGCGAAATGCGCGATAGGGGGGATCACTTTAGAAAGGAGATTGGGCGTGATATATAATTTGAATACCGCCCATTGAGCCGTAGTCTGAGCATGTGCAGGTCTCCGGAAACATGGCGCCGTGTGCACTGCATCCATTATAGATGCGCCATTGAATGGACGCCTTTCCCTGTCCTGGCCCTGAAATATTTAAATGTAAATAGGAATATCTCCAAGAAGAGTGGACATAAAAAAAATAAGATTATTATGGCTTTCTAACAATTTGCCTCCCCATTTTTTTATTTATTGGGGAGGGGGGGGGGGGGGGGGAATATATTTTCAATTATTTCATACATAGTTTTATGATTTTTATTTTTTTTTAGACAAAAAGAGTCTCACATGACACAATGTGTAGATAAGAAATCAGGCAGGAAAGTGTATAGGGCTGAGTTTCCTTCCTTAATATAATGTGACACAGAGCACAAGATAAGATCGGCTGAGTACATGTGTATATGTATGTGGAGATGCGTGCGATAGCTTATTGTCTGCATGTATATAACCCCCCGCACTGTAAATGCATACGCTGTCTCTGGTTGTGATATTCTGTATTCACAAGGGTCTCCGTATCTTATTGTTGCAGAAAGTACTGGATGAGTGCCAGAACCTGAGGTCCTGCCAGCTTCCCGTGAACAGCCGCGTTTTTGGGCTGGACCCGTGTCCTGGTACAATCAAATATCTGCTGGTGTCTTACAAGTGCAAACCTAGTAAGTGGTGCTTTTTACTGTGTCTGTGCAAGTGCCACTTACAGCTTCTGTGCGGCATTCGCCTGCCAGAGAATAGCTGTAAACAGTGTTAAACTCATGTAACACAGGTGCTAAAGTGATGCCAGCCTACGTCAAGCTGGTGCAAGGTTATATCATGTTAAAAGAACACTATGGGAGCTGTTAGCAAACCAAAAAAGTTAGCAAAATCATGTTACACTGCAGGTGGGGCAGATGTAACATGTGCAGAGAGAGTTAGATTTGGGTGGGTTATATTGTTTCTGTGCAGGGCAAATACTGGCTGCTTTATTTTTACACTGCAATTTAGATTTCAGTTTGAACACACCCCACCCAAATCTAACTCTCACTGCACATGTTACATCTTTCCCACCTGCAGTGCAACATGGTTTAGCCCAATTGCTAACTTTTTTGGTTTGCTAACAACTCTATCACCATTGGCATACACACGGAGAGATCCATGCTTAATTTCTAAGCAATCTAGTCAGATTACTTAAGGCCAGTACTCACGGCCCGATGCGGGAGAGATGTGTGCTGAGCGAACCGCTCAGCACACATCTCTCCAGCCGCTCAGCACAGCGCGATGTGTGCTGAGCGTGCAGGGGAAGACGGGGGGGGGGGGGGGGGGGGGGGGGCTACTCATTTCACCCAGCGGGTGAAGTGAGAGACCTGCTAGATTGGCCTGCATGCAGGCCAATCTAGCACCAGCGATAGCGATGCGCGGGGCTGCGCATCGCTATCGCTGTTAGGGGTACACACGGAGCGATCATGCTTAAAATCTAAGCAATGTAGTCAGATTGCTTAGATTATCGCTCCGTGTGTACCCCCCTTTAGAATTTAAGCACGGATATGTTTGTACCCCCCATATCACAGTGCGTGTGGCCAATTTTAGATCTTGATACTCTAATGGAGATACAGTCGGCCTGCAGGCACACGGATTCCAAATGAATACAGCAAACATGTTATCTTCCTAACAATGATAAGAGGACAGAACTTCAAATTCTAAAACACTGTAACAAAAAAAATGGCTACTGGTGTGCTCTGGCCTGGGCCCCCTGACATGCCCAGGCCCGGATAATCTGTACGATGCACCACAGGCAGGGCCGTCTTTTCATATGGGATCAGTTGCCAAAGGACCCCAGGAGTATAAGGGCCCTAGACTAATAGCTGAGGGTTCCCTTTTTCCAGGGGTACCAGATTTTTTAAAATCGGCCCTGGGGAACCGGAGATATCCAACTTCAAAGCAGTTGTCCCCCTCCGAGCCTGTTAATTTCTCTTCCCAGACAGATATCTCAGGTTCTGTCTGACTAAAGGTGGGTACACACTGGTCGATATATCGGCCGTTCTCTTGAACGGCCGATATATCGCGGGTCCGTCGGCCAGTGTGTACGGGCGATACGTCTGTGAACTCCGTCGTTCACAGATGTATCGAGTCGGCCCCGCTGCACAGCCGACGGCCAATATATCTACCGATATATTGGCGCGTCGCTGTGTGTGTACGGGCGACCAGCCGGCCGCCCGCACACATGCAGCGGCAGCCGACGGTGATTGACAGCTGAACTGGGCGGGCATGTGTACACGGCCGCCCAGTTCATGATGTCAGTCCCCGACTGATCGGACAGTGTGTATGCTCAACACACTGCCCGATCCGTCCATAGATATATCTGCCTTTAGAGTTTTCCTGAGGATAAAATTCAAAAGCTGTGACTCTCCCCATTCAGTGGACACTGGCAGCTTGTCTCTACTATGCCCAGAACCAGAGATATCAGCCTTCCAGCAGCTGGTCCCTGCTCCAGCTCCACACTCCTGGTATGCAGTTTTATATATTCGTTGGTGGATGGCTCTGGCTCCTAAACTTTGATCCCCAAGTCCCCAGTACTTCCTGAAAGTTGGGACTCTCTAGATTTTTTTTATCCAATTAAAAGCTAAGAAATCTATTTCTAGAACTGGAGATATCTGCAGTCAAGCAAGCTGCTCTCCCACCGGAAAATGATGAATATTAAGCCCACTCCACTATCCACCCCTCCCCTGAGTATTAAACACCCCATACCACACTGGAAGTCATGTACTGGGGCACTTTCATTCAGCCCAATGCCCCCTTCTACAGTTCAGTGTTCTCCCTCCCACCCCATCTCCCACCATCTGTGCAGTAAAGGAGTAATTAGCAGAAATTACTGCTCCAGGTCCTACGTGCTGAGCGGAAGGTAGAACACCCTCTACCGCCCACGGGACATCGAAGCTGCCACTGATAGCACCCCCACCCCTACCGCTGGTGGGGCTAATGTAACATGTGCAGAGACTTAGATTTGGGTGGGTTAAATTGTTTCTGTGCAGGGCAAATACTGGCTGCTTTATTTTTACACTGCAATTTAGATTTTAGTTTGAACACACCACACCCAAATCTAATGGGCCCTACACACATACCGATCTACTGCCGAGCTGCCCGACGGCGTATACGGCCGACGGGCGACCCGGCGGCGGGGGGGAGGTGACGCGGGGAGTGAAGTCTCCCCCCGTCACCCGGTTCCATAACACTGCACGCTAATATGGACAATCTCTTCCATATTGATCTGCATGCATAAGCGACGGGGCACCAACGATTAACAAGCGCGGGGCCGCGCATTGTTAATCGTTTGTGCCTACACACAGAACGATATGAACGAGTTCTGGTTCATTTATGAACGAGAGCGTTCATATCGTTCTGTTTTATCTGCCAGTGTGTAGGGGCCCATAACTCTCTCTGCACATGTTAGATCTGCCCCACCTGCAGTGCACATGGTTTTTCCAACTAGTGTGCTTTTTTGGTATGCTATCAAACCTGAATAAGGTGCAGTGAACGCCAAAGGTTACAGTTTGTCTCTGTCCAATGGGAGCTCACTGTATCCACCAGTGTGAGATGTACAGTAATAAATAGGAAGGTTTATTTTCAGCATTAGAACAGCCTGTTGTCACAGGATTCTGGTCCCTAGACTGACTGTCTCAGAAGAAAAGAGATTGTTGTGTTAATGACTTCAGTGATTGACTCATTTTTTGATCCCGTCAGGCTGCAGCTCTCAGTCCCATTAACACGAATCTTTATTGTTTCATTTTATGACTGGCTACCAAATACATCTCTGTTTATACATATTTCATCCATTTATGTTTCCTGAAACTTATACTAGGAGAATAGGGTGGTTACACACGGCTGAATGGATCTGATATCCGAGAGAGGGTCCAGTTGGGATGGTAGAAGGAAGCAGAGGTCAGAGCAGGAGCGTAGTTAAACAAGCCAGGCAGTCAGTACCTGGGTAACTAAGCAGAGACGTAGTCAAGGACAAGCCAGCTCAGGACACAGGTATCACTAGAGCACTGCAGGCAAGATAACAGGGAGAAAGCACAATAATCAGGCAATGGAACAGGAAGCTGCTTCCGCTGATTGGCCACTGAGCAGAAACAGGTGACGTTCATTTAGTGATTAGGAATCCCTGGGAATAGTTCCCAGACCCGCTGCAGAGATCCAAGGGTCAGTTACTGACCTAGATGTGGTGGGTTTGGAATGTAGATCAGTGACTGTGACACTTGCTGTAGACACTGGCTTGAATCGTAGTTTTATAGTGGACGTGTCGGTTACATACTGAATGCTGCCACATCTCCCTGTATAGCCACACCCCAGCACCTGGGCCCTGTTCAGCTCTTAACAGCCCACCATATAAAGGCCCAGATTTATCAAGCCTTGGAGAGTGATAAAATGCACGGTGATAAAGTATCAACCAATCTGCTCCTAACTGTCATTTTTCAAACACAGCCTGTAACATGGACGTTAGGAGCTGATTGGCTGGACCTTGACCACCGTGCAATTTATCACTCTCCAAGGCTTGATAAATCTGGGCTATAACAATAGTGTGCTCGCAGGGTGTATACATATAATATAACTAGGTGCTTCATCGCGCCCTACGGGCGCTCTTCACATCGTCGCAAGGGGCTACGCCCCCTTAACCCTTGCATGCCTTTCTGGGGTTCAATATTTGTATTATATGAAGTATTACCTGCATTCCTTTGTTAGTGGTTAAATATTGCACAATGAAAGTGCGTGCGATGGTGAAGGAGGCGCAGCCCCTTGCGACAGCGTGAACAGCACCTGCAGGGCATGATGTACAGAATGTAGCGGGTGCGGGGGGGACTGGGGATGGGGGAGGGTGTCTGTAGATACTGCGGGTGGAGGGAGGGCAGAAGCGGGAGGGGCCCTGATGGGGAAGGGTCGGGAGGTGCTGCGGATGGGGGAGGGGCAGAGGAGTGGGGGCTGCAGATGGGGGAGGGGTCCGGAGGCACTGCAGGTGGGGGAGGGGCAGGGGTGCCATGGGTGGGAGAGGGGCAGGTGCGGGGATGTTGTGGATGGGTGAAGGGTTCCAGAGGTGCTGTGGGATGGGAAGGGGCGGGGGTGCCGGGGGTGGGGTAGAAGGTCCGGAGGCACCATGGGTGGGGGAGGGGCAGGTACAGGTGGTGTGGCGGATGGGGAAGGGGGTCTTGAGGCGCTGCAAGTGGTGGAGGGGCAGGTGTGGGGGTGCCGTGGGTGGGGGAGGGGTGGGGGAGGGGGGGACCACGGATTGAGGAGGGTGTCTGCAGATGCTGCGGGTGGAGGGGGGGCAGGTGTGGTGGGAGACATATATGGGGGGTCGATGGTGGAGGGGGGGTCGATGGTGGAGGGGGCCTGGAGGTGCTTTGGGTGGTGGAGGGGCGGGGGATTGGGAGCCGCGGGTGATGTAGGGGGTCTGGAGGCACAGCGTGTGGGGGAGGGGTGGAGTGCCGCATGTGGTGGAGGGGAAGGTAAGGAGGTGTGGTGCATTGGGGAGGGGTCTGGAGGCGCTGCGGGTACTGTACCTGCCAAAAAGGTAGTTGGAGGGTATGCAGTAACAGGGCCAGGATAGGGGTGACAGGGCCAGGACAGGGGTGACAGGGTCAGAACAGGGGTGACAGGGCCAGGACAGGGGTGACAGGGCCAGGACAGGGGTGACAGGGCCAGAACAGGGGTGACAGGGTCAGAACAGGGGTGATGGGGCCAGGACAGGGGTGATGGGGCCAGGACAGGGGTGACGGGGCCAGGACAGGGCCGACGGGGCCAGGACAGAAATGACAGGGACATGATAGGGGTGACATGGCCCGGGTAGGGGCGGCAGGACCAGGACAGGGGTGACAGGGCCAGTATAGGGGTGACAGGGCAAGCACAGGGGTGACAGGGCCAGGATAGGGGTAACAGGGCCAGCATAAGGGTGACAGGGCCAGGATAAGGGTGAAAGGGCCAGGATAAGGGTGACAGGGCAAGGCCAGGGGTGACAGGGACATGACAGAACACAGGGCACGTGAGAGATTGGTATTAGGGACAGAACAGTGGTGACAGACAGATGTGTCTTACCGGAGTCACTGCTGCTGGCTGCTGCTGTTCCACTCCAACCTGTTGGGATCTGCTGCTGGTGGAGACTTGGCATGGCTGACTCTCTCAGGCTGGAGTCCTGCTTCCTCTGCCCGTCCGCATCCCCCCCCCCCCCCCTCCTCAGTCACACCGCAGACCTCGCGCAGCTGCCGGGCACTGTGGTAAGGGGAGACTGGGAGTGACTGGTTATCCCCCAGGAGACGCTGCGGCTGGAGGGAGGAGGGGGTTATAGTATGCACGCGGCGCGGACCTCGCGGCTGCCGGGCACTGTGGAAAGGGGAGACTGGAAGTGACTGGTTAGCTCCCAGGAGACGCTGCGGCTGGAGGGAGGAGGGGGTCGGAGCCTGCAAGCAGCGCTGACTTCTGCAGCGCTACCCGCCGGCTAAAGTGTGTGAAGGAGCTGGGCGCACCTCACTGCGGGTGGCAGCGCTGCAGCTAGCGGTGGGGTTGCTGGGGCTGGAGATAACAGAGGCAGTACGGAACCTGCACAGCGGCAGGTGCCCCACAAAACTGCAGCTAAGAAGCGTGGAGTGTGCCAGAAAGTGACGCTTCTCCACGCCAGAGAGCCCCTGCTGAGTATGCTGATGTGGGGGGTCAAGCACATAGTGAGCCGGTGCCCAATCTGTCTGTATGGCATACCCCCTCACACACCCCCATACCTCCCAACTGTCCTGATTTTCGCGGGACAGTCCCATTTTTTTGGGTCTGTCCCGCTGTCCCACCCGTGGGCCGCAGTGTCCCCCCGGTGGGGGGGGCAGTTGGGAAGCTCCTGAACTCGCTGTTCTGCTTAGCAGAGCTGCGGTGAATAGACGCTGTGCACATGCGCACAGCGTCTATTTAGTGGAGACAGTGGGAGAGGGGGCATCAGGGGGTACGGATTAAGGGGGGGTTCCGGCAGCAGAGCCGGATTAAGGGGGGGGGGGGGGGGGGGCAGGGGGTATGTACCGTGGGCCCCACAGTTATAGGGGGCCCCGGGCTGGAGTAGCTCTGTCCCAGCTCTGAAGCTCCCCGTCCTGCCAGCAGCAGCATTGTGCTACAGTCAGCACACTCTGCTGCGTGTTGGCAGGTCTGTGGTGGTGCAGGGAGGCTGCAGCCTCCCTGCTTTCTTCTGCCTGTGCGGGTGTGTAGGGGGGAGTGACCAGCCCCTCTGGATTTACCCCTAGCTGAGGGGCCAAAATCCCATTTAAAAAAAACAAACTCAGGAATTTGCATAGGAGGGCGTGGCCACGCGGGCCGCGATTAGGCCAGGCCCCCAAACCCCCAGCAGTCACAGCGATGAGATAGGCCCCCCCCCGTCTCAAGTGTCCTGGGCCCCCCGGACTCATAATCCGCCCCTGGGGGCATGCCAGCAGCTCACTGAGCGCTGGGCATGCCCCCTCACTGACGAAAACAGGGGCCCTCCCGTGAAGCCACTCCCCTTTTCGTTGGCCACGCCCCTTTTCGCTGTCTGTGTGTCCCTCCTTCTGCCTGAAGAAAACTGGGAGGTATGCACCCCTGCCTGTGCCATGCCCATACCATCTGCTTCTGCTCCTAGTCTCCTATAGATTTGCCCAGATCTGTGACTCATTTGACTAACTCCGCCCAGTGTTGTGACTCCGCCCAGCATTAGCAAATGAGTCACAAAGTCACAGATCTGGGCTATTATATAGGAGATGCTATATAACAATGTCAGGACAGGCCCAGATGGTGTCTATGTATAATATAACAATATCAGGAGGGAGACTTGGGCGGGCATCCAGCATGGCCGCTTTTTATCGCTTTCTGCACAGGGGCTCGAGTGATCCATAATAATCCTCCCTTCTCTACCTCATTGGGAACATTTACTATATGGGAGAGTGGTCCCCATGTACTGAGGAACATTTTGCTACCATCCTCGCCCCTGTGGACCTATTGATCACCGAAGTAGAGCCGTCTTTATAGATGGCGTGGATGGCTGCCTGATTTTGGCACGAACCCCGGGGGGAACGCGCCTGAAGACTCGGAGCGCCGATCACCCTGCTCCCTTCTCTCACCTCGTGTGGCTGACCCGCTCCATTCACGGGATCATAACGGCAGGCGTCTCTCGTGGTGCCTAGGGAGGTGGGGTCCCTGCTGTGGAAGCCCGACGCGTGGCCTGTGAACTCCCGGAACCGCTCTCTGGTGACCCGGGCCCTGGACGGAGGGCTTTGCCACCGGAACATCGGGCCGCCGCTGAAGGATTCCGGGTGTTGTGGTCTGGAGGCCTGACCTGCTGGCCGGAATATCCCCCTGGCCGTGACGCCGCGGTGGGGTCTGCTGGGGCTGGCGACGCTGCAGTTTGCCAAATAGGAGACGTAGCAGTGGGGCTGCCTTCCTGTCTCTCTCCGGCGGCGGCTGGGGCGCGGCGTGCACTAACCTCCGCTGTGTGCCCGGACTGCTGTATGCTGGTGACGCCTGGGACGATCCGCCTTGGTTGGCCTTTTCCCCATTCGACCTATTAGTCTGCTGGACCCGCCGATGCCTGTTCTGACCTGTGCCGTTGAGGCTGTCTGCTGGGGCTGGCTGTGTGTCCCTTCCTGCTGCTGGTGCCCGGAGAACCTGGAGGCTTCTTTTTCGGGACCCTCTACAGATCCAGGCTGTCGCGGGGGCTGACTTAGCCAGAAGCTATTAACTCCCCTTAACACTCCAGGTACTAACTCTGTTTGTCCCCCCCTCCACTTTTTACTAACAACCCCCCCTCCTTTTTCTCTTCTTTATTGCCCCTTACTTGGTACCGTCCCCCCTCTTGTGTGCTCCTCTTCCCCTTCCCGCGATACACCTTCCCCTTCCCCGATTACAGCTACCCTCACTTGATTCCTTTTTCCTCTCTCCTATTGCATAAGCACTTGCTCCGTGTATGCTGGGGTGTCTCCTTTAGTGCTTGGGACTGTGGGCCGCTGAGCTGGACATTACTGGGACTTTGTGAGGGATTGTTCCTGCTCCCTGTGGATTCTGTTGCTACACCTATTGTGCTTCCCCGCTCATTAGCTTGCCGAACCGACTGTTGTACTAGGGGGCAAAATATTGCACTGGTTGATACACCTCACGGACACCCCACTGCTGGAAGGGAGCCCAGATTGCCTGCGGTTTGGCTGCGGGGTTCAGATATTCTCAACTGTGTGTTCGATTACGGGATCTCTGACCACAATCCCTAATTGCTGTTCTTGGCCCATTATCACATATTCTAAATTGTATTTGAGCCATTTGTTATTCTCTTTTCTCTATCGTCCTAAGTGGATGCTGGGGTTCCTGAAAGGACCATGGGGAATAGCGGCTCCGCAGGAGACAGGGCACAAAAAAGTAAAGCTTTACTAGGTCAGGTGGTGTGCACTGGCTCCTCCCCCTATGACCCTCCTCCAGACTCCAGTTAGATTTTGTGCCCGAACGAGAAGGGTGCAATCTAGGTGGCTCTCCTAAAGAGCTGCTTAGAGAAAGTTTAGTTTAGGTTTTTTTCTTTACAGTGAGTCCTGCTGGCAACAGGATCACTGCAACGTGGGACTTAGGGGGAAAGTAGTAAACTCACCTGCATGCAGAGTGGATTTGCTGCTTGGCTACTGGACACCATTAGCTCCAGAGGGATCGAACACAGGCCCAGCCGTGGAGTCCGGTCCCGGAGCCGCGCCGCCGACCCCCTTGCAGATGCTGAAGCGTGAAGAGGTCCGGAAACCGGCGGCTGAAGACTCCTCAGTCTTCATAAGGTAGCGCACAGCACTGCAGCTGTGCGCCATTTTCCTCTCAGCACACTTCACTGGGCAGTCACTGAGGGTGCAGAGCGCTGGGGGGGGGCGCTCTGAGAGGCAAATATAAACCTTATACAAGGCTAAAAATACCTCACATATAGCCCATAGGGGCTATATGGAGATATTTAACCCCTGCCTGACTGGAAAAATAGCGGGAGAAGAACCCGCCGAAAAAGGGGCGGGGCCTATCTCCTCAGCACACGGCGCCATTTTCTGTCACAGCTCCGCTGGTCAGAACGGCTCCCAGGTCTCTCCCCTGCACTGCACTACAGAAACAGGGTAAAACAGAGAGGGGGGGCACATTAATGGCTATATATATATATATTAAAGCAGCTATAAGGGAGCACTTAATATAAGGATATCCCTTGTATATATAGCGCTTTGTGGTGTGTGCTGGCAGACTCTCCCTCTGTCTCCCCAAAAGGGCTAGTGGGTCCTGTCTTCATTAGAGCATTCCCTGTGAGTTTGCGGTGTGTGTCGGTACGTGGTGTCGACATGTATGAGGACGATATTGGTGTGGAGGCGGAGCAATTGCCAAATATGCAGATGTCACCCCCCAGGGGGTCGACACCAGAATGGATGCCTTTATTTGTGGAATTACGTGATGGTTTATCTTCCCTTAAACAGTCAGTTGAGGACATGAGGCGGCCGGACAATCAATTAATGCCTGTACAGGCGCCTCAAACACCGTCAGGGGCTGTAAAACGCCCTTTGCCTCAGTCGGTCGACACAGACCCAGACACGGGCACTGATTCCAGTGACGACGGTAGAAATTCAAACGTATTTTCCAGTAGGGCCACACGTTATATGATTTTGGCAATGAAGGAGACGTTACATTTAGCTGATACTACAGATACCGTAAAACAGGGTATTATGTATGGTGTAAAAAAACTACAAACAGTTTTTTCCTGAATCAGAAGAATTAAATGACGTGTGTGATGAAGCGTGGGTTGCTCCTGATAAAAAGTTGATAATTTCAAAAAAGTTATTGGCATTATACCCTTTCCCGCCAGAGGTTAGGGCGCGCTGGGAAACACCCCCTAAGGTGGACAAGGCGCTCACACGCTTATCCAAACAAGTGGCGTTACCCTCTCCTGAGACGGCCGCACTTAAGGATCCATCAGATAGAAAGATGGAAGTTATTCAAAAGAATATATACACACATGCAGGTGTTATACTACGACCAGCTATAGCAACTGCCTGGATGTGCAGTGCTGGAGTAGTTTGGTCAGAATCCCTGATTGAAAATATTGATACCCTAGATAGGGACAATGTTTTACTGTCGTTAGAACAAATAAAGGATGCATTTATCTATATGCGTGATGCACAGAGGGATATTTGCACACTGGCATCTCGGATGAGTGCTATGTCCATTTCAGCCAGAAGAGCCTTATGGACACGACAGTGGACAGGCGATGCGGATTCAAAACGTCACATGGAGGTTTTGCCGTATAAAGGGGAGGAGTTATTTGGAGTTGGTCTATCAGACTTGGTGGCCACGGCTACTGCCGGGAAATCCACTTTTTTACCTCAAGTCACTCCCCAACAGAGAAAGGCACCGACCTTTCAACCGCAGCCTTTTCGCTCCTACAAAAATAAGAGAGCAAAGGGCTTGTCGTACCTGCCACGAGGCAGAGGAAGAGGGAAGAGACACCAACAGGCAGCTCCTTCCCAGGAACAGAAGCCCTCCCCGGCTCCTGCAAAAACCTCAGCATGACGCTGGGGCCTCTCAAGCGGACTCGGGGACAGTGGGGGGCCGTCTCAAAAATTACAGCGCGCAGTGGGCTCACTCGCAGGTAGACCCCTGGATCCTGCAGATAATATCTCAGGGGTACAGGTTGGAATTAGAGACGGATCCTCCTCATCGTTTCCTGAAGTCTGCCTTACCAACCGTCTCTTCCGAAAGGGAGAGGGTGTTGGAAGCCATTCACAAGCTGTACGCTCAGCAGGTGATAGTCAAAGTACCCCTATTACAACAAGGAAAGGGGTATTATTCCACTCTATTTGTGGTACCGAAGCCGGATGGCTCGGTAAGGCCTATTCTAAATCTGAAGTCCTTGAACCTCTACATAAAAAAGTTCAAGTTCAAGATGGAGTCACTCAGAGCAGTGATAGCGAACCTGGAAGAAGGGGACTTTATGGTATCCTTGGACATCAAGGATGCGTATCTACACGTTCCGATTTACCCCGCACACCAGGGGTACCTCAGGTTCATTGTTCAAAACTGTCACTATCAGTTTCAGACGCTGCCGTTCGGATTGTCCACGGCGCCTCGGGTCTTTACCAAGGTAATGGCCGAGATGATGATTCTTCTTCGAAGAAAAGGCGTATTAGTTATCCCATACTTGGACGATCTCCTAATAAGGGCAAGGTCCAGAGAACAGCTGGAGACAGCTTTAGCACTATCTCAAGAGGTGCTAAGACAACACGGGTGGATTCTGAATATTCCAAAATCCCATTTAATCCCGACAACTCGTCTGCTGTTCCTAGGAATGATTCTGGACACGGTTCAGAAAAAGGTTTTCCTTCCAGAGGAAAAAGCCAAGGAGTTATCCGATCTGGTCAGGAACCTCCTAAAACCAGGAAAAGTGTCAGTACATCAATGCACAAGAGTCCTGGGAAAAATGGTGGCTTCTTACGAAGCAATTCCATTCGGCAGATTCCATGCAAGAATATTCCAAAGGGATCTGTTGGACAAATGGTCAGGGTCGCATCTGCAGATGCACCTGCGAATAACCCTGTCACCAAAGACAAGGGTGTCACTTCTGTGGTGGTTGCAGAAGGCTCACCTATTAGAAGGCCGCAGATTCGGCATTCAGGATTGGATCCTGGTGACCACGGACGCCAGCCTGAGAGGCTGGGGAGCAGTCACACAAGGAAGAAACTTCCAGGGAGTATGGACGAGTCTGGAAAAGTCTCTTCACATAAACATTCTGGAACTAAGAGCAATCTACAATGCTCTAAGCCAGGCGGAACTTCTCCTGCAAGGAAAGCCGGTGTTGATTCAGTCGGACAACATCACGGCGGTCGCCCATGTAAACAGGCAGGGCGGCACAAGAAGCAGGAGTGCAATGGCAGAAGCTGCCAAGATTCTTCGCTGGGCGGAGAATCACGTGATAGCACTGTCAGCAGTGTTCATCCCGGGCGTGGACAACTGGGAAGCAGACTTCCTCAGCAGACACGATCTTCATCCGGGAGAGTGGGGTCTACATCCAGAAGTCTTCAACATGTTAATAGACCGTTGGGAAAGACCAATTGTAGACATGATGGCGTCTCGCCTCAACAAGAAACTGGACAAATATTGCGCCAGGTCAAGAGATCCACAGGCAATAGCTGTGGACGCACTGGTAACTCCTTGGGTGTACCAGTCAGTGTATGTGTTTCCTCCTCTGCCGCTCATACCAAAGGTATTGAAGATCATACGGCAAAGAAGAGTAAGAACAATACTAGTGGTTCCGGATTGGCCGAGAAGGACTTGGTATCCGGAACTTCAAGAGATGCTCACGGACGAACCGTGGCCTCTACCTCTGAGAAGGGACCTGCTACAGCAGGGTCCCTGTCTTTTTCAAGACTTACCGCGGCTGCGTTTGACGGCATGGCGGTTGAACGCCAGATCCTAAAAGGGAAAGGCATTCCAGAAGAAGTCATTCCTACCTTGATTAAGGCACGGAAGGAAGTCACCGTGAAACATTATCACCGCATTTGGCGAAAATATGTAGCGTGGTGCGAGGATCGGAGGGTTCCGACGGAGGAATTCCAACTGGGTCGTTTCCTACATTTCCTGCAATCAGGATTATCTATGGGTCTCAAATTGGGATCCATTAAGGTTCAAATTTCGGCCCTGTCAATATTCTTCCAAAAAGAATTGGCCTCTGTCCCTGAGGTCCAGACTTTTGTCAAGGGAGTACTGCATATACAGCCTCCTGTGGTGCCTCCGGTGGCACCGTGGGATCTAAATGTAGTTTTAGATTTCCTCAAATCCCATTGGTTTGAACCATTGAAAAAGGTGGATTTGAAATATCTCACATTGAAAGTGACTATGTTACTAGCCCTGGCATCTGCCAGGAGAGTATCTGAATTGGCGGCTTTATCTTATAAAAGTCCTTATCTAATCTTCCATTCGGATAGGGCAGAACTGCGGACTCGTCCGCATTTTCTCCCTAAAGTGGTATCAGCATTTCATCTGAACCAACCTATTGTGGTGCCTGCGGCCACTAGCGACTTGGAGGACTCCAAGTTGTTGGACGTTGTCAGAGCCTTAAAAATATACATTGCAAGGACGGCTGGAGTCAGAAAATCTGACTCGCTGTTTATATTGTATGCACCCAACAAGTTGGGCGCACCTGCTTCTAAGCAGTAGATTGCTCGTTGGATTTGTAACACAATTCAACTTGCACATTCTGTGGCAGGCCTGCCACAGCCTAAAACTGTAAAAGCCCACTCCACAAGGAAGGTGGGCTCATCTTGGGCGGCTGCCCGAGGGGTCTCGGCATTACAACTCTGCCGAGCAGCTACGTGGTCGGGGGAGAACACGTTTGTAAAATTTTACAAATTTGATACCCTGGCAAAGGAGGACCTGGAGTTCTCTCATTCGGTGCTGCAGAGTCATCCGCACTCTCCCGCCCGTTTGGGAGCTTTGGTATAATCCCCATGGTCCTTTCAGGAACCCCAGCATCCACTTAGGACGATAGAGAAAATAAGAATTTACTTACCGATAATTCTATTTCTCGGAGTCCGTAGTGGATGCTGGGCGCCCATCCCAAGTGCGGATTATCTGCAATACTTGTACATAGTTATTGTTAACTAATTCGGGTTATTGTTAAGGAGCCATCTTTAAGAGGCCCTTTCTGTTGTCATACTGTTAACTGGGTTTAGATCACAAGTTGTACGGTGTGATTGGTGTGGCTGGTATGAGTCTTACCCGGGATTCAAAATGCCTCCCTTATTGTGTATGCTCGTCCGGGCACAGTACCTAACTGGAGTCTGGAGGAGGGTCATAGGGGGAGGAGCCAGTGCACACCACCTGACCTAGTAAAGCTTTACTTTTTTGTGCCCTGTCTCCTGCGGAGCCGCTATTCCCCATGGTCCTTTCAGGAACCCCAGCATCCACTACGGACTCCGAGAAATAGAATTATCGGTAAGTAAATTCTTATTTTTTTTTATTTATTTTTTATTTTTATTCTCACATTATCGAGTATAATATTGTACTTCTTTCTCTCTTCCTGTGATGAACTCAATGTGACGTTTGTTATTTTGTACACACCAAAGCTTATATGCGATATATTTCTGTTTCTCCTATATGGAAATTTCTATGTGACGTTTATTATTTTCTTTCTCCAGCGAATTTGATTGTATTCTTTTCCATATTTCCTTGATTGCTTTAGCCATATATTCAGCTCTACTGGCTCCTGAAGCAACCTTCATGTACCATTTGTTATTTCTCTATCGTCCTTGTGGATGCTGGGGTTCCTGAAAGGACCATGGGGAATAGCGGCTCCGCAGGAGACAGGGCACAAAAAGTAAAGCTTTCCGATCAGGTGGTGTGCACTGGCTCCTCCCCCTATGACCCTCCTCCAGACTCCAGTTAGATTTTTGTGCCCGGCCGAGAAGGGTGCAATCTAGGTGGCTCTCCTAAAGAGCTGCTTAGAGAAAGTTTAGCTTAGGTTTTTTATTTTACAGTGAGTCCTGCTGGCAACAGGATCACTGCAACGAGGGACTTAGGGGAGAAGGAGTGAACTCACCTGCGTGCAGGATGGATTGGCTTCTTGGCTACTGGACATCAGCTCCAGAGGGACGATCACAGGTACAGCCTGGATGGTCACCGGAGCCGCGCCGCCGGCCCCCTTGCAGATGCTGAAGTAAGAAGAGGTCCAGAATCGGCGGCTGAAGACTCCTGCAGTCTTCTAAAGGTAGCGCACAGCACTGCAGCTGTGCGCCATTTTCCTCTCAGCACACTTCACACGGCAGTCACTGAGGGTGCAGGGCGCTGGGAGGGGGGCGCCCTGGGAGGCAAATGAAAACCTTTTTTTGGCGAAAAATACCTCACATATAGCCCCCAGAGGCTATATGGAGATATTTAACCCCTGCCAAGATTCACTAAATAGCGGGAGACGAGCCCGCCGAAAAAGGGGCGGGGCCTATCTCCTCAGCACACAGCGCCATTTTCTCTCACAGAAAGCCTGGAGAGAAGGCTCCCAGGCTCTCCCCTGCACTGCACTACAGAAACAGGGTTAAAACAGAGAGGGGGGGCACTGATTTTGGCGATATTGAGATATATATAAAGATGCTATAAGGGAAAACACTTATATAAGGTTGTCCCTATATAATTATAGCGTTTTGGTGTGTGCTGGCAAACTCTCCCTCTGTCTCCCCAAAGGGCTAGTGTGGGTCCTGTCCTCTGTCAGAGCATTCCCGGTGTGTGTGCTGTGTGTCGGTACGTGTGTGTCGACATGTATGAGGACGATGTTGGTGAGGAGGCGGAGAAATTGCCTGTAATGGTGATGTCACTCTCTAGGGAGTCGACACCGGAATGGATGGCTTATTTAGGGAATTACGTGAGAATGTCAACACGCTGCAAGGTCGGTTGACGACGTGAGACGGCCGACAAACTATTAGTACCGGTCCAGGCGTCTCAGAAACACCGTCAGGGGCGTTAAAAACGCCCATTTACCTCAGTCGGTCGACACAGACACGGACACTGAATCCAGTGTCGACGGTGAATAAACAAACGTATTTCTCATTAGGGCCACACGTTAAGGGCAATGAAGGAGGTGTTGCATATTTCTGATACTACAAGTACCACAAAAAAGGGTATTATGTGGGAGTGAAAAAACTACCTGTAGTTTTTCCTGAATCAGATAAAATAAAATGAAGTGTGTGATGATGCGTGGGGTTACCCCGATAGCAAATATTGGCGTTATACCCTTTCCCGCCAGAAAAACACCCCTTAGGGTGATAAGGCGCTCACACGCTTATCAAGTGGCGTTACCGTCTCCAGATACGGCCGCCCTCAAGGAGCCAGCTGATAGGAAGCTGGAAAGATATCCTAAAAAGTATATACACACATACGGTGGTTATACTGCGACCAGCGATCGCCATCAGCCTGGAGATGCAGTGCTGGGTTGGCTTGGTCGGATTCCCTGACTGAAAATATTTTATTCATATAGAGCATTTAATAGGATGCATTCTATATATATGTACGTGAGATGCACAGAGGGATATTTGCTCTCTGGCATCAAGATAAGTACGTTGTCCATATCACCCAGAAGATGTCATGGACACGACAGTGGTCAGGTGATACAGATCCCATACGGCACATGGAAGTATTGCCGTATAAAGGGAAGGAGTTAGTTGGGGTCGGTCCATCGGACCTGGGGACCACGGCAACAGCTGGGATATCCAACCTTTTTACCCCAAGTTACATCTCAGCTGAAAAAGACACCGTCTTTTCAGCCTCAATCCTTCCTTTTCCCATGAGGGCATGCAGGCAAAAGGCCAGTCATATCTGCCCAGACATAGAGGTAAGGGAAGTAGACTGCAGCAGGCAGCCCCTTCCCAGGAAAAGAAGCCCTCCACCGCGTCTGCCAAGTCCTCAGCATGACGCTGGGGCCATGCAAGCGGACTCAAGGTGGGGGGGGTAGTCTCAAGAGTCTCAGCGCGCAGTGGGATCACTCGCAGGTTGACCCCTAGATAGTACAAGTATTATCCCAGGGGTACAGATTGGAGAGTCGAGACATCTTCTCCTCGCAGGTTTCTGAAGTCTGCTTTACCAACGGCTCCCTCCGACAGGGAGGCAGCATTGGAAACAATTCACAAGCTGTATATCCAGCAGGTGATAATCAAAGTACCCCTCCTACAACAAGGAAAAGGGTATTATTTTTCCACACTATATTGTGGTACTGACGCCAGACGGCTTGGTGAGACATAGTCTAAACTGAAATCTTTGAACACTTACATAAAAGGTTCAAATCGAGATGGAGTCACTCAGAGCAGTGATAGCGAACCGGAAAAAAGGGGACTATATGGTGTCCCTGGACATCAAGGATTACCTCCATGTCCAAATTTGCCCTTCTCAACAAGGGTACCTCTGGTTCGTGGTACAGAACTGTCAATATCAGTTTCAGACGATGCCGTTTGAATTATCCACGGCACCCCGGGCCTTTTACCAAGGTAATGGCCGAAAAGATGTTTCTTCAAAGAAAAAAGGCATCTAAATTATCCCTTACTTGGACGATATCCTGAAAAGGGCAAGTTCCAGAGAACAGTTGGAGGTCGGAAGAGCACTATCTAAAGTAGTTCTACGACAGCACGACTGGATTCTAAATATTCCAAGAATCGCAGCTGTTTTCCGACGATACGTCTGCTGTTCCTAGGAATGATTCTGGGCATAGTCCAGAAAAAGGTGTTCCTCCGGGAGGAAAAAGCCAAGGAGTTATTCGACCTAGTCAGAAACCTCCTAAAACCAGGCCAAGTATCAGTGCATCAATGCACAGGAGTCCTGGGAAAAATGGTGGCTTCTTACGAAGCGATTCCATTCGGCAGATCTCAGGGGATTTGCTGGACGAATGGTCCGGATCGCATTTTCAGATGCATCAGCGGATAATCCTGTCTCCAAGGACAAGGGTGTCTCTTCTGTGGGGGCTGCAGAGTGCTCATCTTTTAGAGGGCAGCACACTCAGCATTCAGGACTGTGTTCTGGGGACCACGGATACCAGCCTGAGAGGCTGGGGAGTAGTCACACAGGGAAAAAATTTCCAAGGAAGTGTGGTCAAGTCTGGAGACTTCTCTCCACATGAATATACTGGAGCTAAGGGCAATTTACAATGCTCTGAGCCTAGGAAGACTCCTGCTTCAAAGTCAACCGGTGCTGATCCAGTAGGACATCATCATGGCGGTCGCCCACGTTATCAGACGGGGCGACACAAGAAGCAGGAGGGCAATGACAGCAAGGATTCTTCGCTGGGCGGAAAATCATGTGATAACACTGTCAGCAGTGTTCATTCCGGGAGTGGGCAACTGGGAAGATTTCCTCAGCATAAATGAATTCCACCCGGAAAAGTGGAAACTTAATCTGGAAGTTTCCACATGATTGTAAACCGTTGGGAAAGACCAAAGGTGGTTATGATGGCGTCCCACCTGAAGCGCCAGGTCAAGAGACACTCAGGCAATAGCTGGGACGCTCTGGTAACACCGTCGGTGTACCAGTCGGTGTATGTGTTCCATCCTCTGCTTTTCATACCCAATGTATTGAAAATGATAGGAAGGAGAGGAGTAAGAACTATACTCGTGGCTCCGGTTTGGCCAAGAAGGACTTGGTTCCCGGAACTTAAAGAGATACTAAGAAGGGTCTTGATTCGGCAAGAACCGTGTCTGTTCCGGGACTTACCGCAGCTGCGTTGACGCCAAGGCGGGTGAACGCCGGATCCTAAGGGAAAGAGGCATTCCGGAAGAGGTCATCCCTACCCTGGTCAGAGCCAGGAAGGAGGTGACCGCACAACATTATCACCACTTAGGTGAAAATATGTGCCAGGGTGTGAGTCCAGGAAGGCTCCACGGAAGAATTTCAACTAGGTTAATTTCTACATTTCCTGCAAACAGGAGTGTCTATGGGTCTCAAATTGGGTCCATTAAGGTTCAAATTTCGGCCTGTTGATTTTCTTCCAGAAAGAAATTGGCTTCAGTTCCTGAAGTCCAGAAGTTGTTAAGGGAGTACTGCATATACAGCCCCTTTGATGTCTCCAGTGGCACTGGGCGATCTCAACGTAGTTTTGGGATTCCTAAAAAAAATCACATTGGTTTAAACAACTCAAATCTGTGGATTTGATATATCTCACATGGAAAATGACCATGCTGTTGGTCCTGGCCTCGGCCAGGCGAGTGTCAGAATTGGCGGCTTTATCTCACAAAGCCATATCTGATTGTCCATTCGGACAGAGCAAAGCTGCGGACTCGTCCCCAGTTTCTCCTTAAGGTGGTGTCAGCGTTTCACCTGAACCAGCTTATTGTGGTACCTGCGGCTACTAGGGACTTGGAGGACTCCAAGTTGCTGGATGTTATCAGGGCCCTGAAAATATAGTTTCCAGGTTGGCTGGAGTCAGGAAATCTGACTTGCTGTTTATCCTGTATGCACCCAACAATGCTGGGTGCTTCTGCTTCTAAGCAGTCGATTGCTCGTGGGATTGGTAGCACAATTCAACTTGCACATTCTGTGGCAGGCCTGCCACAGTCTAAATCTGTTAAGGCCCATTCCACAAGGAAGGTGGGCTCATCTTGGGCGGCTGCCCGAGGGGTCTCGGCATTACAACTTTGCCGAGCAGCTACGTGGTCGGGGGAGAACACGTTTGTAAAATTCTACAAATTTGATACCCTGGCAAAAGAGGACCTGGAGTTCTCTCATTCGGTGCTGCAGAGTCATCCGCACTCTCCCGCCCGTTTGGGAGCTTTGGTATAATCCCCATGGTCCTTTCAGGAACCCCAGCATCCACAAGGACGATAGAGAAAATAAGAATTTACTTACCGATAATTCTATTTCTCGGAGTCCGTAGTGGATGCTGGGCGCCCATCCCAAGTGCGGATTATCTGCAATACTTGTACATAGTTATTGCTAACTAAATCGGGTTATTGTTGTTGTGAGCCATCTTTTCAGAGGCTCCGCTGTTATCATACTGTTAACTGGGTTCAGATCACAGGTTGTACAGTGTGATTGGTGTGGCTGGTATGAGTCTTACCCGGGATTCAAAATTCCTCCCTTATTGTGTACGCTCGTCCGGGCACAGTACCTAACTGGAGTCTGGAGGAGGGTCATAGGGGGAGGAGCCAGTGCACACCACCTGATCGGAAAGCTTTACTTTTTGTGCCCTGTCTCCTGCGGAGCCGCTATTCCCCATGGTCCTTTCAGGAACCCCAGCATCCACTACGGACTCCGAGAAATAGAATTATCGGTAAGTAAATTCTTATTTTTTCTTATACCATCATGTGACGTTTGTTATTTTTACTCAGACATTCTATTCCGTATTGCTTGACATATTATATTGTTTCTAGATATATGTTCTCACCACAGCCGAGAATTACCGTAGTTTGTTGCTGGGGCTGTTCCATGGGCTTTCTCGCAGGTTGCGGTATGCTTTAGATAATAAGGGTTGGTTTAACACATCCGCTCGAGCTTTATATGTAATCACCTCTGTTTTTCCGCCACTGTCCATATCTGGGGGAACACTATTTGTGGGAGACGTTGATTGTTCTGCATTTCATTCTCCGGGGTATGGATAAATACCTCGACAAGACCATGCCTCCGAAACAGTCCAACACCTCTTACAAAGCAGGGAAGGGGAAAGAAGCCCCCCCTAAATCGGGTCCACCATCCCCGGTTGGACATGGGTCGGAATCACCTAACTCACCTAGTGATAAATCTCCCCCTCTGACGGCAAAAGATTTCAGATTTCCTTATGCCCTTGCTTGATAAGCGATTCGACGACCTACAGACCCGCTTAGAAACGGGTTTGGCTCGCATAGACTCTCATGCGACGCGTCTTACTGCGTTGGAAACGAGATTGGGGGACACTGAGGACTTGGTCCAATCCTGTCAGAAGGGGATATCATCCCAACATAAATATATACAACAACTGCAGGATAAGGTTGAGGACCTGGAGAATAGATCTCGTAGGAATAACCTTCGATTTATAGGCATTCCGGAGTCCTTGCTGGGCCAGGCCCTCTCCTCCTATCTTTCTATTGACCTCCCAAATTCGTTGGGAATCATAGATGATATGGAAATCCCTCATCTCGAAAGAGTTCATAGACTGGGGGCGATGCTGGATGGGACGCGGAAGCGCTCCCGCCCGGTCATTGCTCGCTACCTAGACTACAGGGCCAAAGAACAAGTTCTCACAGCTTATCGTAAAACTAGGGAATTGTTGGTCAAGGGTCACAAGATCCTGATATTTCAGGATTTCTCGGCTGCAGTGGCTCAGAAAAGAAAGGAATTCTCTGATGTATGCTCCCATTTACATAGGAACAATATCAGGTTTGCCTTGTTGTACCCAGCCAAACTGCAGGTCTCAGAGAATGGTAATCATATGTTTTACACAGACCCGGAAGTGGCGAGAACTCACTTTTTGACTCACAAATTCCCATCAAAGTCGCCTGCTATCTAGGGTATCTGTCGGTGAGATGCCATGGGTTGACTGTTTAGGGTACCCCCGCCTCGGGCGGATGTGTGTTTGCCTATTACTTGTTTTTTTTTTCCCTTCTCTTATAGTTTTTACTGTAATTTACTATAAGCATCCATTTTTACTAATTTAGTAATTATTTTGTTAGTATTTTGTGTGCGCACCACTAGACCTAGTTGGTGCCCACCATGTTTTTGGTTGTTAGGAAAATGTTAGAAAATAGAGTTATGAGTCATTATGGATCACTATTGTTATTTCAAATATTAAGACTGTGCTATACATTTCACGTTGCGCTGATGTTTGTGCAGTTGAACTCACTGCTACCCAGGCGGTCTTGGGTTGGGAGGGGAGCCGCCACTGTCCGCTTGAATGTATTGCTTACCTGTCAAGTTTCTCACTGCCCTGTGGGGATTGGGTAGCCATGCCGTCTACAGTTTCTTCCTCATCTGAGGTAATACCCCCGAAACCGATACAATTCGTTTCTTGGAATGTGGGAGGACTTAATTCCCCAGTCAAACGACGACGTGTGGTCACGCATCTTAAACGCTTCCACCCGGATGTGATTTTCTTACAGGAAACACACTGGCTGGCAGGGGTGAGGAGAATGTATTGAAAGCACCATGGCTTGGTTCTTGTGTCGCTGCTCCTTTTCGCACGAAAGCCAGAGGGGTAGCCATACTTTTTTTTAAAAAAAACCTCCCTGTTACTGTTTTGACAGAAATCATTGATCCCGAAGGCAGATATATCATTATGGACATAGAGCTTTTTCATACCAAATATACCCTTGTCAACTTATACGCCCCGAATGTTAATACACACACATTTATTCAGGACTTTGCCCACATTCTTCTTAGCAGAACTAACTACTCCCTCATAGTGGGGGGGGATTATAACATGGTGGACGATCCTACAGTTGACAGATCACCGACTATGTCGAGAACCACTGACTCCCAGAGCAGACACCTGTTGGCGTTTCAAGACTCCCTAGACCTCTCTGACCCATGGAGATTGCTGCACCCAACTGACAGGACGCACACCCATTTATCGTTGGCATATGGAACTTTGTCTCGTATTGACAGGTTCTTCATTGCCGATGGCCTAATGTCCCAGATTGCTGGGGTAGATATACTCGATATATTGATCTCTGATCATGCCCCCGTCACGATAGCGCTGACCCATCCCCATATGCATTCGACAGATCGCATTTGGCGATTCCCACAATACCTGGCAGACTCAGAGGACTTTAAACTGTACCTAACATATCATTGGACAAATTACGTTGATGACAACATAGAATATTGGGACAAACCCGAAATCTTTTGGAATGCCTCAAAGGCAGTGATGAGGGGTCACATTATTAGTAATGTCACCCGGAAAAAGAGAGATTCCAAATTGGAATACACTATGTTAAAAACAACCATGTCCAGGGCCTTCCGACTGTATACTTCTAACCCAACGGAGACTACTCTTGACGAATACAAACAGGCTAGACGCCTACTTGAAACCTATTTAGCTACCCAAGCGAGACATTCCTTAGATTTCACCAAAAAGAAATTTTATAGATGGGGCAATAAGGTTGGTAGATTATTGGCGGTTATTTCTAGACCTCCTCAGAAACGACATGTTATAACCACTATACACCACCCCAGAACGGGACGGGTAATCACTAAATCTCAGGAAATAGATACAATTTCAATCCTATTTCCAGTCCTTGTTTCAATCGACTCAAATAGACACAGATATTCAAACACAGTTGCTCACAGACGAAGTATTGCCCCCCCTGACCAGAGACCAGAGAGAAGCCCTTGTGGGTCATATAACGGCGGAGGAAATTAACACTGCTATCTCCAATTTGCCCCATGGTAAGTCCCCAGGCCCGGATGGCTTGTCGGGTGATTATTACCGCATGTTACAGACCCAAATTGTCCCCGCCTTATTGGAATTGTTTTCACGCAATACATGAGAGGAGTTCACCATCCCCGCTTTTTATTACACATCCCTAAACCGGGTAGGGACACCAATTTCCTTTCCTCCTATAGACCAATTAGTCTCTTAAATGTAGATTACAAACTACTAGACAAGATAATGGCGACGCGGCTCCAATCCATTCTTCCTGATATCCTCACCACGACACAAATGGGTTTTGTAACTGGCAGACATGCAGTTAAGGCTATCCGTACGGCCCTGGCGGCGGTGGCGGCGTCCCAGTCTCCATGCACAGACTCAAACATGCTTCTTAGCCTCGATGCCAATAAAGCCTTTGATATGGTATTATGGCCACATCTGTTTACCGTATTGGAGAGAAGAGGGTTTGACGGGAGCTTTATTAATTGCATACGATGCATCTACACTGCTCCATCTGCCTCTCAATTAATGGGATCAGAGGCCAACGATTCTTTTTGGAACGGGGAACCCGTCAGGGATGCCCTCTATCACCTCTGCTATTTAATTTGGCCCTCGACCCGTTGCTTAGGACACTACAGGACTGGTCTGTTTTTAGAGGTATAAAAGTGGGTGGTCAGGAAATTAAACTTTCAGCTTTCGCTGACGACATCCTTCTTTATATATCAGACCCCGAACATTCCCTTACTCAGATCTTAGACAAGATTCAATTATTTGGCCGCATTTCGGGTTTTAGTATTAATATGGACAAATCTAAAGCTTTATTGCTGGGTGGCAATGTGCCGTGTCCGACTTGGGCCTCACGCTTCCCCTTACACTGGGTGTCCACATATATTATATACTTGGGTGTTATGGTGCCACGTTATATTTCGGAACTATACAAACTCAACGTACACAAGGCCATACATACCCTAACTGATGATATTAAGAGGTGGGAGCGTCTCCCATTGTCATATCTTGGTAGGGCTAACCTCTTAAAAATGGTGGCTATACCACGCATACTATACCCCTTGCAAACGCTTCCCATACTGTTGACTAAGCAGGACTCACAACAGATTAATAAACTAATTAGAACCTTCATATGGAAGGGGGGGGCCGAGCGCGTATTGCTTTGCACAAACTTGCTCAACCTAAATCCAACGGGGGTATCAATTTTCCAGATGTGGTGGTTTATAATCATGCCGCTCTTTTGAGACATTTAAGGGACTGGCTGCAAAACAGTTCTACTTACACGAACACATCTTTAGAACAGTGCTTCCTACCGACTGTAGCTTTGACATGTTTCCTCCACCAACACGACTGGGAAATACCTGATCATATTCGGTCTAACCCCCTTCTATGGTCTACTAGGAAAATATGGCACATACTGCCACATGATGCGAAATTGAACCCCTACCAATCCTTACACTTACCCCTAATTAAAAACCCAAACTTTTTGGACGGCATGGCTGCCCATCCCTTCAAATTGTGGAGAGAGGATGGTATAATGTCAATTCGCTTATTGGTGTCAATGGAAGACCATCGTCTGCTCACCCTTTCAGAGGTTTCAACGAGGCACGCTGTAATTGCTTCGTCTCCCCTTCCGTTTCTACAAACACAATTCTATGTCAGGCATGTTTTAGCACACTTTGCGGATGGGGACTGGACCAATCCATTGGATAGCCTCTTAACACATCCTGTACCGAGTCACAAGGCCATTTCCATTCACTATACTTTTTTGAGAAAAATATTAGATCATGCTACTGTGACAGGTGGTATGTTCTCCTGGTTGGCTCATTTTCCTGACCTGACCATACCAATTATGGAAAAAGCACTACTTTACTCCCGAAAAGTCCTCCCTGCAAGCATGTACACTGAATTGTTTCTTAATGTGTATCATAACACTTATCTATCTCTATTGCGACGCTTCCACATGGGAGCGACTGAATCGCACTCTTGTCCAAAATGTCACCAGAGTGAGGCTGATACCTTTCACTGTTTGTGGGCATGTCCAATTGTGCAATACTTCTGGCATTTAGTTAGGAGATATGCGGAGGCTAACTTAATAACCTATGTGCCCTTTACCCCCGAATGGGCAGTTTTGGGTATCATTGATCCTGCTCTCCGCATGCCATCGGAATGTAAAAAAATACTGATGGCCTTAAGTGCAGCGGGGAAAAAGACGATACTACAGGGATGGATAAATAGTACGCCACAGATACCACTATTTTTAAGTAAGCTAAATCATATTTTTAGGATGGACTGGGTGGAGGCCATTGTAGATAAGGGTAAATTCGTGGAACGATTCTTTAATCTTTGGGAATCCTATATCTCCACTTTGCCCCTTAATACACGTCTACACATTCACAACAGCCTCAAGAATACCACATGGTACCTGACTAGATTGGCTGCACAGGACCAACCTATATCTTTGGTCTAGGAGTGGGCGGTTGTGGCGGCTTCTTATACGTCAGCGTGATAGATGTTGAATTCTTAGAAAGCTAATGTCTTTATTATTGGAAACAAAAGAGAGATTGATGTGCGTTTTTTTTTTCCTCTTTTGTTTTAATCCCTGTGTATTATTACTAGAGATGTGCACCGGAAATTTTTCGGGTTTTGTGTTTTGGTTTTGGGTTCGGTTCCGCGGCCGTGTTTTGGGTTCGAACGCGTTTTGGCAAAACCTCACCGAATTTTTTTTGTCGGATTCGGGTGTGTTTTGGATTCGGGTGTTTTTAAAAAAAAAACCTAAAAAACAGCTTAAATCATTGAATTTGGGGGTCATTTTGATCCCATAGTATTATTAACCTCAATAACCATAATTTACACTCATTTTCAGTCTATTCTGAACACCTCACACCTCACAATATTATTTTTAGTCCTAAAATTTGCACCGAGGTCGCTGGATGACTAAGCTCAGCGACCCAAGTGGCCGACACAAACACCTGGCCCATCTAGGAGTGGCACTGCAGTGTCACGCAGGATGGCCCTTCCAAAAAACACTCCCCAAACAGCACATGACGCAAAGAAAAAAAGAGGTGCAATGAGGTAGCTGTGTGACTAAACTCAGCGACCCAAGTGGCCGACACAAACACCTGGCCCATCTAGGAGTGGCACTGCAGTGTCACGCAGGATGGCCCTTCCAAAAAACACTCCCCAAACAGCACATGACGCAAAGAAAAAAAGAGGCGCAATGAGGTAGCTGTGTGACTAAGCTCAGCGACCCAAGTGGCCGACACAAACACCTGGCCCATCTAGGAGTGGCACTGCAGTGTCACGCAGGATGGCCCTTCCAAAAAACACTCCCCAAACAGCACATGACGCAAAGAAAAAAAGAGGCGCAATGAGGTAGCTGTGTGACTAAGCTCAGCGACCCAAGTGGCCGACACAAACACCTGGCCCATATAGGAGTGGCACTGCAGTGTCACGCAGGATGGCCCTTCCAAAAAATACTCCCCAAACAGCACATGACGCAAAGAAAAATGAAAGAAAAAAGAGGTGCAAGATGGAATTGTCCTTGGGCCCTCCCACCCACCCTTATGTTGTATAAACAGGACATGCACACTTTAACCAACCCATCATTTCAGTGACAGGGTCTGCCACACGACTGTGACTGAAATGACGGGTTGGTTTGGACCCCCACCAAAAAAGAAGCAATTAATCTCTCCTTGCACAAACTGGCTCTACAGAGGCAAGATGTCCACCTCATCATCATCCTCCGATTCATCACCGTGTACATCCCCCTCCTCACAGATTATCAATTCGTCCCCACTGGAATCCACCATCACAGCTCCCTGTGTACTTTCTGGAGGCAATTGCTGCTGGTGAATGTCTCCACGGAGGAATTGATTATAATTCATTTTAATGAACATCATCTTCTCCACATTTTCTGGAAGTAACCTCGTACGCCGATTGCTGACAAGGTGAGCGGCGGCACTAAACACTCTTTCGGAGTACACACTTGTGGGAGGGCAACTTAGGTAGAATAAAGCCAGTTTGTGCAAGGGCCTCCAAATTGCCTCTTTTTCCTGCCAGTATACGTACGGACTGTCTGACGTGCCTACTTGGATGCGGTCACTCATATAATCCTCCACCATTCTTTCAATGGTGAGAGAATCATATGCAGTGACAGTAGACGACATGTCAGTAATCGTTGGCAGGTCCTTCAGTCCGGAACAGATGTCAGCATCAGCAGTCGCTCCAGACTGCCCTGCATCACCGCCAGCGGGTGGGCTCGGAATTCGTAGCCTTTTCCTCGCACCCCCAGTTGCGGGAGAATGTGAAGGAGGAGATGTTGACAGGTCGCGTTCCGCTTGACTTGACAATTTTCTCACCAGCAGTTCTTTGAACCCCTGCAGACTTGTGTCTGCCGGAAAGAGAGATCCAACGTAAGTTTTAAATCTAGGATCGAGCATGGTGGCCAAAATGTAGTGCTCTGATTTCAACAGATTGACCACCCGTGAATCCTGGTTAAGCGAATGAAGGGCTCCATCCACAAGTCCCACATGCCTAGCGGAATCGCTCTGTTTTAGCTCCTCCTTCAATGCCTCCAGCTTCTTCTGCAAAAGCCTGATGAGGGGAATGACCTGACTCAGGCTGGCAGTGTCTGAACTGACTTCACGTGTGGCAAGTTCAAAAGGTTGCAGAACCTTGCACAACGTTGAAATCATTCTCCACTGCGCTTGAGACAGGTGCATTCCACCTCCTATATAGTGGTCAGATGTATAGGCTTGAATGGCCTTTTGCTGCTCCTCCATCCTCTGAAGCATATAGAGGGTTGAATTCCACCTCGTTACCACTTCTTGCTTCATATGATGGCAGGGCAGGTTCAGGCGTTTTTGGTGTTGCTCCAGTCTTCTGTACGTGGTGCCTGTACGCCGAAAGTGTCCCGCAATTCTTCTGGCCACCGACAGCATCTCTTGCACGCCCCTGTCGTTTTTTAAATAATTCTGCACCACCAAATTCAAGGTATGTGCAAAACATGGGACGTGCTGGAATTTGCCCAGATATAATGCACGCACAATATTGCTGGCGTTGTCCGATGCCACAAATCCACAGGAGAGTCCAATTGGGGTAAGCCATTCTGCGATGATCTTCCTCAGTTGCCGTAAGAGGTTTTCAGCTGTGTGCGTATTCTGGAAAGCGGTGATACAAAGCGTAGCCTGCCTAGGAAAGAGTTGGCGTTTGCGAGATGCTGCTACTGGTGCCGCCGCTGCTGTTCTTGCGGCGGGAGTCAATACATCTACCCAGTGGGCTGTCACAGTCATATAGTCCTGAGTCTGCCCTGCTCCACTTGTCCACATGTCCGTGGATAAGTGGACATTGGGTACAACTGCATTTTTTAGGACACTGGTGAGTCTTTTTCTGAGGTCTGTGTACATTTTCGGTATCGCCTGCCTAGAGAAATGGAACCTAGATGGTATTTGGTACCGGGGACACAGTACCTCAATCAAGTCTATAGTTGGCTCTGAAGTAACGATGGATACCGGAACCACGTTTCTCACCGCCCAGGATGCCAAGGCCTCAGTTATCCGCTTTGCAGCAGGATGACTGCTGTGATATTTTATTTTCCTCGCAAAGGACTGTTGGACAGTCAATTGCTTGGTGGAAGTAGTAAAAGTGGTCTTACGACTTCCCCTCTGGGATGACCATCGACTCCCAGCAGCAACAACAGCAGCAGTAGGCGTTACACTCAAGGATGCATCGGAGGAATCCCAGGCAGGAGAGGACTCGTCAGAATTGCCAGTGACATGGCCTGCAGGACTATTGGCATTCCTGGGGAAGGAGGAAATTGACACTGAGGGAGTTGGTGGGGTGGTTTGCGTGAGCTTGGTTACAAGAGGAAGGGATTTACTGGTCAGTGGACTGCTTCCGCTGTCGCCCAAAGTTTTTGAACTTGTCACTGACTTATGATGAATGCGCTGCAGGTGACGTATAAGGGAGGATGTTCCGAGGTGGTTAACGTCCTTACCCCTACTTATTACAGCTTGACAAAGGCAACACACGGCTTGACACCTGTTGTCCGCATTTCTGTTGAAATACTTCCACACCGAAGAGCTGATTTTTTTGGTATTTTCACCAGGCATGTCAATGGCCATATTCCTCCCACGGACAACAGGTGTCTCCCCGGGTGCCTGACTTAAACAAACCACCTCACCATCAGAATCCTCCTTGTCAATTTCCTCCCCAGCGCCAGCAACACCCATATCCTCCTCATCCTGGTGTACTTCAACACTGACATCTTCAATCTGACTATCAGGAACTGGACTGCGGGTGCTCCTTCCAGCACTTGCAGGGGGCGTGCAAATGGTGGAAGGCGCATGCTCTTCACGTCCAGTGTTGGGAAGGTCAGGCATCGCAACCGAAACAATTGGACTCTCCTTGTGGATTTGTGATTTCGAAGAACGCACAGTTCTTTGCTGTGCTTTTGCCAGCTTAAGTCTTTTCATTTTTCTAGCGAGAGGCTGAGTGCTTCCATCCTCATGTGAAGCTGAACCACTAGCCATGAACATAGGCCAGGGCCTCAGCCGTTCCTTGCCACTCCGTGTGGTAAATGGCATATTGGCAAGTTTACGCTTCTCCTCCGACGATTTTAATTTAGATTTTTGAGTCCTTTTTTTACTGATCTTTTGTGTTTTGGATTTTACATGCTCTGTACTATGACATTGGGCATCGGCCTTGGCAGACGACGTTGATGGAATTTCATCGTCTCGGCCATGACTAGTGGCAGCAGCTTCAGCACGAGGTGGAAGTGGATCTTGATCTTTCCCTATTTTTGGAACCTCAACATTTTTGTTCTCCATATTTTAATAGGCACAACTAAAAGGCACCTCAGGTAAACAATGGAGATGGATGGATACTAGTATACTTATGGATGACGAGTGACTGACGACACAGAGGTAGCTACAGCCGTGGCCTACCGTACTGCGTCTGCTAGTATAGATAATATAATAAATATATTACTACTGTAGGTATATAATATAATGACGGACCTGGTGGACACTGTCAGCAGACTCCTAAACTACTAGTATGAAGAAGATAGAAAAAAAACCCCACCACAGGTAGGTAGGTATACAATTATGGACGAGCACTGACGACACAGAGGTAGGTACAGCCGTGGCCTACCGTACTGCGTCTGCTAGTATAGATAATATACTAAATATATTACTACTGTAGGTATATAATATAATGACGGACCTGGTGGACACTGTCAGCAGACTCCTAAACTACTAGTATGAAGAAGATAGAAAAAAAAAACCACCACAGGTAGGTAGGTATACAATTATGGACGAGCACTGACGACACAGAGATAGCCACAGCCGTGGACTACCGTACCGCGTCTGCTAATATAGAGATGATAAAGATGATAGAGATGGAAAAAAAATATAACACTACTGTAGGTAAATATTTATATAATATAATGAATGACGGACCTGCTGGACACTGTCAGCAGAATGCGTTTATAGAATAAAAAAAAAAAACCACCACAGGAGTGTTTAACTTTTTCAGGCAGACAATATACTGGTGGTCACTGGCAGCAAAAGTGTGCACTGTACTCCTGCTATAACTGCTCCCCAGTCTCCCCCACAATTAAGCTGTGTGAGCAGTGAGCACTCAGCACAGTCAGATATACATAGATGATATATCATGCAGCACACTGAGGCTGAGCACAGATATGGTATGTATCGTTTTTTTCAGGCAGAGAACGGATTATAATAAAACTGGTGGTCAGTGTCACTATCAGCAAAACTCTGCACTGTACTGAGTACTCCTAACAACTGCTCCCCAAAATTAGTAGTAAATCAAATGTCACTCGTCTCTCTAAACGGAGAGGACGCCAGCCACGTCCTCTCCCTATCAATCTCAATGCACGTGTGAAAATGGCGGCGACGCGCGGTTCCTTATATAGAATCCGAGTCTCGCGAGAATCCGACAGCGGGATGATGACGTTCGGGCGCGCTCGGGTTAACCGAGCAAGGCGGGAGGATCCGAGTCTGCTCGGACCCGTGCAAAAAAGGCTGAAGTTCGGGGGGGGTTCGGATTCCGAGGAACCGAACCCGCTCATCTCTAATTATTACTACATGATTTATGTACATCCTAATCTGTGTTGTGATTTTCATGATGTCTCAATAAAAAATTAAATGAAAAAAAAAAAAACAATATCAGGAGACAGGCCCAGATGGTGTCTATGTATAATATAACAATATCAGGACGGGTATAGATGGTGTCTATGTATAATATTACAATATCAGGACATGCCAAGTTTGTGTATATGTATAATATAACAATATCAGGATGGGCCCAGATGGTGTCTATGTATAATATTATAATATCAGGACAGGCCCAGATGGTGTCTATGTATAATATAACAATATCAGGACAGGCCCAGATGGTGTCTATATATAATATAACAATATCAAGACGGGTATAGATGGTGTCTATGTATAATATTACAATATCAGGACAGGCCCAGATGATGTCTATGTATAATATAACAATATCAGGACGGGCCCAGATGGTGTCTATGTATAATATTACAATATCAGGACAGGCCCAGATGATGTCTATGTATAATATAACAATATCAGGACGGGCCCAGATGGTGTCTATGTATAATATTACAATATCAGGACAGGCCCAGATGGTGTCTATGTATAATATAACAATATCAGGACAGGCCCAGATGGTGTATATGTATAATATAACAATATCAGGACAGGCCCAGATGGCGTCTATGTATAATATAACAATATCAGGACAGGCCCAGATGGTGTCTATGTATAATATAACAATATCAGGACGGGCCCAGATGGTGTCTATGTATAATATTACAATATCAGGACAGGCCCAGATGGTGTCTATGTATAATATTACAATATCAGGACAGGCCCAGATGGTGTCTATGTATAATATAACAATATCAGGATGGGTATAGATGGTGTATATGTATAATATAACAATATCAGGACAGGCCCAGGTGGTGTGTATGTATAATATAACAAAATCAGGAAGGGTATAGATGGTGTCTACTTGTATGTATAATATAACAATATCAGGACGGGTATAGATGGTGTCTATGTATAATATTACAATATCAGGACAGGCCCAGATGGTGTCTATGTATAATATAACAATATCAGGACGGGCCCAGATGGTGTCTATGTATAATATTACAATATCAGGACAGGCCCAGATGGTGTCTATGTATAATATAACAATATCAGGACAGGCCCAGATGGTGTCTATGTATAATATAACAATATCAGGACGGGTATAGATGGTGTCTATGTATAATATAACAATATCAGGACGGGCCCAGATGGTGTCTATGTATAATATTACAATATCAGGACAGGCCCAGATGGTGTCTATGTATAATATAACAATATCAGGACAGGCCCAGATGGTGTATATGTATAATATAACAATATCAGGACAGGCCCAGATGGTGTATATGTATAATATAACAATATCAGGACGGGCCCAGATGGTGTCTATGTATAATATTACAATATCAGGACAGGCCCAGATGGTGTCTATGTATAATATAACAATATCAGGACGGGTATAGATGGTGTCTATGTATAATATTACAATATCAGGACAGGCCCAGATGGTGTCTATGTATAATATAACAATATCAGGACGGGTATAGATGGTATCTATGTATAATATTACAATATCAGGACAGGCCCAGATGGTGTGTATGTATAATATAACAATATCAGGACGGGCCCAGATGGTGTCTATGTATAATATTACAATATCAGGACAAGCCCAGATGGTGTCTATGTATAATATAACAATATCAGGACAGGCCCAGATGGTGTCTATGTATAATATAACAATATCAGGACGGGCCCAGATGGTGTCTATGAATAATATTACAATATCAGGACAGGCCCAGATGGTGTCTATGTATAATATAACAATATCAGGACAGGCCCAGATGGTGTATATGTATAATATAACAATATCAGGACAGGCCCAGATGGCGTCTATGTATAATATAACAATATCAGGACAGGGCCAGATGGTGTCTATGTATAATATAACAATATCAGGACGGGCCCATATGGTGTCTATGTATAATATTACAATATCAGGACGGGCCCAGATGGTGTCTATGTATAATATTACAATATCAGGACAGGCCCAGATGGTGTCTATGTATAATATAACAATATCAGGACGGGTATAGATGGTGTATATATATAATATAACAATATCAGGATAGGCCCAGATGGTGTGTATGTATAATATAACAATATCAGGACGGGTATAGATGGTGTCTATGTATAATATAACAATATCAGGACGGGCCCAGATGGTGTCTATGTATAATATAACAATATCAGGACGGGTATAGATGGTGTATATGTATAATATAACAATATCAGGACAGGCCCAGATGGTGCATACGTATAATATAACAATATCAGGACAGGCCCAGATGCTGTATATGTATAATATAACAATATCAGGACAGGTCCAGATGGTGTATATGTATAATATAACAATATCAGGACGAGCCCAGATGGTGTCTATGTATAATATTACAATATCAGGACAGGCCCAGATGGTGTCTATGTATAATATAACAATATCAGGACGGGCCCAGATGGTGTCTATGTATAATATTACAATATCAGGACAGGCCCAGATGGTGTCTATGTAGAATATAACAATATCAGGACAGGCCCAGATGGTGTCTATGTATAATATTACAATATCAGGACAGGCCCAGATGGTGTATATGTATAATATTACAATATCAAGACAGGCCCAAATGGTGTATATGTATAATATAACAATATCAGGACAGGCCCAGATGGTGTGTATGTATAATATAACAATATCAGGACGGGTATAGATGGTGTCTATGTATAATATAACAATATCAGGACGGGCCCAGATGATGTCTATGTATAATATTACAATATCAGGACGGGTATAGATGGTGTATATGTATAATATAACAATATCAGGACAGGCCCAGATGGTGTATATGTATATATAATATTACAATATCAGGACAGGCCCAGATGGTGTCTATGTATAATATAACAATATCAGGACAGGTCCAGATGGTGTATATGTATAATATTACAATATCAGGACATGCCCAGATGGTGTATATGTATAATATAACAATATCAGGACAGGCCCAGATGGTATATATATGTATAATATAACAATATCAGGACAGGTCCAGATGGTGTATATGTATAATATTACAATATCAGGACAGGCCCAGATGGTGTATATGTATAATATAACAATATCAGGACAGGCCCAGATGGTGTATATGTATAATATAACAGTATCAGGACGGGCCCAGATGGTGTCTATGTATAATATAACAATATCAGGACAGGCCCAGATGGTGTATATGTATAATATAACAATATCAGGACGGGCCCAGATGGTGTCTATGTATAATATAACAATATCAGGACAGGCCCAGATGGTGTCTATGTATACTATAGCAATATCAGGACAGGCCCAGATGGTGTCTATGTATAATATAACAATATCAGGACAGGCCCAGATGGTATATATATGTATAATATAACAATATCAGGACAGGCCCAGATGGTGTCTATGTATAATATAACAATATCAGGACAGCCCCAAATGGTGTCTATGTATAATATAACAATATCAGGACAGGCCCAGATGGTGTCTATGTATAATATAACAATATCAGGACAGGCCCAGATGGTATATGTATAATATAACAATATCAGGACAGGCCCAGATGGTGTCTATGTATAATATAACAATATCAGGACGGGCCCAGATGGTGTCTATGTATAATATAACAATATCAGGACAGGCCCAGATGGTGTCTATGTATAATATAACAATATCAGGAGCAAAGTTCATGTAAATAAAATGATGTACCATATTTATAAAATATTTTACTTACAAACAATCTAAATGAAACAGTATCTATATAAATAGGAATATATATAATAGTCGCCACTTGGATAAATTACAGGCATTTGGTGCCTTAAACTAGATTGTGTGAAAGAGGGAAGAACATGGAAGTGTTGCACACAACTTAATCAATATCATGCTTCAACAGGTTACACAAACAAATGCACTACTAAAAGGTGTCTGTTAGTGATTAAAAAATCTACATATATCTATATATAACCTGAGCCTCTATTTGTTTCATGCATGCTCATTATATTATAGATATATGCGTGACATGCCTGACAGCTCTCATTGCTCTTCTCACATGAGCCGGGCCGGCGTTACTTCACCACCGCAGCCCGGGGAAACACTGAGGAAGAGCTGCCGGTGGCAGCGTCACAGCAGCTTCGGCTCAGTCTGTCCTCATCTCACGAGACAGTCACTGTAGTTCACTGAGTTCCTCGGCTGCCAAGGAGCACTGCTCGTGCTCCCAGGGTCCCCTTATTCCTGGAGAATCCGGGTGAAAGAAAAAGCCTCCTGGAGGTTTGTCACCAAATCCTGGAGAATCCAGGAAATCAGGGAGAGGTGGCAACCCTATGCACCTGCCCAGTAGCACATTCCTCCTTTCAGGCATTTATGCACATTAACTTTGTGGCATTCACTTTCTAAACATCCACAGAGTGAAATCATACAATATCCACTATTGGCACTGGTGTAGTGCTCTGCATTAATCCACATACAGTATGTGCTATTACATGATATTAGATGTTACTAGAATTGCATAGTAACCGTGAAAGGGAAGGGGGGGCAGTTTGTTCTGGACGATCTGGGTTATGTTGAAGGAGAGGCCATTATTTGTAAGGACCAGATAACGGCAGCATGTATTAATGTAGCTGCTTTCATTGTGGGAGAGCGTTAAATCACCACTCTGCTCATCTGCGCTTTACCACTTTCGTTTCCTGATTGGCACTAGAGATACTACCGCGCAGGCTCTGTCAGTACTGCTCCCAGCGGCACCCGTGGGGCTATTGAAGAAAAAAAAACTTTATTGTTTTGTGAAAGCACAACCCCTGCTTGTCGCAGCCGGGCATAGGCCCTCATTCCGAGTTGTTCGCTCGCTAGCTACTTTTTGCAGAAATGCACACGCTAAGCCGCCGCCCTCTGGGAGTGTATCTTAGCATAGCAGAATTGCGAACGAAAGATTAGCAGAATTGTGAATAGAAATTTCTTTGCAGTTTCTGAGTAGCTCGAGACTTACTCCTACACTGCGATCAGTTCAGTCAGTTTCGTTCCTGGTTTGACGTCACAAACACACCCAGCAATTCGCCCAGACACTCCCCCGTTTCTTCAGACACTCCCGCGTTTTTCCCAAAAACGCCAACGTTTTTCCGCACACTCCCATAAAACGGCCAGTTTCCGCCCAGAAACACCCACTTTCTGTCAATCACACTCCGATCAGCAGAACGATGAAAAAACTTCGTTAAGCCGTGAGTAAAATACCAAACTTTTGTGCTAATTTACTTGGCGCACTGCGAACATTGCGCATGTGCAGTTTGCGACTAATCGCTCCAATGCGAAAAAATCTAACGAGCGAACAACTCGGAATGAGGGCCCTAGTGGGCCAGTTATTTAGCACACATCTCCTTCTTAATACATGGGGGAGAAGCGGTGCGCTGATACCACTTCCCCCAATAACGGTAGATTATACATCTACATGAAAGTACCAGCCAATCAGCTCCTGTCATTTTTCAAACACAGCCTGTAACATGGCAGTTGGAGCTGATTGGCTGGTACTTTATCTCTATCCACATTATCTCTCTCCAAGGTCTAGTACATCTGCGTGTTCTCTGGAAAGATCTGTATAATATTATGGCACCTTGCAAATACAGTATATTATAATACTATTGATAATAAAGATAATAATAAATAAGCATTTACTTACCGATAATTCTATTTCTCATAGTCCGTAGTGGATGCTGGGAACTCCGAAAGGACCATGGGGAATAGCGGCTCCGCAGGAGACTGGGCACAAAAGTAAAAGCTTTAAGACTAGCTGGTGTGCACTGGCTCCTCCCCCTATGACCCTCCTCCAAGCCTCAGTTAGGATACTGTGCCCGGACGAGCGTACACAATAAGGAAGGATTTTGAATCCCGGGTAAGACTCATACCAGCCACACCAATCACACCGTACAACCTGTGATCTGAACCCAGTTAACAGCATGATAACAGAGGAGCCTCTGAAAAGATGGCTCACAACAATAATAACCCGATTTTTGTAACTATGTACAAGTATTGCAGACAATCCGCACTTGGGATGGGCGCCCAGCATCCACTACGGACTATGAGAAATAGAATTATCGGTAAGTAAATTCTTATTTTCTCTGACGTCCTAGTGGATGCTGGGAACTCCGAAAGGACCATGGGGATTATACCAAAGCTACCAAACGGGCGGGAGAGTGCGGATGACTCTGCAGCACCAAATGAGAGAACTCCAGGTCCTCCTCAGCCAGGGTATCAATTTTGTAGAATTTTACAAACGTATTTGCTCCTGACCAAGTAGCTGCTCGGCAAAGTTGTAAAGCCGAGACCCCTCGGGCAGCCGCCCAAGATGAGCCCATCTTCCTTGTGGAGTGGGCATTTACAGATTTTTGGCTGTGGCAGGCCTGCCACAGAATGTGCAAGCTGAATTGTACTACAATTCCAACGAGCAATAGTCTGCTTAGAAGCAGGAGCACCCAGCTTGTTGGGTGCATACAGGATAAACAGCGAGTCAGATTTTCTGACTCCAGCCGTCCTGGAAACATATATTTTCAGGGCCCTGACAACGTCTAGCAACTTGGAGTCCTCCAAGTCCCTAGTAGCCGCAGGCACCACAATAGGTTGGTTCAGGTGAAACGCTGAAACCACCTTAGGGAGAAACTGAGGACGAGTCCTCAATTCCGCCCTGTCCGAATGGAAAATCAGATAAGGGCTTTTCCAGGATAAAGCCGCCAATTCTGACACGCGCCTGGCCCAGGCCAGGGCCAACAGCATGGCCACTTTCCATGTGAGATATTTTAACTCCACAGATTTAAGTTGTTTCAAACCAATGTGACTTTTTTGGAACCCAAAAACTACATTGAGATCCCAAGGTGCCACTGGAGGCACAAAAGGAGGCTGTATATGCAGTACCCCTTTTACAACGTCTGAACTTCAGGGACTGAAGCTAGTTCTTTTTGGAAGAAAATTGACAGGGCCGAAATTTGAACCTTAATGGACCCCAATTTCAGGCCCATAGACACTCCTGTTTGCAGGAAATGTAGGAATCGACCCAGTTGAATTTCCTCCGTCGGGCCTTACTGGCCTCGCACCACGCAACATATTTTTGCCAAATGCGGTGATAATGTTTTGCGGTTACATCCTTCCTGGCTTTGATCAGGATAGGGATGACCTCATCCGGAATGCCTTTTTTCCTTCAGGATCCGGCGTTCAACCGCCATGCCGTCAAATGCAGTCGCGGTAAGTCTTGGAACAGACAGGGTCCTTGCTGAAGCAGGTCCCTTCTTAGAGGTAGAGGCCACGGATCCTCAGTGAGCATCTTTTGAAGTTCCGGTTACCAAGTCCTTCTTGGCCAATCCGGAGCCACGAATATAGTGCTTACTCCCCTCCATCTTATCAATCTCAGTACCTTGGGTATGAGAGGCAGATGAGGGAACACATACACTGACTGGTACACCCACGGTGTTACCAGAGCGTCTACAGCTATTGCCTGAGGGTCCCTTGACCTGGCGCAATACCTGTCGAGTTTTTCCCAACGGTTTATAATCATGTGGAAGATTTCTGGGTGAAGTCCCCACTCTCCCGGGTGGAGGTCGTGTCTGCTGAGGAAGTCTGCTTCCCAGTTGTCCACTCCCGGAATTGCTGACAGTGCTATCACATGATTTTCCGCCCAGCGAAGAATCCTTGCAGCTTCTGCCATTGCCCTCCTGCTTCTTGTGCCACCCTGTCTGTTTACGTGGGTGACTGCCGTGATGTTGTCCGACTGGATCAACACCGGCTGACCTTGAAGCAGAGGTCTTGCTAAGCTTAGAGCATTGTAAATGGCCCTTAGCTTCAGGATATTTATGTGAAGTGATGTCTCCAGGCTTGACCATAAGCCCTGGAAATTCCTTCCCTGTGTGACTGCTCCCCAGCCTCGCAGGCTGGCATCCGTGGTCACCAGGACCCAGTCCTGAATGCCGAATCTGCGGCCCTCTAGAAGATGAGCACTCTGCAACCACCACAGGAGGGACACCCTTGTTCTTGGTGACAGGGTTATCCGCTGATGCATCTGAAGATGCGACCCGGACCATTTGTCCAGCAGGTCCCACTGGAAGGTTCTTGCGTGGAATCTGCCGAATGGGATTGCTTTGAAGGAAGCCACCATTTTACCCAGAACCATTGTGCATTGATGCACTGAGACTTGGCTCGGTTTTAGGAGGTTCCTGACTAGCTCGGATAACTCCCTGGCTTTCTCCTCCGGGAGAAACACCTTTTTCTGGACTGTGTCCAGGATCATCCCTAGGAACAGAAGACGAGTCGTCGGAACCAGCTGCGATTTTGGAATATTGAGAATCCAATCGTGCTGCCGCAACACTACCTGAGATAGTGCTACACCGACCTCCAACTGTTCCCTGGATCTTACCCTTATCAGGGAATCGTCCAAGTAAGGGATAACTAAAATTCCCTTCCTTCGAAGGAATATCATCATTTCGGCCATTACCTTGGTAAAGACCCGGGGTGCCGTGGACCATCCATACGGCAGCGTCTGAACTGATAGTGACAGTTCTGTACCATAAACCTGAGGTACCCTTGGTGAGAAGGGTAAATTTGGACATGAAGGTAAGCATCCTTGATGTCCCGAGACATCATGTAGTCCCCTTCTTCCAGGTTCGCAATCACTGCTCTGAGTGACTCAATCTTGAATTTGAACCTCTGTATGTAAGTGTTCAAAGATTTTAGATTTAGAATCGGTCTCACCGAGCCGTCCGGCTTCGGTACCACAACAGTGTGGAATAATACCCCGTTGCCTGTTGCAGGAGGGGTACCTTGATTATCACCTGCTGGGAATACAGCTTGTGAATGGCTTCCAAAACTGTCTCCCTGTCAGAAGGAGACATCGGTAAAGCCGACTTTAGGAAACGGCGAGGGGGAGACGTCTCGAATTCCAATTTGTACCCCTGAGATATCACCTGAAGGATCCAGGGGTCTACTTGCGAGTGAGCCCACTGCGCGCTGAAATTCATTGAGACGGGCCCCCCACCGTGCCTGATTCCGCTTGTAAAGCCCCAGCGTCATACTGAGGGCTTGGCAGAGGCGGGAGAGGGTTTCTGTTCCTGGGAACTGGCTGATTTCTGCAGCCTTTTTCCTCTCCCTCTGTCACGGGGCAGAAATGAGGAACCTTTTGCCCGCTTGTCCACGAAAAGACTGCGCCTGATAATACGGCGTCTTCTCATGTTGAGAGGCGACCTGGGGTACAAACGTGGATTTCCCAGCTGTTGCCGTGGCCACCAGGTCTGAAAGACCGACCCCAAATAACTCCTCCCCTTAATAAGGCAATACTTCCAAATGCCGTTTGAAATCCGCATCACCTGACCACTGTCGTGTCCATAACCCTCTACTGGTAGAAATGGACAACGCACTTAGACTTGATGCCAGTCGGCAAATATTCCGCTGTGCATCACGCATATATAGAAATGCATCTTTTAAATGCTCTATAGGCAAAAATATACTGTCCCTATCTAGGGTATCAATATTTTCAGTCAGGGAATCCGACCACGCCAACCCAGCACTGCACATCCAGGCTGAGGCGATTGCTGGTCGCAGTATAACACCAGTATGTGTGTAAATACATTTTAGGATACCCTCCTGCTTTCTATCAGCAGGATCCTTAAGGGCGGCCATCTCAGGAGAGGGTAGAGCCCTTACAAGCGTGTGAGCGCTTTATCCACCCTAGGGGGTGTTTCCCAACGCACCCTAACCTCTGGCGGGAAAGGATATAATGCCAATAACATTTTAGAAGTTATCAGTTGTTATCACGGGGAAACCCACGCATCATCACACACCTCATTTAATTTCTCAGATTCAGGAAAACTACAGGTAGTTTTTCCTCACCGAACATAATACCCCTTTTTGGTGGTACTCGTATTATCAGAAATGTGTAAAACATTTTTCATTGCCTCAATCATGTAACGTGTGGCCCTACTGGAAGTCACATTTGTCTCTTCACCGTCGACACTGGAGTCAGTATCCGTGTCGGCATCTATATCTGCCATCTGAGGTAACGGGCGCTTTAGAGCCCCTGACGGCCTATGAGACGTCTGGACAGGCACAAGCTGAGTAGCCGGCTGTCTCATGTCAACTACTGTCTTTTATACAGAGCTGACACTGTCACGTAATTCCTTCCAACAGTTCATCCACTCAGGTGTCGACCCCCTAGGGGGTGACATCACTATTACAGGCAATCTGCTCCGTCTCCACATCATTTTTCTCCTCATACATGTCGACACAAACGTACCGACATACAGCACACACACAGGGAATGCTCTGATAGAGGACAGGACCCCACTAGCCCTTTGGGGAGACAGAGGGAGAGTTTGCCAGCACACACCAGAGCGCTATATATATACAGGGATAACCTTATATAAGTGTTTTTCCCCTTATAGCTGCTGTATTGTTTATACATTATAATTAGTGCCCCCCTCTCTTTTTTAACCCTTTCTGTAGTGTAGTGACTGCAGGGGAGAGCCAGGGAGCTTCCCTCCAACGGAGCTGTGAGGGAAAATGGCGCCAGTGTGCTGAGGAGATAGGCTCCGCCCCCTTATCGGCGGCCTTATCTCCCGTTTTTTTATGTATCCTGGCAGGGGTTATATGCATCCATATAGCCCAGGAGCTATATGTGATGTATTTTTTTGCCATATAAGGTATTTTTATTGCGTCTCAGGGCGCCCCCCCCAGCGCCCTGCACCCTCAGTGACCGGAGTGTGAAGTGTGCTGAGAGCAATGGCGCACAGCTGCGGTGCTGTGCGCTACCTTATTGAAGACAGGACGTCTTCTGCCGCCGATTTTCCGGACCTCTTCTGCTCTTCTGGCTCTGTAAGGGGGACGGCGGCGCGGCTCTGGGACCCATCCATGGCTGGGCCTGTGATCGTCCCTCTGGAGCTAATGTCCAGTAGCCTAAGAAGCCCAATCCACTCTGCACGCAGGTGAGTTCGCTTCTTCTCCCCTTAGTCCCTCGATGCAGTGAGCCTGTTGCCAGCAGGACTCACTGAAAATAAAAAACCTAATTTAAACTTTTACTCTAAGCAGCTCAGGAGAGCCACCTAGATTGCACCCTTCTCGTTCGGGCACAAAAATCTAACTGAGGCTTGGAGGAGGGTCATAGGGGGAGGAGCCAGTGCACACCAGCTAGTCTTAAAGCTTTTACTTTTGTGCCCAGTCTCCTGCGGAGCCGCTATTCCCCATGGTCCTTTTGGAGTTCCCAGCATCCACTAGGACGTCAGAGAAATAATAATACAAATACCTCTCTCCACTCCAATCTATCCTCAATGCTGCAGCCCTGCTCACCTTCCTCACCAAACGCTCTACGCCCACCTCCTCTCTCCTACAAGCACTTCACTGGCTTCCCTTCCCTTTCAGAATCCAATTCAAACTTCTCCCACTCACCCACTCCTCTCCCATTTACGTATCTGACCTGATCTCCCTTTACACTCCTACCCGTCCTCTTTGCTAAACTACCAAAGGCTGCTGCGGCCGCCAGCATAGCACAGACGTTCATGAGAGCAGCGCAGCGGAAGGTTTCATAGCCCTCCCTGCGTCTCCTCCGCGCTCGTGGCGCAACATACGTGCCTCCCCACAACCGCCGTTCCCAGATGCCCAGACACTCTCTTCAACACAGCATCTGGGCTGACGGCCCGGAAGCCCTGAGGTGGGGAATGGCATGCAGAGTGTGTCTCCTCGCTGAACCGATTTCACTGGTGAGCGTGCGCCGCTGTGCTGCATCCAGTGCGAGCTGGGGGCCAGGAGAGTGCGCAGCTAGTAACACCCCCCTACCCAGTGAAGTGTGTGGGGGTCAGGGTGTCACTTCCACCTCTGGTCACAAACACCAGGCCCCCCATAGTTTAACAGGATCTGGAGCCGGCCCAGCACACTGCCATATTTAGGCAGGGCAGTATCCGTTTCTCTATTCCCACTGTCTCTGTCCCAGAGTCCCCCCTCTCCACTACTTCCCTCAGCTTCCTCACTGGGGACTTTTGTCAGACACAAAAATACTGTCTCTCTGCATCTCATTATCCCCTCCAAGCGCGCTGCGTCTCTCTATCCCCTCCCTACCACCCTTCGCCTCCCTATCCTCGCCCTGCGCTCTCCCTATCTCCTCCCTACCACCCTTCGCCTCCCTATCCCCGCCCTGCGCTCTCCCTATCTCCTCCCTACCACCCTTCGCCTCCCTATCCCCGCCCTGTGCTCTCCCTATCTCCTCCCTACCACCCTTCGCCTCCCTATCCCCGCCCTGCGCTCTCCCTATCCCCTCCCTACCACCCTGCGCCTCCCTATCCCCTCCCTACCACCCTTCGCCTCCCTATCCCCGCCCTGCGCTCTCCCTATCCCCTCCCTGCCACCCTGCGCCTCCCTATCCCCTCCCTACCACCCTTCGCCTCCCTATCCCCGCCCTGCGCTCTCCCTATCCCCTCCCTACCACCCTGCGCCTCCCTATCCCCTCCCTCCCGCCCTGCGCTCTCCCTATCCCCTCCCTACCACCCTTCACCTCCCTATCCCCTCCCTACCGCCCTGCGCTCTCCCTATCCCCTCCCTACCACCCTTCACCTCCCTATCCCCTCCCTACCGCCCTGCGCTCTCCCTATCCCCTCCCTACCGCCCTGCGTCTCCCTATCCCCTCCCTCCCGCCCTGTGTCTCCCTATCCCCTCCCTACCACCCTTCGCCTCCCTATCCCCTCACTACCGCCCTGCGCTCTCCCTATCTCCTCTCTACCACCCTGCGCTCTACCTATCTCCTCCCTACCACCCTGCGTCTCCCTATCCCCTCCCTACCGGCCTTCGCCACCCTATCTCCTCCCTACCGCCCTGCATCTCCCTATCCCCTCCCTACCGCCCTGCGCTCTCCCTATCTCCTCCCTACCACCCTGCGCTCTACCTATCTCTTCCCTACCACCCTGCTCTCTCCCTATCCCCTCCCTACCGGCCTTCGCCACCCTATCTCCTCCCTACCGGCCTTCTCCTCCCTATCTCCTCCCTACCGCCCTGCATCTCCCTATCCCCTCCCTACCGCCCTGCGCTCTCCCTATCTCCTCCCTACCGCCCTGCGTCTCCCTATCCCCTCCCTACCGCCCTGCGTCTCCCTATCCCCTGCCTACCACCCTGCGTCTCCCTATCCCCTCCCTACCGCCCTGCGTCTCCCTATCCCCTCCCTACCGCCCTGCGTCTCCCTATCCCCTCCCTACCGCCCTGCGTCTCCCTATGCCCTCCCTACCGCCCTGCGTCTCCCTATCCCCTCCCTACCGCCCTGCGTCTCCCTATGCCCTCCCTACCGCCCTGCGTCTCCCTATCCCCTCCCTACCGCCCTGCGTCTCCCTATGCCCTCCCTACCGCCCTGCGTCTCCCTATGCCCTCCCTACCGCCCTGCGTCTCCCTATCCCCTCCCTACCGCCCTGCGTCTCCCTATCCCCTCCCTACCGCCCTGCGTCTCCCTATCCCCTCCCTACCGCCCTGCGTCTCCCTATCCCCTCCCTACCGCCCTGCGTCTCCCTATGCCCTCCCTACCGCCCCGCGTCTCCCTATCCCCTCCCTACCGCCCTGCGTCTCCCTATGCCCTCCCTACCGCCCTGCGTCTCCCTATGCCCTCCCTACCGCCCTGCGTCTCCCTATCCCCTCCCTACCGCCCTGCGTCTCCCTATCCCCTCCCTACCGCCCTGCGTCTCCCTATGCCCTCCCTACCGCCCTGCGTCTCCCTATCCCCTCCCTACCGCCCTGCGTCTCCCTATCCCCTCCCTACCGCCCTGCGTCTCCCTATCCCCTCCCTACCGCCCTGCGTCTCCCTGTCTCCTCCCTACCACCCTGCGTCTCCCTATCCCCTCCCTACCGCCCTGCGTCTCTCTATCTCCTCCCTACCACCCTGCGTCTCCCTATCCACTCCCTACCGCCCTGCGTCTCCCTATCCCCTCCCTACCACCCTGCGCTTCCCTATCCCCTCCCTACCACCCTGCGTCTCTCTATCCCCTCCCTACCGCCCTGCGTCTCCCTATGCCCTCCCTACCGCCCTGCGTCTCCCTATCCCCTCCCTACCGCCCTGCGTCTCCCTATGCCCTCCCTACCGCCCTGCGTCTCCCTATGCCCTCCCTACCACCCTTCGCCTCCCTATCCCCTCCCTACCGCCCTGCGCACTCCCTATCCCCTCCCTACCGCCCTGCGCTCTCCCTATCCCCTCCCTACTGCCCTGCGCTCTCCCTATCCCCTCCCTACCGCCCTGCGTCTCTCTATCCCCTCCCTACGGCCCTGCGTCTCCCTATGCCCTCCCTACGGCCCTGCGTCTCCCTATCCCCTCCCTACCGCCCTGCGTCTCTCTATCCCCTCCCTACCGCCCTGCGTCTCTCTATCCCCTCCCTACCGCCCTGCGTCTCCCTATCCACTCCCTACCGCCCTGCGTCTCCCTATCCCCTCCCTACCACCCCGCCGTCTCCCTATCCCCTCCCTACCACCCTGCCGTCTCCCTATCCCCTCCCTACCGCCCTGCGTCTCCCTTTCCCCTCCCTACCGCCCTGCGTCTCCCTATGCCCTCCCTACCACCCTTCGCCTCCCTATCCCCTCCCTACCGCCCTGCGCACTCCCTATCCCCTCCCTAACGCCCTGCGCTCTCCCTATCCCCTCCCTACCGCCCTGCGCTCTCCCTATCCCCTCCCTACCACCCTTCGCCTCCCTATCCCCTCCCTACCGCCCTGCGTCTCCATATCCCCTCCCTAACGCCCTGCGCTCTCCCTATCCCCTCCCTACCGCCCTGCGTCTCCCTATCCCCTCCCTACCACCCTGCGCTTCCCTATCCCCTCCCTACCGCGCTGCGTCTCTCTATCCCCTCCCTATCGCCCTGCGTCTCTCTATCCCCTCCCTACCGGCCTGCGTCTACCTATGCCCTCCCTATCACCCTGCGTCTCCCTATCCCCTCCCTACTGCCCTGCGTCTCCCTATCCCCTCCCTACCGCCCTGCGTCTCCCTATCCACTCCCTACGGCCCTGCGTCTCCCTATCCCCTCCCTACCACCCTGCGTCTCCCTATGCCCTCCCTACGGCCCTGCGTCTCCCTATCCCCTCCCTACCACCCTGCGTCTCTCTATCCCCTCCCTACCGCCCTGCGTCTCTCTATCCCCTCCCTACCGCCCTGCGTCTCCCTATCCACTCCCTACCGCCCTGCGTCTCCCTATCCCCTCCCTACCACCCCGCTGTCTCCCTATCCCCTCCCTACCACCCTGCCGTCTCCCTATCCCCTCCCTACCGCCCTGCGTCTCCCTTTCCCCTCCCTACCGCCCTGCGTCTCCCTATCCCCTCCCTACCGCCCTGCGTCTCCCTTTCCCCTCCCTACCGCCCTGCGTCTCCCTATCCCCTCCCTACCGCCCTGCGTCTCCCTATCCACTCCCTACCGCCCTGCGTCTCCCTATCCCCTCCCTACCGCCCCGCCGTCTCCCTATCCCCTCCCTACCACCCTGCCGTCTCCCTATCCCCTCCCTACTGCCCTGCGTCTCCCTTTCCCCTCCCTACCGCCCTGCGTCTCCCTATCCCCTCCCTACTGCCCTGCGTCTCCCTTTCCCCTCCCTACCGCCCTGCGTCTCCCTATGCCCTCCCTACCGCCCTGCGTCTCCCTATCCCCTCCCTACCACCCTGCGTCTCCCTATCCCCTCCCTGCGTCTCTCTATCCCCTCCCTACCACCCTGCGTCTCTCTATCCCCTCCCTACCACCTTGATCATCTGTTCCTGCTTCCCCCTCCTTCACTCGCCACAGGTTACTATTCCAAATAGTTGGTGATGTGGACCCAGTGCACTATGGGATAGGTCCTCTCTATGAAGGGAAACTAGACGCTACACGGTCTCCCCCTGTCTTTGTCTCTACACTATATAGTTTAGTATATGTGCCTCGGCCTCCCACTTCACACCACATGTGTCTTTGCCCTTCCTCCACTTCCCACATATGTCTCTGCCCCTTCTTCACTCCACATGTATGCCTCTGCCCCTTGTCACTTTCATTTTTACTCTGTGTCACATTATCCCATCTTTCTCCCCATCCCATCTGTTCCCCAACCTCCTTCTCCTATCTGCCAGAATCATTCACAAAATATTTCTACAGCACTGATCACACCCCCATATCACACACCCGCCATGCTGGTACACCCCCTGCAGTGGCACATAATAGGCCCTGCAGAAATTTCAGCTCCAGGCCCATGACAACCTTAATCTGGCACTGGTGCCGCTCCCTTTCTCTGGAATTCCCTACCTCTCAGACTCTCCACCTCTCTACAAAACTTCAAACGGGCTTTCAAGACCCACTTCTTCACCAAACCCAGCCAAATATCATCCTAACCCTCTGTTCCACGCTCGGTCTACCCCATCTGTGCCACCCCTGTCTGTCTGCCCCTCCCCTTTAGAATGTAAGCTCTCACGAGCAGGGCCCTCAACCCTCATGTGTTTATCCTTTTCTTACTAAAACCATCCTCGACAGCACCTAATCCTGCGGTTTTGTGCCACTCTGATACTTACAGTATGTCAGTGTTATTTACCCTGTACTTGTCCTATATTGTCTTCAACTATAAGTCACTATTGTCCCGTTTTGATTTTTCATTTATGTACATTTCTGTAACTGAGCGTTGCGGATCCCTTGTGGCGTGATATAATTAAAGGATAATAATAATAATACACCCCAATAGTACTGTTGGGAGAGCTTAGTGATTTGTGGCCATGGAGTCTGAAAATATTTAAGGTGTGGACAAATTTTGCAATGGCAATCTTGGGAGGCACTGCACAAATGCATACCTGCCAACAAACCCGCTTTTCAGGCACTATCCCACCCGCGGGTGGTCGGGAGGCTGGAGTACACTAACACTAGAGGCAGAGCAGCAGCGACCGCCAGTGAATAGACCCGGCATCCAGTTAGTGCTGGGGGCAGCCCTGCAGCTGCCTGAATGCTGGGCTCGCCCCCAGAGTTAAGAAAAACATAACAGGAGGCGTGGCCTCTTCTTTTGCACTTGCCGGAATCTTCCAGCTGAAAGTTGGGAGGTATGCAAATGTATTCACATAAACCTATTCTTAAATTGCACCAATAGCCCCGTTTGGCGCACCAAGGACTTTGCGACTAAGTCTCGCCATAGACTATGACACTTTGGCGTCTTGCCATAGACTTTTTCACAAAATATGTGCCTTATCCGCATCATTAATGTGATAAGAGTGTAGTGCACGGTTACCATGGATACTGGCACTGTTTATAGGCAAAACACAGAGCTCCAACACAAGGGAGCCGCGCCATGCTTCACGCCACGCTTTGTTGCGTGCTTAATTTGCGCCTTTACATCTATTCCTCTGCAACAACAATACTAAACCTCAGTGCCCAGCACACTATAAGCCCCTTGGTATATGGTTATGGAGCAAATAATAGATTTTAATTACCTACCGGTAAATCCTTTTCTTGTAGTCCGTAGGGTATACTGGAAATCCATTTAGTACCATGAGGTATAGACGGGTCCACTAGGAGCCATGGGCACTTTAAGAAATTGATATTGTGCGCTGGCTCCTCCCTCTATGCCCCTCCTACCAGACTCAGTCTAGGAAACTGTGCCCGAGGAGACGGACATACTTTGAAAGAAGGTGGTGAGATTACGAACCAGCACACACAAAACAAGAGGAAAGCCATGTTAACCAAACTTGAAACAGGAACAGCAACAGCTAAACCAACCAGAATACTTAACCAAGTAACAGTGCAGGAAGAACGAAGCACTGGGCGGGCGGACCAGTATCCCCTACGGACTACGAAAAAAAGATTTATCGGTAGGTAATTAAAATCCTATTTTCTCTTACATCCTAGGGGATACTGGGAATCCATTTAGTACCATGGGGAAGTACCAAAGCTCCCAAACCGGGTGGGAGAGTGCTGAGGTTCCTGCAGAACTGATTGACCAAACTGAAGGTCCTCAGACTGCCAAAGTATCGAACTTGTAAAACTTAGCAAACGTGTTCGAACCTGACCAAGTAGCTGCTTGGCAGAACTGTAAAGGCGAGACACCCGGGCAGCCGCCCTAGAAGAACCCATGACCTAGTAGAGTGGGCCTGAACAGATTTTGGAACCGGCAAGTCTGCCGTGGAATAAGCATGCTGGATAGTGAGCCTGATCCAGCGTGCAATTGACTGCTTTGAAGCAGGACACCCAATTTTATTGGGATCATAGAGAACGAACAGCGAGTCTGATTTCCTGTGACAAGCTGTTCTCTTTACATACACCTTCAAAGCCCTCACAACATCCAAAGACTTTGAAGTAGCAGAGGTGTCCGTAGCAACCGGAACCACAATAGGTTGGTTGATGTGAAAACGCAGACACCACCTTAGGAAGAAATTGCTGACAAGTTCTGAGTTCAGCTCTGTCCTCATGGAAAATTAGGTAGGGGCTCTTGTAAGACAACGGCCCCAACTCCGACACACGTCTTGCTGAAGCCAAGGCCAACAGTGTGACGGTCTTCCATGTAAGGTACTTTACGTCAACCTCCTGTAACGGTTCAAACCAGTCCGATTGGAGGAACTGCAGCACCAAATTGAGATCCCAAGGTGCCGTTAGAGGCACAAAGGGAGGTTGGATGTGCAGAACACCTTTAAAGAATGCCTGGACCTCAGGGAGAGAAGCCAATTGTTTCTGAAAGAAAATAGACAAGGCCGAAATCTGTACTTTTATGGAATCTAGATTAGTGATGAGCGGGTTCGGTTTCTCGGAAACCGAACCCCCCCGAACTTCACCTTTTTTACACGGGTCCGAGGCAGGTTAGAACCTTCCCGCCTTGCTCGGCTAACCCGAGCGCGCCCGAACGTCATATATAAGCAGCCGCGCGTCGCCGCCATTTTCACTCGTGCATTGGAGATGATAGGGAGAGGACGTGGCTGGCGTCCTCTCCGTTTATTGTAGAAGTTGATTGGTTTATTGCTTAATTGTGGGGAGGATTGGGGAGCAGCTGTTAGGAGGAGTACAGTGCAGAGTTTTGCTGATAAGTGACCACCAGTTTTTATCCGTTCTCTGCCTGAAAAAAACGCTCCATACCATATCTGTGCTCAGTGTGCTGCATAATATATCTGTGCTGAGTGCTCACACTGCTTAATTGTGGGGACTAGGGAGCAGCTATAGCAGGAGTACAGTGCAGAGTTTTGCTGACAGTGACCACCAGTATACGTTGTCTGCCTGAAAAACACTCCATATCTGTGCTCAGTGTGCTGCTTTATTGTGGGGACTGGGGACCACCAGTATAATTAATATTATATAGGAGGAGTACAGTGCAGAGTGCACTGCTGTACCTACCTCTGTGTCGTCATCCATTAAGTATACTATCCATCTACATTCTATACCTGTGGTGCATTTTAGTTTTGCAGTTTGCTGACACAGTGTCCACCAGTATACTATATATAGCAGTACGGTAGGCCACTGCTGTACCTACCTCTGTGTCGTCACTCGTCATCCATTAAGTATACTATCCATCTACATTCTATATCTGTGGTGCATTTTAGTTTTGCAGTTTGCTGACAGTGTCCACCAGTATACTATATATAGCAGTACGGTAGGCCACTGCTGTACCTACCTCTGTGTCGTCACTCGTCATCCATTAAGTATACTATTCAGCTACATTCTATACCTGTGGTGCATTTTAGTTTTGCAGTTTGCTGACACAGTGTCCACCAGTATACTATATATAGCAGTACGGTAGGCCACTGCTGTACCTACCTCTGTGTCGTCACTCGTCATCCATTAAGTATACTATCCATCTACATTCTATACCTGTGGTGCATTTTAGTTTTGCAGTTTGCTGACACAGTGTCCACCAGTATACTATATATAGCAGTACGGTAGGCCACTGCTGTACCTACCTCTGTGTCGTCACTCGTCATCCATTAAGTATACTATCCATCTACATTCTATACCTGTGGTGCATTTTAGTTTTGCGCAGTAAATATAGTAGTAGGCCATTGCTATTGATACTGGCATATAATTCCACACATTAAAAAATGGAGAACAAAAATGTGGAGGTTAAAGGGAAAGATCAAGATCCACTTCCACCTCGTGCTGAAGCTGCTGCCACTAGTCATGGCCGAGACGATGAAATGCCATCAACGTCGTCTGCCAAGGCCGATGCCCAATGTCATAGTAGAGAGCATGTAAAATCCAAAACACAAAAGTTCAGTAAAATGACCCAAAAATCAAAATTAAAAGCGTCTGAGGCCAATATGCCATTTACGACACGGAGTGGCAAGGAACGGCTGAGGCCCTGGCCTATGTTCATGGCTAGTGGTTCAGCTTCACATGAGGATGGAAGCACTCATCCTCTCGCTAGAAAAAAGAAAAGACTTAAGCTGGCAAAAGCACAGCAAAGAACTGTGCGTTCTTCTAAATCACAAATCCCCAAGGAGAGTCCAATTGTGTCGGTTGCGATGCCTGACCTTCCCAACACTGGACGGGAAGAGCTTGCGCCTTCCACCATTTGCACGCCCCCTGCAAGTGCTGGAAGGAGCACCCGCAGTCCAGTTCCTGATAGTCAAATTGAAGATGTCACTGTTCAAGTACACCAGGATGAGGATATGGGTGTTGCTGGCGCTGGGGAGGAAATTGACAAGGAGGATTCTGATGGTGAGGTGGTTTGTTTAAGTCAGGCACCCGGGGAGACACCTGTTGTCCGTGGGAGGAATATGGCCATTGACATGCCTGGTCAAAATACAAAAAAAATCAGCTCTTCGGTGTGGAATTATTTCAACACAAATGCGGACAACAGGTGTCAAGACGTGTGTTGCCTTTGTCAAGCTGTAATAAGTAGGGGTAAGGACGTTAACCACCTCGGAACATCCTCCCTTATACGTCACCTGCAGCGCATTCATCATAAGTCAGTGACAAGTTCAAAAACTTTGGGTGACAGCGGAAGCAGTCCACTGACCACTAAATCCCTTCCTCTTGTAACCAAGCTCCTGCAAACCACACCACCAACTCCCTCAGTGTCAATTTCCTCCTTACCCAGGAAAGCCAATAGTCCTGCAGGCCATGTCACTGTCAAGTCTGACGAGTCCTCTCCTGCCTGGGATTCCTCCGATGCATCCTTGAGTGTAACGCCTACTGCTGCTGGCGCTGCTGTTGTTGCTGCTGGGAGTCGATCGTCATCCAAGAGGGGAAGTCGGAAGACCACTTGTACTACTTCCAGTAAGCAATTGACTGTCCAACAGTCCTTTGCGAGGAAGATGAAATATCATAGCAGTCATCCTGCTGCAAAGCAGATAACTCAGGCCTTGGCAGCCTGGGCGGTGAGAAACGTGGTTCCGGTATCCATCGTTAATTCAGAGGCAACTATAGACTTGATTGAGGTACTGTGTCCCCGGTACCAAATACCATCTAGGTTCCATTTCTCTAGGCAGGCGATACCGAAAATGTACACAGACCTCAGAAAAAGACTAACCAGTGTCCTAAAAAATGCAGTTGTACCCAATGTCCACTTAACCACGGACATGTGGACAAGTGGAGCAGGGCAGACTCAGGACTATATGACTGTGACAGCCCACTGGGTAGATGTATTGCCTCCCGCAGCAAGAACAGCAGCAGCGGCACCAGTAGCAGCATCTCGCAAACGCCAACTCGTTCCTAGGCAGGCTACGCTTTGTATCACCGCTTTCCAGAATAGGCACACAGCTGACAACCTCTTACGGCAACTGAGGAAGATCATCGCAGAATGGCTTACCCCAATTGGACTCTCCTGGGGATTTGTGACATCGGACAACGCCAGCAATATTGTGCGTGCATTACATCTGGGCAAATTCCAGCACGTCCCATGTTTTGCACATACATTGAATTTGGTGGTGCAGAATTATTTAAAAAACGACAGGGGCATGCAAGAGATGCTGTCGGTGGCCCGAAGAATTGCGGGCCACTTTTGGCATTCAGGCACCGCGTACAGAAGACTGGAGCACCACCAAACATTCCTGAACCTGCCCTACCATCATCTGAAGCAAGAGGTGGTAACGAGGTGGAATTCAACCCTCTATATGCTTCAGAGGATGGAGGAGCAGCAAAAGGCCATTCAAGCCTATACATCTGCCCACGATATAGGCAAAGGAGGGGGAATGCACCTGACTCAAGCGCAGTGGAGAATGATTTCAACGTTGTGCAAGGTTCTGCAACCCTTTGAACTTGCCACACTTGAAGTCAGTTCAGACACTGCCAGCCTGAGTCAGGTCATTCCCCTCATCAGGCTTTTGCAGAAGAAGCTGGAAACATCGAAGGAGGAGCTAAAACAGAGCGATTTCGCTAGGCATGTGGGACTTGTGGATGGAGCCCTTAATTCGCTTAACCAGGATTCACGGGTGGTCAATCTGTTGAAATCAGAGCACTACATTTTGGCCACCGTGCTCGATCCTAGATTTAAAACCTACGTTGTATCTCTCTTTCCGGCAGACACAAGTCTGCAGAGGTTCAAAGACCTGCTGGTGAGAAAATTGTCAAGTCAAGCGGAACGTGACCCGTCAACATCTCCTCCTTCACATTCTCCCGCAACTGGGGGTGCGAGGAAAAGGCTAAGAATTCCTAGCCCACCCGCTGGCGGTGATGCAGGGCAGTCTGGAGCGAGTGCTGACATCTGGTCCGGACTGAAGGACCTGCCAATGATTACTGACATGTCGTCTACTGTCACTGCATATGATTCTCTCACCATGGAAAGAATGGTGGAGGATTATATGAGTGACCGCATCCAAGTAGGTACGTATACTGGCAGGAAAAAGAGGCAATTTGGAGGCCCTTGCACAAACTGGCTTTATTCTACCTAAGTTGCCCTCCCTCCAGTGTGTACTCCGAAAGAGTGTTTAGTGCAGCCGCTCACCTTGTCAGCAATCGGCGTACGAGGTTACTTCCAGAAAATGTGGAGAAGATGATGTTCATCAAAATGAATTATAATCTATTCCTCCGTGGAGACATTCACCAGCAGCAATTGCCTCCAGAAAGTACACGGGGACCTGAGATGGTGGATTCCAGTGGGGACGAATTAATAATCTGTGAGGAGGGGGATGTACACAGTGAAAGGGGTGAGGAATCGGCTTGGATCATAGTCTGGATGACCTTATCAGGAATCCCTCTCCTGGCTAGAATCAGCCGTTCAACTTCCATGCCGTTAAACGTAGCCTCGGTAAGTCTTGATAGACCAGGGGTGGGGAACCTTTTTTCTACCAAGGGCCATTTCGATCCTTCGGGTGCCATACAAAAATTATCAACTTAAAATTAGCCAGCCCCCAGTAGATATACCCCCAGTAGTTATGCCCCAAGTCAGTAGTTATGCCCCCAGTCAGTAGTTATTCCCCCAGAAGATATACCCCCAAGTTGTTATGCCCCAGTAGATATGCCCCCAGTCATTTGTTATGTCCCATTAGATATGCCCGCAGTCAGTTATTATGCCCCATTAGATATGCCCCAGTCAGTTGTATGCCCCATTAGATATGCCCTAGTAGCGACACTTACACACACACATTAAAAGAAAGAAAAACACAATACTCACCAGCCCCACTCCTACTTCCGGACCGTTGCCCTCCGCCTGGCCGCCCGCTCCTCAGAACTATGGGAGAGACATCGGGGGTCATTCCGAATTGATCGGTAGCTGCCGTTGTTCACAGCGCAGCGATCAGGCTAAAAATCGGTATTTCTGCGCATGCGTATGCACCGCAATGCGCACGCGCGACGTACGGGTACAAAGTCCTTTGTGGTTTTGCACAGGTTCTAGCGAAGCTTTCAGTCTGACAATGCTAAATTCCTATGTCGTATAAACAACCCTTATGAAGCTAAGAACACTGTACGCTGTTTACTTAAGAAATACCATAATGGTACGCTATTTGCGTAACGATCGCTCAGCCGTAGGCGAGACGCTCAAGCGTCACGTTCGCTCACGGCCCAGCGATCACAGGACACGTTATTGGTTATGTCTAGGGGAAAGATTCGCTATGGCGTAGCATACACTCGAGACCACGAGGAGGTCACCAGCGATGCAGACGCTCACAACACTATACCTTGATATTAAACCTTATACCGACGAAACACACAGAATACCTTTAATGTGAGTACAGGGTGTAAATGCAACTTTGTGTAGCCTGACTACCTACAAAGCTGTTTGAGCGTCACCGACGCTCAAGTGAACACTTAACACTATAGTAAATACACAGATACTGTTTTAGGGTTCCAAAGCCTATTATCTGTATTATATCTAGTATACTTGTAAAAGAGTAACACAGTACAAATGATACACTACAATATAACAAAGACTTCCTAACCAAACACCTAACTAAGGGATAAACTACAATACTATCCTGGCCTAACACAATACAATACAATACTATAAAGTTTAGTCTAGGGGAGTTACGAGAGAGAAGAGAAAATAGAGAGAGAGAAATAGACACAGAGGGAGAGAGAGGAATTGGCTCACAGAAAGACAATGATTACGGAGAGAACTTACGCACAAAGGGTATGATCGCCTGCGCCTCGATATCCAGCTCCCGATTATCAGCAGATAACCGTTGATGAGAGAGTGAGAGCTGGATGTGGTCGGCCTGCCTATTTATGCCCCACACACAATGCAATCTCCTGGTCCTACAATCCTTCAGTTTATTGGACACAGGAATTCGGCCCTGTACTGTAACCAAAGGTCATAGGTTGATTCATACAGGTGGGCTGTGCTGAGTTTAAACGGCTCAGGTGGGTGGGAAACTGGGTTTCCCGCCGCATACCTGAGTATGGGTAAATAATAGAAATGGACATAAACTTCTTATGTTCATAACTATTCGCACGAGCGATTAATACGCTCCAAACCAACACCGGAATATTGCTAATTAAATACTCTTCCGATGGGTACCAAATACTGCTGTATGACTCCTGTTAGACCCTTCGTACAATACAAAGAGGGATTCCTCCGCTCAGGGACATTCTATCTAAACCAAACTTACAGAAACTATTGAGGGGAACATGATCTATAAACGACATTAATTGTGAACTTTTGTAACGAATGAGTCGCACGCTACGATCACATAAACTCTACCGTAAATGCGCATACTGCGCGTGCGAGTGCACGCTATTGCGGGTATGCGCTTCCACGGGAGAGCGTACGCATGCGCAGCACGGACCAGTGTGCGGTGCAAATATGGCAGTGTGCATTGAGACATTTTTCTGACTTCGACAGTCCACCCTTTGGCAGTCAATAATAACTGCCACAAAATATTTGAGGAGAAAAATGTAAGTCAGGGGTTAATTGATTTCCATGGTGGGGAAAGGAGGAAGAATGGAGTAGGTGTGAAGAGAGTATGACCTAGTGAGAAAGCAGGAGCATGTGTGTATGAGTCCATGTTTGGGGGGGTCATGTATCATCGTGCCGTACGTGTGGTAAATCAAGCTTCGAGGTATTGCGAAGTATACATTTGAATTCCTTCTTATCCTGTGGTACAGGTCTGTGGATGGGCTGTCAAACTCTACCGAGCTCATTTCGGCTGTGGTTGTAACACAATGGGGATGCACATTTTAGTTGATGATACATGAATTGGGGGGGGTATGTGGTTGCTGCTATCTGTGCCTGTATTCCCTATCGACTATGTGTGTTATTACCTGAGGGTTGCAGAGATGAAGATAAAGAACACTTACGAAAAATGCAATGATATTCTATGTCAGGTTAATGTACGTTCGTCGATTGAGGTCTTGATTGGTGTCGTTTGATTGCAGTCTTCTTCTTTGTGCTTTTGCTCATAAATCGTGAGTAAAGCAAACAACGTCCATGGATTTACAAAAAATGTTGGGCTAGCGTGATTTTAAAGTTCCTAGGGAAACTGGGGTACCCATGGCATTGTCCATAAAATCTTGTATATCAGGTCGTCTGCTCTTCTTCTTTCCATCTTTCCGTTGTCGGCCCCTTGGCTCATCAGGTCCTTCGTCTACGTGGGTCTTTGTACCTCGGAGGAAAACATAGAAATGGGTGAAAGACGGACCGTATACTCATTACATCATTACGTCATGGTTTCTAGCATTGGGTCATAAATCAAATCCAGGTTAATTACAGTTTCCTCACTCCTCAAGCTCATCACTTTCGTACTTTGTTTACACCTCATCAAAGCCTGCCCGCATCTAAATATCAATCCAATAGATATAACGACACCTAAGATACACAGGAGAAACTTTCCAACATCCATTATGATTCCTTGAGCCCATTCTCCCAAACCGGAGAACCAATTTCGCGGGTTCAACCATGACACCCAACCAGTCAGCTCATTACCTACAGCAGCAAGGGTGAGATTGTGTTTCCGACGAAATTCCCACTTTAATTGCAGAATATCGTCCATCTTTTGGTCTATGACCTCTACCGGATCCTCGGTGTTATTTGTGATATACGTGCAACACTTTATACCGTACTGTGTTGCCAATGTAACACAATATCCGCCTGTTACTGCTGTAAGGTAATTAAGAACCATCCTATGCTGAACTAGTTCTGTTTTGTAAGCTTGAAGTTCTCTTCCAGTGTATCTAAACGTGTCATCATACATTTCAGTGATATTATCTAACAAATTGGCGAGTGCGGAAATGTATTTATAATTCATCACTCCTCGAGCGGTACGAGTGAAATCTAACGCTACCAGAACCTGAATCCCGGTGGATTCATGGATAAGATCAGAGGCCGGATGCTCTAACCTTTCTGACAGTTGTCTTTTAACTCGGTGTTCGTAGTGAGTGTGAGTATAAGGAGCTTGGGCACCACGGTGTATGTCTTTCATTTTGTCATGTGTTACAGTCATCACTTCAGGCAATACTTTTCCAATATAACACAATCCTTCAGAGTTTGGGGCAAGCCACTTGTACGCCTTTCTCCCGCATATGAAATATGCATCATCGGGGAGAACATAAGGGACGGAGAAGGACATGACCATGTTACAAACCTTCCAGGTGAAATCTCCTGACCCTAATTCTTCCATCTGTCTAATACACGTATCAGTCTGTATGATATGTGCACAGTATCCTGGTGATACCTCTCCCACTTTAGTAATTCTATTTCCTAAGGTATACCTATACCGGAAAGATTTTCCTCTACTGGCTATGTGGCGTACAAGCTCTGTATCTGTAGGCATTCTATCTGCTCTGTGTGAAAAGGTCATGGTAAGGTTGCTCCATGACACTTCCCAATTTCCCGGTTTTCTGGGATTGGAGATGTTAAAACATAAGAGGGACCTATCCACATGGTATTGGTGGAGCTTCAAACTAGGAGGGCTGGAGATGTTAAACCTCCGGTCCACCGGTCTCCCACCACTTAGCTCAAGTACTTCCCCTAACGTTAAAGGAAATGGTACTAGCCCTGATTTGCTGTGACCCTGAGGTACTTGAGAGCATACCCAACAATCTGTTTGGTTCAACACGTTACCCACTAGAGAGTGATAGTCACTCAATGGATGCCGGTCCATATGGATATTAAAACTAGATTGGCATTTCTTTATGCATCCATCTTCAACCAGATTATCACAGAGCCTACAGATACAATTTTCCTCAGCTAACAATCCATCACAATTTCTTCTATCGGATCGTTTTCTGATACTCGCCTTTGCTTGTTGGATTGGTTGATCTTGGAAAACTACGCCTCCATCATCATAATCGGAACCCATTCCAGAACCTCTCTCGACCTCTATGGTACTCTCGCCGGAACAGACTGCTCTGGTCAACATCATGGTTAACATCAAAATCCGGATCACAGTCTCTTTGGGCAAGTCCATCTTTGAGGAGGAAATGGAGAAGAATGAGAAAGGGGAAAAAGAAATATCAAGGGAGAAGGGATGGGAAGTGGAGAAAAACAATAAAAGGGAGAAGGGAGTCGACAACTGCTTTCGATCTTCAAGGCTCAGGTGCCGCCTCAGTCCTCCTGGAACAGACACTCCAGTGATACAACCTCTACCGTCTGTTCCTTATCACGGGACTTCTCTGGGTCAGCAACCTTCTTGCAGTGGGATGAATGGACCCAAGTCTCTCTCTCAGCAACCTTCAATGCTGTGGTGCTAGTCAATAAGACCTGGTATGGTCCTTCCCATCTATCAATAAGACAACCTGAGCGTAGAAAATTTCGTATCATTACATAATCCCCAGGTTCAATGTCATGACAATTACTATCTGGTAAATCAGGAATCACCAACTTCAGATTATCATTTTGACTCCTCAACTGCTTACTCATGTTAATCAAGTACTTTACAGTTACTTCATTGTTACATTTCAAATCATCCTGAGGGTTAATCATGACATGCGGTTGTCGACCAAACAGAATTTCAAAAGGAGACAGATTAAGAGGGGACCTGGGAGTGGTTCTGATGCTATATAAAACAATGGGTAAAGCTTCTGGCCATGTCAATCCTGTCTCTGCCATTACTTTACTCAATTTATTTTTAATAGTGCTGTTCACTCTTTCGACCTTCGCACTCGCCTGTGGACGGTACGGAGTGTGCAGCTTACTATCAATTCCCATCAACTTACACATTCCTTGAAAGACATCACCTGCAAAATGGGTACCCCTATCACTTTCAATTATTCTAGGGATACCATATCTACATACAAATTCCTGCACAATTTTCTTAGCTGTAAACATGGCGGTATTTGTAGCTGCTGGAAAAGCTTCGACCCAATTCGAGAAAACATCTATACAGACAAGTACATACTTTAAGTTTCTACATGGGGGCAATTGGATGAAGTCAATTTGTATTACTTGGAAAGGGCCGCCGGCAGGTGGGATATGGGAGGGTTCTGTAGGTATTGCCTTTCCAATATTCTTTCTCAGACAGGTAAGGCATGACATTGCTCTTTTACCAGCATGAGAGGAGAATCCTGGGGCGCACCAGTATGCTCTTACCAATTTGCACATCCCCTCCTTGCCTAGATGAGTCAGCCCGTGAGCTGCTTCAGCCAGACATGGAAGGTATGCCCTGGGGGCCACTGGTTTACCATGTCCATCCGTCCAGAGCCCTGAGGGCTCCTGGCCATATCCCTTTGCCTTCCAGACTGCTCTCTCTTGAGTGGAACACAAATTCTGCATCTCACACAACTTCTGTGTGTTGATGGTATTAAATACCATCAACTGTGTGGTGTCTGTCCGTATGGGGGTAGCAGCTGCAAGCTTTGCAGCTTCGTCTGCTCGGCTGTTACCAAGGGATACTGGGTCTTGGCTATACGTATGTGCTTTACATTTGATAACAGCCACTCTGTCGGGTTCCTGTATCGCTGTTAGAAGCCTTTTTATATACGCTGCATGCGCTATCGGTGTGCCAGCTGCCGTCATGAAATTTCTGAGCCGCCATAGGGCTCCGAAATCATGGACTACCCCGAACGCGTATCTAGAATCGGTGTAGATATTGGCAGACTTACCCTTAGCCAATTCACATGCTCTGGTTAGGGCGACCAGTTCAGCAACCTGGGCTGAGTGAGGTGGGCCTAGCGGTTCCGCTTCTATGGTGTCTTGGTCATCTACGACTGCGTATCCAGTACACAAGTCTCCCGAGTCTGACTGTCTGTGACAACTACCGTCCGTGTAGAACGTGAGTTCTGCATCTTCTAGTGGATTGTCACTGATGTCAGGCCTTGCGGTAAAATTTTGGGTCAAATATTCCATACAATCATGTGCATCCTCCTTTGTATAAAATCCTCCTTCCCCATCACTCTCACCTCCCACCCTTTGTGCCTGTCCAGGCACACCTGGGAGAAATGTTGCAGGGTTTAATGCGCTGCATCTCCTTATGGTGATGTTTACTGGGGCCATTAATGCCAATTCCCATCTCGTAAACCTTGCTGATGAGACATGTCTGGTTTGGGCAGAATTTAATAAGGCAGATACTGCATGTGGTGTATGGATTGTGAGGTTGTGGCCTAGCACGACATCTTCGCTTTTCGTCACTAGCAATGCTATCGCCGCAACGCTACGCAAGCATGTGGGGAGGGACCGCGCTACCGTATCTAGCTGAGCGCTGTAGTATGCAACTGGCCTGCTGGCGTCACCGTGTTTTTGTGTTAGTACACCTGCTGCGCACCCAGCACTTTCTGTTCCGTATAGTTCAAAGGGTTTCCCATAGTCTGGCATACCTAGTGCAGGTGCCTGTGTTAGACACTGTTTGAGTCTCTCAAATGCCGTTTCAGATTCGTCTGTATGCGAAATCCGATCAGGTTTGTTTGAGGAGACCATTTCCTGCAGAGGTAGTGCCAATATGGAAAACCCTGGGATCCAATTACGGCAATACCCACACATTCCTAAAAACGTTCTGATCTGTTGCTGGGTTTGTGGTAGTGTCATGTCTCTAATGGCTTGGATTCTATCCGCGGTCAGGTGTCTCAGTCCTTGTGTTAGACAGTGTCCCAAATATTTTACCTTAGCTTGGCATAATTGCAACTTGTCTTTGGAAACCTTGTGACCTGTGTCTGAAAGGTGAAACAGGAGTTGTTTCGTATCTTTCAGAGAGGCTTCCAGTGAATCTGAACACAGTAGTAAATCGTCCACATACTGTATCAATACTGATCCACTTTCTGGTTGAAAAGACTGTAAACAATCATGCAAAGCCTGAGAAAATATACTTGGACTATCTATGAAACCTTGGGGTAATCGAGTCCACGTGTATTGGACTCCTCTGTATGTGAATGCAAACAAATATTGACTGTCAGGGTGCAGAGGTACCGAAAAGAAAGCGGAGCAGAGGTCAATAACAGTGAAAAATTTGGCAGTGGGAGGAATTTGCATTAGGATGACAGCTGGATTAGGCACTACGGGGAACTGACTCTCGACTATTTTGTTAATCCCCCTTAGATCCTGCACTAGCCTGTAACCCCTCCCCCCACTCTTTTTAACAGGGAAGATGGGACTATTTGCTGTGCTGGACGTTCTTACTAGAATGCCCTGTTGTAGCAAGCGCTCTATTACGGGAAAAACTCCTAACTCCACCTCTGGCTTCAGAGGATACTGTGGGATTTTTGGAGCTATCCTACCATCTTTTACTTGTACTACTACTGGAGCTACGTTTGCCATTAATCCAGTGTCCTGTCCATCTTTTGTCCAAAGTGACTCTGGTATCTGAGATGTCATCTCTTCTACCTGGGATGGGTTCCTATTTGTCATAATGGTGTGTGACATTAATTTTGATGGGGAGTCTAACATGTCTCGTACTTCCTGAGCGTGATTCTCAGGTATGTCCAAGAATACACCTTCAGGAGTACAATAAATGACGCAACCCATTTTACATAGTAAGTCTCTTCCCAGGAGATTGGTCGGTGCCGATGCAGCCAGCAAAAAGGAATGCTTGGTGTGCAGAGGCCCTATTGTAATCTCGGCTGGTTTGCTAACAGGGTAGTGCTGGACTACTCCTGTTACTCCTATGGCTGGAACTGTCCTACCAGTGGTTCTCATGCCCACTGTCGAATTTATCACTGACTTGGCCGCCCCTGTGTCTACAAGAAAGTTTAAAGTTTTACCAGCCACATTGATTGCAATCTCTGGTTCGCTTCCAAGACTGGCAATCAATTTAACTGGTTGCAGATTACAGGTATGGCCACACCCCTATTGGGTATGGTGACCTCCCTGAATCCCAGTGGCAGCAACTACTTGTGGGGGAGTTAGCTGGGAACTACCAGAGGCGTGCCAATCTCTGTTCGGGGGGTATCTTTTTGTTTCCCCTGTATGTGGCTCAAAACTCCGCCTCTGTGGACCCTGCTCCCAATGTCGTGTGTGGTGTTGTTGTCTGGGGGGTTGAAAAGATCTTTGTACATTCTTTGATCTACATTCTCGTGCAAAATGTCCTGGTCTGTTACAAGAAAAACATGTTATTCCACTTGCCTTACCCACAGGATTCGGTGGTACATACGCAGGCTGCCTTGTGGTCAGCGCCTGTATACTTACGGACATCAACTTATCACTTTGCGACTCCCTGTGCCTAGTGATGTTTTTGTCGTGATCAACAGCAGCCTCTCTCAAAGTGGACACTGACAGACCTCGCCAGCATGGCTGCGTGGTCTGTACCCTAGCCTTTAATGTTTCTTTCAAACCATCCATCAGTACAGATACTGCTACTTCTCGATGGTTTGGGTTGGTCTTTATGTCTTCTATACCAGTGTATTTTGCCATTTCTGATAATGCCCGGTGGAAATATTCTGCTGCCGTTTCAGACTCCTTTTGTTTAATGGAGAATAGTTTATTCCATTTAGCAACGGCTGGGAAATATTCTTTTAGCTGCAAATTTATCCTTTTTACATTATCCTGGTCGTACACATCTGTAAGTGGTACCTCTTTGTCTAGTCCACAATCAGCCAAGAATTTAACTGGGTCGACACTGGGGGGTAAGCAAGCTCTTAGCACTACCTGCCAATCCTTATTATTGGGCTCTAAAGTGTTTCCTAGATCCCTGATATATTTTTGGCTTGCCACTAAATCCTTTCTGGGGTCTGGGAATTCAGACACTATGGTCCTTAATTCCATTCTAGTGAACGGGCAATACATGGCGATGTTCCTGATGGGTGTGACTCCTGATGCATCTGTTTTCCCATTGGGAACTACTATCACCTTAACTGGATTAACTCTTATAACTTCACTCTGTGTAGATTCTACAGCTTGGGGTGTAAGTGTTTCAGTGTAATGCATGGTGCCGTACTTACCTGATGACACGACCTCACCTATCCCTCCGCTAGGGGCCTTCACTAATCTCGTGGCTGTTGATGTGCCTACTGTAGTCTCTGAAATGGTGGCTGCAAGAGAGAGAGCTGAAATTGTTGATGGATCGTCTTCTTGATCACACTCCTGGGGAAGGTTCAAAACAGGGTACAACTTGCACGGGTTAATACTTGCATGGGTTATTTGGTTAACATCATTAACATTAACATGGTTACTAAGAGTTTTAGTTTTACAACCCAGTGCGTCTTTCTCCGTAATCAACTTCTCTCCTGATATATATGGTGGAGGAGGAGCTGTGGCTATCAGTTTCCTTACTGCCCCAGATCCTGCCGCCAGAGCCAAACCTCTCTGTATCTCACCTTCCTGGTGCCACAACTGTAAATAATCATAATGCTGAATTCGTCTCTTTGTTGGTTTTACGAGACATATCCTCCTCCTTAAATTTTGTAACACTTCCGGGCTGAAACTACCTATTCTTGGGAATTTGTCCCTGTCTTGTACAGTCATTCGTTCCCATTCATCACATAAAACCTCTGTGTGACTACCGTATTTTTCACACATAATGTATCTTGCCGACCCAACTGGTCGGTTCTCCGAATCAACCTGAACCTGGGTTGATCGCCCCCTACCTGAGCAACTGGCCCCCATCGTCTGTAGGTGTTGCTTAGTCCTCCTTGGATTTTCTGTATCAAGGTTTTCAGCAAGCCTTTACAGACAACCAAATTACTCCACAGTAGGCCGGCGGTGGCGGTTTACCGAGTACCCCACTCACTCGCCCACCTCGACCAATACGACCTGATCACACCGATATGGTGCTGGCGTACTCGATACAGGGCCCCTATGGAACCTTCAGTTTACTGGAACATATGAGGGATACCCGCAGGACACTTACTCTTTCCAGTAAACGTTGGGGTTGTTAGATAGTTCCTGAGTGACCAGCGAACTTCCCTTCCAAAAATAAAAAATTACACAAATCACGTCAGAATGTACAAATAGCGTTTATGACCTTCGTACACAAATAGTACCGGTCAGGTTTACTAATGCACACAATTACGTGCGGTACAATCGTTCAGCACATAAGCAACTAATCTTATGTGCGGAGCGACCAGTGGAATCGAAAATTTCGGCTGCGAATTCCTTCAGCCAGAGCTTAATGGCCTATATGGGTTCTGCACCAACACCCCAGGCGTTGTGCCACTGGACTTTTATAGCGGACCTTTTTACCTTATGACCTCCTGGTCTTGTTACCTTATGACCTCCTGGTCTTGTTACCTTATGACCTCCTGGTCTTGTTACACCTTATGGTCCGCTATACTCTAATGCTCAAATATTTATTTAACCAGAGATGCCTCCCTAGCCACCGTATATGTCACTTACACGTATGTTCCTTGACGAGTACTCGGCTTTCCTTTTGGTTCCCCCTTTAAAATTGTATAAACACACTCACTCAACACATGTACACTTTTGTTTCTACCTCTATTTCTGCGCAGAAATTTGTCTTCAGCCCAAGTGTGTTACTAATTAGGAGCAGGATCTGTTAAACTAAATTTCGGGTTTTCCAAAAATTGATTTGCGTTATTTACCGCGTCACGTTATCTACCGCTGTGCGTTACTTATCGCCTTTGCGCTAATTATCGCTTTGCGCTAAAATCCACTTTATCACAACTTGAGCTACGTGGACGTAACCAGACGCTACGTTGCGTAATGTACGCTGCGTGCGTCTGCCTTTCGGATTGCGTACGCTAGTCTTTGTTAGCGACACGTGTACGCAATGCAGAGGATCCACCGTAACACAATATTTATCAATGTAGATGATCCCTGATCATCCACCGCAATCCACACTGCACACTGGCTGCCTCGTCTCTAAGACAAAACCGTGTTCTATACTTTAATTATTACTTTTACTATTAAATAACAGCAAATCTCTTTTTGCACTTTCTATCAACTATAAAATTGGCAAACAGGAATAGTGATATACGAAAAATGAAATATACAAGTGGAAAGAAATGCAGGTATATGCGTGCGTACGCAAGACAAAAGAAAAATAAACAGTTTTAAAAGACACAAGCGTTTTGTTCTTACTTCCGGTTACCGGGTTCCTTCAGCACTCTTTACCTAAGCGAAGCAGACGCTTATCCCGTCAGCAACTGTGAGACAACCTCCCACCCTTTTGCTGGGGGATAAAGTCTGCTGATCTACCTAGTGCAGATGTGAAAAGGACCGGGCGAGCCCGCAATTGACAATGCTAAATTCCTATGTCGTATAAACAACCCTTATGAAGCTAAGAACACTGTACGCTGTTTACTTAAGAAATACCGTAATGGTACGCTATTTGCGTAACGATCGCTCAGCCGTAGGCGAGACGCTCAAGCGTCACGTTCGCTCACGGCCCAGCGATCACAGGACACGTTATTGGTTATGTCTAGGGGAAAGATTCGCTATGGCGTAGCATACACTCGAGACCACGAGGAGGTCACCAGCGATGCAGACGCTCACAACACTATACCTTGATATTAAACCTTATACCGACGAAACACACAGAATACCTTTAATGTGAGTACAGGGTGTAAATGCAACTTTGTGTAGCCTGACTACCTACAAAGCTGTTTGAGCGTCACCGACGCTCAAGTGAACACTTAACACTATAGTAAATACACAGATACTGTTTTAGGGTTCCAAAGCCTATTATCTGTATTATATCTAGTATACTTGTAAAAGAGTAACACAGTACAAATGATACACTACAATATAACAAAGACTTCCTAACCAAACACCTAACTAAGGGATAAACTACAATACTATCCTGGCCTAACACAATACAATACAATACTATAAAGTTTAGTCTAGGGGAGTTACGAGAGAGAAGAGAAAATAGAGAGAGAGAAATAGACACAGAGGGAGAGAGAGGAATTGGCTCACAGAAAGACAATGATTACGGAGAGAACTTACGCACAAAGGGTATGATCGCCTGCGCCTCGATATCCAGCTCCCGATTATCAGCAGATAACCGTTGATGAGAGAGTGAGAGCTGGATGTGGTCGGCCTGCCTATTTATGCCCCACACACAATGCAATCTCCTGGTCCTACAATCCTTCAGTTTATTGGACACAGGAATTCGGCCCTGTACTGTAACCAAAGGTCATAGGTTGATTCATACAGGTGGGCTGTGCTGAGTTTAAACGGCTCAGGTGGGTGGGAAACTGGGTTTCCCGCCGCATACCTGAGTATGGGTAAATAATAGAAATGGACATAAACTTCTTATGTTCATAACTATTCGCACGAGCGATTAATACGCTCCAAACCAACACCGGAATATTGCTAATTAAATACTCTTCCGATGGGTACCAAATACTGCTGTATGACTCCTGTTAGACCCTTCGTACAATACAAAGAGGGATTCCTCCGCTCAGGGACATTCTATCTAAACCAAACTTACAGAAACTATTGAGGGGAACATGATCTATAAACGACATTAATTGTGAACTTTTGTAACGAATGAGTCGCACGCTACGATCACATAAACTCTACCGTAAATGCGCATACTGCGCGTGCGAGTGCACGCTATTGCGGGTATGCGCTTCCACGGGAGAGCGTACGCATGCGCAGCACGGACCAGTGTGCGGTGCAAATATGGCAGTGTGCATTGAGACATTTTTCTGACTTCGACAAGTCGCACGGCACAACGCAAGAAGATTGACAGGAAGGGGGCGTTCCTGGGTGTCAACTGACCGTTTTCAGGGAGTGTTTGGAAAAACGCATGCGTGCTCGGGAAAACGCAGACGTGGCTGGGCGAACGCTGGGCGGGTGTGTGAAGTCAAAAACCAGCCCTCCAACGTTAGAATCAACGCACACGAAGAGTAAGTCCAGGGCTGGTCTTGTTCTGCACAAAATGTTTTTGCAGGCGCTCTGCTGCACAGGCTTTCGCACTTCTGCAAAGCGAAAATACACTCCCCGGTGGGCGGCGACAATGGGGGTCATTCCGAGTTGTTCGCTCGCTAGCAGATTTTAGCAGCATTGCACACGCTAGGCCGCCGCCCTCTGAGTAGCTCCAGACTTACTCCTACACTGCGATCAGCTCAGCACGTTTCGTTCCTGGTTTGACATCACAAACACGTCCTGCGTTCGGACAGCCACTCCCCCGTTTCTCCAGACACTCCCGCGGTTTTATCCTGGCACGCCTGCGTTTTTCCGCACAGTCCCTGAAAAAGGTCAGTTTCCGCCCAGAAACACCCACTTCCTGTCAATCACGCTCCGATCACTTCAGCGATGAAAATTATTCGTTCTGCCATGAGTAAATCTACTAAGTTTTGAGCTAAAATACTTAGTGCATGCACACTGCGTACAATGCGCATTTTCGCCTTAATCGCTCTGTTGCGAAAATCGGCAACGAGCGAACAACTCGGAATGACCCCCAATGTGTTTGCACGGTTGCTAAAAACTGCTAGCGAGCGATCTACTCGGAATGACCACCATCATAACATCTCTCCCATAGCACCGCACAGCCGCACACTGCCAGAGCCGGATGCCGGAGCTCAGGAGTGAGCTCCTGCCTCCGGCTGCTGCTGAGGGGAAGTAGCCGGGCGCCTGCTATTAACAAAATCTCAGTAGACGCTCGGCATCTCCCTCGGTTAACTGAGCCTGGCCGGGCCAGATTAAGTGGCTCCGCGGGCCTGAGGTTCCCCACCCCTGTGATAGACGAATGAGCCCTGTTGCAGAAGATCCTCGCGAAGAGGTAGAGGCCACGGATCTGCGAGCAGCATCCCGAGAAGATCCGCATACCAGGCCCTTCTTGGCCAGTCCGGGATAATGAGGATTGCTTGAACCTTTTCCCTTTTTATTCTTTTTAGAATTCTTGGGATCAGCAGAAGTTGAGGAAACACGTACACCAGCTGGTAGACCCACAGAGTCGTCAGAGTGTCTACCGCCGCGGCTTGTGAGTCCCTCGACCTGGAACAATAGTCGAGAGGCCATCATGTCGATTTGTGGATATCCCCACCGATGTTTTAGCCACCAGAACACCTCCGGGTGAAGGCCCCACTCCCCTGGGTGCAGGTTGTGTCTGCTGAGGAAGTCTGCTTCCCAGTTGTCTACTCCCGGAATGAAGACCGCTGACAACGCCACAGCGTGTTTTCCACGCAGAGGAGAATTCTTGACACCTCTGACATTACGGCTCTGCTTTTTGCTCCGCCCTGTCGGTTTATGTACGTCACTTCCGTCATATTGTCCGACTGGACCTGAATGGCCTGATTCTGAAGTAGAGGTGAGTCCTGCAGAAGGGCGTTGTATACAGCCCTGAGTTCCAGGATGTTTATTGGAAGAACGACTTCCTGACTTGACCATCTTCCCTGAAACTGCACCCCCTGGGTGACTGCGCCCCAACCTCTGAAGCTTGCGTCTGTGGTTAGCAGAATCCAATTCTGAATTCTGAGCCTCCTACCCTTGCCAAGGTGAGAAGTCTGTAGCCACCACAGGAGGGAGATCCTGGCTTTTGGTGACAGACGGATCCTCTGGTGCATGTGAATATGCGATCCGGACCATTTGTCTAACAGATCCAACTGGTAGGGCCTAGCATGAAACCTTCCATACTGAATCACCTCGTAAGAGGCCACCATTTTCCCCAGAAGTCGAATGCACAGATGCACCGAGATCCACGTTGGCTTCAGGACAGCCCGAACCATTGACTGGATTACCATTGCCTTTTCCAAGGGAAGGAACACTTTCTGAGACTCTGTGTCCAGTATCATTCCCAGGAACGGAAGCCTCTGTGTTGGTTCTAGGTGAGATTTTGGTAGGTTCAGAATCCACCCGTGATCCAGAAGTAGTCTGGTTGAGAGGCCAATGCTGTTCAACAACCGTTCCATGGACGGTGGCTTTATCAGAAGATCGTCCACATACAATACGTAATTATATTCATAACATCATCTCTGCCATCACTTTGGTGAACACCCTCGGTGCCGTGGAGAGACCAAATGGCAGGGCATGGAACTGGTAGTGACAGTCCTGCAGTGCAAACCGTAGATAAGCCTGATGACGCGGCCAGATAGGAATGTGAAGGTACGCATCCGTGATATCCAGAGACACTAGGAATTCCCCTTCCTCCAGACCTGAGATCACCGCTCTCAGAGACTCCATTTTGAATTTGAACACTCATAAGTACGGGTTCAACGACTTGAGGTTCAGAATCGGCCTTACCGAACAGTCCGGTTTCGGTACTACAAACAAGTTGGAATAATAACCCTTGTTTTGCAGATGAGGTGGAACTGGAACAATGACCTGAGTCTGTACCAGTTTTTGAATGGGGTCCTGTAAAGTTATACTTGCCTCTTGTGAAACTGGTAAGCCTGATTTTAAGAATCTGTGAGGTGGAAGCTCTTGGAACTCCAGTCTATAGCCCTGGGAAATCTATGACCCAGGGATCCTGGCACGAATTTGTCCAGATTTGACTGAAGAATTTTAGCCGGGCTCCCACCTGCCAGTCTTCCAGGCATCACGGTCCACCGTCATGCTGAAGGTTTTGAGGAAGCAGAGCTTGAGCCCTGTTCCTGTGAACAGGTATTGCTGATTTGCGTGGTTTACCTCTTGCACCTCTGGTGCTGTAGAAGAACCTCTGGTTTTGCCCCTAAACTTGGCAGTCCGAAAGGACTGTAAATTGGAACCTGAGTAGGTCTTCCTGCTGAAGGAAGGTATGTGGACTTACCCGCAGTAGTTTTGGAGATCCATTTGTCTAGTTCATCTCCAAATATGGCCTCGCCTGTGAAAGGTAGGCCTTCCACGCCTTTTCCGGAGTCTGCATCCGCAGTCCACTGGCGTAGCCATAGACCCCTGCTTGCAGACACTGCCATGGCTGTAGTGTGTGCATTAAGCAAGCCTATTTCTTTTGTGGCTTCCACCATAAAATTCCTGTATATGGTGTAGGAACAAGATAAACTCCTCCTGAGGCAATGTGTCTTACCCTTCAATCAGGTTACCCGACCATTTGGCAATGGCTCTAGTAATCCACCCAAATTCTATAGTGGGTCTCTGGGCCACCCCAGCAGCTGTATACAAGGATTTGAGCGTAGTCTCAATTTTACCATCATCCGCATCTTAGGGAGGCTGCACCCGGCACAGGCAATACAATTGTTCTTGAAAGCCTGGATACTGATGCATCCACTATCGATGATATCAGCCGTTTAGGGATTTGAAATTACTTATCAGGACTAACCCACGGTTCTTCAAACAGGGTACTAAGTTCCTTTAACACAGGAAAAGTGGCTGAGGATTTCTTTTTTATATTAAAATAAGATTCCTCACTCTACTCTGTCACCTTATCATGGATATTTAGAACTTCTCTGATAGCTTCTATGAGAGCCTCTATTCCCTGCAACAGAATAGGGGCAGATATGATATGTGCAGAGAGAGTTAGATTTGGGTGGGGTGTGTTCAAACTGAAATCTAAATTGCAGTGTAAAAATAAAGCAGCCAGTATTTACACTGCCCAGAAACAATATACCCACCCAAATCTAACTCTCTCTGCGCATGTTATATCTGGCCCACCTGGAGTGCACGTGGTCAGAGCCAGCGCTACCCGCTCAGCAAGGGGATGCAGTGCAGGGAGGCGCCGTGCTGCAGGGAGGCGCCTTCCTGCTCTGCATCCCCGCTGATGCCAGCTGCCGCTGCACCTGTCACGCTGGTAGCGGCGCTGGCAGCGTGTAGCGCGGCTCTCTCCCCCATCCTTCCCCAGGTAGCTGGCCTCTGTACGCGGCCTCAGCCCACACACAACGCTGAGCCGAGCATCATTTTGGGGGCGTGGCCTAATCGTGGCGGCGTGGCCACGCCCCCTTGTGAAAAAGGGTGGGTTTTTTTCAATCTTTGTAGTGCCGAGCAGGGTGTAGGGGTCCAGGGGGGGCCCTGAGCCCCTCAGCCAGATCAATTTGATGGGGAAGTGTGATCACTTCCCCCCACTACCCAAACAGGCAGAGGCTCAGCAGTAGCAGCAGCCTCACTGCAGCACAGCCAAAATGAGTATTGCTGCCCAGTAAGGAGGGAGGGGTAGGGAGTGCGGTGGACCGGGGCCCCACCGGGCCCTCCATCAGTCCATGGCCCGAGTAATTAGTACCCGTTCCCTCCCTCTCTGCATAACTGCCGACATCCTACAGAGCCGCTGCTGCAGGGATAACGGCGCCTCCGAGAGACATGAGAAGTCAGACGAGGAGCAGCGCCGGAGTCGGGACCTCCTGCAGGTACTGGGGCAGTGCTGTGGAGGGAATGAGGGATGTACCTGGCATAATATGTATAATGGGCTCTACCTGGCTGCATAATGAGTATAAGGTGCTCTCCTGAGCAGTGTAATGTGACTAACGGACACTACTGTGCAGTGTAATTTGACTAACGGACACCACTGTGCAGTGTAATGTGACTAACGGACACTACTGTGCAGTGTAATGTGACTAACGGACACTACTGTGCGGTGTAATGTGACTAACGGACACTACTGTGCAGTGTAATGTGACTAACGGACACTACTGTGCAGTGTAATGTGACTAACGGACACTATTGTGCAGTGTAATGTGACTAACGGACACTACTGTGCAGTGTAATGTGACTAATGGACACTACTGTGCGGTGTAATGTGACTAACGGACACTACTGTGCAGTGTAATGTGACTAACGGACACTGCTGTGTGGTGTAATGTGACTAACGGACACTACTGTGCGGTGTAATGTGACTAACGGACACTACTGTGCAGTGTAATGTGACTAACGGACACTACTGTGCAGTGTAATGTGACTAACGGACACTGCTGTGTGGTGTAATGTGACTAACGGACACTACTGTGCGGTGTAATGTTACTAACGGACACTACTGTGCAGTGTAATGTGACTAACGGACACTACTGTGCAGTGTAATGTGACTAACGGACACTACTGTGCAGTGTAATGTGACTAACGGACACTACTGTGCAATGTAATGTGACTAACGGACACTACTGTGCAGTGTAATGTGACTAACGGACACTGCTGTGCAGTGTGATGTGACTAACGGACACTGCTGTGTGGTGTAATGTGACTAACGGGCACTGCTATGCGGTGTAATGTGACTAACGGACACGACTGTGCAGTGTAATGTGACTAACGGACGATACTGTGCAGTGTAATGTGAATAACGGACACTACTGTGCAGTGTAATGTGACTAACGGACGCTACTGTGCAGTGTAATGTGACGAACGGACGCTACTGTGCAGTGTAATGTGACTAACGGACGATACTGTGCAGTGTAATGTGAATAACGGACACTACTGTGCAGTGTAATGTGACTAACAGACACTACTGTGCGGTGTAATGTGACTAACGGACGCTACTGTGCAATGTAATGTGACTAACAGACACTACTGTGCGGTGTAATGTGACTAACGGACACTACTGTGCGGTGTAATGTGACTAACGGACACTACTGTGCAGTGTAATGTGACTAACGGACGCTACTGTGCAATGTAATGTGACTAACAGACACTACTGTGCAGTGTAATGTGACTAACGGACGCTACTGTGCAATGTAATGTGACTAACAGACACTACTGTGCGGTGTAATGTGACTAACGGACACTACTGTGCGGTGTAATGTGAATTGGTACTATTCTGTGGCCCCTATACTTTTGCGCGCGCCTACGGTGCGCACTGTCTCTATATTAAAAGTGGCGGGCAGCAAATGAAATTTTTGCCCTGAGCTCCTCAAGGTCTAGAACTGCCCCTGTCACCAATTTTAAAATATCTTTTTCTTTTCAAATGTAACATGCCCCCAATTCGGTACAGAGGAGGTGGCACTGAAACATACCCTTGCTCCGGGCACCACGGCACCTAGCTACACCTCTGATAAGAGGCACTACTGTGGACATTGGGGGTGATTCCGAGTTGTTCGCTCGCTAGCTGCTTTTAGCAGCATTGCACACGCTAAGCCGCCGCCTACTGGGAGTGTATCTTAGAATAGCAGAATTGCGAACGAAAGATTTGCTAAGTTTCTCGGAACGATTTCCCCGCAGTTTCTGAGTAGCTCCAGACTTACTCTGCCATTGCGACCAGCTCAGTCCTTTTCGTTCCTGGTTTGACGTCACAAACACACCCAGCGTTCGCCCAGACACTCCCCCCATTTCTCCAGCCACTCCCGCGTTTTTCCCTGGCACGCCTGCGTTTTTCCGCAAACGCCGTGAAAACGCTGAGTATCCGCCCAGAAACACCCACTTCCTGTCACTCACACTCTGATCAGCAGAACGATGAAAAAACTTTGTTACGCCGTGAGTAAAGTACCAAACTTTTGTGCTAATTTACTTGGCGCAGGCGCACTGCGAACATTGTGCATGCGCAGTTTGCGACTAATCGCTCCGTAGCGAAAAAAATAACGAGCAAACAACTCGGAATGACCCCCATTGTGTATAAGGGATAGTACTGTGTGGCGTAACGTGAATACTATGTGGTGTAATATGAATTGTGCGTACCATTGTGGCCATACCCCTCCCTTGTGTTACCACACCCCTTATTGCGGTGCGCACTGTTCCTTTTTTAAGGATGGGAGGGCGCCAATTTATCATATGCAGGGGGGCGCCAAACACTCTAGCACCGGCCCTGCATGTGGTTTTGCCCATCTGCTAACAAAGTTGCTGCTACGATCAGGTCTGAATTACGCCCATAGTCTCTTTTCATAAGCTCAGTCATAGATTGTCTTAAGTATTGCGTCTCTTTCTCGGTCCGAGATAACTTAGTAGAGATTGTGGAAATCATTCCCCAAATGGAGTCCAGCCATGCTGGTTCTGCCCAACTAGCCTGGGAAGGGACACTACATTGAGTACACACAAGTGAGTCTCCTTGGGAAGAGGAACACTGTGCCTTACATGAAACACACCCACACAGGAAAAATAAGAATTTACTTACCGATAATTCTATTTCTCATAGTCCGTAGTGGATGCTGGGGACTCCGAAAGGACCATGGGGAATAGCGGCTCCGCAGGAGACTGGGCACAAAGTAAAAGCTTTAGGACTAGCTGGTGTGCACTGGCTCCTCCCCCTATGACCCTCCTCCAAGCCTCAGTTAGGATACTGTGCCCGGACGAGCGTACACAATAAGGAAGGATTTTGAATCCCGGGTAAGACTCATACCAGCCACACCAATCACACCGTACAACTTGTGATCTGAACCCAGTTAACAGCATGATAACAGAAGGAGCCTCTGAAAAGATGGCTCACAACAACAATAACCCGATTTTTGTAACAATAACTATGTACAAGTAATGCAGACAATCCGCACTTGGGATGGGCGCCCAGCATCCACTACGGACTATGAGAAATAGAATTATCGGTAAGTAAATTCTTATTTTCTCTAACGTCCTAGTGGATGCTGGGGACTCCGAAAGGACCATGGGCATTATACCAAAGCTCCCAAACGGGCGGGAGAGTGCGGATGACTCTGCAGCACCGAATGAGAGAACTCCAGGTCCTCCTCAGCCAGGGTATCAAATTTGTAGAATTTAGCAAACGTGTTTGCCCCTGACCAAGTAGCAGCTCGGCAAAGTTGTAAAGCCGAGACCCCTCGGGCAGCCGCCCAAGATGAGCCCACTTTCCGTGTGGAATGGGCTTTTATAGATTTTGGCTGTGGCAGGCCTGCCACAGAATGTGCAAGCTGAATTGTACTACAAATCCAACGAGCAATCGTCTGCTTAGAAGCAGGAGCACCCAGCTTGTTGGGTGCATACAGGATAAACAGCGAGTCAGATTTTCTGACTCCAGCCGTCCTGGAAACATATATTTTCAGGGCCCTGACTACGTCCAGCAACTTGGAATCCTCCAAGTCCCTAGTAGCCGCAGGCACCACAATAGGTTGGTTTAAGTGAAATGCTGAAACCACCTTAGGGAGAAATTGAGGACGAGTCCTCAATTCTGCCCTGTCCGTATGAAAAATTAGGTAAGGGCTTTTATAGGATAAAGCCGCCAATTCTGATACACGCCTGGCTGAAGCCAGAGCTAACAGCATTACCACTTTCCATGTGAGATATTTCAAGTCCACAGTGGTGAGTGGTTCAAACCAATGTGATTTTAGGAATCCCAACACTACATTGAGATCCCAAGGTGCCACTGGAGGCACAAAAGGAGGCTGTATATGCAGTACTCCCTTGACAAACGTCTGAACTTCAGGAACAGAAGCTAGTTCTTTTTGGAAGAATATCGACAGGGCCGAAATTTTAACCTTAATGGACCCTAATTTTAGGCCCATAGACAGTCCTGTTTGCAGGAAATGCAGGAATCGACCCAGTTGAAATTCCTCCGTAGGGGCCTTCCTGGCCTCGCACCACGCAACATATTTACGCCAAATACGGTGATAATGTTGTACGGTTACATCCTTCCTGGCTTTGATCAGGGTAGGGATGACTTCATCCGGAATGCCTTTTTCCTTCAGGATCCGGCGTTCAACCGCCATGCCGTCAAACGCAGCCGCGGTAAGTCTTGGAACAGACATGGTCCCTGCTGGAGCAGGTCCTGTCTTAGAGGTAGAGGCCACGGGTCTTCCGTGAGCATCTCTTGAATTTCCGGGTACCAAGTCCTTCTTGGCCAATCCGGAGCCACGAGTATAGTCTTTACTCCTCTCCTTCTTATGATTCTCAGTACTTTTGGTATGAGAGGAAGAGGAGGGAATACATACACTGACCGGTACACCCACGGTGTTACCAGAGCGTCCACAGCTATTGCCTGAGGGTCCCTTGACCTGGAGCAATATCTGTCCAGTTTTTTGTTGAGGCGAGACGCCATCATGTCCACCTTTGGTTTTTCCCAACGGTTTACAATCATGTGGAAGACTTCTGGGTGAAGTCCCCACTCCCCCGGGTGAAGATCGTGTCTGCTGAGGAAGTCTGCTTCCCAGTTGTCCACTCCCGGAATGAACACTGCTGACAGTGCTATCACATGATTTTCCGCCCAGCGAAGAATCCTTGTCACTTCCGTCATTGCCCTCCTGCTTCTTGTGCCGCCCTGTCTGTTTACGTGGGCGACTGCCGTGATGTTGTCCGACTGGATCAATACTGGCTGACCCTGAAGCAGAGGCCTTGCCTGACTTAGGGCATTGTAAATGGCCCTTAGTTCCAGGATATTTATGTGAAGTGACGTTTCCATGCTTGACCACAAGCCCTGGAAATTTTTTCCCTGTGTGACTGCTCCCCAGCCTCTCAGGCTGGCATCCGTGGTCACCAGGACCCAATCCTGAATGCCGAATCTGCGGCCCTCTAGGAGATGAGCACTCTGTAACCACCACAGGAGAGACACCCTTGTCCTTGGAGACAGGGTTATCCGCTGATGCATTTGAAGATGCGATCCGGACCATTTGTCTAGCAGATCCAACTGAAAAGTTCTTGCGTGGAATCTGCCGAATGGAATCGCTTCGTAAGAAGCCACCATCTTTCCCAGGACCCTTGTGCACTGATGCACTGACACCTGGCCTGGTCTTAGGAGTTTCCTGACTAGGTCGGATAACTCCCTGGCTTTCTCTTCCGGGAGAAACACCTTTTTCTGTACTGTGTCCAGAATCATCCCTAGGAACAGCAGACGTGTCGTCGGAATCAGCTGCGATTTTGGAATATTTAGAATCCATCCGTGCTGTCGTAGTACTATTTGAGATAGTGCTACTCCGACCTCTAACTGTTCTCTGGACCGTGCCCTTATCAGGAGATCGTCCAAGTAAGGGATAATTAAGACGCCTTTTCTTCGAAGAAGAATCATCATTTCGGCCATTACCTTGGTAAAGACCCGGGGTGCCGTGGACAATCCAAACGGCAGCGTCTGAAACTGATAGTGACAGTTCTGTACCACAAACCTGAGGTACCCTTGGTGAGAAGGGCAAATTGGGACATGGAGGTAAGCATCCTTGATGTCCAGAGACACCATGTAGTCCCCTTCTTCCAGGTTCGCTATCACTGCTCTGAGTGACTCCATCTTGAACTTGAACCTTTTTATGTAAGTGTTCAAGGCTTTCAGATTTAAAATGGGTCTCACCGAGCCGTCCGGCTTCGGTACCACAAACAGCGTGGAGTAATACCCCTTTCCCTGTTGTAGGAGGGGTACCTTGATTATCACTTGCTGGGAATACAGCTTGTGAATGGCTTCCAATACCGCCTCCCTGTCGGGGGTAGACGTTGGTAAAGCAGACTTCAGGAACCGGCGAGGGGGAGACGTCTCGAATTCCAATTTGTACCCCTGAGATACTACCTGCAGGATCCAGGGGTCCACTTGCGAGTGAGCCCACTGCGCGCTGAAATTCTTGAGACGGGCCCCCACCGTGCCTGAGTCCGCTTGTAAGGCCCCAGCGTCATGCTGAGGACTTGGCAGAAGCGGGGGAGGGCTTCTGGTCGTGGGAAGAAGCTGTCTGTTGCAGTCTTTTTCCCCTTCCTCTGCCCCGGGGCAGATATGAGTGGCCTTTTGCCCGCTTGCCCTTATGGGGACGAAAGGACTGAGCCTGAAAAGGCGGTATCTTTTTCTGCTGCGAGGTGACTTGGGGTAAAAAGGTGGATTTCCCAGCCGTTGCCGTGGCCACCAGGTCCGATAGACCGCCCCCAAATAACTCCTCCCCTTTATACGGCAATACTTCCATATGCCGTTTGGAATCCGCATCCCCTGACCACTGTCGCGTCCATAATCCTCTTCTGGCAGAAATGGACATCGCACTTACTCTTGATGCCAGAGTGCAAATGTCTCTCTGTGCATCTCGCATATATAGGAATGCATCCTTTAAATGCTCTATAGTCAATAATATATTGTCCCTGTCCAGGGTATCAATATTTTCAGTCAGGGAATCCGACCAAGCCACCCCAGCACTGCACATCCAGGCTGAGGCGATTGCTGGTCGCAGTATAACACCAGTATGTGTGTATATACTTTTAAGGATATTTTCCAGCCTCCTATCTGCTGGCTCCTTAAGGGCGGCCGTTTCTGGAGACGGTAACGCCACTTGTTTTGATAAGCGTGTGAGCGCCTTATCCACCCTAGGGGGTGTTTCCCAACGAGCCCTAACCTCTGGTGGGAAGGGATATAGTGCCAATAATTTTTTAGAAATTAGCAGTTTTTTGTCGGGGGTAACCCACGCTTCATCACACACTTCATTCAATTCATCTGATTCAGGAAAAACTACGGGTAGTTTTTTCACACCCCACATAATACCCCTTTTTGTGGTACTTGCAGTATCAGAGATGTGCAAAACCTCCTTCATTGCCGTGATCATGTAACGTGTGGCCCTACTGGAAAATACGTTTGTTTCTTCACCGTCGACACTGGAGTCAGTGTCTGTGTCTGGGTCCGTGTCGACCCACTGAGGTAACGGGCGTTTAATAGCCCCTGACGGTGTTTGAGACGCCTGGACAGGCACTAACTGAGCTGCCGGCTGTCTCATGTCGTCAACAGTTTTCTGTAACGTGCCGACACTGTCACGTAATTCCTTAATTACGGCCATCCATTCAGGTGTCGACTCCCTAGGGGGTGACATCACCATTATAGGCAATTGCTCCGCCTCCACATCATTTTCCTCCTCATACATGTCGACACACACGTACCGACACCCAGCACACAAACAGGGAATGCTCTGATAGAGGACAGGACCCACTTAGCCCCTTGGGGAGACAGAGGGAGAGTTTGCCAGCACACACCAGAGCGCTATATATGTATAGGGACAACCTTACAATAAGTGTCTATCCCTTATAGCTGCTTATATCTGTTATTTTGCCAAATAAGTGCCCCCCTCTCTTTTTTACCCTGTTTCTGTAGTTGCAGGATGCAGGGGAGATTCTGGGAGCCTTCCTACCAGCGGCGCTGTGTGGGAAAAATGGCGCTGTGTGCTGAGGAGATAGGCCCCGCCCCCTTCACGGCGGGCTCTTCTCCCGCTTTTTTCTGGAAAACTGGCAGGGGTTAAATACATCCATATAGCCCAGGAGCTATATGTGATGTATTTTTTGCCAAATAAGGTAAATTCATTGCTTCCCAGGGCGCCCCCCCCCAGCGTCCTGCACCCTCAGTGACCGAAGTGTGAAGTGTGCTGAGAGCAATGGCGCACAGCTGCAGTGCTGTGCGCTACCTTATGAAGACAGGAAAGTCTTCTGCCGCCGATTTATGGACCTCTTCTTGCTTCAGCATCTGTAAGGGGGCCGGCGGCGCGGCTCCGGGACCCATCCATGGCTGGGCCTGTGATCGTCCCTCTGGAGCTAATGTCCAGTAGCCTAAGAAGCCCAATCCACTCTGCACGCAGGTGAGTTCGCTTCTTCTCCCCTTAGTCCCTCGATGCAGTGAGCCTGTTGCCAGCAGGTCTCACTGAAAATAAAAAACCTATTTAAACTTTTACTCTAAGCAGCTCAGGAGAGCCACCTAGATTGCACCCTTCTCGTTCGGGCACAAAATCTTAACTGAGGCTTGGAGGAGGGTCATAGGGGGAGGAGCCAGTGCACACCAGCTAGTCCTAAAGCTTTTACTTTGTGCCCAGTCTCCTGCGGATCCGCTATTCCCCATGGTCCTTTCGGAGTCCCCAGCATCCACTAGGACGTTAGAGAAAGGTTAAATGCACAATTAACCCACAAAGAGCCCTTCCATGGAGGCACAGAGGGAGTATGGAACCAGCACACGGCGCCCTTAACGCTAATGCCAAGCTTAGCCGGATCACAGACTAAGTACCTAGATTAGGGACTTACTCTAGTACACTAATAATCGCTCCCCCCCTGCTATGACCCCCCTTGTACCACTGAGGTAATCTGGAGTCTCTCCGGAGGAGCTGCGCATCCCTGTCAGCGTCTGTGTCAGCTGCTGAAGGAAAATGGCACTGGTGAGCTGCTGGATCCGCTCATATTGAAGCCCCGCCCCTTCAATGGTGTGCGGTCTTCCCGCTCTTTTTTTATACTGGCTGTTTGTGTCTAAGTGCATAAAATGGAGACAGACTCCTTTTATGTCTTTGTTGCCAGTGTGGGTCTGCAGCGTCTGTGTCCTTACACAGCGGGAGATGCAGTCCGCTCCGTTTAGAAGCCGTGCGTCTCTGTACCCTCATGTCGCTAAACGGGACGCCGGCTTAGTACTCACCACTCTTCTTTCTTCTTGCTCTGATAGGGGTGGCGGCATGCTGCGGGAATGTACGCTCGCTGTGGTGGGGCTTGCGAATAGTTCCCTCAGGAGCTAGTGGCCTGTCAGCGGGGAATGGGACCATTAACCCTGAGAGAGGTTGGGCCGTCGCCCCCCCCCCCCAAAAAAAAAAACTCCTCCGGGCACATTTTCTAAACTGAGTCTGGTAGGAGGGCATAAAGGGAGGAGCCAGCGCACACTCTCAATTTCTTAAAGTGCCCATGGTTCCTAGTGGACCCGTCTATACCCCGTGGTACTAAATGGATTCCCAGTATCCCCTAGGATGTAAGAGAAAAGATGCTACGTTTAGGAAAAAGTACCTGCGGCGAAGCACCAATTCTAGGTGTATGAGGGCTCATCTGTATAGTGTAATTTGGGCAGCCCTACACGGTATATAACGCACAGCGGGCATCACTGACCGATAGTAAGGCCACGCAGTGTTATATGCAGATGTCTGATTGTTTCCCCATTTTCCAGCATAACGGCCTGAATTATTAAACTGAACGAGGTAATGAGACGCACAGATCTGCCGGATCATGTGTTCTATTGCCTGTGCCAATGTCATATAATATCTGGGTCTGTTCCATCGCACGGATGCTGAACTCAGGGTTTTTTTTTCTTAATTTGTGTTTATTAGTTTTCAACAGTGAATAAGTATACAGAAAAAACAGTGAGGTACAGAACACGGGGAACAATGGGGTAAATACAGAACAAGATATGTAGAAAATAGAAATACTGTATTACTGCGATAAAAATGCCATAAAACACATAGTAATAAAATAATGTAAGTAATTTAGGGGAACATTTACTAAGCAGTGATAAGAGCGGAGAAGTGAGACAGTGGAGAAGTTGCCCATGGCAACCAATCAGCACTAAAGTAACATCTATTATTTGCATACTATAAAATGATACAGAGCTGCTAATTGGTTGATGGGGCAACTTCTCCACTGGCTCACTTCTCTGCTCTTATCACTGCTTAGTAAATGTCCCCCTAAATACTAAAGAGACTGGTTAGTACAATTTATGACATCAGGGGATGCGGTCAAACTACCGGCAGTCGAGATCCTGACAGTCAGAAGACGGACACCTGGATCCGTTATAAGCACTAGGGGAAATCCCAGATGATCAGTATTTGTCAAGGAGTATGGTTCAATAGATCTTCACGAAAAAGGTCTGCAGTCAAAAAGTCGACCCCAAATGGTGGACGTGAAAATGGTCGACAAGGTCCACAGGTTCAAAAGGTTGATGTGAAAATGGTCGACACAAAAAGGTCAACCCAAATTTTTAGTTTTTTGGGTGGCTTTTATTAATTTTTTTTCCCCCACAAAAAAAAAACCCCAATTGTGTATCGCGTCTCCTCACATTGACACACAGGTTACTGTTCCCAGTTATAGTCCATGTGGAAGGTCAACGAATGAAAAAGTTAAAAAAAAATGTGTGTCTACCATTGTAATGTCAACGTTTTGACCATGTCGACCACTTGTACATGTGAATCTAATGCATGTTGACCATTTTACCGTCGACCTATCAACCGGATGCCTTGTCAAGACCATGGGGGGTAAAATTATTAACTGCTAAAAAGCTAAAAACAGTGAAGAGTGCCAGGTGACTTTCAACAATGGCGCCTATCGAAATGATATTCATGCAATGCCAGCTGAAATGGGGAACAACCGCCAGCCCACCACCAACAACTCAAGGCTTAGAAGAGGGCCAACTGCAGCCCATCATCAACAACTCAAAGTATCCAATCTCCCCTGACAGCTTCGGAACCGGTGATGTCGCTGACATCAATGGGTAGAATCAACAAGTGGACTGGTGGGGAGAAGACCTCAAGACCTACAACTAGACACCCACTGTTACCGTTCTTTCCCACAAAACAATAAAGTTGACACTAACATTAGTTGGGTGGAGTGTAGGAACTTCCAAACAGACAAGAGACCTCCCAACCAGGAAACCACTATTATAAGCCAGTAACTCAGCCCAAAAACTCCACCCCTCAACTGTTACAGGACTACACACTTCATACCATAAAAAGGGGACACCCTTGCTCCTAAATGTATTCTGATGCATTCTAAGATCTGAAATTCCAACAGGCATATGAAATGCTGTCTGTCTTCTTTCCTGATGTCCAGGAGAACTCCCCAACATTCTGAGGGAGTGGGCACGTACGGTGTATACATACATCAAGATGGATAATGGTGGGAACGTTGTTGAGTGGTCATTACACCTGACTTGTCACCTTTGCAAACATATTTCCGTATATCCTTGTATTTTGGTATGTCAAGCACTGAACTGTTAACCACCGCCTAACCCATATGGATGCAACTATATTCAAGATGTTTTCTAGCCTATTGAGCTGAATACAGTACATAAAAAAGGACTTTGTATTCTGCTTGAATGGAGAGAATAATCCTATTAAACAAGTGTGTACTCTCTGCCAGTGGTGGAACGGCTTATTTTACACAGTAGAAAGAGATTTTTCTTTTTCTAAAGCTGGCAATTGACCAGGGACTTGTTCCCTGCATCTGATTCAGGAGGAAGATTGTCGAAGTTCTTTTACCACCTGCGGCTCCAGCTAGTACGCCTAATTTCCCAGCACCAGTGCAGGGTCTGAAGGTTTGGAAGTGTCCCTATTTGCATTTTGCAATAATGACCAACTACACAATAGTCATCCTTCTTATCTGATTGTGAAATCATCCGATTCCTATTTTCTAGCCGTTATAAGTCAATGTTTATTAAATAGGTATATTTGAAATGCAAATAATTAAAAAAAAATCACGTTCTTGTACCATGGGCCTGGTTCCGCGTCGCATGCATGCTGCTGTGTGCTGGGCTGCAGTAAGTCCGGGGAGGCTGCTGCCGCTAAGCGCAGCAATTTCTGCTGCCTGCAGGGGGAGGGGAGCAACCGCACTGATTGCACCCTTTCCCTAGATCTGACCATGGCTGGGGGGCACACGGCGCCCCCCCCCCCCCCCTATGCTGGTCAGCGCCACTTCACAGTGCATAAAAAGTTATTTCTATACTATTTTTTTAAGGGGCTGTGGCTACACCTCCATGATCACGCCCCCTTCAATAATATCCCCCCCCAGTATTTAGCTGATATCCTCCCACAACTCCCTCGCCAACTCTGGTCTTGGACACTGACAAGACCAGCTTGATACCTGAAAGTTTTGTAGAAGCATCCAGCTGAGTCATCTCCCCTCTCCTCCTCTCCCTTCTCTCTCCTCTCTCTGAGGGCGGGATGTATTAAGATACGTCGCCGCCCCTCGCCACCTACCGCAGCGATGTTGATCGCATATGTACTAACATATGCGGTCAATATCGCACTGCGGTGACGGAGGCCCCCCGCGATACCTGTGAGGTGGTCTGCGGGGGGGTCTCCGTCACCTCCCAGGGGTCTCCACATTTCTCCCATGCCGGGAAGCAGCAGCAGACTGCCCCCGGCGCCTCCTCCTCCCCCTGCAGCCGGAAGGACCTCCGGCGGCGTTGCTAGGGGGAGGAGATTACCTTCCAGTACCAGGGCTGCCTGGAGGAAGGTATGCCGGGGGGGTGGGGGGGAGGCGTCTGCGACGGGGCGGCGGCGGTCGGTGCTAAGAAGCCCACAGGCTTCTATAGGGTATTGCCATCTCTGCTTGGACGGCGAAATACCAGCGGTAAGGTCTTAGTACATTTGAAAATGCGGTAAAACCCCCGTTTTCGCGGGTTTTACAGCATTTTTCCTTTAGTACATCCCGCCCTTTGTTTGTTTGTTTGTGGGTAGCCACCCCGCTCCCTCTACTTTACTATGTCTTTTCTAAATCCTTATTCTTATTTTCCCCTCTGCACTCTACTCTCCATGACATTATAAAATGTAATGAGACTACCTACTTATGTACACGTGAACTATTGTTGGTCCTTATAAATTTAAGGTCCATGCTCCTTATCGTTGTTCCATTTGTCTTTTAAGGACCACTCCGTAGGTCATTTGACTTTTGTCTGTCGTTCTATCAACAAAATTTTATTCTTTTAAAGTGTAATAATTTAAATATTCATTACCTCATTTTGCTTTGGTCTATACTGTCCGTGTCGGAAAACCATGATGATATCTAACTCAGTGGTGAAACCAAACCACTGCTATTCGCTTTTATGAAAGAGCTTCGCTTAGACCCGTTACTTTACATGGGAGCTGCGATCACTGATGAAGGAATGAGATATCATTTAAGTCACTGAGGAAATTTTCAAGGTGGAATGGAAAATTATTTCCAGTCAGAATTGTGTGGGTTTGTTTTTTTCTGATTTTCTAAAAAATACTTTGCATGCCTTTTTTTTTTATTTCAAATTAACTTTTTTGTTCTCGTTGGATGAAGACGTTTGTGCTGAAAATGGTATTTCCTGCTCTGTTGGTAACTCACTAGGTTTATCGTGTCACAAACTGTCTACACTGTTAGGGAGGTTGATAAGGCCGTTTACAAGAAAGTGATGCCTAGGATATTGAGGATTGCCACCGGTTACACCTAGAATACTATCTTGTTCCTATTTTACTATTTTAATCTTTAGTAAACAGCCCCATGATTGAGACAGACTGTAAAGCCGGGTACACACTAGAGCGACGGAGATTCATTCCGACAGCGGAACGAATCCCCGTCAGCCCTAGATTGTGTGTACACACTGATGCTAATGAAGGTCGGAAAAAACATCTTCCGTCCTTCATTAGCATACTACAGGACGCTAGCGGCAACACTTGGTTTTATGTGCAGAACATACAACCTAGCGTCCGCGGGAGTGCGCAATCCCCCGTACACACTGAGCGATGCAGGCAATATGTTGTTACGAAACTGAATATTGTTCCGACATCGCTCTAGTGTGTACCCCACTTTAGTCTTCAAACAAACTGTAGATATTTTAAAACCTCCCTGTTAATATTGATGATAGGATTATTTTACGTATACTGTGCAACATATAATTAACCACCTAACGATTTTTTTCCTCCAAAAAATAAAATAAAAAATGTATTTAAAAAAATAAGATTTTACTTACCAGTAAATCTATTTCTCGTAGTCCGTAGTGGATGCTGGGGACTCCGTAAGGACCATGGGGAATAGACGGGCTCCGCAGGAGACGGCACTTTAAGAAAGAATTTGGATTCTGGTGTGTTCTGGCTCCTCCCTGTATGTCCCTCCTCCAGACCTCAGTTAGAGAAACTGTGCCCGGAAGAGCTGACAGTACTAGGAAAGGATTTTGGAATCCAGGGTAAGACTCATACCAGCCACACCAATCACACCGTATAACTTGTGATAACTTACCCAGTCAACAGTATGAACAACAACAGAGCATCAGATCAACCCTGATGCAACTATAACATAACCCTTATTTAGGCAATAACTATATACAAGTATTGCAGAAGAAGTCCGCACTTGGGACGGGCGCCCACCATCCACTACGGGCTACGAGAAATAGATTTACCGGTAAGTAAAATCTTATTTTCTCTAACGTCCTAGTGGATGCTGGGGACTCCGTAAGGACCATGGGGATTATACCAAAGCTCCCAAACGGGCGGGAGAGTGCGGATGACTCTGCAGCAACGAATGAGCAAACACAAGGTCCTCCTCAGCCAGGGTATCAAACTTGTAGAACTTTGCAAAAGTGTTCGAACCTGACCAAGTAGCTGCTCGGCAAAGCTGTAATGCCGAGACCCCTCGGGCAGCCGCCTAAGAAGAGCCCACCTTCCTTGTGGAGTGGGTTTTTACTGATTTTGGCAGCGGCAATCCAGCCGCAGAATGAGCCTGCTGAATCGTGTTACAGATCCAGCGAGCAATAGTTTGCTTTGAAGCAGGAGCACCCAGCTTGTTGGATGCATACAGGATAAACAGCGACTCAGTTTTCCTGACTCTAGCCGTTCTGGCTACATAAACCTTCAAAGCCCTGACCACATCTAGTAACTCGGAATCCTCCAAGTCACGAGTAGCCACAGGCACCACAATAGGTTGGTTCATATGAAAAGATGACACCACTTTTGGCAGAAATTGTGGACGGGTCCGCAATTCTGCCCTGTCCATATGGAAAACCAGATAGGGGCTTTTATGTGACAAAGCCGCTAATTCTGACACACGCCTAGCCGAAGCCAAGGCTAATAGCATGACCACCTTCCACGTGAGATATTTTAACTCCACGGTTTTAAGTGGCTCAAACCAGTGTGACTTCAGGAAACTCAACACCACGTTAAGATCCCAAGGTGCTACTGGAGGCACAAAAGGGGGCTGAATATGCAGCACTCCCTTTACAACGTCTGAACTTCAGGCAGAGAAGCCAGTTCTTTGTGAAAGAAAATAGACAGGGCCGAAATCTGGACCTTAATGGAACCCAATTTTAGGCCCAAAGTCACTCCCGACTGTAGGAAGTGAAGGAAACGGCCCAGCTGGAATTCCTCCGTGGGGGCATTCCTGGCCTCACACCAAGCAACATATTTTCGCCATATACGGTGATAATGTTTAGCCGTCACGTCCTTCCTAGCCTTTATCAGCGTAGGAATAACCTCATCCGGAATGCCTTTTTCTGCTAGGATCCGGCGTTCAACCGCCATGCCGTCAAACGCAGCCGCGGTAAGTCTTGGAACAGACAGGGCCCCTGTTGCAACAAGTCCTGTCTTAGAGGCAGAGGCCATGGTTCCTCTGTGAGCATTTCTTGCAGATCTGGGTACCAAGTCCTTCTTGGCCAATCCGGAACAATGAGTATTGTTCTCACTCCTCTTCTTCTTATGATTCTCAGCACCTTTGGTATGAGAGGAAGAGGAGGAAATACATAAACCGACTGGAACACCCACGGTGTCACTAGTGCGTCTACAGCTATCGCCTGAGGGTCTCTTGACCTGGCGCAATACCTCTGTAGCTTTTTGTTGAGGCGGGATGCCATCATGTCCACCTGTGGCAGTTCCCACTGACTTGCAATCTGCGTGAAGACTTCTTGATGAAGTCCCCACTCTCCCGGGTGGAGGTCGTGCCTGCTGAGGAAGTCTGCTTCCCAGTTGTCCACTCCCGGAATGAACACTGCTGACAGTGCTTTTACGTGATTCTCCGCCCAGTGAAGAATTTTGGTGGCTTCCGCCATCGCCACCCTGCTCCTTGTGCCGCCTTGGCGGTTTACATGAGCCACTGCGGTGATGTTGTCTGACTGAATCAGAACCGATTGGTCGCGAAGCAGGGTCTCCGCTTGACGTAGGGCGTTGTATATGGCCCTTAATTCCAGGATGTTGATGTGAAGGCAAGTCTCCTGACTTGACCACAGACCTTGGAAATTTCTTCCCTGTGTGACTGCCCCCCACCCTCGGAGGCTTGCATCCGTGGTCACCAGGACCCAGTCCTGAATGCAGAATCTGCGGCCCTCTAGAAGGTGAGCACTCTGCAGCCACCACAGGAGAGACACCCTGGCCCTGGGGGATAGGGTGATCAGCCGATGCATCTGAAGATGTGATCCGGACCACTTGTCCAGTAAGTCCCATTGAAAGGTCCTTGCATGGAACCTGCCGAAGGGAATGGCCTCGTATGATGCCACCATCTTTCCCAGGACTCGCGTGCAGTGATGCACCGACACCTGTTTTGGTTTTAATAGGTCTCTGACCAGTTTCATGAGCTCCTGAGCCTTCTCCATCGGGAGATAAACCCTCTTCTGGTCTGTGTCCAGAATCATGCCCAGGAAGGGCAGACGAGTCGTAGGAATCAACTGCGACTTTGGAATATTAAGAATCCAGCCGTGCTGTTGTAACACTTCCTGAGAGCGTGCTACGCTGATCAGCAACTGGTCTCTGGACCTCGCCTTTATGAGGAGATCGTCCAAGTATGGAATAATTGTGACCCCTTGCTTTCGCAGGAGCACCATCATTTCCGCCATTACCTTGGTAAATATTCTCGGTGCCGTGGAGAGACCAAACGGCAACGTCTGGAATTGGTAATGACAATCCTGTACCACAAATCTGAGGTACGCCTGATGAGGTGGATAAATGGGGACATGAAGGTACGCATCCTTTATGTCCAGAGACACCATAAAATCCCCCCCTTCCAGGCTTGCGATGACCGCTCTGAGCGATTCCATCTTGAACTTGAACCTTTTCAGGTATATGTTCAGGGATTTTAAATTCAATATGGGTCTGACCGAACCGTCCGGTTTCGGTACCACAAACATGGTCGAATAATAACCCTTTCCTTGTTGAAGAAGGGGAACCTTGACCACCACCTGCTGAAGATACAATTTGTGAATTGCAGCTAACACTATTTCCCTCTCTAAGGGGGAAGCTAGCAGGGCCGATTTGAGGTATCGGTGAGGGGGCATCTCTTCGAATTCCAGCTTGTATCCCTGAGACACAATCTCTATTGCCCAGGGATCGACCTGGGAGTGAATCCACTTGTGGCTGAAATTTCGGAGACGCGCCCCCACCGTGCCTAGCTCCGCCTGTGGAGCCCCAGCGTCATGCGGTGGATTTAGTGGAAGCCGGGGAGGACTTCTGTTCCTGGGAACTAGCTGTGTTGTGCAGCTTCTTTCCTCTGCCCCTGCCTCTGGCAAGAAAGGACGCACCTCAGACTTTCTTGCCTTTTTGTGAACGAAAGGACTGCATTTGGTAATACGGTGCTTTCTTAGGTTGTGAGGGAACATATGGCAAAAAATTTGACTTTCCAGCAGTAGCTGTGGAGACCAGGTCCGAGAGACCCTCCCCAAACAATTCCTCACCCTTGTAAGGTAAAACCTCCATGTGCCTTTTTGAGTCGGCATCGCCTGTCCATTGCCGAGTACACAGGACCCTTCTGGCAGAAATCGACATAGCATTTATTCTAGAGCCCAGTAGGCTAATGTCTCTTTGAGCATCTCTCATATATAGGACAGCTTCTTTTATATGCCCCAGGGTCATTAATATAGTATCCTTGTCTAAGGTATCCAGTTCCTCAGATAAGGTATCCGTCCATGCTGCCACAGCACTACACACCCAGGCCGACGCAATTCCCGGCCTTAGTAAGGTACCTGAATGTGTATAAATGGACTTCAGGGTACCCTCTTGCTTTCTATCCGCAGCATCTTTTAGGGTGGCCATATCCTGTGACGGCAGGGCTACCCTCTTGGATAAGCGTGTTAAAGCTTTGTCCACCCTAGGGGAGGATTCCCAGCGTAACCGGTCCGTTGGCGGGAAAGGATACGCCATAAGCATCCGTTTGGAAATCTGCAGTTTTTTATCTGGAGATTCCCAAGCCTTTTCACATAACTCATTTAGCTCATGTGAAGGGGGAAAGGTCACCTCCTGCCTTTTTTCCCCATACATATGAACCCTCTTGTCAGGGACTGGGGTTTCCTCTGTGATGTGCAACACATCCTTCATTGCTATAATCATACAACGGATGGCTTTAGCCAATTTAGGCTGTAACTTTGCATCATCGTAATCGACACTGGAGTCAGAATCCATGTCGGTATCTGTGTCAACAATTTGGGATAGTGGGCGCTTCTGAGACCCTGACGGCCTCTGCGACATAGGATCAGGCATGGGCTGAGACCCCGACTGTCCTAAGGCTTCAGCTTTATCCAACCTTTTATGCAAGGAATTAACATTATCATTTAAAACCTTCCACATATCCATCCAATCAGGTGTCGGCGCCGTCGGGCGGAGACACCACATTCATTTGCTCCCGCTCTGCTTCCACATAGCCTTCCTCGTCAAACATGTCGACACAAGCGTACCGACACACCACACACACAGGGGATGCTCTTTCTTGAAGACAGTTCCCCCACAAGGCCCTTTGGAGAGACAGAGAGAGTATGCCAGCACACACCCCAGCGCTATATGTCCCAGGAATCACACAGTAACTTAGTGTTAACCCAGTAGCTGCTGTATATTATGTTTTTGCGCCTAATTTATGTGCCCCCCTCTCTTTTTACCCTCTTCTACCGTGAATCTGCAGGGGAGAGCCTGGGGAGCTTCCTCTCAGCGGAGCTGTGGAGAAAAAATGGCGCTGGTGAGTGCTGAGGAAGATGCCCCGCCCCCTCAGCGGCGGGCTTCTGTCCCGCGTTTCTGTGTAATATTATGGCGGGGGCTCATACATATATACAGTGCCCAACTGTATATATGCTCCACTTTTGCCAAGAGGTCATAATTGCTGCCCAGGGTGCCCCCCCCTGCGCCCTGCACCCTACAGTGACCGGAGTATGTGGGTGTAGTGTGGGAGCAATGGCGCACAGCTGCAGTGTTGTGCGCTACCTCAGTGAAGACTGGAGTCTTCTGCCGCCGATTTTGAAGTCTTCTTGCTTCTTTCACCCGGCTTCTGTCTTCCGGCTCTGCGAGGGGGGCGGCTGCGCGGCTTCGGGATCGGACGACAAAGGGTGAAATCCTGTGTACGATCCCTCTGGAGCTAATGGTGTCCAGTAGCCTAAGAAGCAGGACCTAGCTTCAGAGAGTAGGGCTGCTTCTCTCCTCTCAGTCCCACGATGCAGGGAGTCTGTTGCCAGCAGAGCTCCCTGAAAATAAAAAACCTAACAAAATACTTTCTTATAGCAAGCTCAGGAGAGCTCACTAAACAACACCCAGCTCGTCCGGGCACAGATTCAAACTGGAGGAGGGACATACAGGGAGGAGCCAGAACACACCAGAATCCAAATTATTTCTTAAAGTGCCCTGTCTCCTGCGGAGCCCGTCTATTCCCCATGGTCCTTACGGAGTCCCCAGCATCCACTAGGACGTTAGAGAAAAATATATTTAAATATTTTAATTAAAACAGAACGGCTAGGAGTGTCTAGCATATATCCCCATTGTAACATTACCGCTCACTCCCCTAGTGGCAGTACATTCCCCACTGGCAATAGACCCCAAAATGTCGACACAATCAATTTCAGAATATTAGCTGAAATATTTTAGTATAAAACTAACACTAATTGCATCCTAACCCTAATTGCAGCTAAACCATAACCCTAATTGTAGCCTAACCCTAATTGTAGCCAAACCCTAACACTAATTGCAGTATAATCCTAATTGCAGCCTAACTCTAACACTAATTGCAGTATAATCCTAATTGCAGCCTAACTCTAACACTAATTGCAGGCTAACCCTATTTGCAGCTAAACCATAACCCTAATTGTAGCCTAACCCTAACACTAATTGCAGTATAATCCTAATTGCAGCCTAACTCTAACACTAATTGCAGCCTAACCCTAATTGTAGCTAAACCATAACCCTGATTGTAGCCTAACCCTAATTGTAGCCAAACCCTAACACTAATTGCAGTACACATCTCTCCCAAATCGGGCCGTGAGTACTGGCCTTAACTCTAATTGTAGCCTGATCATGATCCGAATTCCAGCCAAACACTAACACTAATTGTTGCCTTACCCTTACACTATTTGCATGTGTTGGCAGTTACTGCTGACATTCACATGTTGACATTTTGAACAGGCTGACGTTATGTCGATATTGACAAGTTGTCTGTAGACATTTTAAACTTGTTGACATTCAGAAAATGAAGACATTCTGGTGTCTCCATATTGATATTTGTCATTCTGAATGTCAGCTTGATCCCCATTAACCCCCTGCAAATGCCTGAATTCTGGGGTGCAAAATCGGTAGTTGATTTTGGTGCTCAGTGACCGCTGCATCACTGCCGGGGGCAGGACAGCAGGAGGAAATCCGCTCCGCAAATGTGCAGAACACCAGGGGATTTAGAAGGATGGAATGGTCACATGGGATGGGAAAGCCCATCTGCCAATGAACATCTAGCTTTAGCCTTAGTTATATATATTATATTTGTGATTACTTATCACAATGCTTCCTTTTGTTTTATACATAGTGTGGATTGAGAGTTGTTTGAAAGGCTTTACAGCTAATCAGCATATATTCTGTATACATAACGGGAGGGGTTCAACAATGGCCTTGGGAAGCATCTGTATATCAACTAAGTACAGTATATACGTCCTACAGCTATAATGTAGTTTCCGAATGTCAGTTGTTATTCCAGTGCACAAATGTGGAGTTGACAAAGTTATTTATATTATTATTGATGTACAGAGACCCTTTAAACTGCTCTTTGCAGGAACACTGGCCTCTTTATAGGAGGCTGCCCATCTGCAAACCACCGAAACCTCAATCTGGAGCATGAAAATAGCACGTTCCGGTCTCTTCCTTTCCTATATAAATATACCAGGCTTGGGAAGCCGCGTAGTTTGGTATTGGGAGACGTCTATTGGCCCTCATTCCGAGTTGATCGGTCGCAAGGCGAATTTAGCAGAGTTACACACGCTAAGCCGCCGCCTACTGGGAGTGAATCTTAGCTTCTTAAAATTGCGACCGATGTATTCGCAATATTGCGATTACTAACTACTTAGCAGTTTCAGAGTAGCTTCAGACTTACTCTGCCTGTGCGATCAGTTCAGTGCTTGTCGTTCCTGTTTGACGTCACAAACACACCCAGCGTTCGCCCAGGCACTCCCACCGTTTCTCCGGCCACTCCTGCGTTTTTTCCGGAAACGGTAGCGTTTTCAGCCACACGCCCCTGAAACGCCGTGTTTCCGCCCAGTAACACCCATTTCCTGTCAATCACATTACGATCGCCGGAGCGATGAAAAAGCCGTGAGTAAAATTACTTTCTACATAGCAAAGTTACTTGGCGCAGTCGCAGTGCGAACATTGCGCATGCGTACTAAGCGGATTTTCATTGCGATGCGATGAAAAATACCGAGCGAACAACTCGGAATGAGGGCCATTGTGCGATGACAGTTTTGCACTGCTGAAATGTCTGCTGTTTGCCAAGTTTGTGCAGGTGGCTTGTATATCCAGATAGAGCTATATCCACTGCACTCCTCGCGTGCTAGGCCCCATGCGCTATTATGCAGAACGTTAACATTTGTGCAGACTGTTTATTTGGCTTCTGCTTCTGTTTTTAGCTGAATACAAATCGACATCTGTCTGTGAAAACCATGAGCTGAAGCTACACTGCAAGGAGCCCAAGTTACTCAATATCTACTCAGCTGTCTACGGCAGGTTCTCCAATGAGAAGAACCCTTGTTCCACGGAGATTGACCAAGCGACGCCGTATGGTGAGTATAAAGATAGTAGCCCGATTCTTCACTCTGTCGGGTATTAGAAGGTAAAGGGAATAATTCTGTTACGGTGTGGTAGGTAATGTCGACAGTCATAGAGTTGTTTTCACTATTTAAGCCCTAACCTAACGCCAAACTGAATTTGTAGTGTCTATGACGACATTCAGAACATGTTGACATTCTAACTACCGACATTCTGAATGCCGACACAATGACTGGATACCTTTTGCTAGGAAATCATTTCTCTTTTCCTTTAGTTTTGTTTTATGAGAATCAGAAGAACACTTCTCCTGTACAGTCAGTTGGGTTCCTGACATCTGATAGGAAAGGAGGATGTACTACTAATCTCAGAAGAACTCGTTGCCACACTTATTTTATCCAGCTGAGGGTGTTCGTAACCGGGAGCTGCCAGAAGATTACTTTCCAGCAGCTGGTGGGCGATTTGACACCATTGCATCAGTGCGACCATATCGATATCGGAGTCATACATCAGTAGAGGGCATTCTGTCATGTCATATAGGCCCCTATTTATTATTATGCGGCAATAACCATATTTTTCCATCTTTATTCTTTTTGTTTTGTTTTGCGGTGATAGCTCATGTGTGATCCATTTAATTAATTTATTTATTTTACTTTATGCTGGGAACTACAATTTTCTGTCATAATTACCGATAATTTAATTAGTATTCCTGACTGAAAGTGTCTGTTGAGTGCTCAGAAAAACACTGTTGCTGCCATTTAAAATGTATTTCTCCGTAGCAACCTCTACAACCATTGGAATAATCGGTACAGTACAATCATCCCCCGCCCCCCTTGGTTACATGTGTTGCTAAAGAAGGTCAGTGCTGCACAATCTACATGTCAATCGGCAGCTACAGTGTGTTTCTGAGTTTTTTACAGTAACATTTCGGGATTAATCAAGCATATCCATTTTAAATAGGCAACATCATTTTTGAGTATAACACTTTACTCTTCCTTTATAAACAGGACCTAATTATTAACTGGCATGCTAATATCCTTTGTTAGAAATGAAGTTATTTAAAACACGTTTCTTAAATAAATGAAATGCATGATTGTAAGTGTTGCTGATATATGCATTTAGCAATTAATGTACATCAGAGCAGAGCTGACGCACGCTATTCCAGGCGCATGTGACTTCACAGTGTTACCCAACAAGCACCAGTTGTAAAAGATGTGCACCCTCCCAAAGGTCCCCGCAAGCTGAAAATGACTGCTGTCAGGGCAGTGACCGTGTCACCCCTTGTCCTCACAACCAGGCGATGCCGGTGCATACCCCTCATCACGGCCTTGCACAAGAGGTAGCCAACTCTTGTGAAACTACCCAGGATGCCATGCAAATGAAAGACATTAGCCTTATTTTTTTATGTTACAAGGTTTTTCCATCTAATTACCATTGAACTATTAAATATCTGGTGACAATCTATTGGCTTCTCCGTTCCTACAGACTGTGTGTCGTACTCGGCGCTGGAGGTCCTGGCGCAGAGGTGTTACGGGAAACAGCGATGCAGGATGGTCGTCAGCGATGAACATTTTGGAAGTCCGTGTCTGCCTGGTGTGGTTAAATATCTTATTGTCAATTATTCTTGTGGTAAGTAGACAGATTTATATAACCCACTGTCAGTCATTGCGCATAATAACATGTGGCTGTATTCATGCTCTGTTCTTCTGCTGGTACTATGTAGAGTGATGGTTTTGTGGATAAACATCAGCTCCGAGGCGGTCACAGCCTCTGGGGATCCCCCACTGTCACTTGGGGTTATACGGGTGACATGTGCATCAAGCTGCAGAAAAATGCTATTGTCCACAATTAATCTGCATCAATCTGAGCGCGATAGTTATAGATATTACAAGGATGATTCCCATGCCTGGTCCGTATCTACCATGTCAGTAGATGGCCGTGCCTTGAATCAGTAGGAACATTGGGGTGTATGTACTAAGCCTTGTATAGTGATAGATTGGAGAGAGATAAAGTAGCAACCAATCAACTCCTAACTGCCGTGTTACAGGCTAGGGGGCAGATGTATTAACCTGGAGAAGGCATAAGGAAGTGATAAACCAGTGCTATGTGCAAGGTGATAAAGGCACCAGCCAATCAGATACTAACTATTCATTTACATATTGGAGCTGATTGGCTGGTGCCTTTATCACCTTGTACATATCACTGGTTTATCACTTCCTTATGCCGTCTCCAGATTAATACATCTGCCCCAAGGTTTGAAAAAATAAGAATTTACTCACCGGTAATTCTATTTCTCGTAGTCCGTAGTGGATGCTGGGAACTCCGTAAGGACCATGGGGAATAGACGGGCTCCGCAGGAGACTGGGCACTCTAAAAGAAAGATTAGGTACTATCTGGTGTGCACTGGCTCCTCCCTCTATGCCCCTCCTCCAGACCTCAGTTAAGGAAACTGTGCCCGGAAGAGCTGACACAACAAGGAAAGGATTTGGAATCCAGGGTAAGACTCATACCAGCCACACCAATCACACTGTACAACTTGTGATAACCATACCCAGTTAACAGTATGAATAACAATTGAGCCTCAGTAACAGATGGCTCATAACAATAACCCTTAAGTTAAGCAATAACTATATACATGTATTGCAGAGAGTCCGCACTTGGGACGGGCGCCCAGCATCCACTACGGACTACGAGAAATAGAATTACCGGTGAGTAAATTCTTATTTTCTCTGACGTCCTAGTGGATGCTGGGAACTCCGTAAGGACCATGGGGATTATACCAAAGCTCCCAAACGGGCGGGAGAGTGCGGATGACTCTGCAGCACTGAATGAGCAAAGGCAAGGTCCTCCTCAGCCAGGGTATCAAACTTGTAGAACTTAGCAAATGTGTTTGAACTCGACCAAGTAGCAGCTCGGCAAAGCTGTAAAGCCGAGACCCCTCGGGCAGCCGCCCAAGAAGAGCCCACCTTCCTTGTGGAATGGGCTTTTACCGATTTAGGATGCGGCAACCCTGCCGCAGAATGAGCTTGCTGAATCGTGTTACAGATCCAGCGCGCAATAGTTTGCTTTGAAGCAGGAGCACCCAGCTTGTTGGGTGCATGCAGGATAAACAGCGAGTCAGTTTTCCTGACTCCAGCCGTCCTGGCTACATAGATTTTCAAAGCCCTGACTACATCCAGTAACTTGGAGTCCTCCAAGTCCCGAGTAGCCGCAGGCACCACAATAGGTTGGTTCAAATGAAACGCTGATACCACCTTAGGGAGAAATTGGGGACGAGTCCTCAATTCTGCCCTGTCCATATGGAAAATCAGATAAGGGCTTTTACATGACAAAGCCGCCAATTCTGACACACGCCTAGCCGAAGCTAAGGCCAATAGCATGACCACTTTCCACGTGAGATATTTTAGCTCAACGGTCTTAAGTGGCTCAAACCAGTGGGATTTCAGGAAATCCAACACAACGTTAAGATCCCAAGGTGCCACTGGTGGCACAAACGGGGGCTGAATATGCAGCACTCCCTTAACAAACGTCTGAACTTCAGGCAGTGAAGCCAGTTCTTTTTGAAAGAAAATAGATAGGGCCGAAATCTGGACCTTTATGGACCCCAATTTTAGGCCCATAGTCACTCCTGACTGTAGGAAGTGCAGAAATCGCCCCAGCTGGAATTCCTCTGTTGGGGCCTTCCTGGCCTCACACCAAGCAACATATTTCCGCCATATGCGGTGATAATGATTTGCGGTCACATCCTTCCTAGCTTTTATCAGCGTAGGAATCACTTCATCTGGAATGCCCTTTTCCGTTAGGATCCGGCGTTCAACCGCCATGCCGTCAAACGCAGCCGCGGTAAGTCTTGGAACAGACAGGGCCCTTGCTGTAACAGGTCCTGTCTGAGAGGCAGAGGCCATGGGTCCTCTGAGTTCATTTCTTGTAGTTCTGGGTACCAAGTTCTTCTTGGCCAATCCGGAACGATGAGTATGGTTCTTACTCCTCTCTTTCTTACTATCCTCAGTACCTTGGGTATGAGAGGAAGAGGAGGGAACACATAAACCGACTGGTACACCCACGGTGTCACTAGTGCGTCCACAGCTATCGCCTGAGGGTCCCGTGACCTGGCGCAATATTTTTTTAGCTTTTTGTTGAGGCGGGACGCCATCATGTCCACCTGTGGCCGTTCCCAACGGTTTACAATCTGCGTGAAGACTTCTGGATGAAGTCCCCACTCTCCCGGGTGGAGGTCGTGCCTGCTGAGGAAATCTGCTTCCCAGTTGTCCACTCCCGGAATGAACACTGCTGACAGTGCTAACACGTGATTCTCCGCCCATCGAAGAATCCTTGTGGCTTCTGCCATCGCCATCCTGCTTCTTGTGCCGCCCTGGCGGTTTACATGGGCAACCGCCGTGATGTTGTCTGATTGAATCAGCACTGGTTGGTTTTGAAGCAGGGGCTCTGCTTGACTCAGGGCGTTGTAAATGGCCCTTAGTTCGAGTATATTTATGTGTAGTGAAGTCTCCTGACTTGACCACTGTCCTTGGAAGTTCCTTCCCTGAGTGACTGCCCCCCATCCTCGGAGGCTTGCATCCGTGGTCACCAGGACCCAGTCCTGTATGCCGAATCTGCGGCCCTCGAGAAGATGAGCACTCTGCAGCCACCACAGCAGACACCCTGGCCCTTGGGGACAGGGTGATCAACCGATGCATCTGAAGATGCGATCCGGACCATTTGTCTAACAGATCCCACTGAAAGATCCTTGCATGGAACCTGCCGAAGGGAATTGCTTCGTAAGAAGCCACCATCTTTCCCAGGACTCGCGTGCAGTGATGCACCGACACTTGTTTTGGTTTCAGGAGGTCCCTGACCAGAGAGGACAATTCCTGGGCCTTCTCCACCGGGAGAAACACCTTCTTCTGTTCTGTGTCCAGAATCATGCCCAGGAAAAGCAGACGCGTCGCAGGAATCAGCTGCGACTTTGGGATATTCAGAATCCAGCCGTGCTGTTGCAACACTTACCGAGAGAGTGTTACGCTGACTAACAACTGCTCTCTGGACCTCGCCTTTATAAGGAGATCGTCCAAGTACGGGATAATTATAACTCCCTTCTTCCGAAGGAGTATCATCATTTCGGCCATTACCTTGGTAAATACTCTCGGTGCCGTGGACAGACCAAACGGCAACGTCTGGAATTGGTAATGACAATCCTGTACCACAAACCTGAGGTACTCCTGGTGAGGTGGGTAAATGGGGACATGCAAGTAAGCATCCTTGATGTCCAGCGACACCATAAAATCCCCCTCTTCCAGGCTTGCAATAACCGCCCTGAGCGATTCCATTTTGAACTTGAACTTCCTTATATAAGTGTTCAAGGACTTTAAATTCAGAATGGGTCTCACCGAACCGTCCGGTTTCGGTACCACAAACATTGTGGAATAGTAACCCCGTCCCTGTTGAAGGAGGGGAACCTTGATTATCACCTGCTGGAGGTACAGCTTGTGAATTGCCGCCAGTACTACCTCCCTTTCCCTGGGAGCAGCTGGCAAGGCTGATTTGAGGTAACGGCAAGGAGGAGTCGCCTCGAACTCCAGCTTGTATCCCTGAGATACAATTTGTACAGCCCAGAGATCCACTTGTGAGCGAACCCACTGGTTGCTGAAGTTTCGGAGACGCGCCCCCACCGCACCCGGCTCCGCCTGTGGAGCCCCAGCGTCATGCGGTGGACTTAGAGGAAGCGGGGGAGGATTTTTGTTCCTGGGAACTGGCTGCCTGGTGCAGCTTCTTTCCTCTACCCCTGCCTCTGGGCAGAAAGGATGCGCCTCTGATCCGCTTGCCTTTCTGAGACCGAAAGGACTGTACATGATAATACGGTGCTTTCTTAGGCTGTGAGGGAACCTGAGGTAAAAAAGTTGACTTCCCGGCTGTTGCCGTGGATACGAGGTCCGAGAGACCGTCCCCAAACAATTCCTCACCCTTATAAGGCAAAACCTCCATGTGTCTTTTAGAATCAGCGTCACCTGTCCACTGCCGAGTCCATAATACTCTCCTGGCAGAAATGGACATTGCATTAATTCTAGATGCCAGTAGGCAAATGTCCCTCTGTGCATCCCGCATATATAAGACGACGTCTTTTATATGTTCTATGGTTAGCAAAATAGTATCTCTGTCGAGGGAATCAATGTTGTCTGACAGGGAATCAGACCATGCGGCTGCAGCACTACACATCCATGCTGAAGCAATAGCAGGTCTCAGTATAGTACCTGAGTGTGTATACACAGACTTCAGGATAGCTTCCTGCTTTCTATCTGCAGGCTCCTTTAGGGCGGCTGTATCCTGAGACGGCAGTGCCACCTTTTTTGATAAGTGTGTGAGCGCCTTGTCCACCCTAGGGGATGTTTCCCAACGTAACCTGTCCGTTGGCGGGAAAGGGTACGCCATCAGTAACCTCTTAGAAATCACTAGTTTCTTATCGGGGGAACTCCACGCTTCCTCACACAATTCATTTCATTCATCAGATGGGGGAAAAGTCACTGGCTGCTTTTTCTCCCCAAACATAATACCCTTCTTGGTAGTAACCGGGTTAACATCAGAAATGTGCAATACATTTTTCATTGCAGTAATCATGCATCGGATGGCTTTTGTAGACTGTGCATTTGTCTCATCCTCATCTACACTGGAGTCAGACTCCGTGTCGACATCTGTGTCTACCATCTGAGCTAGCGGGCGTTTATGAGCCCCTGATGGCCTCTGAGACGCCTGGGCAGGCGCGGGCTGAGATCCCGGCTGTCCCAAGGCTGCTGCGTCATCGAACCTTTTATGTAAGGAGTTGACACTGTCGGTTAAGACCTTCCACATATCCATCCAATCAGGTGTCGGCCCCGTCGGGGGCAACACCACACTTATCTGCCCTTGCTCCGCCTCCACGTAACCCTCATCAAACATGTCGACACAGCCGTACCGACACACCGCACACACACAGGGAATGCTCTGACTGAGGACAGGACCCCACAAAGTCCTTTGGGGAGACAGAGAGAGAGTATGCCAGCACACACCACAGCGCTATATAACACAGGGATTTACACTATAATGAGTGATTTTTCCCAATAGCTGCTTATCATCTTATTTGCTCCTAAATTTATATGCCCCCCCTCTCTTTTGGCGCTGGTGTGCTGAGGAAGAAGGCCCCGCCCCCTCAGCGGCGGGCTTCTCCCGCGTTTTGTATAGCTTAATGGCGGGGTTTTTTACACACATACAGTTTTCCAGACTGTATTATGTGTGTTTTGTGCCAAAAGGTATTCTTATTGCTGCCCAGGGCGCCCCCCCCCCCCCCCAGCGCCCTGCACCCTACAGTGACCGGAGTGTGTGGTGTGCAGTGGGAGCAATGGCGCACAGCTGCAGTGCTGTGCGCTACCTTAATGAAGACCGGAGTCTTCTGCCGCCGATTTCATCTCCTTCTCTTCTGTCTTCTGGCTCTGCAAGGGGGACGGCGGCGCGGCTCCGGGAACGGACGATCGAGGTCAGGCCCTGTGTTCGAACCCTCTGGAGCTAATGGTGTCCAGTAGCCTAAGAAGCACAAGCTAGCTGCACGCAGGTAGGTTTGCTTCTCTCCCCTCAGTCCCACGTAGCAGTGAGTCTGTTGCCAGCAGATCTCACTGAAAATAAAAAACCTAACAAATACTTTCTTTCTAGCAAGCTCAGGAGAGCCCACTAGGAGCACCAAGCTCTGGCCGGGCACAGTTTCTAACTGGAGGAGGGGCATAGAGGGAGGAGCCAGTGCACACCAGATAGTACCTAATCTTTCTTTTAGAGTGCCCAGTCTCCTGCGGAGCCCGTCTATTCCCCATGGTCCTTACGGAGTTCCCAGCATCCACTAGGACGTCAGAGAAATGACAGTTGGGAGATGACTGGTTGGTAGTTTCCATAGTCTCCATTTTATCACTCTCCAAGCTTTTGATACATCTCCCCTCATCGCTAATGTGCTGCTTCCTAATTGTCCAGGTTTAGTACCTGCTACTTCACGGCCTTCCGCAGCAAGCAGGGAGAATACGCCTAACGTCACTGCTTCCGTCATATTGCCCCTTGCAGAAGTACAATGCATGCAAACGCTGAGAACTCACAGAAAACCCACATGTGCAATATTTTCTTTTTTTATTTATAGTTCCCAAAATCATTCTGAAAGAGGTTGACCCCAAGATTTCTAGTGTAATACCCCCTTCGAAGCAGAACGATGGCAAATATGGTAATTATATTGACATATTGTCACCTTTGTTCTTTTTAATGAATACTATACTTGACCACAGATGGAAAATGTTCATAAGACAATAAAAAGACTAAAGGTTCTTTACCGTTCGGGATCATAAATATAAATTTTTTCGAGCCACAATTGTTGAAAAGCTGATGGTAGTTCAGTGTTAGCGAAGAGGGAAGACAGCCTAATGTTTCAGAGCAGATATACTAAACCTTAAAGGGAGATAAAGTGGAGAGCGGTAAACTACCACCCAATCAGCTCCTGTCATTTTTCAAACACAGCCTGTAGCACGGCAGTTAGGAGCTGATTGACTGGTACTTTATCTCTCTCCACTTCATCTCTCTCCAATGCTTAATACATCACTCCCCCGATATCTCCAGGGCCTTGGAAGCGTCTTTGGCATCTTTTCACAGATCTGTGGCGTACAAATTGCCAGCCGCAACGGCATTATTTCCGTCCACCTCTCAGTCAGGTCCATAGTTTTATTCAAATTTTGCTATCGTAAAAGATTATTAAACAAATATTAATTCCACACCAGTTACAATTCACACTATTGTTGCTATTCATGACGGTAATGGAAAACTTTAGAAATAAGTGTGTGAGCAAATATTTAACAATCCATCAAGATTTTACATAAGCCGGAGTTTCCGTGTACAAATGTACTGTAGGTCAGGCAGCATACAGCATAGTGCCCTATAAACCATAAACCCCCTATCGGATGATGATTGCCCTGTGTTTTCAAATATATAACACCAAAACTTAAAATACTTTATATATTAAATAAAGACACGGAGACATAAATTTTGGCAGAAATTGTCAGCTATTTATTTAAATGAACTAATGCAATCTAATGACTGCATGAGATGATAAAATGTAAAGTATGGTGGCACGAAAGAACGGCTAAAACCAACTTAACCCCCGACCAAATCAAACCATCTAAAACACCAAAGGTATCCACTCAACCTTCTTCTTGACTACCCCCCGTAAAGGTGGTCTAGCAGATGTATACCAGTCAACGAAGGTGAGCGCACCTAAAAATCAACCACCAATCTAACTCCAATCAATTTCCTAACCAACAACAGGTAACTTGCCATTCTTTCCCGCCAACAGCGAGGTTCTGACTACAGAAACATGCTCCGCCACCATACCCCTAACCTAAAGAACCCACAACCGAAAACAGATCCTCAATAAACAAATGCAATCCCTCTCTAGCTAAGTGAAAGCCATCTGGCCTAAACAAGTGGCAAGAACGAAATTTGATCCTTTGGTGCCAAACCACCGCACCTCCTTTCACTAAAACTGATTTAGCCACCACTGAATTCTTGGCTCCATCAATCGCTCTACAATCAAACACTCCTCGCCAACATAAACATGGCACCATACAAGACCACACCACTCTACAACCCGGCCAAGCCATCATAATCTCCTCCAAATCACGCACCATCAACAACCGTAGATCCACCGCTTTTCCTTTCCCCAAATTATTTCCACCTAAGTGAATCACCAAAATCCTAGGCAAACCAAACCGACTAGCCTGCTCAAGAAGTTTGGCCTTCAACTCCCGCCAAAGCATACCCCTCACTCCTATCCACCTCACATCTGCCGACATTGGAAACCGTGGCGCCCCGTCTGAGGCCATAAGCCTAGCCGCCCAAAAAATATATGAGTGACCAATCACCCAAATGCCAAACCTATCATTCCGCAAACCTACAAGAAGGGAAAAGGCAAAAAGATTAATTTCGTTTAAACCCACCAAAGAACTGAAAGTTGTGAATTAACTGTTCGAATACTGAGGATCTGCCAAAAAGAAAATTCTGTAAGGAATTCAATTTCCTGTGAAACAAGCTTCAGGCCAATCGAAGCAACATAAAGATACAGAAGGATAAATAAAAATAATAAAAGGAGGGAAGGGAGGAGAAGGGTAGGGTGGGGGGTGGGGTGGGGGTTGCATTAGGGAAGGGAAAAAAGGGGGGTAGGGGGGGGTTAGGCTCACACAGAATAACTCGGCTGGAGGTGAAACTTAAAAACCTGCTGAGGGACTTATAATTAGAATCCAATTAGCCGAATTAAATATTAAGAAGCCAAATTCAGTCCGTCAGTTCAGGCAAAAAATTGTAAAAGAACTCCAGACCCCCACTGCCAACAGTGACGAGTAGCTAGCCATCCGAGTAGGGAGGACAGGGGAGACACACAAGACTGAAATGACAGAAACACATCTGAACAACCGAACTGTTAGTAAAAACAAACAACAAACTTATTCAGAACACGGCCGAATGTAACGCTTATAACTAGCCGACTTCCATCAGCCCAAAGCCTTAATTTCGGCCACCGAAAACCCTGCTGATGCCGCGGAGGTGGCGGCTCCGATCCTAAATGAGTGCGAACCGAAATCATGAGAGGAAAGGCCCATACCGGACAGGCAGCAGAGGGGGAGACATGCCACCACGAACCGCTGCGCGCCCCCGTATATGGGCACGCGCAGCGGCGCCGCCAGCAGCACCAGCGCTCACACGCTGTGAGCCCCGGCCAGAGGGGGATCCCACGCAAGTACCCGCTGCATTCAGGTAACGGGCAGGGGTCCGGGGCAGGCGCTGCGGACGGGGCATGGTGGCCAAATACAGATGCAAAGAAACACAGCAAAAACAAACCCAAGTCCTGCCTACACACTCCTGTATCCTCAATCCCAAAACGCCTAAGCTAAACTACAAGCTATGGGGGGAACAGTATAAAGGCAATCAAAAGCTTTTATCCCAAGCCCTGGACAGCACTTACCCGGCCAAAGACTGAAACAAAATAGGCTGACCCAGCCCCCTCACCAGACTAATCATACCACTAGCCCACCCCTGTACTCTATTCCTATAGGACCCTATAACTTCCACCCCTAAAGCTCAAAAACAGGCCTGCCCCCAGCCTATGGGGTTTAACCCACTCCTTTCCTATACAGTCAATTAGTTTCCTTTACAGTATTGTGTATTGTAAGAGCTTCTTGTACAGAAGTCTATGGTCAAGAATTGTGCTTATGTCATCACTGTTCCATTCGCTACATGTCTACATTACTGAAACCTTTATGTTCTTAGAATAATGGCATGATTGCTGTAAAGTCACTTCCTGTTACCCATAATGCTCTGCAGGACAGTCCGGGCTGTCCGCTGCCCTTTGCTATAGTTTGCATGCTGAATGCTGAGATGGCCCCTAATCATTTTTCATGGCATAATGCAAAACTTGAAATTTTTCCTGATGTATTTTTGGGGTGTGGTATGGAAGGTAGATAGTTACTAGGTCGACAGGGTCTCTAGGTCGACAGGGTCTTTAGGTCGACATGGTCTAGGTCGACAGGCCAAAAGGTCGACATGCATTTTTTATGGGGGGTTTTGGTGTCGGTTTCTTCGTAGAGTGACCGGGAGCCCCAATTGATGCACCGTGTCCCCTCGCATGGCGAGCAGCCTTGCTTCGCTCGGCACAGATTACCGTTCCAATCGTAGTCCACGTGGATCGTTAAGTATGAAAAAGTTCAAAAAAAGAAAAAAATCGTGAAAACTCATGTCGATCTTTTGACCTGTCGACCTAGTTACTGTCGACCTAGAGACCGGATCCCATATTTTTGTGTGTAGGTTCATCTTCCTTATCTCACTGCAGTGTCGGACTGGGGTATGAAGGGCCCACCGGGGGAATGCAGTGATAGGGGCCCATACTTGGGGGTGTGGCCAGTCTAAAAAGGGGATGTTACCATCCTCCACAGAGGCTTGAAATGCACAATAGTCTAGTGCAGTGTAATGCAACATATCTACCGTGTATGAATACAAGTGCACAGTCTGGAACCTGATCCCTAGAGGAAGGAGTGGTTCCTCAGGCAGTGGGGCCTACCGGTGGTTTCCCCTTTACCCCTTTGGGCCAGTCCGACCCTGTCTCACTGCATGACATATTATAACCGCATGGAATTCCTCTTCCCTCTGTCTCTCAGTTGCAGTCTCAAAGTCTCAAGTGATTTCCTTATTTGTGCTGCAAACAATTGTGAGATCCTTGTTTTCTTAAGAAGTCTTCCTTGACGTTGGTGTGATGTAAGGGGGTAATTCAAGCCTGATCGCCGCTGTGCGTTTTCGCACAGTGGGCGATCAGGTCTGAACCGCGTATGCACCGCAATGCGTAGGCGCGATGGACCGCAGCAACGGGGATCGCCAGTCAGCGATGGGATGGTGCAAAAATTCAGAACGCACCGGCGATCGCAAGGTGATTGACAGGAAGAGGCCGTTTGTGGGTGGCAACTGACCGTTTCCAGGGAGTGTCCAGAATAACGCAGGAGGGACCAGGCATTTCGTGGGAGGGTTTCTGACGTCAGCACCGCATCGCACTGTGTAAGTCCTGGGCTGTGCAGAGAATGCACGAACTGATGTTTGTGCAGCTCTCCAGCAAAAGCGATCACACACCTGCACACACACCATACCCTCCCCCTGTAGGGGCGACTACCTGATCGCAGGGATGCAAAAACGCACCCTAGCGATCAGTTCTGAATTACCCCCTGAGTCTGAAGCTAGTGCACAGGTGGAGATCTACTCTGCACAGGTGTTTTGCATTGTGTTTGTGCACCTCCCATCTGTTCTGCTTTAGTTGGAGCAGTCCCAATTTAAGGGCTCTTGATTGAGACAGCTTTGACCCAATCAGGCTGGAACGTTGGGAGGTATGTTCTGCAATGCCCGGATTCGCTGGTCATGCCATGGTGATGTGACCACACCTACAAGAGGGATGCGGTTATGTTACCGGCAGTCAGGATCTCGGCGATCAGAATCCAGACTGCCTAAAATGCCGACACGCATGATCCCAACATACAGGGTCTTTTCCCACTCGTGGGTGTCCACGACACGCATAGAGTGGGAATAAAACCTGTGGTGAGCGCAGTGAGCCACCGTGCCTGCAGTGTGGCGAGTGCAGCGAGCCCGCAAGGGGCTCCGTTGCGCCCGCAACCCTGTCGACATTCCCGGCGGCAGGGATACCGGCGTCTGTATGCTGACCACCAGGATCCCTACCGCCAGTCACGCATACCCAACCCCAACCCCCTGTTAGTGCAGACACCAACAACAGCACATGTCCCGATTCCTTAACATTTAATGTTAGGTGTTTGTTTGTACCATATGACATCTCCTATTGGTGGCAGACATGTAGGGCTGAATTAATATTCCTGAAAATGTATCCTAGCAATTCAACTGTGACATCACAAAAAAAAAAATGGTGGCCTGCACCAGGGCCTGCGGAAGCTTCCTGTGTGCCCTAGATGCCCCCACCTTCTCCAGTGCTCCACCCCCATGGACACTGCCCCATGTACTACCTTTTTCCTTCATTGTGGACCTACATTCTGGGGGATCCAAACGTACAGTTCCACGAAACATTTGAGCGGTGAAAAGACGCATTTCACCTCATCCTGGACTCAGCACCCCACCTTCCCGCGAAATTACCCAATTTGCATAATCATACAGTGGGTTCCTGGGTTATGACGATGATGCAATTCCAAACTTTCATCAGTCTCCTGGACATTGTGGGAGTGGGCCTTGGAGACAGCACTTGGGTCATAGGTTTCCTGGCCAGGGCTTTATCTGTATAGACGCTATATGTTCTCCACATGCTTATGTGGGTTATGTCCAAGTCCTCTGGTTTCCTCACACACTCCAAAAACATGCTGGTCAGTTAATTAGCTGCTGACTAAAAAGGTGTATGTATGTGTGTGTTGTGTGTCAGAGGATTTATTTGCTCCCATTTGTTACATACTGTATTTAACTATATAGTTAGTGTGTCTTAAGGCCCGTACACACTGGTCAATATATCGGCCGTTCTCTTGAACGGCCGATACATTGCGGGACCGTCGGCCAGTGTGTACGGGCGATACGTCTGTGAACTCCGTCGTTCACAGACGTATCGCGTCGGCTGCGCAGCACAGCCGACGGCCAATATATCTAACGATATATTGGCGCGTCGCTGTGTGTGTACGGGGCGGTCGTCCGACCGCCCGTACACATGCGGCGGCGGCCAGCGGTGATTGACAGCTGAACTGGGCGGGCGCCCGCCCAGTTCATGACGTCAGTCCCCCGACGGATCGGGCAGTGTGTATGCACAGCACACTGCCCGATCCGTACATAGATATATCTGCAGATCAATTGATCTGCAGATATATCTATTAGTGTGTACCCACCTTTACACAGCCTTTTTCTCTATCGTCCTAAGTGGATGCTGGGGTTCCTGAAAGGACCATGGGGAATAGCGGCTCCGCAGGAGACAGGGCACAAAAAAGTAAAGCTTTTACCAGATCAGGTGGTGTGCACTGGCTCCTCCCCCCATGACCCTCCTCCAGACTCTAGTTAGATTTTGTGCCCGAACGAGAAGGGTGCAATCTAGGTGGCTCTCCTAAAGAGCTGCTTAGAGAAAGTTTAGCTTAGGTTTTTTACTTTACAGTGAGTCCTGCTGGCAACAGGATCACTGCAACGAGGGACTTAGGGGAGAAGTAGTGAACTCACCTGCGTGCAGAGTGGATTTGCTGCTTGGCTACTGGACACTAGCTCCAGAGGGACGATCACAGGTACAGCCTGGATGGTCACCGGAGCCGCGCCGCCGGCCCCCTTGCAGACGCTGAAGAGAGAAGAGGTCCAAAATCGGCGGCTGAAGACTCCTGAGTCTTCATAAAGGTAGCGCACAGCACTGCAGCTGTGCGCCATTTTCCTCTCAGCACACTTCACACAACAGTCACTGAGGGTGCAGAGCGCTGGGGGGGGCGCTCTGAGAGGCAAATAAAAACCTTATTAGAGGCAAAAAATACCTCACATATAGCCCACAGAGGCTATATGGAGATATTTAACCCCTGCCTAACTTCAAAAATAGCGGGAGACGAGCCCGCCGGAAAAGGGGCGGGGCCTATCTCCTCAGCACACAGCGCCATTTTCTCTCACAGAAAAGCTGGAGAGAAGGCTCCCAGGCTCTCCCCTGCACTGCACTACAGAAACAGGGTTAAAACAGAGAGGGGGGGCACTGATTTTGGCGATATTGTATATATATAAAAGATGCTATAAGGGAGAAACACTTATATAAGGTTGTCCCTATATGATTATAGCGTTTTTGGTGTGTGCTGGCAGACTCTCCCTCTGTCTCCCCAAAGGGCTAGTGGGTCCTGTCCTCTGTCAGAGCATTCCCGGTGTGTGTGCTATGTGTCGGTACGTGTGTGTCGACATGTATGAGGACGATGTTGGTGAGGAGGCGGAGAAATTGCCTGTAATGGTGATGTCACTCTCTAGGGAGTCGACACCGGAATGGATGGCTTATTTAGAGAATTACGTGAGAATGTCAACACGCTGCAAGGTCGGTTGACGACATGAGACGGCCGACAATCTATTAGGACCGGTCCAGGCGTCTCAGAAACACCGTCAGGGGTTTTAAAAACGCCCATTTACCTCAGTCGGTCGACACAGACACAGACACGGACACTGAATACAGTGTCGACGGTGAATAAACAAACGTATTTCTCATTAGGGCCACACGTTAAGGGCAATGAAGGAGGTGTTACGTGTTTCTGATACTACAAGTACCACAAGAAAGGGTATTATGTGGGAGTGAAAAAACTACCTGTAGTTTTTCCTGAATCAGATAAAATAAAATGAAGTGTGTGAGGATGCGTAGGGTTACCCCGATAGCAAATATTGGCGTTATACCCTTTCCCGCCAACGTTGGGAAACACCCCTTAGGGTGATAAGGCGCTCACACGCTTATCAAGTGGCGTTACCGTCTCCAGATACGGCCGCCCTCAAGGAGCCAGCTGATAGGAAGCTGGAAAAATATCCTAAAAAGTATATACACACATACGGTGGTTATACTGCGACCAGCGATCGCCATCAGCCTGGAGATGCAGTGCTGGGTTGGCTTGGTCGGATTCCCTGACTGAAAATATTTTATTCATGTAGAGCATTTAATAGGATGCATTCTATATATATGTATGTGAGATGCACAGAGGGATATTTGCTCTCTGGCATCAAGATAAGTGCGTTGTCCATATCTCCCAGAAGATGTCAGGGACACGACAGTGGTCAGGTGATACAGATCCCATACGGCAGATGGAAGTATTGCTGTATAAAGGGAAGGAGTTATTTGGGGGTCGGTCCATCGGACCTGGGGACCACAGCAACAGCTGGGAAATCCAACCTTTTTTACCCCAAGTTACATCTCAGCTAAAAAAGACACCGTCTTTTCAGCCTCAATCTTTCCTTTCCCATGAGGGCATGCAGGCAAAAGGCCAGTCATATCTGCCCAGACATAGAGGTAAGGGAAGTAGACTGCAGCAGGCAGCCCTTTCCCAGGAAAAGAAGCCCTCCACCGCGTCTGCCAAGTCCTCAGCATGACGCTGGGGCCGTGCAAGCGGACTCAAGGTGGGGGGGTAGTCTCAAGAGTCTCAGGGCGCAGTGGGATCACTCGCAAGTTGACCCCTAGATCGTACGAGTATTATCCCAGGGGTAAAGATTGGAGAGTCGAGACATCTTCTCCTCGCAGGTTCCTGAAGTCTGCTTTACCAACGGCTCCCTCCGACAGGGAGGCAGCATTGGAAACAATTCACAAGCTGTATATCCAGCAGGTGATAATCAAAGTACCCCTCCTACGACAAGGAAAAGGGTATTATTTTTCCACACTATATGGTGGTACTGAAGCCAGACGGCTTGGTGACACATAGTCTAAATCTAAAATGTTTTGAACACTTACATAAAAGGTTCAAATCGAGATAAAGTCACTCAGAGCAGTGATAGCGAACCGGAAAAAAGGGGACTATATGGTGTCCCTGGACATCAAGGATTACCTCCATGTCCAAATTTTGTCCTTCTCATCAAGGGTACCTCTGGTTCGTGGTACAGAACTGTCAATATCAGTTTCAGACGATGCCGTTTGAATTATCCACGGCACCCCGGGCCTTTTTACCAAGGTAATGGCCGAAAAGATGTTTCTTCAAAGAAAAAAGGCATCTAAATTATCCCTTACTTGCACGACCTAAAAAGGGCAAGTTCCAGAGAACAGTTGGAGGTCGGAAGAGCACTATCTAAAGTAGTTCTTCGACGGCACGACTGGATTCTAAATATTCCAAGAATCGCAGCTGTTTTCCGACGATACGTCTGCTGTTCCTAGGGATGATTCTGGACACGGTTCAGAAAAAGGTTTTTCTTCCCGAGGAAAAAGCCAAGGAGTTATCCGACCTGTCAGGAACCTCCTAAAACCAGGAAAGGTGTCTGTACATCAATGCACAAGAGTCCTGGGAAAAATGGTGGCTTTTTACGAAGCAATTCCATTCGGCAGATTCCATGCAAGAATTTTCCAAAGGGATCTGTTGGACAAATGGTCAGGGTCGCATCCTCAGATGCACCTGCGAATAACCCTGTCGCCAAGGACAAGGGTATATTTTCTGTGGTGGTTGCAAAAGGCTCATCTATTGGAGGGCCGCAGATTCGGCATACAGGATTTGATCCTGGTGACCACGGACGCCAGCCTGAGAGGCTGGGGAGCAGTCACACAAGGAAGAAACTTCCAGGGGGTATGGACGAACCTGGAAAAGTCTCTTCACATAAACATTCTGGTACTAAGAGCAATCTAAAATGCTCTAAGCCAGGCGGAACCACTCCTGCAAGGAAAACCGGTGTTGATTCAGTCGGACAACATCACGGCGGTCGCCCATGTAAACAGACAGGGCGGCACAAGAAGCAGGAGTGCAATGGCAGAAGCTGCCAAGATTCTTCGCTGGGCGGAAAATCACGTAATAGCACTGTCAGCAGTGTTCTTCCCGGGCGTGGACAACTGGGAAGCAGACTTCCTCAGCAGACACGATATTCACCCGGGAGAGTGGGGTCTTCATCCAGAAGTCTTCCACATGCTAATAAACTGTTGGGAAAGACCAATGGTAGACATGATGGCGTCTCGCCTCAACAAGAAACTGGACAAGTATTGCGCCAGGTCAAGAGATCCACAGGCAATAGCTGTGGACGCACTGGTAACACCTTGGGTGTACAAATCAGTATATGTGTTTCCTCCTCTGCCTCTCATACCAAAGGTATTGAAGATTATACGGTGAAGAGGAGTAAGAACAATACTAGTGGCTCCGGATTGGCCAAGAAGGACTTGGTACCCGGAACTTCAAGAGTTGGTCACGGACGACCCGTGCCCTCTACTTCTGAGAAGGGACCTGCTACAACAGGGTCCCTGTCTCTTTCAAGACTTACCGCGGCTGCGTTTGACGGCATGGCGGTTGAACGCCAGATCCTAAAAGGGAAAGGCATTCCAGAAGAAGTCATTCCTACCTTGATTAAGGCAAGGAAGGAAGTCACCGCGAAACATTATCACCGCATTTGGCGAAAATATGTCGCGTGGTGCGAGGATCGGAGTGTTCCGACGGAGGAATTTCAACTGGGTCGTTTCCTACATTTCCTACTATCAGGATTGTCTATGGGTCTCAAATTGAGATCTATTAAGGTTCAAATTTCGGCCCTGTCAATATTCTTCCAAAAAGAATTGGCCTCAGTTCCTGAGGTACAGACTTTTGTTAAAGGAGTACTGCATATACAGCCTCCTGTGTTGCCTCCGGTGGCACCGTGGGATCTAAATGTAGTTTTGGATTTCCTCAAATCCCATTGGTTTGAACCATTGAAAAAGGTGGATTTTAAATATCTCACATGGAAAGTGATTATGTTACTGGCCCTGGCTTCCGCCAGGAGAGTATCTGAATTGGCGGCTTTATCTTATAAAAGCCCTTATCTAATCTTCCATTCGGATAGGGCAGAACTGAGGACTCGTCCGCATTTTCTCCCTAAGGTGGTATCAGCGTTTCACCTGAACCAACCTATTGTGGTGCCTGCGGCCACTGGCGACTTGGAGGACTCCAAGTTGTTGGACGTTGTCAGAGCCTTAAAAATATACATTTCAAGGACGGCTGAAGTCAGAAAATCTGACTCGCTGTTGATACTATATGCACCCAACAAGTTGGGTGCCCCTGCTTCTAAGCAGACGATTGCTCGTTGGATTTGTAACACAATTCAACTTGCTCATTCTGTGGCAGGCCTGCCACAGCCTAAATCTGTTAAGGCCCATTCCACAAGGAAGGTGGGCTCATCTTGGGCGGCTGCCCGAGGGGTCTCGGCATTACAATTCTGCCGAGCAGCTACGTGGTCGGGGGAAAACACGTTTGTAAAATTCTACAAATTTGATACCCTGGCAAAAGAGGACTTGGAATTCTCTCATTCGGTGCTGCAGAGTCATCCGCACTCTCCCGCCCGTTTGGGAGCTTTGGTATAATCCCCATGGTCCTTTCAGGAACCCCAGCATCCACTTAGGACGATAGAGAAAATAAGAATTTACTTACCGATAATTCTATTTCTCGGAGTCCGTAGTGGATGCTGGGCGCCCATCCCAAGTGCGGATTATCTGCAATACTGTACATAGTTATTGTTAACAAATTCGGGTTATATTGTTAAGGAGCCATCTTTAAGAGGCTCTTTCTGTTATCATACTGTTAACTGGGTTTAGATCACAAGTTGTACGGTGTGATTGGTGTGGCTGGTATGAGTCTTACCCGGGATTCAAATTGCCTCCCTTATTGTGTACGCTCGTCCGGGCACAGTACCTAACTGGAGTCTGGAGGAGGGTCATGGGGGGAGGAGCCAGTGCACACCACCTGATCTGGTAAAAGCTTTACTTTGTTGTGCCCTGTCTCCTGCGGAGCCGCTATTCCCCATGGTCCTTTCAGGAACCCCAGCATCCACTACGGACTCCGAGAAATAGAATTATCGGTAAGTAAATTCTTATTATTTGCATTAGGTATACATAAACACAGACATAATAACATTGCATCTAATACCGCATTCTGATCACAAATGCCAGATCCCACCCGGTAAGAGAAACGTGTCCTTACCGGGTGGGATCTGGCATTTGCTCTGCTATGGTGGCTTTCCGACCCGGCAATATACCGGGTCGGTTGCCATAGCAACGGTGGGGTGCAGCAGTTGGAGGCGGCGGTATTCAACCCGGGTATAATCCTTCTTTTATACCGGGTTGAATTACCGGGTCAGGCGACCCGCTAATTCCCGCAGAGTGCTTTCACATTGCAATATGCCGTGTCGATACCAGGTTATTTGTGCGATGTGAAAGGGGTATTAGTGTACTACGTCACAGCGCAGCCGAAGCTCTACACTGATAAACATGAAGCAGTGACACGCAGTGGTACAGTACACTGATAAACATAAAGCAGTAAAATGCAGTGGCACAGTACACTGATAAACATAAAGTAGTGACACGCAGTGGTATAGTACACTGATAAACATAAAGCAGTAAAATGCAGTGGCACAGTACACTGATAAACATAAAGCAGTGACACGCAGTGGTACAGTACACTGATAAACATAAAGCAGTAAAATGCAGTGGCACAGTACACTGATAAACATAAAGTAGTGACACGCAGTGGTATAGTACACTGATAAACATAAAGCAGTAAAATGCAGTGGCACAGTACACTGATAAACATAAAGCAGTGACACGCAGTGGTACAGTACACTGATAAACATAAAGCAGTAAAATGCAGTGGCACAGTACACTGATAAACATAAAGTAGTGACACGCAGTGGTATAGTACACTGATAAACATAAAGCAGTGAAACACAGTGGTACAGTACACTGATAAACATTAAGCAGTGACATGCGGTGGTATAGTACACAGTGGTATAGTACACTGATAAACAAAGCATTGAAACGCAGTGGTACAGTACACTGATAAACATGAATCAGTGACACGCAGTGGTACAGTACACTGATAAACACAAAGCAGTGACACGCAGTGGTACAGTACACTGATAAACATGAAGCAGTGACATGCAGTAGTACAGTACACTGATAAACATAAAGCAGCAAAATGCAGTGGAACGGTACACTGATAAACATAAAGCAGTGAAACGCAGTGGTACAGTACACTGATAAACATAAAGCAGTGACATGCAGTGGTATAGTACACTGATAACATAAAGCAGTGAACACAGTGGTACAGTACACTGATAAACATAAAGCAGTGAAACGCAGTGGTACAGTACACTGATAAACATGAAGCAGTGACACGCAGTGGTACAGTACACTGATAAACAAATCAGTGAAACGCAGTGGTACAGTACACTGATAAACATGAAGCAGTGACACGTAGTGGTACAGTACACTGATAAACATGAAGCAGTGACATGCAGTGGTACAGTACACTGATAAACATGAAGCAGTAGCATGCAGTGGTACAGTACACTGATAAACATGAAGCAGTGACATGCAGTGGTACAGTACACTGATAAACATGAAGCAGTGACACGCAGTGGTACAGTACACTGATAAACATGAAGCAGTGACACGTAGTGGTACAGTACACTGATAAACATAAAGCAGTGAAATGCAGTGGTACAGTACACTGATAAACATGAAGCAGTGACACGTAGTGGTACAGTACACTGATAAACATAAAGCAGTGAAATGCAGTGGTACAGTACACTGATAAACATGAAGCAGTGACACGTAGTGGTACAGTACACTGATAAACATAAAGCAGTGAAATGCAGTGGTACAGTACACTGATAAACATGAAGCAGTGACATACAGTGGTACAGTACACTGATAAACATAAAGCAGTAAAATGCAGTGGCACAGTACACTAATAAACATAAAGCAGTGAAACGCAGTGGTACAGTACACCGATAAACATGAAGCAGTGACATACAGTGGTACAGTACACTGATAAACATGAAGCAGTGACACGCAGTGGTACAGTACACTGATAAACATGAAGCAGTGACACAGTGGTACAGTACACTGATAAACATGAAGCAGTAAAATGCAGTGGCACAGCACACTGATAAACATAAAGCAGTGAAACGCAGTGGTACAGTACACTGACAAACATGAAGCAGTAACATGCAGTGGTACAGTACACTGATAAACATGAAGCAGTGACACGCAGTGGTACAGTACACTGATAAACATGAAGCAGTAAAATGCAGTGGCACAGTACACTGAAACATAAAGCAGTGAAACGCAGTGGTACAGTACACTGACAAACATGAAGCAGTAACATGCAGTAGTACAGTACACTGATAAACATGAAGCAGTGACACGCACTGGTACAGTACACTGATAAACATGAAGCAGTGACACGTAGTGGTACAGTACACTGATAAACATGAAGCAGTGACATGCAGTGGTACAGTACACTGATAAACATGAAGCAGTGTCACGCAGTGGTACAGTACACTGATAAACATAAAGCAGTAAAATGCAGTGGAACAGTACACTGATAAACATAAAGCAGTGACATGCAGTGGTACAGTACACTGAAACATGAAGCAGTGACACACAGTGGTACAGTACACTGATAAACATGAAGCAGTGACATGCAGTGGTACAGTACACTGATAAACATAAAGCAGTGACATGCTGTGGTATAGTACACTGATAAACATGAAGCAGTGACATGCAGTGGTACAGTACACTGATAAACATGAAGCAGTGACACGCAGTGGTACAGTACACTGATAAACATGAAGCAGTGACACGTAGTGGTACAGTACACTGACAAACATGAAGCAGTAACATGCAGTAGTACAGTACACTGATAAACATGAAGCAGTGACACGCACTGGTACAGTACACTGATAAACATGAAGCAGTGACACGTAGTGGTACAGTACACTGATAAACATGAAGCAGTGACATGCAGTGGTACAGTACACTGATAAACATGAAGCAGTGTCACGCAGTGGTACAGTACACTGATAAACATAAAGCAGTAAAATGCAGTGGCACAGTACACTGATAAACATAAAGCAGTGAAACGCAGTGGTACAGTACACTGATAAACATGAAGCAGTGACATGCAGTGGTACAGTACACTGATAAACATGACGCAGTGACACACAGTGGTACAGTACACTGATAAACATGAAGCAGTGACATGCAGTGGTACAGTACACTGATAAACATGAAGCAGTGATACACAGTGGTACAGTACACTGATAAACATGAAGCAGTGACATGCAGTGGTACAGTAGACTGATAAACAAAGCAGTGACATGCAGTGGTATAGTACACTGATAAACATGAAGCAGTGACATGCAGTGGTACAGTACACTGATAAACATGAAGCAGTGACACGCAGTGGTACAGTACACTGATAAACATGAAGCAGTGACACGTAGTGGTACAGTACACTGATAAACATGAAGCAGTGACATGCAGTGGTACAGTACACTGATAAACATGAAGCAGTGGCACGCAGTGGTACAGTACACTGATAAACATAAAGCAGTGAAACGCAGAGGTACAGTACACTGATAAACATTAAGCAGTGACACATAGTGGTACAGTACACTGATAAACATGAAGCAGTGACATGCAGTGGTACAGTACACTGATAAACATGAAGCAGTGACACGCAGTGGTACAGTACACTGATAAACATGAAGCAGTGACATGCAGTGGTATAGTACACTGATAAACATGAAGCAGTGACACGCAGTGGTACAGTACACTGATAAACATGAAGCAGTGACACAGTGGTACAGTACACTGATAAACATGAAGCAGTGACACAGTGGTACAGTACACTGATAAACATGAAGCAGTGACACGCAGTGGCACAGTACACTGATAAACATGAAGCAGTAAAATGCAGTGGCACAGTACACTGATAAACATAAAGCAGTGAAACGCAGTGGTACAGTACACTGACAAACATGAAGCAGGAACATGCAACATGCAGTGGTACAGTACACTGATAAACATGAAGCAGTGACACGCAGTGGTACAGTACATTGATAAACATGAAGCAGTAAAATGCAGTGGCACAGTACACTGAAACATAAAGCAGTGAAACGCAGTGGTACAGTACACTGACAAACATGAAGCAGTAACATGCAGTAGTACAGTACACTGATAAACATGAAGCAGTGACACGCACTGGTACAGTACACTGATAAACATGAAGCAGTGACACGTAGTGGTACAGTACACTGATAAACATGAAGCAGTGACATGCAGTGGTACAGTACACTGATAAACATGAAGCAGTGTCACGCAGTGGTACAGTACACTGATAAACATAAAGCAGTAAAATGCAGTGGCACAGTACACTGATAAACATAAAGCAGTGAAACGCAGTGGTACAGTACACTGATAAACATGAAGCAGTGACATGCAGTGGTACAGTACACTGATAAACATGACGCAGTGACACACAGTGGTACAGTACACTGATAAACATGAAGCAGTGACATGCAGTGGTACAGTACACTGATAAACATGAAGCAGTGATACACAGTGGTACAGTACACTGATAAACATGAAGCAGTGACATGCAGTGGTACAGTAGACTGATAAACATAAAGCAGTGACATGCAGTGGTATAGTACACTGATAAACATGAAGCAGTGACATGCAGTGGTACAGTACACTGATAAACATGAAGCAGTGACACGCAGTGGTACAGTACACTGATAAACATGAAGCAGTGACACATAGTGGTACAGTACACTGATAAACATGAAGCAGTGACATGCAGTGGTACAGTACACTGATCAACATGAAGCAGTGTCACGCAGTTGTACAGTACACTGATAAACATAAAGCAGTAAAATGCAGTGGCACAGTACACTGATAAACATAAAGCAGTGAAACGCAGTGGTACACTGATAAACATGAAGCAGTGACACGCAGTGGTACAGTACACTGATAAACATGAAGCAGTGACACGCAGTGGTACAGTACACTGATAAACATGTAGCAGTGATACACAGTGGTACAGTACACTGATAAACATGAAGCAGTGACATGCAGTGGTACAGTAGACTGATAAACATGAAGCAGTGACATGCAGTGGTACAGTACACTGATAAACATGAAGCAGTGACACGCAGTGGTACAGTACACTGATAAACATGAAGCAGTGACACGTAGTGGTACAGTACACTGATAAACATGAAGCAGTGACATGCAGTGGTACAGTACACTGATAAACATGAAGCAGTGACATGCAGTGGTACAGTACACTGATAAACATGAAGCAGTGGCACGCAGTGGTACAGTACACTGATAAACATAAAGCAGTGAAACGCAGAGGTACAGTACACTGATAAACATGAAGCAGTGTCACGCAGTGGTACAGTACACTGATAAACATAAAGCAGTAAAATGCAGTGGCACAGTACACTGATAAACATAAAGCAGTGAAACGCAGTGGTACACTGATAAACATGAAGCAGTGACACGTAGTGGTACAGTACACTGATAAACATGAAGCAGTGACACGCAGTGGTACAGTACACTGATAAACATGAAGCAGTGACACGTAGTGGTACAGTACACTGATAAACATGAAGCAGTGACACGCAGTGGTACAGTACACTGATAAACATGAAGCAGTGACACGCAGTGGTACAGTACACTGATAAACATGAAGCAGTGACACGCAGAGGTACAGTACACTGATAAACATGAAGCAGTGACATGCAGTGGTACAGTACACTGGTAAACATGAAGCAGTGACACGCAGTGGTACAGTACACTGATAAACATGAAGCAGTGACACGCAGTGGTACAGTACACTGATAAACATGAAGCAGTGACACGCAGTGGTACAGTACACTGATAAACATGAAGCAGTGACACGCAGTGGTACAGTACACTGATAAACATGAAGCAGTGACATGCAGTGGTACAGTACACTGATAAACATGAAGCAGTGACACGCAGAGGTACAATACAGAGCATATACAATACAATGAGACATCCTACGCTATACATTATGGGGCTAATTCAGGTTGGATCGCATAGAGCGATCCAACCAGAATTTTTATGATTGCCCCGCGGGTGCATGCGCAGCGCCCATCCTGCGCATGTGCCCGCATTTACTGTGGGTGCTTCACAGAAAATGCGAACGCCTCTGCCTGTCAATCAGGCAGAGGCATTCGCTGGGCGGGAGAGGGACGGCAATGCTCCATTTCCAAGATGGAGTGTTGCGGCTGCGGCAATGGAGAAACGGGTGCAGCGCCAATGAAACTGTGGGCGTGATCGGGGCGCTGCGTGATGTCACACACAGCCACTGCGATCACAAAAATGGCATATGGACTCCAGCAGGCGCAGCCAGACTGCGCTGGCAGGAGGCTATCCTAATTTTTTTGTGATCTTGCTGAATTTGAATGCTGACTTGTGTCAGGAATTGTCCATATTGTCCAACTGTACAGTTCCATGTCCACTAAATGCCTGTATTACATGCAGTGCCCATTGTATAGAATTGTTCTCAAGGCTTTATGTACTAACACAACGTCATGCGCAGGCGATATGAATGCTATCTATGGCATGATCAGCTTGTATTGCATGCCACCGGAGCTTACAGCCTTTCCCTATGTACATATGCTCACTGCTGAGGTATGATCAGAATGTGCTATTCATTCCCTTATATACTAGCCGCTACGCCTCATTTCATGCCTTCTGCATAAATAAGAAAAAACATTCCTTCCTCTTTGAAGCGTCTTCATTCCATGTACACTCAGCGCTGGGCTTCTTTCCCGACACATTTCATTTACTCTGTGTATCTTCTGTCTCACAACAGATATCAAACTGCATCCGTCTGAGTCTCGCATCCCCAGCAGAGACGGGCTGCTCCTCACTAACCTCCTCGCTGCATACTCTTATATCAGAGGTAAGGTCTGTCCCCACACAGGAATCTCATGTCCCAAATCTAACTCCCTCTACACATGTTATATCTGCCCCACCTGCAGTGCACATGGTTTTGCCCATCTGCTACGATCAGGTCTGAATTAGGCCCATAGTGAACTACAAACATTATCAGGGAGGAGAGCGAGTGAGAACCATATGTTGATTTGGAAAGAGGAATCAATACTGAGGGGTAGAAAAGCATCAGGAGAGTGGTGAAGAAAAAAGGAAAAGGGTATAAGAGTAGGGGGGGTGCCAGAAGGCAAAGGAAAAGGTAAGGGGGGTACTGACGGGAAAGATGTGTGCTGAGCGATCTTAACACAGACCGCTCAGCACACATCTCTCCCACTGCTCAGCACAGCGCGATGTGCTGAGTGAGGTGGGGGACGGACGGGGGGCTCAATCTAGCACCGGTGATAGCGATGCGCGGGGTTGCGCAGAGCTATCGCTGGGGGGCATACACACGGCAGATCTGTGCTTAAAATATAAGCAATCTAGTCAGATTGCTTAGATTTTAAACACGGATCTCTCCGTGTGTACCCCCCTGTAGAGTGAGGGAGGGTGTGAACCGGAGAAAGAAAGGGGGAGGGAAAAGAAGAAGAAGAAAGAAAAAAAAGGAAAATTGCATCAATGAAGTCCTGGAAGAGACACGTTGTACTTTGCATACCAGGGAATCCAAGTGTTATGAAATTTGTCCACTATGTTGTTCACTAGAGAAGATAGATATTCCATCTTTGCCACGAACCAGATGCGGTTTATAAGTTCAGTGCTGGTAGGAGGGTGTATTTCTTTCCACGATTTGGCGATTTGGAATTTAGCTGCACATGCTATATGTAAAATCAGTTTGTTCTCAGACTTAGATAACTGGCAAGCAGGGGCACAGAGAAGAAGCATCACCAGGTTTAGAGTTGGGCAACCAGATACAAGTGAGCGTATGAGTTTTTTTTACCAGGGACCAAAAGGGGATAATCTTAGGAAAGCTCCACCAAATATGAAAAAAAGAGCCAACAGAGATTCAAAGTGGCTGGGTAAATCTGATGCAATCGTTCCAGGACTAGATACCAGTGTGTGTAGACCCTATTGACTATCTTATTACTGTAGATCTATCAACCAGATAGCGGCCAGGCTTGTGGGTGTATTAACGGAACACAACACAAAAGTACATCTCAAGTATATTTCATTAGATCCACCAATAAAAAGTTGATTTTCTCTCTCTCTCTTCATTCATCCATAGACCACCCGGAAACTGCGGCCTTGTTCTTTGTGTCCAGCGTTTGCATCGGACTGATTTTCACCCTTTTCGCATTAGTGATCCATATATCCTGGAGGACTGACTGGCATAGGCTCCAGAAAATGAATGGACATCTTGTGCAGCAAAAAGACTGTGAAGAAACAGATTCTTCTAGCAGTGAAGATAGAGAGGACGAGGCTTCTGCCAAGTCTCTCTTTTCCCAGGAGTTCCATGAGCTGTGCAAGACGTCGCGCCCCCTGTGTGACCGGGCGGATGCTGCAGATCTTGCAGAAAGGATAGAACGCAGAGAGCAGATTATTCAAGAAATCTGGATGAACAGCGGCTTGGACCTCCCCCCTAGTAGTCTTACAATCCAGTTTTTTTAACCCGTGCAACGTGCGTCACTCACAGCAGTCATCCGGCACTTGTGGAACTACAAGTCTCAGCATGGCATGCCTGAAACGCTGGGAGGCCACAGATTCCCAGAGCTTGTCTTATACCCTTCTGTGAAGGGAAATGTATTTACCTTTTTATTAGGAAAAAAAAACAAAACAGAATTTTAATTTTTAAATATGGATACATGTCATATATTTTGGAGAGCTGCTTTATATTTTTGTACAAAAATTATATTTATCAATGTAAGATTATTGAGAGATGTAAGGGGAGCAAGAAGGATCTTTTTTGGAGTAATATGGACCTTTGATGGCAGAACAATATTCTAATTAACGGGGAACTGACATCTAGGAGTATATTTACTAAAGATGTTTTTTTTTTTTAAATTATCGATCCCCGGCAGCTTTAAAGGCTGGATTTAAAAGGGCAATGCATGCAAAGTTCAGCTTGTTTTGCCTGTATTGCTACTGCCCTTTTAAATCCAGTGGATGGCATTAAAATATGGATCTTTAGTAAACAGACCTAAAGCACATTTTTAATTAATTATCCCAGGTTTTCCTGAAATTCCACTTACTATGGTAATGGGGATATTTATCAATCTTTCGATAGAGGCTAAGTGAAGATGTTTCCCATAGTAACCAATCATATTCTAGCTATAATTTCATAAAATGTCCTCTTTAGAAAGGTTTGATAAATCTGCCCCTGAATTAGCTGGGATAGGTTTTATTCCTGTACTACTGGCATGAAGAATCTGACACAGAAGGAAACTAGAGACCGGGCTTATATGGCATTCTTCCAACTGTCACTTCATATACTGTGCTAGATAAATGATAGCTAGAAGTTGTAGCTATGGCCAACACCTCCGCTTTATCTCTCCGTAAAGTTCGAAACATCTCCCCCTATATTCCTGCTGTTTCGCCCTAGAATAGGCTCTTCACTGTTTCATAATATGTTTTAAAGGGTTCGGTATGTAATACAGCTGGTCGGGATGCCGGCGGTCACATGACCGAAAGCATCGCCCAACAGTGAAGATACCGACATCGGAGGGGGTAAGTATTTTTACCGCCCCCTATGCTAACCCTCGGAGGGTGGCGGCTATAGCTAAGCTTCGGAGGATGGTGGCTATGGCTAAGCCTCGGGGGGTGGTGGCCATGACTAAACCCCCCCCCCCAGTGCCTAACCCTCCCCCCCTCTGTGTCCTAACACTAGCCTGTACCCCGATACTTACCTTTGGGATGTCGGTGTTTCAGCGCCGGTCTCCCGAGTGGTGTCGGAATTTCGGCAACGATCACATGACCACCGCCCCCTCCGTCCGCCGTAATGCTAAACGCATTCCATTTTAAAATGTGGCAGAAATCCAAAATACAGTATAACTTGGTGCCAACCCCCAATGACTTTGCCTTTGCTAATACTAATTTAATACAAGTGCCATTTGCCTGTATAACTGTGTAATTTAGCATAATCCCAGTGTTCCCATGTAATAATGCCGCCCTTCACCTGCTCTCAGGTATTCCCTGCACTAAAATACAGAAAACAATAATAATTCCACCTTGGCTGTAATACCACCTTTACTATAATGCCAGTTTTGGCTTCTGCTGTAAGGGGGTCATATTAAGGGGGAGCACTCACTGTTTTACAAAGGAGCATTTAAGTACGTTCATCACTACACAATAGAGACAGCCACCGCGCGGGTGAAAGGATTGTATGTAAGTGGCAGCTGTGTGATAAATGGTCAGCTGGCAATATTACTGTTCAGTATGTACTGTATAAAGGACAGGGTGTGGTAGGGGTCAGCCGCAGTATGTATTAATGGGTCCTTCCTGAATGCAGCACTATCTTTACAAAAGGGAAGCCACATAGTCCTGTGATAAAGCATTCCTGACACACAGAATACAGAATGTATATGATTTAGGATGTGTGACATTTGTACATTGCTGGAAAAGCCTCTTCTGATGTGACAGTATGCTCACCGCTTTACTAGTAGGCGGCTTATCTGCTTGTCAGTGAGACTGGCACAACCACCTATCCAGTTAAAGAAATAACACTCATTTAAAGAGCAAATAAAGCCAGTGTTGGACATTAATCAAAATATATGTACTACTGAGAAAAATAATATACCTGAAATAAATGAAGTATTTATACATAACGGTTTGGCGTGCAATCTTTACTTTTCCTGCAGCTGACACTTGGAGCCGGATGTAAGGGCGGCCGAATTCGGCGGCCGTGCGGGATACCGGCCGAACGCGGTTTTTATTTTATTTTATTTTAAAGGGGCAATCACTTGCAAGGCATGGTTTTGCCTTGTGATTGCCCCTTTAAAAAAAAAAGTCCACGTACGGCCAGCATCCAGCACGGCCGCCGAACTCGGGCGTCATTAAATCCAGCCCTTGGCATCTTTATAGAACAGCCCAGGGGGGCAGAATACCAGAATCTAGAATCTGTACACAACAAGCTATGCTTTGTAATTTCAGCTCTTTGTCCTATAACAGAATCCTTTTTTAGCATTTTCTAAGAACTGTGGCATGTGTCTTTTTTTTAGTTGAGGAGGGTCTGATTCATGTATGTAAATAAAGCAAAAAAGGCATATAACTTTTTGTGTCTGGAACAAACCATGTTGCAATGCAATGGGAGAAAATGCATTTTTTTTCTGTGCATGGTAAATACTGACTGATTTTGCATGTAGCACACAAATGTTAGACATCATTATTTTGACACTATGGGCGGTATTCAATTCTTTTCACCCCCTTCCACACCCGTTCTGATCTGCTGATGGACGTGGTATAATCATTTCAGCTCACTACCCCCAGAGTAGTGAGGACGCCCAACCCTTTACACAGCTATACCTGATTACTATGGGCGCGATATGTGCGATAACGGGGATCACTTTAGAACGGAGATTGGGCGTGCTATATCATTTGAATATCGCCCTATAATTTAGATTTCAGTTTGAACACACCCCACCAAAATCGAAATCTCTCTGCACATGTTACACCTGCCCCACCTGCAGTGCAGCATGGTTTTGCCCACTTGCATGCTTTTGTGCTTTACTTACGCCGCTTTCAGATCGCAAATGCCGGATCCCTCCCGGTAAGAGAAACGTGTCCTTACCGGGTGGGATCCGGCATTTGCGCTCCTTTGATGGCTTTCCGACCCGGCAATATACCGGGTCGGTTGCCATAGCAGCGGGGGGCGCAGCAGGGGCGGGGGTGGAGGCGGCGCTGGGAGATAAGCTCATCTCCTGCGCCGCCTCTCCCTATGCTGTGAATGGGAGCCGTGTCGCATCGAAACGGCTCCCATTCACACTGCGCTTGACCCGGTATTCAACCCGGTAATAACCCTTCTTTTTTACCAGGTTGAATTACCGGGTCAGGCGACCCGCTAATTCAGCCAAAGTGCTTTCACATCGCACACTAACCCGTTTCGCGAGGAAAAGGATTTGATGATAACTAAGGTGGGACCCATACCAGCTCACACCTCAACCGCGCCGTACAACATGACAATTAACAAAACTCCAGTCAACGGCATGAACAACGTCAGCAACAGGCTGACTATAATCATAACACAACCCGTGTGTAAACAGAACTAATAACTAAAAATTGCAGATACAGTCCGCACTGGGACGGGCGCCCAGCATCCTCTACGGACTAAGAGAAAAGGATTTACCGGTAGATATTAAAATCCTATTTTCTCATACGTCCTAGAGGATGCTGGGGACACCAAAAGGACCATTGGGTTTAAACCAAAGCTCCAGAACGGGCAGGAGAGTGCGGATGACTCTGCAGCACCGATTGGCCAAACATGAGGTCCTCATCGGCCAGGGTATCAAACTTGTAAAACTTTGCAAAAGAGTTGCAATGCCGAGACCCCCCTGGCAGCAGCCCAGGATGAGCCCACCTTTCTAGTAGAGTGGGAAATCCAGCCGTAGAATGAGCATGTCGAATCGTAGTACAGATCCAGCGTGCAATAGTCTGCTTGGATGCAGAAGCCCCAATCTTGTTGGGAGCATAGAGGACAAACAGAGCGTCTGTTTTCCTCAGATTAGCCGTCCTGGCGACATAAATCTTTAACGCCCTAACCACATCTAAAGATTTTGACTCAGCGAAGGCGTCAATAGCCAGTGGCACCACAATAGGTTGGTTCATGTGGAATGATGAAACCACCTTTGGCAGAAATTGTTGACAAGTCCTCAACTCTGCTCTATCTTCATGGAAAATTAAATACGGGCTCCTGTGAGACAAGGCCGCTAACTTAGACACCCGCCTTGCGGATGCTAAGGCTAATAGCATGACCACTTTCCAAGTGAGAAATTTCAACTCTATCTTCTGCAAAGGTTCAAACCAAGTTGATTTAAGCAACTGCAACACCACATTAAGATCCCATGGTGCCACTGGGGGCACAAATGGAGGTTGGATGTGCAGCACGCCTTTCACGAAAGTCTGAACTTCTGGAAGGGAGGCCAATTCTTTTTTAAAGAAAATTGACAAGGCCGAAATTTGTACTTTAATTGAGCCTAACTTTAGGCCCGCATCCACACCTGTTTGTAGAAAATGGAGAAAACGCCCTAGCTGAAATTCTTCCGCAGGAGCTTTCTTGGACTCACACCAAGACACATATTTTTTCCAAATACGGTGGTAATGTTTCACCGTTACTTCTTTTCTAGCTCGGAGAAGTGTGGGGATGACTTCACTGGGAATACCCTTTCGGACTAGGATCCGACGCTCAACCGCCAAGCCGTCAAACGTAGCCGCTGTAAGTCTTGATACACGCACGGCCCCTGCTGTAACAGGTCCTCTCGTAGAGGAAGGGGCCAGGGATCTCCTATGAGCAATTCCTGAAGATCTGGATACCAAGCCCTTCTTGGCCAGTCCGGAACAATGAGGATCGCCTGAACCTTTGTTCTTCTTATGATCTTTAGCACTTTTGGAATGAGTGGAATCGGAGGGAACACGTACACCGACTGAAACACCCATGGTGTCACTAGGGCGTCCACTGCTATTGCCTGAGGGTCTCTCGACCTGGAACAATATCTCTGAAGTTTCTTGATGAGGTGAGACGCCATCATATCTATTTGAGGAATCCCCCAAAGACTTGTCACTTCTGCGAAGACCTCTTGATGAAGACCTGGATGGAGATCGTATCTGCTGAGGAAGTCTGCTTCCCAGTTGTCTGCTCCTGGAATGAAGACCGCTGACAGCGCGCATGTATGCTTTTCTGCCCAGAGGAGAACTTTTGTGGCCTCTGCCATCGCCGCTCTGCTCTTTGTTCCGCCCTGGCGGTTTATGTGTGCTACCGCTGTTATATTGTCCGACTGGATCAGGACGGGTAGGTTGCGAAGAAGACGTTCCACCTGAAGAAGGCCGTTGTAAATGGCCCTTAACTCCAACACATCTGTGTGTAGAGAAACTTCCTGGCATAACCATTTTCCATGGAAGGTTTCCCCCTGTGTGACTGCACCCCAGCCTCGGAGACTCTCATCCGTGGTCACTAGGATCCAGTCCTGGATCCCGAACCTGCGACCCTCTTGGAGATGAGAGCTGTGGAGCCACCACAGGAGTGAGATCCTGGTCCTGGAGGACATTATTATTTTCCGGTGCATGTGCAGATGAGATCTGGACCACTTGTCCAACAAATCCCACTGAAACACTCTGGCATGGAACCTGCCAAATTGAATGCCCTCGTAGGCCACCACCATCTTCCCCAGCAATCGAGTGCATTGATGGATAGACACTCTTGCTGGTTTCAAATTTTGTTTGACCAGACTCTGAATTTCTAGAGCCTTCTCTTCTGGAAGAAAAACCCTCTGTAATTCCGTGTCCAGAATCATTCCCAAAAACGACAGTCTTTTCGTCGGATTCAACTGTGACTTTGGCAAGTTTAGGAGCCAACCATGTTGTTGCAGAATTGTCAGGGAGAGCGTAATGCTCTGCAGCAATTGGTCCTTGGATCTCGCCTTTATCAGGAGATCGTCCAAGTACGGGATAATTGTGACTCCTTGCTTGCGCAGGAGAACCATCATTTCCGCCATAACTTTGGTGAAAACCCTCGGAGCCGTGGACAGACCAAACGGCAAGGTCTGAAACTGGTAATGACAATCCTGAACTGCAAACCTCAGGTAAGCCTGATGCGGAGGATATATGAGAATGTGTAAGTAGGCATCCTTTATGTCGACCGACACCATAAAATCCCCTTCCTCCAGACTGGAGATCACTGCTCGGAGAGATTCCATCTTGAATTTGAATTTTCCTAGGTAGCAATTGAGGGATTTTAGGTTCAGAATAGGTCTGACCGAGCCGTCCGGCTTCGGAACCACAAACAGGCTCGGATAAAACCCTTCTCCCTGTTCTGACGGGGGAACCCTGATAATAACCTGACTGAGACACAACTTTTGTATTGCATCGCATACTACCTTCCTGTTCGGAAGAGAAGCTGGCAAGGCCGTTTTGAAAAATCGTCGAGGGGGAACGTCTTGAAACTCTAGTTTGTACCCCTGGGACACTATTCCTAACACCCAGGGGTCCAGGTCCGAACAAATCCAGACCTGACTAAAGAGTCGTAGACGTGCCCCCACTGGTGCGGACTCCTGCAGAGGAGCCCCAGCGTCATGCGGTGGATTTGGCAGAAGCCGGGGAGGACTTCTGCTCCTGGGAGCCTGCCACGGCTGGAGATCTTTTACCTCTTCCCTTTCCTCTATTTGCCAGGAAGGAATAACCTCAGCCTTTTTTGTACTTGTTTGTCCGAAAGGACTGCATCTGCAAGGGATGAGCTCTCTTTTGCTGCGGAGGGACATAAGGCAAAAATGAGGATTTACCCGTGGTAGCCGTAGATACCAAATCAGCGAGACCTTCCCCAAACAATACACCACCTTTATACAGTAACGACTCCATAGCTTTCTTAGAGTCAGCATCAGCATTCCATTGATGAATCTACAATGCCCTCCTAGCTGAGACTGCCATGGCATTGGCCCTTGATCCCAAGAGGCCAATATCTCTCGCCGCTTCCTTCAAGAAAGCTGCGGCTTCCCTGATATAACTCAGCGTTAAAAGGATGGTATCCCTATCTAGGGTATCAATATCAGATGACAAGTTATCTGCCCACTTTTCGATAGCACTACTCACCCACGCAGATGCAATAGCTGGTCTGAGTAGTGTACCTGTGGTGACGTAAATGGATTTTAGCGTATTTTCCTGTCTACGATCCGCAGGATCTTTAAGGGCTGCCATGTCAGGAGACGGCAGAGCCACCTTTTCAGACAACCTTGATAGCGCCTTGTCCACAATGGGAGGTGATTCCCACTTTTCTCTATCCCCGGAGGGGAACGGATACGCCATTTGAATCCTTTTGGGAATCAGAAACTTTTTATCTGGATTTTCCCACATTTTTTCAAAAAGTATATTCAGTTCATGAGAAGGAGTAAACGTTACCTCAGGTTTCTTTCCCTTATACATACAGACCCTAGTATCAGGAACAGCAGGGTCCTCGGTGATATGCAACACGTCTTTTATTGCCACAATCATGTACTGAATGCTCTTTGCCAATTTTGGGTCTAATCTGGTATCACCATAGTCGACAATGGAGTCAGTGTCTGTGTCAGTATCTGTGTCTGCTAACTGAGCAAACGAACGTTTATGTGACCCCGAAGGGGTCTGGACTTGTGACAACACCTCCTCCACAGACTTCTTCCAAACCTGGTTCTGAGACTCAGATTTATCTAATCTCTTATTAATTAGAGCCACATTAGCATTCAAAGCATTCAACACATTAACCCAATCAGGAGTCGGCGTTGCCGACAGGGTCACTCCCACGACCGTTTCTGCCCCTAACCCAGTCTCCTCCTGGGAAGAGCACTCCGCTTCAGACATGCCAACACACCTGTACCGACACCCACAGACACACTGGCCAAAAGGGGGACAGACCCTCAGTAAAGCCTGTCAGAGAAACACAGAGGGAGTTTGCCAGCTCACAACCCAGCGCCTGACCCGGTTCTGAACTCTAATATATAATGCCTCAGACCCTGCAGCGCTTTATACACACTCAATTTTGCATCAATTCTGCCTGGGCACAGATCTAAAACTGCAGTCTGGAGGAGGGGCATAGAGGGAGGAGCCAGTTCACACCCCTTTTTCAAAGTCTTAAAGTGCCCATGTCTCCTGCGGATCCCGTCTATACCCCATGGTTCTTTTGGTGTCTTTTCCTATCTAATAGACACGAAAACAAAGACACCCAACCAACTTTTCAAACGGGATCCCGGCTGTTACATGGCTGGCAGGGGGGGGCGAGCGCTGCGCTCGCCACAGGTTCTGTTACCACTCTATGGGTGTCGTGGACCCCCACGAGTGGGAATAGTCCCTGTTGGTCGGCATGCCGACCTGCGGGATTTCAGGTGCCGGGATCCCGGCGTCGGTATTGTGGCCGCCGATCTCCTGACCGCCGGTCACATAACCACATCCCGTACAACACATTGCCTATCTGAGAGAAGACATGTTTGGCCAGAGCAAGAACAGTCCAGCTGTCTCTCCCTCCTTGCTGCTGCTGACCTGGGTATAATGTCTCATATTCCACCTCAAAAATAAATGTTAACATTTTGGTGAATTAATCTTTACTCCAAACAACCACCTCAGGGTCACAAAGTGCCAATGGCCCATTCATCTATTTCTTTTGTACTCTAAAATAAGATTTTACTCACCGGTAAATCTATTTCTCGTAGTCCGTAGTGGATGCTGGGGACTCCGTAAGGACCATGGGGAATAGACGGGCTCCGCAGGAGACTGGGCACTCTAAAGAAAGATTTAGTACTACCTGGTGTGCACTGGCTCCTCCCTCTATGCCCCTCCTCCATACCTCAGTTAGGATACTGTGCCCGGAAGAGCTGACATTACAAGGAAAGGATTTTGGAATCCAGGGTAAGACTCATACCAGCCACACCAATCACACCGTATAACTCGTGATAAACTTACCCAGTTAACAGTATGAACAACAAACAAGCATCACTCAACTGATGCTACATAACATAACCCTTTAGTAAGCAATAACTATATACACGTATTGCAGAAAGTCCGCACTTGGGATGGGCGCCCAGCATCCACTACGGACTACGAGAAATAGATTTACCGGTGAGTAAAATCTTATTTTCTCTAACGTCCTAGTGGATGCTGGGGACTCCGTAAGGACCATGGGGATTATACCAAAGCTCCCAAACGGGCGGGAGAGTGCGGATGACTCTGCAGCACCGAATGGGCAAACACAAGGTCCTCCTCAGCCAGGGTATCAAACTTGTAGAACTTTGCAAACGTGTTTGAACCCGACCAAGTAGCAGCTCGGCAAAGCTGTAATGCCGAGACCCCTCGGGCAGCCGCCCAAGAAGAGCCCACCTTTCTTGTGGAATGGACTTTCACTGATTTTGGATGCGGCAATCCAGCCGCAGAATGAGCCTGCTGAATCGTGCCACAGATCCAGCGAGCAATAGTTTGCTTTGAAGCAGGAGCACCCAGCTTGTTGGATGCATACAGGACAAACAGCGAAGAGTCTTCCTGACTCCAGCCGTTCTGGTCACATAAATCTTCAAAGCCCGGACTACGTCAAGCAACTTGGAATCCTCCAAGTCACAAGTAGCCGCAGGCACCACAATAGGTTGGTTCAAATTAAAGGATGACACCACCTTTGGCAGAAATTGCGGACGAGTCCGCAATTCTGCCCTATCCATATGGAAAACCAGATAGGGGCTTTTACATGACAAAGCCGCCAATTCTGACACACGCCTAGTCGAAGCTAAGGCCAACAGCATGACCACTTTCCACGTGAGATACTTTAGCTCTACGGTCTTAAGTGGCTCACACAAATGGGATTTCAGGAAACTCAACACCACGTTAAGATCCCAAGGTGCCACTGGTGGCACAAAAGGGGGCTGAATATGCAGCACTCCCTTAACAAACGTCTAAACCTCAGGCAGTGAAGCCAGTTCTTTTTGGAAGAAAATGGATAGGGCCGAAATCTGGACCTTTATGGACCCTAATTTTAGGCCCATAGTCACTCCTGACTGTAGGAAGTGCAGGAATCGACCCAGCTGGAATTCCTCTGTAGGGGCCTTCCTGGCCTCACACCAAGCAACATATTTTCGCCATATACGGTGATAATGCTTTGCTGTCACGTCCTTCCTAGCCTTTATCAGCGTAGGAATAACTTCATCCGGAATGCCTTTTTCCGCTAGGATCCAGCGTTCAACCGCCATGTCGTTAAACGCAGCTGCGGTAAGTCTTGGAACAGACAGGGCCCTTGGTGTAACAGGTCCTATCTGAGAGGCAGAGGCCATGGGTCCTCTGTGAGCATTTCTTGCAATTCCGGGTACCAAGTCCTTCTTGGCCAATCCGGAACAATGAGTATTGTTCTCACTCCTCTTTTTCTTAAAAATTCTCAGCACCTTTGGTATGAGAGGAAGAGGAGGAAACACATAGACTGACTGGAACACCCACGATGTTACTAGTGCGTCCACAGCTATCGCCTGAGGGTCCCTTGACCTGGCGCAATACCTTTTTAGCTTTTTGTTGAGACTGGACGCCATCATGTCCACCTGTGGCAGTTCCCATCGATTTGCAATCTGCATGAAGACTTCTTGATGAAGTCCCCACTCTCCCGGGTGGAGGTCGTGCCTGCTGAGGAAGTCTGCTTCCCAGTTGTCCACTCCCGGAATGAACACTGCTGACAGTGCTAGAACGTGATTCTCCACCCAACGAAGAATCCTGGTGGCTTCTGCCATTTCCACCCTGCTTCTTGTGCCGCCCTGACGGTTTACATGGGCCACTGCAGTGATGTTGTCCAACTGAATCAGCACTGGTTGGTTTTGAAGCAGAGGCTCCGCTTGACTCAGGGCGTTGTATATGGCCCTTAGTTCCAGGATATTGATGTGCAGACAAGTCTCCTGACTTGACCACAGCCCCTGGAAGTTTCTTCCTTGAGTGACTGCCCCCCATCCTCGGAGGCTTGTATCCGTGGTCACCAGGACCCAGTCCTGTATACCGAACCTGCGGCCCTCGAGGAGGTGAGCACTTTGCAGCCACCACAGAAGAGACACCCTGGCCCTGGGGGACAGGGTGATCAGCCGACGCATCTGAAGATGCGATCCAGACCACTTGTCCAACAGATCCCACTGAAAGATCCTCGCATGGAACCTGCCGAAGGGAATGGCTTCGTATGACTCCACCATCTTTCCCAGGACTCGCGTGCAGTGATGCACAGATACCTGTTTTGGTTTTAGGAGGCCTCTGACCAGAGTCACGAGCTCCTGAGCCTTCTCCTCCGGGAGAAACACCTTTTTCTGGTTTGTGTCCAGAATCATGCCCAGGAAGGGCAGACGCGTCGTAGGAATCAGCTGCGACTTTTGAATATTCAGAATCCAGCCGTGCTGTTGCAATACTTCCTGAGAGAGTGCTACGCTGATCAGCAACCGCTCCCTGGACCTCACCTTTATGAGGAGATCGTCCAAGTATGGGATAATTGTAACCCCTTGCTTCCGAAGGAGCACCATCATTTCCGCCATCACCTTGGTAAATATTCTCGGTGCCGTGGACAGGCCAAACGGCAACGTCTGGAATTGGTAATGACAGTCCTGTACCACAAACCTGAGGTACTCCTGATGAGGTGGATAAATGGGGACATGCAAGTACGCATCCTTGATGTCCAGAGACACTATAAAATCCCCTTCCTCCAGGCTTGCAATAACCGCCCTGAGCGATTCCATCTTGAACTTGAATTTCTTTAGATAAATATTCAGGGATTTTAAATTCAAAATGGGTCTGACCGAACCGTCCGGTTTCGGTACCACAAACATGGTGGAATAGTAACCCCCTCCCTGTTGAAGGAGGGGAACCTTCACTACCACCTGCTGGAGATATAGCTTGTGAATTGCTGCCAACACTACCTCCCTTTCCTTGGGGGAAGCTGGCAAGGCCGATTTTAGGTAACGGTGAGGGGGCGTCACCTCGAATTCCAGCTTGTATCCCTGAGACACAATTTGTATAGCCCAAGGATCCACCCGTGAGCGAAACCACTGGTGACTGAAATATCGGAGACGCGCCCCCACCGCTCCTGGCTCCGCCTGTGGAGCCCCAGCGTCATGCCGTGGATTTAGTGGAAGCCGGGGAGGACTTTTGTTCCTGGGAACTAGCTGCATGGTGCAGCTTTTTTCCTCTACCCCTGCCTCTGGCAAGAAAGGATGCACCTCTGACTTTCTTGCTTTTCTGTGAACGAAAGGACTGCATTTGGTAATACGGTGCTTTCTTTGGCTGTGAGGGAATATATGGCAAGAAATTTGACTTCCCAGCCGTAGCCGTGGAAACTAGGTCCGAGAGACCGTCCCCAAACAATTCCTCACCCTTATAAGGCAACACCTCCATGTGTTTTTTAGAGTCGGCATCACCTGTCCATTGCCGAGGCCATAAGACCCTTCTGGCAGAAATCGACATTGCGTTTATTCTAGAGCCCAGTAGGCAAATGTCCCTCTGGGCATCCCGCATATATAGGACAGCGTCTTTGATATGTCCTAGGGTCAGTAAAATAGTCTCCCTGTCCAGGGTATCTAACTCCTCAGACAGAGTATCTGTCCATGCTGCTACAGCACTACACATCCAGGCCGCAGCAATTGCTGGCCTCAGAAGAGTACCAGAATGTGTATAAACAGACTTCAGGATACCTTCCTGCTTCCTATCCGCAGGATCCTTTAGGGCGGCCGTATCCTGTGATGGCAGGGCCACCTTCTTAGATAAGCGCGTCAACGCTTTGTCTACCCTAGGGGAGGATTCCCAGCGTAACCTATCCGTTGGCGGGAAAGGATACGCCATAAGTAACCTTTTGGAAATCAGTACTTTCCTATCAGGGGAATCCCACGCTTTTTCACATAACTCATTTAATTCATGTGAAGGGGGAAAAGTCACTACTTGCTTTTTCTCCCCAAACATATAAACCCTCTTGTCAGGGACAGGGTTTTCCTCCGATATGTGCAATACATCCTTCATTGCTATAATCATGTATCGGATGGCTTTAGTCATTTTAGGCTGCAACTTTGCCTCATCGTCATCGACACTGGAGTCAGAATCCGTGTCGACATCTGTGTCAACCAACTGGGATAGTGGGCGCTTTTGAGACCCTGACGGCCTCTGAGCTGTAGAATCAGACACGGGTTGAGACCCTGACTGATTATCCAACCTTTTATGCAAGGAGCTTACGTTATCATTTAACACCTTCCACATATCCATCCAATCAGGTGTCGGCGCCGTCGGCGGCGACACCACATTCACTTGCACTTGTTCTGCCTCCACGTAACCGTCCTCGTCAAACATGTCGACACAAACGTACCGACACACCGCACACACACAGGGAATGCTTTAATTGAGGACAGGACCCCACAAGGCCTTTTGGGGAGACAGAGAGAGAGTATGCCAGCACACACCCCAGCGCTATATAACCCAGGGATTACACAGTAACTTAGTGTTTACCTAGTAGCTGCTGTTTATAATAATGTGCGCCTAAATTTATGTGCCCCCCCTCTCTTTTTACCCTTTGTCTACCTTGATACTGCAGGGGAGAGCCTGGGGAGCTTCCTCTCAGCGGAGCTGTGAAGAGAAAATGGCGCTGGTTAGTGCTGAGGAAAAAGGCCCCGTCCCCTCAGCGGCGGGCTTCTGTCCCGGGTCTGTGTAATAAATTGGCGGGGGCTCGTACATATATACAGTGCACAGCTGTATATATGTGTCTTTTTGCCAAGAGGTATCCTAATTGCTGCCCAAGGCGCCCCCTCCCTGCGCCCTGCACCCTACAGTGACCGGAGTGTGTGGGTAGTGTGGGCGCGATGGCGCACAGCTGCAGTGCTGTGCGCTACCTCATGTGAAGACAGGAGTCTTCTGCCGCCGATTTCGATGTCTTCTTGCTTCTGCCGGCTTCTGACTTCTGGCTCTGCGAGGGGGACGGCGGCGCGGCTCCGGGAACGGACGACCAAGGTTAAGATCCTGTGTTCGAACCCTCTGGAGCTAATGGTGTCCAGTAGCCTAAGAAGCGCAACCTAGCCGCAGTTAGTAGGTTTGCTTCTCTCCCCTCAGTCCCACGTAGCAGAGAGTCTGTTGCCAGCAGAAGCTCTCTGAAAATAAAAAAATCTAACTAAAATCAAATACTTTCTTATTAGCAAGCTCAGGAGAGCTCACTAAAAGCACCCAGCTCTGACCGGGCACAGATTCTAACTGAGGTCTGGAGGAGGGGCATAGAGGGAGGAGCCAGTGCACACCAGGTAGTACTAAATCTTTCTTTAGAGTGCCCAGTCTCCTGCGGAGCCTGTCTATTCCCCATGGTCCTTACGGAGTCCCCAGCATCCACTAGGACGTTAGAGAAATATATATATATATATATATATATACACACACACATACTCCAGTCTGGAAAAGAAGAAAGAGTCCCAGAAAATTCAGGCCAGCCGTTCAGCAAAAGGGCTTTCAGCAAGCAGTCACATAAGTGTATTCAACGTGCTTCAGCTATTGTGGAACCATACATCTCAGCATACCCTACCACAGTTTTGCTATTAAGGCATGCAACAGGACAAGCTGGGATGTGTAGTGCCACAATAGCTGGAGAATAAAAATTCATACCAATCAGATAAGCAGATGATGGTATAAAAGTACATAAGGGGAGAGGGCCCTGCTTGTGAGAGCTTACATTCTAAAGGAGAGAGGCTGACTGACAGGGGCGACACAGATCAGGTATACATTGAGCGTGGTACAGAGTGTTAGGATGACAGGTGGCTGGGTTTGATGAAGAAGTGGGTCTTGAGAGCCCCTTTGAAGTTTTTGGGACAAACTGCATCACTATTCTGCATGTCGCTGGCTAGTAGTCTCCGTTAGCAACTTCTCATATATAGGGGTATATTTCAGGGACGTGCAGTCAGGGGAGGCAGTGCCTCCCCTGTCATTAATGATTAAGTTAATACAAAGAAGATGCATATGAGACACATATTCTGTGTCATATGTATCTTCTTAATATTATACTTTACATTGCTCCCCTCTGTATGTGTTTGGGAGGCACCGATCGTGGTGCCTCCCGTTGTCACTGGGGAAAGTATGGGGAGTGGGGGGCGGGCACGGGCGGGGACTAGCCATGGGCTGTAAAAGCCCATTGAAAATATATGGGAAAGCGGCACCATTAGAGGTGCCGCTTTCCTACAGGGACGTGCTTTCAACCTATGAAAGCACGTCCCTGTCAGTGAGGCCACAGTGATTGGCCAGCGGATCCGTCACTGGATCCGCTGTCAATCACTGTGTCGGCGATGCTGGCGGAGAAGGTGCGGGCGGCTGGATGCGGCGGTGGTGCGGGCGGCGGTGGTGCGGGTGGCGGGGTGCGGCGGCGGAAATGTACCTTTATCTGCAGAGTTTGGCAGCGGAGCGGTTCCAGTTTCAAAAATGGCGCCTCAGCGTCATTTTTGAAATTCAAGATGGCCGCCGCTAGCCAATCACGGCTCGCCGCGTCATCGCCCCGCCCCCTCCGGCTGACTTATATAAGTCAGCGCGAGGCGGAGGAGAGTCAGTCCGACGGCGGAGGAGGAGCAGTGAAGAGCTCCTGAAGAAAGAAGATGCCGGAAGTCCTGGCTGGGCGGCGGCTATGCAAAAGAGCTTAGCAGCCGCCGCCCACCAGGTGAAGACGCTGGAAGCCCTGGGGGGGGTGGCGCCCCCCAGGTGAAGACGCCGGAAGCCCTGGGAAGGCGGCGGCCACGCAAAAGAGCTTAAAGGCCGCCGCCCCCAGGTGAAGACCCAGTTTAATAAAGCTTATTTTTGTGTGGTGTTTTATTTTAATATTTTTTTTACAGGTGGACTATAGGTGCCAGCGGGCCCTTTATGTCCGGGCATGCTGGCACTTGTGGTTCTCCAAGTGCCAGCATGCTGGGGCAGGCTTGCTGGGACCTGTAGGCTACCTGTAAAGAACAATATTACTATTCTTTGCAGGTGGACTACAGGTGCCAGCAGGCCCTTTATGTCCGGGCATGCTGGCACTTGTGGTTCTCCAAGTGCCAGCATGCTGGGACCTGTAGGCCACCTGTAAAGAACAATATTAACACACAATGAACCCCGCACCCACCGCCACCAGGGGTGCTGGTTATTGCTCGGGAGGGGGGACCCCATTTTTATTTTTTGGGGTTCCCACTTTCCGAGGAATTCCAACCCTGGGCTGACTGGCTGGGGGGGCAGATTAATGTTATGGCAGGGGGACACCACACTGAGTGTCTCCCCTGCTATGGCATTACTCCCCCTGGCTGGTTCTGCCTAGTGCTGGTTTTACTGATGTGTTGGGGGACCACATTTTTTTTTTTTCGGGGAGGGGGGGGGGGCTTGTTAGCTGCCAGTGCCTCCCCAACCAGTGACCTCACCGCACGTCACTGGTATATTTACTAAGCCCTGGATGGAGATAAAGTAGACGGAGATAAAGTACCAACCAATCAGCTCCTAACTGTCATTTTTCAAACCTATCCTGTGACATGGCAGTTAGGAGCTGAATGGCTGATACTTTATCTCCATCTGCTTTGTCTCCATGCAAGGCTAAAGGGGGGTACTCACGCAGAGATCCATGCTTAAAATCTAAGCAATCTGACTAGATTGCTTAGGTTTTAAGCACAGATCACTCGTGTGTACCCCCCTCAGCGATAGCGATGTGCAGCCCCGCGCATCGCTATCGCTGGTGCTAGATTGGCCTGCATGCAGACTTAATCTAGCACATCGCTCATTTCACCCGCTGGGTGAAATGAGCGGCCCCCCGTCCTCCCCCCGCATCGCTCAGCACACATCTCTCCCGTGTATATGGCCTTTTAGTAAATAGACCCCTAACTCCCATCCTACACTGACCAGACTGTGACTGGTTTCCACTATGGTGATGGTTTCCCTGTTATTGTGAGACCTCAGGTTCATATGTCTCCCTCAGGCAACATAGTACAGGCGCAGTGTAAGGATTTTATGGGGTTGCAGGTACATGTACTATATAGATCACTCAGACAGCTTCCCCCGCTAGGATATCCTCCAAAATGTTGGATAGAAAATAGATTATTATTATAATCATATTTACAGTGCAATATTATCATCCTAAATCACATTGTAGTATGTGATAATATCATCCTAATGTGTCACTGTTCACCTGCAGAGACAGGGTCCCAGCATCAGCAGTCTCTTCACTCCTCTATCAGAACTCCTGCGCACGCACGGTCTACTGACCACCCATGTGCGGCAGCCATTGCTGGGAGAGTTCCCGCCAGATTTCATGAAGTAAAGTCCATAGGCTAGAGCAGGCATGTCCAAACTGCGGCCCTCCAGCTAACACTTACCGACTCTTCTGCTGCTCTCTCCGGGAGAGAGCAGCCAGGTCGGTTCAGCAGGGGGTGGGGAAGGGTAGTGACGAGGAGAGGGGGCGGAGAAGAGGCGGAACGGGGGCGTGGTGGAGGTGTGGCTGAGGTATTGCGTCATTTAAGCCATGCCCTGACCGCATAATGCCGCTATTATAGGCATTATACTGTAGGGGGCGTGGCTATGATGACGCGATTCAACAAGAATCGCGTCATCGACTGCCCGGACCGCCCACTTTACTTACTAAGTGGGCGGCTCGGCAGGGGGGAGCGCAGGAATCGGGAGACTTGCCTGCTTTTCCGGGGGGCCAGGAGGGTCACTCGATTTTTGGGAGCTTCCCGGCCATTCCGGGAGAGTAGGCAAGTATGCTCCAGCTGTTGTGAAACTACATATCCCAGCATGCCCTGACACAGTTTTACTGTCAGAGAATGCTAAAGCTGTGTCAGGGCATGCTGGGATGTGTAGTTTTTCAACAGCTGGAGGGCTGCAGCTTGGACATGCCTGGGCTAGAGCAACACAATGCCATCTTCAGATGGCGTTAGCTGCAGGGGACAAACTCCTGAGTGTCAGCTTGGTAAATCTGACCGCATCCCATCCCCCAAAGAAACCTATGAGGCTGCAGCTGCTGTCATGGATCTGCCACCGCAAATACTGGAGCTATCTGCTATAGTCCCTCCTTCACACAGTGCGGTGATACATAATATTTACAGGTAACCCCCAAAATGGATGTTTCCAGGGATATGCTGCAAATGTTAGTGTTGATGTTAGTGTTTTTATCATTTGATGGCAGCATTCCGATGTTTGCTGCTATCGAATGGTAAGCATTTGATGGTGTCCCAATGCTTGCTCCGTGTCCCGCCTCTGATCCCGCCCCTAGTCCCATCCTCACCCGGCCGCGCTCCAGTGGGTTTGCGCCTGCGCAGACAGTTTTTTTGCACATGCACTAATCATATAATTTATTTCTCTATCAAATTCTTTTGATGTGATGGTTAGTTACCGTCGCATTGAAAGATTCGATGGCAGTAGCCCAGCCATCATATGATGGCGGGCTTCCGATGTCCATCCCTAGTCATAAAACCCTGTGGGCAGTCCTTGCTATTGCAAAGCTTGCAGGAATGTATTGTCAGGACTCACTGCGGACTGAATAATGTACATTAAGGGCAAATGTAGGGATCACTGACAGCATCTCTGTATCTGGCTTGGGATCAGTGCCCACGGGTTAAATATGAAGTGCACACAAGCCCATAGACTGACAATTGATGCTACCTTCGCGGCTTCGCCACACGACTAATGATGCGCTAAGAACAGAAGGTCTCTTACTGTAAACACAGAACAATACGTGCTGTAATCTCCCTGCTGACTGTTGTATGGGACATTCCACACTCGTGAGGTAGAAGCACTCACCCTAAACCTCTACCCAGATTTCATAACACCCAACAGGACATGTCAAAATAGGACATACCTAACTCCTGATGTAAAAAAAATAAAAACATTTATCTTAAATAAATATATAGTGCAGTAGGAATGTGTTTCATATGGGATCTATATCTGCTACCAATACAGTGAGCTCCTGGCTAGATCCGGGTGGCTGCTTTATGTCCTCTATTAGAATGTGTGAGGGAATCACCTCATCTGGGGGCCTATTTATCATTCAGTGTTTGCGGGATATCCCCTGAAAACACCCACTTTATATTAAGAATCCCCCAGATGTACCATAAAGGGATTGCAGTATATACTGTAGCTCTGATATCTGTCACGGTCACTCTGTTTCCCACTGCAAATGCAGCCCCCATAGTTTTTTCTAAGGGGGATGAAGTGCTGCCCGATACACCAAACGCCGCTTGTCTCCAGTAGGATAACGCATCTCCAGATGGCATCAGCCTATAGTAGACCATGGGCTACAGTTTACCAAATTCTTCTGCAAACTCTGCGTCAGTTCCCAGTGACGCATGGCTGCGGGGGACCTGAACCAGGAAGCAGTATGGTAGCGTTACACTACCGCACTGCTTCCAGCTCTTTGCCAGGGCCGGGTACTCTTATCAGATAAGGGCCCATCTCCTGGAAAGAGACAAATTGTAAATGAAGTTAAGGCCCAGATTTATCAAGCCTTGGAGAGTGATAAATAGCACGGTGGTGAAATACCAGCCAATCAGCTCCTAACTGTCATTTTTTCAAACAGTCTGTAACATGTCAGTTAGGAGCTGATTGGCTGGTACTTTATCACCGTGCAATTTATGACTCTCCAAGGCTTGATAAATGGGGGCCTGATTGTGATATATAAGCCCCCTGATGGGCATATTTATCAAACTCCCTTAAAACACGTGGAAACAGCTACATGTACATGTCTAAAGACAGAATAGAGTTTCACTCCAATCTAACAAAGCTAAATTGCATGAGGTATCGGAGCTTTCTATGGGGACGGCGTTAAGGGGTTATTCAACAAGCTCTGAAAAGGTTGTCAGAGCTTGCCTGCAATAGCTAATGCATACTTGCCTACTCTCCCGGAATGGCCGTGAGGCTCCCGAAATCGGGTGACCCTCCGGACCACCCGGAAGAGCAGGCAAGTCTCCCGATTTCTGGGGCCCCCCTGCCAATTTAGCAAATAAAGTGGGCGGTCCGGGCAGTCGATGGCGCGATTCTTGTTGAATTGCGTCATCAAATCCACGCCCCCTGCAGTATAATGCCGGTAATAGCGGCATTACACAGCGGGGGCATGGCTTACATCAGCCACGCCCCCATCCCCCCTCTGGCCCGTCCCTCTCTGCTCGTCACGTCACTGCCCCGACCCCTGCTGAGCCGACCTGGCTGCTCTCTCCCAGAGAGCAGCCATAAAGTCGGTAAGTATGAGCTAATGCCATCTTCAGATGGCGCTAACCTGTTGTTTCTGGCCAGAGAGCAATTTTTTGACACCTCCCTGGAAGGCTGAGCCTCTTCCCCATACACATTGCACCTCTATTGCATGGGATATAGTAAAAACGTCGACAATTTACAATGTCAACACCACAATATCAACAGTTACGATGTCAACATCAACACTGAGAATGGCAACATTAGGGTTAGGTTGTATGGCAGGCCTGGCCAACCTGTAAAACTACACATCCCAGCATGCCCTGCCACAACTTTTGCATTCCCTAATAGCAAAACTGTGGGAGGGCGTGCTGGGATTTGTAATTTTACAACAGCTGGAGAGCCACCGGTTGGCCAGGCCTGCTGTTGGGTTTGGGGGGCGGGAAGGAAGGGGGTTTAGGGTTAGGCTGTGGGGGGATGAGGCTAGTCACTACAGGGAGGATTAGGGGTTGGGATTAGAGATAGGGTAGAAATATTTTCGGGCACGCCGGAGGATCGTAGCTCTGACCTGGAAGTGACGGTCACATGACCGCTGGGACCCGGAAGACACCGCTTAAGCCACTGCAGCCGCCAGGAGAAGATAAGTCACCGCTGGGCTACCAGGACGGAGTGTTGACAATATAACATGTCGCCATTTCATCACTGTCTACATTAATACTGTTGACATTTCATACCCAACCCTTTTGCATTGCAGTTGTGCAGTAGGACCGAACCTAGAAGTAAAGTGACAGCATTAGGTGTCACATAACTTATTTGGTATTGCCGGGACAGGCTGTTATCGGAGGCCAAGTCCTGGCGAGTGCACATTAGTAGTTTTATCCGAAAAAAATAACAGATTACATCCTGCTGAAATAATGTTAGTTTGTGGGCATCATTGTAAATATTGGTAAATAGATCCCTTATGCATACTTTTAATTGTTATGGTTTTAAAAAATATATATATTATTTTCTTTTAAACATGGTGTCCGGTGAGGTCTGCAGCTGATTTGCCGGCCACAGGCACCTCTATTGTTTGGCGACAGTTTCCGGCGCATTTCCAGTCGCTGACATTTACATCTGGTGACTTGTATCTTTAATATTAGATAAAATCGGGGTGAAAACTTGTGGCCAGGGGTAGATGAACTAATCGTGTTTTCACAACCTCCGATCATCGGCGCCTTTGACCGAGCCTGGATTAGGATTTATTTCTATTTCCCTAGTACAGGTACACCACCGATTTTCCGGCATCCTCGGTTCCAGTGCCGTGCCGGATTATCGATTTTGCCGGATTAACGGTGGAAACTAATTTTGCACCTTCAGAACATTTCTAAAGCAATAAATAGTAAAATATATGCTACAGTATAATATTAATTAATGAATAAACACAGTGTATGCAAAACTGTTTATAAGCAAAGAAGGTATCAGGTACGTTTTGAACAACCATTAACAGTAAGTGAAACAGTCACTACAAGGAAAGTACTAAACCTCATGCAAAATGACACTACCTCTTACCCTCCCACAGCCCAACTCCCACTACAACCTACCCTATACCTTCCACAGCCCAACTCTAAACCTTCCACAGCCCAACAACCTACCCTATACCTTCCACAGCCCAACTCTAAACCTTCCACAGCCCAACTCTAAACCTTCCACAGCCCAACTCCTATTACAACCTACCCTATAACTTCCACAGCCCAACAACCTACCCTATACCTTCCATAGCCAAACTCTAAACCTTCCACAGCCCAACAACCTACGCTATACCTTCCACAGCCCAACTCTAAACCTTCCACAGCCCAACAACCTACCCTATACCTTCCACAGCCCAACTCTAAACCTTCCACAGCCCAACAACCTACCCTATACCTTCCACAGCCCAACTCTAAACATTCCACAGCCCAACTCTAAACCTTCCACAGTCCAACTCCTATTACAACCTACCCTATAACTTCCACAGCCCAACTCTAAACCTCCCACAGTCCAACTCCCACTGCAACCTAATCATCAGCTTGGTCTTGAAGAAGTATTTCAGGTGGGACAGTTGCATCTGGGATGTCTGGGGAACAGGAACCTGATCTAAAACTTGGAGGAATTGGAGATGCTAGAGAACAGGTACTGCTCTTAGGCACATTCTTGCATAGCTTCTTAAACATGACATCAAGGCGAGGTTGTTTCATAAGTTTTGACCTTTCCCTGTATAGTTTTTCTTTCATCAAGTGAAAATTAGAGATGAGCGCCTGAAATTTTTCGGGTTTTGTGTTTTGGTTTTGGGTTCGGTTCTGCGGCCGTGTTTTGGGTTCGAACGCGTTTTGGCAAAACCTCACCGAATTTTTTTTGTCGGATTCGGGTGTGTTTTGGATTCGGGTGTTTTTTTCAAAAAACACTAAAAAACAGCTTAAATCATAGAATTTGGGGGTCATTTTGATCCCAAAGTATTATTAACCTCAAAAACCATAATTTACACTCATTTTCAGTCTATTCTGAATACCTCACACCTCACAATATTATTTTTAGTCCTAAAATTTGCACCGAGGTCGCTGTGTGAGTAAGATAAGCGACCCTAGTGGCCGACACAAACACCGGGCCCATCTAGGAGTGGCACTGCAGTGTCACGCAGGATGTCCCTTCCAAAAAACCCTCCCCAAACAGCACATGACGCAAAGAAAAAAAGAGGCGCAATGAGGTAGCTGTGTGAGTAAGATTAGCGACCCTAGTGGCCGACACAAACACCGGGCCCATCTAGGAGTGGCACTGCAGTGTCACGCAGGATGGCCCTTCCAAAAAACCCTCCCCAAACAGCACATGACGCAAAGAAAAAAAGAGGCGCAATGAGGTAGCTGTGTGAGTAAGATTAGCGACCCTAGTGGCCGACACAAACACCGGGCCCATCTAGGAGTGGCACTGCAGTGTCACGCAGGATGTCCCTTCCAAAAAACCCTCCCCAAACAGCACATGACGCAAAGAAAAAAAGAGGCGCAATGAGGTAGCTGTGTGAGTAAGATTAGCGACCCTAGTGGCCGACACAAACACCGGGCCCATCTAGGAGTGGCACTGCAGTGTCACGCAGGATGTCCCTTCCAAAAAACCCTCCCCAAACAGCACATGACGCAAAGAAAAAAAGAGGCGCAATGAGGTAGCTGACTGTGTGAGTAAGATTAGCGACCCTAGTGGCCGACACAAACACCGGGCCCATCTAGGAGTGGCACTGCAGTGTCACGCAGGATGTCCCTTCCAAAAAACCCTCCCCAATCAGCACATGATGCAAAGAAAAAGAAAAGAAAAAAGAGGTGCAAGATGGAATTGTCCTTGGGCCCTCCCACCCACCCTTATGTTGTATAAACAAAACAGGACATGCACACTTTAACCAACCCATCATTTCAGTGACAGGGTCTGCCACACGACTGTGACTGATATGACGGGTTGGTTTGGACCCCCCCTAAAAAAGAAGCAATTAATCTCTCCTTGCACAAACTGGCTCTACAGAGGCAAGATGTCCACCTCATCTTCACCCTCCGATATATCACCGTGTACATCCCCCTCCTCACAGATTATCAATTCGTCCCCACTGGAATCCACCATCTCAGCTCCCTGTGTACTTTGTGGAGGCAATTGCTGCTGGTCAATGTCTCCGCGGAGGAATTGATTATAATTCATTTTAATGAACATCATCTTCTCCACATTTTCTGGATGTAACCTCGTACGCCGATTGCTGACAAGGTGAGCGGCGGCACTAAACACTCTTTCGGAGTACACACTTGTGGGAGGGCAACTTAGGTAGAATAAAGCCAGTTTGTGCAAGGGCCTCCAAATTGCCTCTTTTTCCTGCCAGTATAAGTACGGACTGTGTGACGTGCCTACTTGGATGCGGTCACTCATATAATCCTCCACCATTCTATCAATGTTGAGAGAATCATATGCAGTGACAGTAGACGACATGTCCGTAATCGTTGTCAGGTCCTTCAGTCCGGACCAGATGTCAGCATCAGCAGTCGCTCCAGACTGCCCTGCATCACCGCCAGCGGGTGGGCTCGGAATTCTGAGCCTTTTCCTCGCACCCCCAGTTGCGGGAGAATGTGAAGGAGGAGATGTTGACAGGTCGCGTTCCGCTTGACTTGACAATTTTGTCACCAGCAGGTCTTTCAACCCCAGCAGACCTGTGTCTGCCGGAAAGAGAGATCCAAGGTAGGCTTTAAATCTAGGATCGAGCACGGTGGCCAAAATGTAGTGCTCTGATTTCAACAGATTGACCACCCGTGAATCCTTGTTAAGCGAATTAAGGGCTGCATCCACAAGTCCCACATGCCTAGCGGAATCGCTCCCTTTTAGCTCCTTCTTCAATGCCTCCAGCTTCTTCTGCAAAAGCCTGATGAGGGGAATGACCTGACTCAGGCTGGCAGTGTCTGAACTGACTTCACGTGTGGCAAGTTCAAAGGGCATCAGAACCTTGCACAACGTTGAAATCATTCTCCACTGCACTTGAGACAGGTGCATTCCACCTACTATATCGTGCTCAATTGTATAGGCTTGAATGGCCTTTTGCTGCTCCTCCAACCTCTGAAGCATATAGAGGGTTGAATTCCACCTCGTTACCACTTCTTGCTTCAGATGATGGCAGGGCAGGTTCAGTAGTTTTTGGTGGTGCTCCAGTCTTCTGTACGTGGTGCCTGTACGCCGAAAGTGTCCCGCAATTTTTCTGGCCACCGACAGCATCTCTTGCACGCCCCTGTCGTTTTTTAAAAAATTCTGCACCACCAAATTCAAGGTATGTGCAAAACATGGGACGTGCTGGAATTTGCCCATATTTAATGCACACACAATATTGCTGGCGTTGTCCGATGCCACAAATCCACAGGAGAGTCCAATTGGGGTAAGCCATTCCGCGATGATCTTCCTCAGTTGCCGTAAGAGGTTTTCAGCTGTGTGCGTATTCTGGAAAGCGGTGATACAAAGCGTAGCCTGCCTAGGAAAGAGTTGGCGTTTGCGAGATGCTGCTACTGGTGCCGCCGCTGCTGTTCTTGCGGCGGGAGTCCATACATCTACCCAGTGGGCTGTCACAGTCATATAGTCCTGACCCTGCCCTGCTCCACTTGTCCACATGTCCGTGGTTAAGTGGACATTGGGTACAACTGCATTTTTTAGGACACTGGTGAGTCTTTTTCTGACGTCCGTGTACATTCTCGGTATCGCCTGCCTAGAGAAGTGGAACCTAGATGGTATTTGGTAACGGGGGCACACTGCCTCAATAAATTGTCTAGTTCCCTGTGAACTAACGGCGGATACCGGACGCACGTCTAACACCAACATAGTTGTCAAGGACTCAGTTATCCGCTTTGCAGTAGGATGACTGCTGTGATATTTCATCTTCCTCGCAAAGGACTGTTGAACAGTCAATTGCTTACTGGAAGTAGTACAAGTGGGCTTACGACTTTCCCTCTGGGATGACCATCGACTCCCAGCGGCAACAACAGCAGCGCCAGCAGCAGTAGGCGTTACACGCAAGGATGCATCGGAGGAATCCCAGGCAGGAGAGGACTCGTCAGAATTGCCAGTGACATGGCCTGCAGGACTATTGGCATTCCTGGGGAAGGAGGAAATTGACACCGAGGGAGTTGGTGGGGTGGTTTGCGTGAGCTTGGTTACAAGAGGAAGGGATTTACTGGTCAGTGGACTGCTTCCGCTGTCACCCAAAGTTTTTGAACTTGTCACTGACTTATTATGAATGCGCTGCAGGTGACGTATAAGGGAGGATGTTCCGAGGTGGTTAACGTCCTTACCCCTACTTATTACAGCTTGACAAAGGGAACACACGGCTTGACACCTGTTGTCCGCATTTCTGGTGAAATACCTCCACACCGAAGAGCTGATTTTTTTGGTATTTTCACCTGGCATGTCAACGGCCATATTCCTCCCACGGACAACAGGTGTCTCCCCGGGTGCCTGACTTAAACAAACCACCTCACCATCAGAATCCTCCTGGTCAATTTCCTCCCCAGCGCCAGCAACACCCATATCCTCCTCATCCTGGTGTACTTCAACACTGACATCTTCAATCTGACTATCAGGAACTGGACTGCGGGTGCTCCTTCCAGCACTTGCAGGGGGCGTGCAAATGGTGGAAGGCGCATGCTCTTCACGTCCAGTGTTGGGAAGGTCAGGCATCGCAACCGACACAATTGGACTCTCCTTGTGGATTTGGGATTTCGAAGAATGCACAGTTCTTTGCTGTGCTGCTTTTGCCAGCTTGAGTCTTTTCATTTTTCTAGCGAGAGGCTGAGTGCTTCCATCCTCATGTGAAGCTGAACCACTAGCCATGAACATAGGCCAGGGCCTCAGCCGTTCCTTGCCACTCCGTGTGGTAAATGGCATATTGGCAAGTTTACGCTTCTCCTCCGACAATTTTATTTTAGGTTTTGGAGTCCTTTTTTTACTGATATTTGGTGTTTTGGATTTGACATGCTCTGTACTATGACATTGGGCATCGGCCTTGGCAGACGACGTTGCTGGCATTTCATCGTCTCGGCCATGACTAGTGGCAGCAGCTTCAGCACGAGGTGGAAGTGGATCTTGATCTTTCCCTAATTTTGGAACCTCAACATTTTTGTTCTCCATATTTTAATAGGCACAACTAAAAGGCACCTCAGGTAAACAATGGAGATGGATGGATTGGATACTAGTATACAATTATGGACGGGCTGCCGAGTGCCGACACAGAGGTAGCCACAGCCGTGAACTACCGCACTGTACTGTGTCTGCTGCTAATATATAGACTGGTTGATAAAGAGATAGTATACTCGTAACTAGTATGTATGTATAAAGAAAGAAAAAAAAACCACGGTTAGGTGGTATATACAATTATGGACGGGCTGCCGAGTGCCGACACAGAGGTAGCCACAGCCGTGAACTACCGCACTGTACTGTGTCTGCTGCTAATATATAGACTGGTTGATAAAGAGATAGTATACTCGTAACTAGTATGTATGTATAAAGAAAGAAAAAAAAACCACGGTTAGGTGGTATATACAATTATGGACGGGCTGCCGAGTGCCGACACAGAGGTAGCCACAGCCGTGAACTACCGCACTGTACTGTGTCTGCTGCTAATATAGACTGGTTGATAAAGAGATAGTATACTCGTAACTAGTATGTATGTATAAAGAAAGAAAAAAAAACCACGGTTAGGTGGTATATACAATTATGGACGGGCTGCCGAGTGCCGACACAGAGGTAGCCACAGCCGTGAACTACCGCACTGTACTGTGTCTGCTGCTAATATATAGACTGGTTGATAAAGAGATAGTATACTCGTAACTAGTATGTATGTATAAAGAAAGAAAAAAAAACCACGGTTAGGTGGTATATACAATTATGGACGGGCTGCCGAGTGCCGACACAGAGGTAGCCACAGCCGTGAACTACCGCACTGTACTGTGTCTGCTGCTAATATAGACTGGTTGATAAAGAGATAGTATACTCGTAACTAGTATGTATGTATAAAGAAAGAAAAAAAAACCACGGTTAGGTGGTATATACAATTATGGACGGGCTGCCGAGTGCCGACACAGAGGTAGCCACAGCCGTGAACTACCGCACTGTACTGTGTCTGCTGCTAATATATAGACTGGTTGATAAAGAGATAGTATACTCGTAACTAGTATGTATGTATAAAGAAAGAAAAAAAAACCACGGTTAGGTGGTATATACAATTATGGACGGGCTGCCGAGTGCCGACACAGAGGTAGCCACAGCCGTGAACTACCGCACTGTACTGTGTCTGCTGCTAATATATAGACTGGTTGATAAAGAGATAGTATACTCGTAACTAGTATGTATGTATAAAGAAAGAAAAAAAAACCACGGTTAGGTGGTATATACAATTATGGACGGGCTGCCGAGTGCCGACACAGAGGTAGCCACAGCCGTGAACTACCGCACTGTACTGTGTCTGCTGCTAATATAGACTGGTTGATAAAGAGATAGTATACTCGTAACTAGTATGTATGTATAAAGAAAGAAAAAAAAAACACGGTTAGGTGGTATATACAATTATGGACGGGCTGCCGAGTGCCGACACAGAGGTAGCCACAGCCGTGAACTACCGCACTGTACTGTGTCTGCTGCTAATATATAGACTGGTTGATAAAGAGATAGTATACTCGTAACTAGTATGTATGTATAAAGAAAGAAAAAAAAACCACGGTTAGGTGGTATATACAATTATGGACGGGCTGCCGAGTGCCGACACAGAGGTAGCCACAGCCGTGAACTACCGCACTGTACTGTGTCTGCTGCTAATATAGACTGGTTGATAAAGAGATAGTATACTCGTAACTAGTATGTATGTATAAAGAAAGAAAAAAAAACCACGGTTAGGTGGTATATACAATTATGGACGGGCTGCCGAGTGCCGACACAGAGGTAGCCACAGCCGTGAACTACCGCACTGTACTGTGTCTGCTGCTAATATATAGACTGGTTGATAAAGAGATAGTATACTCGTAACTAGTATGTATGTATAAAGAAAGAAAAAAAAACCACGGTTAGGTGGTATATACAATTATGGACGGGCTGCCGAGTGCCGACACAGAGGTAGCCACAGCCGTGAACTACCGCACTGTACTGTGTCTGCTGCTAATATATAGACTGGTTGATAAAGAGATAGTATACTCGTAACTAGTATGTATGTATAAAGAAAGAAAAAAAAACCACGGTTAGGTGGTATATACAATTATGGACGGGCTGCCGAGTGCCGACACAGAGGTAGCCACAGCCGTGAACTACCGCACTGTACTGTGTCTGCTGCTAATATATAGACTGGTTGATAAAGAGATAGTATACTCGTAACTAGTATGTATGTATAAAGAAAGAAAAAAAAACCACGGTTAGGTGGTATATACAATTATGGACGGGCTGCCGAGTGCCGACACAGAGGTAGCCACAGCCGTGAACTACCGCACTGTACTGTGTCTGCTGCTAATATATAGACTGGTTGATAAAGAGATAGTATACTCGTAACTAGTATGTATGTATAAAGAAAGAAAAAAAAAACACGGTTAGGTGGTATATACAATTATGGACGGGCTGCCGAGTGCCGACACAGAGGTAGCCACAGCCGTGAACTACCGCACTGTACTGTGTCTGCTGCTAATATAGACTGGTTGATAAAGAGATAGTATACTACTAATATTATATATACTGGTGGTCAGGTCACTGGTCACTAGTCACACTGGCAGTGGCACTCCTGCAGCAAAAGTGTGCACTGTTTAATTTTAATATAATATTATGTACTCCTGGCTCCTGCTATAACCTATAACTGGCACTGCAGTAGTGCTCCCCAGTCTCCCCCACAATTATAAGCTGTGTGAGCTGAGCAGTCAGACAGATATATAATATATATAGATGATGCAGCACACTGGCCTGAGCCTGAGCAGTGCACACAGATATGGTATGTGACTGACTGAGTCACTGTGTGTATCGCTTTTTTCAGGCAGAGAACGGATATATTAAATAAACTGCACTGTGTGTCTGGTGGTCACTCACTATATAATATATTATGTACTCCTGGCTCCTGCTATAACCTATAACTGGCACTGCAGTAGTGCTCCCCAGTCTCCCCCACAATTATAAGCTGTGTGAGCTGAGCAGTCAGACAGATATATATAATATTATTTATATATAGATAATAGATGATGCAGCACACTGGCCTGAGCCTGAGCAGTGCACACAGATATGGTATGTGACTGAGTCACTGTGTGCTGTGTATCGCTTTTTTCAGGCAGAGAACGGATTATAAATAAAACTGGTGGTCACTGGTCACTATCAGCAAAACTCTGCACTGTACTGAGTACTCCTAATGCTCCCCAAAATTAGTAAATCAAGTGTCTCTCTAATCTATTCTAAACGGAGAGGACGCCAGCCACGTCCTCTCCCTATCAATCTCAATGCACGTGTGAAAATGGCGGCGACGCGCGGCTCCTTATATAGAATCCGAGTCTCGCGATAGAATCCGAGCCTCGCGAGAATCCGACAGCGTCATGATGACGTTCGGGCGCGCTCGGGTTAACCGAGCAAGGCGGGAAGATCCGAGTCGCTCGGACCCGTGAAAAAAAACATGAAGTTCTGGCGGGTTCGGATTCAGAGAAACCGAACCCGCTCATCTCTAGTGAAAATGCATTAGCTCTTGTTCTGTCACAAAGTTACGTTGTTCTAGTCCTTTGATTAGCTCACTTGTCATCTCAATCAGCTTGTCAATACCAGTGGGGATTTCAATAACATTTTCTTCTTCACTGTCACCATCGTCACTTTCAGTGATTTTTGCAGGATTCAAAACCATATCTATAATTTCAGAGTCAGTACAGTGACGCACAACAGGTGTTTCAACGTCAACCTCCATCCACTCTGCCAGATTTTCTTCGTTCAGCCTACTTGATAGGTTGTTGGCAGCAGTTGCAGTACAAGTTTTTGCATATTCAAGTAACTCAAGAACACATTCATCATCATTTGCTACGCGAAATCCTGTGAAGGCAATACTGGGATCTTCATCCGGTGCATTTTCAAACACCATGGTGGCAGGCCACAACTTATGCCAACCATTCTTTAGTGTTAACGAATTTACATTCTCCCAGGCACTAGCAACAAACCAAAGTACATCTTTCATGTTAAAGTCTTTGATAAACGACTCAATAGGCTTTCCTGAATTCACCACATCTAGGATGCGTTTCATGAAAAGTGTACGATACTTGGCCTTCATAGAGCGCAATGGGGCAGATGTATTAACCTGGAGGAGGCATAAGGAAGTGATAAACCAGTGATATGTGCAAGGTGATAAACACACCAGCCAATCAGCTTCAATATGTAAATTTAGGTTAGGAGCTAATTGGCTGGTGCATTTATCACCTTGCATATATCACTGGTTTATCACTTCCTTATGCCTTCTCCAGGTTAATACATCTGCCCCAGTATTCCTTGATCTTGTGGTTGGATAAGAGATGTACAGTTTGGTGGTAAGTATGCTGTAAACATGTTATTCTTGCGCAGCAGTTCAGCTCTAGGGTGAGCTGAACAGTTGTCCAGAATAAGAAGGATTTTGCAGTCCTCTGGTAGGCCTACAGATGTGCAGTGTGCTCTGGCTTCTGCCACAAAATACTTTTCAAACCACTCTAGCATTAACTCGGTGGTAATCCATCCATTTTTATTTGCACGATAAATTACAGGATACACTTTAACACCTTTTAAAGCCCTAGGGCATTTACTTTTTCCGATCACTAGTGGCTTGCATCGGTGAGTTCCGGCAGCATTGGAGCAACCTAGGACAGTAACTCTGTCCTTAGATTGTTTAAACCCTGTGGGGGCTTCTTCATCCTCCATTGATAAAGTTTTCCTAGGGGTAAATCGCCAATACAGTGCAGTTTCATCGGCATTATAAACTTGCTGGGGGGTGAGGTTTTCATCAGCCACAAGCTTTGCAAACTCATCCACATAGTCATCAGCTGCTTCATGGTTTGCAGACCGTTTTCACCACACACTTTACGCATCGAAATTCCATGACGTGTCTTAAACCTATGCAGCCATCCTTCACTGTAATCACACTCATAGTCAAGTTTTAGTGCTGTATGATACAACTTAGCTTGTTCGTGTACCATGATGCCTGACAAGTCTACACCATCACTCCGACGTTGTCGAAACCATTCCAACAACACTCGTTCAAGCTCAGTGCTTAGTTTTCCTAATGCTCATTTGCTTCTTAAATTGACTTTTTGCAAAGAACTGTAATATTTTCTAACAGTGTTTTTTTATGTCATACACTGTTGAGGAACCGAGACCATATGTATCACACAGCTTCTTCACTGAAACACCGCGGTCGAGTTTTCGTAATATCTCAACTTTTGCCTGCACCGATATAGACTTGTGTTTACGCTTTATACCTGTACCATCACTGTTCTTGAAAGGCATAGCAGCACTACTGTCAATTGAACTGTCTGCGGACGCCATAATAGCCCCACTGATGCTTGCTGTGTCACCTGCAGTGCCCTCAGAAGCTGTACTCACTGACACTTGTGCGCGCTGTGTCTTCCGCCCATGTGCGGTACTTGCTGTGACCTTGGACGCCATAATAGCCCCACTGATGCTTGCTGTGTCACCTGCAGTGCCCTCAGAAGCTGTACTCACTGACACTTGTGCGCGCTGTGTCTTCCGCCCATGTGCGGTACTTGCTGTGACCTTGGACGCCATAACAGCCCCACTGATGCTTGCTGTGTCACCTGCAGTGTCCGTGGAAGCTGTACCCACTGACACTTGTGCGTATTGCGTGTTACGCCCATGCGCAGAAAATGTTCCAGATTAAAGGATCCCCTTTAATCCGGACAAATCAAAATTGTCCGGATTAAAAGAGGTTCCGGATCATCGGTTGCCGGAAAATCGGTGGTGTACCTGTATTTTATTATAGCTGCAATTTGCATCTAGAGATGATCCTTTCTACCCCTCTCAGTAGCAGACGTTGGAGGGCTGCTTATTGCCATGTTTGGTTCCAGGGCTATGATCCTGATTCAGGTTGGATCGAAATACGTGATCCAACTGCAAAATCTACTAAGAGGATGCGGGCGCACGTGCAGGGCCCCTCCTCCGCATGCACCCACATTTTCTGCAGTGCCTTGCAGGAAATGCGATCATCTCTGTCTGTCAATCAGGCAGCTGCATTCGCAGGGTGGGGAGGGGGTGCAGCAGCGCTCCGTTTCCAAAGCAGAGACGGAGCGTTGCGCGGGGTGCGGCATAAAAACGGTGGCATGGTGGCACGAACGGTGGGCGTGATTGGTGCGGGATCCTGGCGGCTACGTGACATCGCACGCAGCCGTTGCAATCACTAAAATGGCGACGGGCCTAGTGCGGCAGGAGGCTACCTAATTTTTAGCAATCACGCTGAAATTGTGTAATGGTTATTCAATGGAGGAGGGCAGCTTTTCCTCTCGAATAACCACTGTTCTGTGCACACGGCTCCCCCATGAGCAGAACAGCATGGATCCGTCATGACAGCTCAGGACAATCCACAAGCATCAGGAGTATGTTGCTTAAATTGGGATGGATATCAGAGAGTGAAGCCCTCTCCTTCTTGCAGCACTGACTACATACTGATGCCCTAGATGCTGCTGGACCTAATCCTGGAATGTTGGGGCCTAGTTTGAAAAACAAGTAGGAATATTCTGCGAGTGAACAATCTACGTAGCCCTCCTCCCAACATCCCCAGCATTACATCAGTAGCAACCACATTTACTAATTAGGTCTCATTCCCACCAGCCTGACAGATATACTCTTTCTAATGGGATCTATTTGGGTTGGGTAATATCAACAAAACAGTCTCGGTGGTGCAGAGATTACTTTCCTGCTAGCGGGTCTCTAGTAGCCTGGTGATGATGACTTCCGGCTGTCATCCAGCGGTGAGTAACGTCCCTAACCCTCCCACTTGTGCATCACCGCCCAACCTGTGGCATAGCCCTACCCTCCTGCGGCATAACCCTATCCCTAACCCTCCCCTCAAACAGCCTAACCCTAACCATCCCCTCCTGCGGCTTAACCCTAACTCTCCTCTCCTGCGGCCTAACCGTAACTCTCTGCTCCTGCGGCCTAACCCTATCACTCCCCTTCTGCGGCCTAACCCTAACCCTCCCGCGGCCTAACTCTACCCTCCCACGGCCTAACTCTACCCTCCTGCAGCCTACCCCTAACTCTCCATTCCTGCGGCCTAACGCTAACTCTCCCGTCCTGCGGCCTAACGCTAACCCTCCCCTCTTGAGTCCTAACCCTAACCCTCCCATCAAACAGCCTAACCCTCCCCTCCTGTGGCCTAACCCTAACTCTCCTCTTCTGCGACCTAACACTCCCCTCCCACAGCCTAACCCTAACCTTCCCCTACTGCGGCCTAACCCTAACCCTCCCCTCCCACAGCCAGACCCTAACCTTCCCCTCCTGTGGCCTAACCCTAAAGGGAGGTACACATGGAGAGATCCGTTCTTAAAATCTAAGCAATCTGACTAGATTGCTTAGGTTTTAAGCACGGATCTCTCGTGTGTATGCCCCACAGCGATAGCGATGCGCGGTCCCGCGCGTTGCTATCGCCGGTGCTAGATTGGGTGAAATGAGCGCCCCCTCCCCTCGCTCAGCACACATCTCTCCCCGTTTGTACTGCCCTTAACTCTCTCTTCTCACAGGCTAACCCTGGTTAAAAACAACCAGCTTTGGCCATATATTATTTCAATAAAATAAAAAACTGGATCTATCGCTTGTCTCGGCGTTGATTTGCCTATGTCTAAAAGTACAGTCCCTACATATCAGTTAATACCAAAGCGGCCTCTTTGACGGGGACATTATCTATGATAGCAGGATGTTCTGTAACTTAATGAAGGAATGCGGAGTCTGGCAGCTCTCTGATTAAACCAAGTCATTGAGAATTTAATCACATTGTGTAAATACTGTATTGTACTCGTATCCCTGTCATTTAGCTACACTATTAAGCAAATTTAAAACGTCATCATATACTGTTTATACCGTCTCTTCCAGTCCCGCGGTCTGTGACTGCTGACACCACTGCCTAAACTGGGCCCCAGAATGCTGTGCGAATGACATTCTGGAGACTGGAGTGAAGTGAGGAAGTGAAGTTCCCCTTTGAGCCCTGGTGCTAATCTCCGCACTCAAAGTGCAGTGACCCGCTCTGCTTGAGGGGGCAAAGGGGTAAATGACAGGGGGGGAAGGGGGAATGGACTCATGGCCACTGAATGTTAACTGTGGCCACTGGGAGGGGGTGTGTTAGTAGCTCATTAGCTTTTTGGCCCTGGGGGTTGGGGAGGATTAGACACAGAGGGAGATGCTGCCACTGGGTGTGGTATTGAAAGTTGACAGTAACTAGGTCGACAATGTCAAGGTCGACCACTATTGGTCGACAGTAACTAGGTCGACAGGGTCTTTAGGTCGACATGTTCTAGGTCGACAGGTCAAAAGGTCGACATGAGTTTTTAATGTTATTTTGGTGTCGTTTTCTTCGTAGAGTGACTGGGAACCCCAATTAGTGCACCGCGTCCCCTCGCATGGCTCGCTTCGCTCGCCATGCTTCGGGCATGGTGCGCTTCGCTCGCCATGCTTCGGGCATGGTGCCTTCGCTCCGCTACCGCTTCGCTCGGCACAGATTACCGTTCCAATCGTAGTCCACGTGGATCGTTAAGTATGAAAAGGTTCAAAAAAAGAAAAAAATTGTGAAAAACTCATGTCGAACTTTTGACCTGTTGACCTAGAACATGTCGACCTAAAGACCCTGTCGACCTAGACACCCTGTCGACCTAGTTACTGTCAACCAATAGTGGTCGACCTAGACATTGTCGACCTAGTTACTGTCGACTTTCAATCCGGATCCCCTGCCACTTAGGTGGGGGTATCTGTTCTTTACTGGGGTCTTTCAGACATGGGGTCGGGGATAATATAATTGGAGGTTCTGTTACCACTGGGGGTGTGGACCAATGCCACTGTGGCATTTATTGTCACTGGGAAATCTATTGCAATTGGGGTGGTGGGGTGTAAAATTACAATGGGGACTGATTGACATGGGAGGTGGATGGATAGAAACCTCTATGCATTTCCCCCCCCCCCCCCCCCAAAAAAAAATATTTAAGAATGTTATTAAAAATGTTTTAGACTAAATTATTATTATTTTTAAAAATCAACAATTTTTTTAGGTGAATTTTGCACACAAAAAGACAACAACAAAAAAAAGTTAGTTAAAAATACTGTTGTCACACAAGAGACTCTGATGGCACAAGATTCCATTTCCGTAAGACCGGTATGCTGTTGGTACTTGACAATATTTAGGGCAGAGAGTCTTTTCATGTATCCCCATAGCATACTTGCCTACCTGACCCTCTCCATGAGGGAGAAAATGCTCTGTTCCTGGACTTTCCTGGTAATGTATGATTGCCATCACCTGTGGTGAGCTAGTTAATTGATAAGAAAGGTGTTTCACCACAGGTGATGGCAATCATACATTACCAGGAAAGTCCAGGAACAGAGCATTTTCTCCCTCATGGAGAGGGTCAGGTAGGCAAGTATGCCCCATAGGCTACAGCAGAAACAGAGGAGGTACCAAATCTGAAACATAGGAGGTCATCCAACACAGAGGTACTGTAACTCTTCTGATACGTGGTGACTGGCTGTACCACTGACCACGTTCTCAGGATACTCCTTGGGGTCCATTCATGAAGCAGTGAAATGAGTGGGGAAACAGACCAGTGGAGAAGTTGCCCATGGCAACCAATCAGCATCTCCCTTACATTTTATAGAATGTACTTGGTAAAGGCTATCTTCAAAGCTGATTGGTTGCTATGGGCAACTTCTCCACTGGGCCACTTCTCTACTCTTTTCACTGCTTCATGAATAGACCCCCTTATCTGCTGTTCTGCCCCAGAGATCATATAGTATATAGGTGGTCATTCTGGGTTGATCGTTTGCTGCATTCGTTCGCTGTGCAGCGATGAGGCAAAAAAAATGGCACTTCTGCGCATGCGGCGCAATGTGTACGCGCGACGTACTATTACAGCGAACAATGTACTTTCACACAAGGTCTAGCGAAGCTTTTCAGTCGCACTGCTGGCCGCAGAGTGATTGACAGGAAGTGGGCGTTTCTGGGTGTCAACTCAACTGACCGTTTTCAGGGAGTGTTCGGAAAAACGCAGGCATGCCAGGAAAAACGCAGGCGTGGCTGGGCGAACGCAGGGCGTGTTTGTGATGTCAAATCCGGAACTGAACAGTCTGAAGTGATCGCAAGCGCTGAGTAGGTTTTGAGCTACTCTAAAACTGCACAATAAAACTTGCCCGCCGCTCTGCGATCCCTTCGTTCGCACTTCTGCTAAGCTAAAATACACTCCCAGTGGGCGGCGGCATAGCGTTTGCACGACTGCTAAAAACTGCTAGCGAGCGATCAACTCGGAATGACCACCATAGACCCTTGATAGTACACATTCTAAAGTTCCAGCTCTAGGCTGAAGTTCATGCTAGAACCTAACAGGTACAAACATATAAACACTGAGACACTTTCGTATGCTTGAACATTTTAATCACAAATTATCATATACTGAAGATATATGGCGATATATATTTCTTATGATTTATATGGTTGGAAAGAATATACCTGTTTTCTTAAGAATCTCCTATATAATTGCCCAGATCTGTCACTCTGTGACTGTGTGGATAACGCTGGGCATGGCTAGGAGCTCTCATTGGGTGAGCAGCAGGTTTATCACACCCAGTCCACAGCTGATTGGGCAAAAAACGCCCTCCCACACAGGTTACATCCGATGGGAGGCACTGCCCTTTGGCTGCTGTCTGTTCCCAGAGCAGAATTAACTAGAGATGGGCAACTCGGCTCTTTTCAGTGAGCGGTTCTGAACGGTTCAGCTCACGGAAAAGAGATGGTTCTTTTGAACGGCTCACTGGCTCACAGGCAGGAAGTGGAACAGCCGGCGCAATGAGCGGCGGTTTTTCACTGACTCAGTGAAGAACCGCAGCTCACTGCGCCGGCTCAATAGTGAGCTACCCATCTCTACACAAAACCATTCCCTTCCATACAATTTAACACGTTATAAACCACTTGCAGGGACTGTGAAATGTTTTACAGAAACATAAAAGTAACCGATAAAAGAACATTTCAGTCGTCTTTGCTTTCCAGTAATAAATAGTTCACCTTGATTTCAGCAGCTTTCATCACGGGTGAAGAAAAGTGTTTTCACGAATAGCAGAACTAGACACCACTGCACAGTGGTGTCAAAGTCGGAAAATATTACAAACCCGCACTACACATACAGACACCATTCAGAGTGGCTTCTGTGCGGTTGCGTATTAGCCGTGCGTGCGCACACCCGGACGCTGCATACATTGGCTCGTAAAGCCCTGCGTATTCAATCCTTATAGTACAGAATTTGTACAGACTGTGTAATCTTCAAAGGCAAGTTACTGTTTACACACAAGCTAATCAAACCACACATACACATTCTTCTAAAACAATGTCTTGAATATATCAAGACATGTCTTGTTTACGCAAAGGTTTGTGATCATGAAACAGGCACCCTGATCTGTGAGGAAAGTAAATATCTCTAGCTATCCTTATTGTTTCAGAGTGTATACTGAAGACAACCAAAACCAGACTGTCATTGTTTAATAGAAACCAGGACAATAGGAGACAAATATCAGGAACGTGCAGTCAGGGGAGGCAGGGGAGGCAGTGCCTCCCCTGTCATAATGATTAAAATAATAAAAAGAAGATACTTATAACACAGAGTCTGTGATAAATATCTTCTTTTATTATTCTAATAATCTTCCCCCTGTTACTATGGCTGCGTGTGATGGTGTGAGGCAGCGGGAGAGGTGCCTCCCGCTGCTAACACTAAAAGTCCAGGCAGCGGGGGGTGGGCAGGGCGCAGCAATGGGCTGGGAAAGCCCATTGAAAATGCATAGAGAAGCGGCACCTTTACTGGTGCCGCAATGACAGGGGCGTGCATTCAGCCCCGATGAATGCACGCCCCTGTCAGCCCCCCAGATGTGATTGGCCAAGCGGATCCACTGGATTCGCTGGCCAGTGACAGGGGCGGATTGGGATGCCGGATCAGTTTCCGGTTTGCTGATCCCTACGGCCCCGCAAGGTTTGTTCTAAATCCTAGTGGGAGAAGTGTCCCTTCAGTGGCCTTCACTCACCCCTGTGTCTGGCCGGTTTCCACGATCCGGCAGCGTTGGGAGCAGTGGCGGGCCGATGCATAAGCACCGCTGCGAGATTCAGCTCACTGCAGTGACCTCCTGCCACTGGGGAGCTGTGTAAGTACGTCCCCGTCCGGCGGCATGCCCGCGATGGGCTGTCAGCAGCGAGGGAGAGATCCTCCCGGCTCCCCGCTCAAAGCTGCTCCCGCACTGCCAGAAGGCTGTCAGCCCTGCACAGTGGCGCTGTCTATTCGCTGCTGACACATGGGGGAACACTGTGCAGGGCTGACAGCCTCCTACCTACCCCGCTGAGATAGCTGCATAAGAGGGGGCAAATTTTTTAATGCTGCATAATTAATAATAAATGGATCAGAAACTGATCCAGTCTCACCGAATCCCCACCGCTGCTGACAGTGAGTGAGTCACCGTCATTCACTGTAAAGCGCCGCAACCGCCCACCTGCCTTGTATACAGGCTGCTCTCATGCCCTCTCTAGCAAGGCCGCCTGGCTCACGCTGCTATCTGGGCTGCAGGTACCATGATCACAGCGGGCACCATGTCCAGAAGTCAGAGAAGGTCAGAGCCACCATGTCCCTCTCTGTCTGTCTGTCTCTCTTTCTCTCTCCCTCTCCCCTTCTCTTGCTTCCCCCCTCTGTCTCTCTCTCTCTCTCTCTCTCTCCCACCCTTCTTTCTGTCTCTCTCTCACCCCCTCTCTCTCATCCCCTCTCTCCCACCCCTCTCTCTGTCTCTCTCTCACCCCCTCTCTCTCATCCCCTCTCTCCCACCCCTCTCTCTGTCTCTCTCTCTCACCCCCTCTCTCCCACCCCTCTCTCTGAGCGGGATGTACTATCAATGATCGCGGGTCATCGCCGGTCATCGCAATGATGCTAATCGCATATGTACTAACATATGCGATTAGTATCTCAAAGCGATGCCAGGGGTGTCCTGCGATCAGTGATGGTCCGCAGGAGAGGGTTTGAGACGGCTTCCCTCACCTTTCAGCCCCGGGAGGTGACGTGCAGGGAGTCCCTGGGATGCTCCTTCTCCCCACTGCAGCCGGAAGGAGACAAGGCTGTGCTGCGGGGGAGAAGGAAGAGGTGGGCCGGTGGGAGATAGGTAGTTGTGAGCGGCACAGGTCAGCGGCGGGATGCGGCGGCAGTAAGAAGCCTATAGGCTTCTATGGGGTATCGCCATCTTAAACCCGGCGGTGGTGTCTTCATACATATGAAAATGCGGTCTCATCCCTCTCTCTCTCTCACCCGTCTCTCCCTCTCTCTCACCTCCTTCTCTCTCGCCCCCCTCTCTCTCTCCACCCCCGCTCAGATCACCACACCCAGCTCTCCCCTCCTCACACAGCCCCCCCCCCCCCAGCTCTCCCCCCACACACATATTCGCACACACAGCTCTTCCCTCCTCACACAGATTGTATTTGTTGAGGGGGGAAGGTGCCCCAGTACCTCACCAATCAGTGCCCTCACCGCACATCACTGACAAATATACTATACAAAGAGCACAGGCCTTGCTGATACAAATCACTAACAGCTGACAGCTTACATTTATAGATCAGAGGTATAACATTTATAGTCAAAACTCTTGGAATTATATATATATTAGAGATGAGCGGGTTCGGTTTCTTTGAATCCGAACCCGCACGAACTTCACTTTTTTTTTCACGGGTCCGAGCGACTCGGATCTTCCCGCCTTGCTCGGTTAACCCGAGCGCGCCCGAACGTCATCATGACGCTGTCGGATTCTCGCGAGACTCGGATTCTATATAAGGAGCCGCGCGTCGCCGCCATTTTCACACGTGCATTGAGATTGATAGGGAGAGGACGTGGCTGGCGTCCTCTCCATTAGAATAGATTAGAAGAGAGAGAGAGAGAGAGAGATTGTGCAGACAGAGTTTACCACAGTGACCAGTGCAGTTGTTGTTAAGTTAACTTTTATTTAATATATCCGTTCTCTGCTATATCCGTTCTCTGCCTGAAAAAAACGATACACAGCAGTCACACAGTGTGACTCAGTCTGTGTGCACTCAGCTCAGCCCAGTGTGCTGCACATCAATGTATAAAAGCTTATAATAATTGTGGGGGAGACTGGGGAGCACTGCAGGTTGTTATAGCAGGAGCCAGGAGTACATAATATTATATTAATTTAAAATTAAACAGTGCACACTTTTGCTGCAGGAGTGCCACTGCCAGTGTGACTAGTGGTGACCAGTGCCTGACCACCAGTATAGTAGTATATTGTTGTATACTATCTCTTTATCAACCAGTCTATATTAGCAGCAGACACAGTACAGTGCGGTAGTTCACGGCTGTGGCTACCTCTGTGTCGGCAGTCGGCACTCGGCAGGCAGTCCGTCCATCCATAATTGTATAATTATATACCACCTAACCGTGGTATTTTTTTTTCTTTCTTTATACCGTCGTCATAGTCATACTAGTTGTTACGAGTATACTACTATCTCTTTATCAACCAGTGTACAGTGCGGTAGTTCACGGCTGTGGCTACCTCTGTGTCGGCAGTCGGCAGGCAGTCCGTCCATCCATAATTGTATTATTATAATATATACCACCTAACCGTGGTTTTTTTTTCATTCTTTATACCGTCATAGTGTCATACTAGTTGTTACGAGTATACTACTATCTCTTTATCAACCAGTGTACAGTGCGGTAGTTCACGGCTGTGGCTACCTCTGTGTCGGCAGTCGGCAGGCAGTCCGTCCATCCATAATTGTATTATAATATATACCACCTAACCGTGGTTTTTTTTTCATTCTTTATACCGTCATAGTGTCATACTAGTTGTTACGAGTATACTACTATCTCTTTATCAACCAGTGTACAGTGCGGTAGTTCACGGCTGTGGCTACCTCTGTGTCGGCAGTCGGCAGGCAGTCCGTCCATCCATAATTGTATTATAATATATACCACCTAACCGTGGTTTTTTTTTCATTCTTTATACCGTCATAGTCAGTCATACTAGTTGTTACGAGTATACTACTATCTCTTTATCAACCAGTGTACAGTGCGGTAGTTCACGGCTGTGGCTACCTCTGTGTCGGCACTCGGCAGGCAGTCCGTCCATCCATAATTGTATTATAATATATACCACCTAACCGTGGTTTTTTTTTCATTCTTTATACCGTCATAGTGTCATACTAGTTGTTACGAGTATACTACTATCTCTTTATCAACCAGTGTACAGTGCGGTAGTTCACGGCTGTGGCTACCTCTGTGTCGGCAGTCGGCAGGCAGTCCGTCCATCCATAATTGTATTATAATATATACCACCTAACCGTGGTTTTTTTTTCATTCTTTATACCGTCATAGTGTCATACTAGTTGTTACGAGTATACTACTATCTCTTTATCAACCAGTGTACAGTGCGGTAGTTCACGGCTGTGGCTACCTCTGTGTCGGCAGTCGGCAGGCAGTCCGTCCATCCATAATTGTATTATAATATATACCACCTAACCGTGGTTTTTTTTTCATTCTTTATACCGTCATAGTCAGTCATACTAGTTGTTACGAGTATACTACTATCTCTTTATCAACCAGTGTACAGTGCGGTAGTTCACGGCTGTGGCTACCTCTGTGTCGGAACTCGGCAGGCAGTCCGTCCATCCATAATTGTATTACAATATATACCACCTAACCGTGGTTTTTTTTTCATTCTTTATACCGTCATAGTCAGTCATACTAGTTGTTACGAGTATACTACTATCTCTTTATCAACCAGTGTACAGTGCGGTAGTTCACGGCTGTGGCTACCTCTGTGTCGGAACTCGGCAGGCGGTCCGTCCATCCATAATTGTATTATTATAATATATACCACCTAACCGTGGTTTTTTTTTCATTCTTTATACCGTCATAGTGTCATACTAGTTGTTACGAGTATACTACTATCTCTTTATCAACCAGTGTACAGTGCGGTAGTTCACGGCTGTGGCTACCTCTGTGTCGGCACTCGGCAGGCAGTCCGTCCATCCATAATTGTATTACAATATATACCACCTAACCGTGGTTTTTTTATACCACCTAACCGTGGCAGTCCGTCCATAATTGTATACTAGTATCCAATCCATCCATCTCCATTGTTTACCTGAGGTGCCTTTTAGTTCTGCCTATAAAATATGGAGAACAAAAAAGTTGAGGTTCCAAAATTAGGGAAAGATCAAGATCCACTTCCACCTCGTGCTGAAGCTGCTGCCACTAGTCATGGCCGAGACGATGAAATGCCAGCAACGTCGTCTGCCAAGGCCGATGCCCAATGTCATAGTACAGAGCATGTCAAATCCAAAACACCAAATATCAGAAAAAAAAGGACTCCAAAACCTAAAATAAAATTGTCGGAGGAGAAGCGTAAACTTGCCAATATGCCATTTACCACACGGAGTGGCAAGGAACGGCTGAGGCCCTGGCCTATGTTCATGGCTAGTGGTTCAGCTTCACATGAGGATGGAAGCACTCAGCCTCTCGCTAGAAAACTGAAAAGACTCAAGCTGGCAAAAGCACCGCAAAGAACTGTGCGTTCTTTGAAATCCCAAATCCACAAGGAGAGTCCAATTGTGTCGTTTGCGATGCCTGACCTTCCCAACACTGGACGTGAAGAGCATGCGCCTTCCACTATTTGCATGCCCCCTGCAAGTGCTGGAAGGAGCACCCGCAGTCCAGTTCCTGATAGTCAGATTGAAGATGTCAGTGTTGAAGTACACCAGGATGAGGAGGATATGGGTGTTGCTGGCGCTGGGGAGGAAATTGACCAGAAGGATTCTGATGGTGAGGTGGTTTGTTTAAGTCAGGCACCCGGGGAGACACCTGTTGTCCGTGGGAGGAATATGGCCGTTGACATGCCAGGTGAAAATACCAAAAAAATCAGCTCTTCGGTGTGGAGGTATTTCACCAGAAATGCGGACAACAGGTGTCAAGCCGTGTGTTCCCTTTGTCAAGCTGTAATAAGTAGGGGTAAGGACGTTAACCACCTCGGAACATCCTCCCTTATACGTCACCTGCAGCGCATTCATAATAAGTCAGTGACAAGTTCAAAAACTTTGGGTGACAGCGGAAGCAGTCCACTGACCAGTAAATCCCTTCCTCTTGTAACCAAGCTCACGCAAACCACCCCACCAACTCCCTCAGTGTCAGTTTCCTCCTTCCCCAGGAATGCCAATAGTCCTGCAGGCCATGTCACTGGCAAGTCTGACGAGTCCTCTCCTGCCTGGGATTCCTCCGATGCATCCTTGCGTGTAACGCCTACTGCTGCTGGCGCTGCTGTTGTTGCCGCTGGGAGTCGATGGTCATCCCAGAGGGGAAGTCGTAAGCCCACTTGTACTACTTCCAGTAAGCAATTGACTGTTCAACAGTCCTTTGCGAGGAAGATGAAATATCACAGCAGTCATCCTACTGCAAAGCGGATAACTGAGTCCTTGACAACTATGTTGGTGTTAGACGTGCGTCCGGTATCCGCCGTTAGTTCACAGGGAACTAGACAATTTATTGAGGCAGTGTGCCCCCGTTACCAAATACCATCTAGGTTCCACTTCTCTAGGCAGGCGATACCGAGAATGTACACGGACGTCAGAAAAAGACTCACCAGTGTCCTAAAAAATGCAGTTGTACCCAATGTCCACTTAACCACGGACATGTGGACAAGTGGAGCAGGGCAGGGTCAGGACTATATGACTGTGACAGCCCACTGGGTAGATGTATGGACTCCCGCCGCAAGAACAGCAGCGGCGGCACCAGTAGCAGCATCTCGCAAACGCCAACTCTTTCCTAGGCAGGCTACGCTTTGTATCACCGCTTTCCAGAATACGCACACAGCTGAAAACCTCTTACGGCAACTGAGGAAGATCATCGCGGAATGGCTTACCCCAATTGGACTCTCCTGTGGATTTGTGGCATCGGACAACGCCAGCAATATTGTGTGTGCATTAAATATGGGCAAATTCCAGCACGTCCCATGTTTTGCACATACCTTGAATTTGGTGGTGCAGAATTTTTTAAAAAACGACAGGGGTGTGCAAGAGATGCTGTCGGTGGCCAGAAGAATTGCGGGACACTTTCGGCGTACATGCACCACGTACAGAAGACTGGAGCACCACCAAAAACTACTGAACCTGCCCTGCCATCATCTGAAGCAAGAAGTGGTAACGAGGTGGAATTCAACCCTCTATATGCTTCAGAGGTTGGAGGAGCAGCAAAAGGCCATTCAAGCCTATACAATTGAGCACGATATAGGAGATGGAATGCACCTGTCTCAAGTGCAGTGGAGAATGATTTCAACGTTGTGCAAGGTTCTGATGCCCTTTGAACTTGCCACACGTGAAGTCAGTTCAGACACTGCCAGCCTGAGTCAGGTCATTCCCCTCATCAGGCTTTTGCAGAAGAAGCTGGAGGCATTGAAGAAGGAGCTAACACGGAGCGATTCCGCTAGGCATGTGGGACTTGTGGATGCAGCCCTTAATTCGCTTAACAAGGATTCACGGGTGGTCAATCTGTTGAAATCAGAGCACTACATTTTGGCCACCGTGCTCGATCCTAGATTTAAAGCCTACCTTGGATCTCTCTTTCCGGCAGACACAGGTCTGCTGGGGTTGAAAGACCTGCTGGTGACAAAATTGTCAAGTCAAGCGGAACGCGACCTGTCAACATCTCCTCCTTCACATTCTCCCGCAACTGGGGGTGCGAGGAAAAGGCTCAGAATTCCGAGCCCACCCGCTGGCGGTGATGCAGGGCAGTCTGGAGCGACTGCTGATGCTGACATCTGGTCCGGACTGAAGGACCTGACAACGATTACGGACATGTCGTCTACTGTCACTGCATATGATTCTCTCAACATTGATAGAATGGTGGAGGATTATATGAGTGACCGCATCCAAGTAGGCACGTCACACAGTCCGTACTTATACTGGCAGGAAAAAGAGGCAATTTGGAGGCCCTTGCACAAACTGGCTTTATTCTACCTAAGTTGCCCTCCCACAAGTGTGTACTCCGAAAGAGTGTTTAGTGCCGCCGCTCACCTTGTCAGCAATCGGCGTACGAGGTTACATCCAGAAAATGTGGAGAAGATGATGTTCATTAAAATGAATTATAATCAATTCCTCCGCGGAGACATTGACCAGCAGCAATTGCCTCCACAAAGTACACAGGGAGCTGAGATGGTGGATTCCAGTGGGGACGAATTGATAATCTGTGAGGAGGGGGATGTACACGGTGATATATCGGAGGGTGAAGATGAGGTGGACATCTTGCCTCTGTAGAGCCAGTTTGTGCAAGGAGAGATTAATTGCTTCTTTTTTGGGGGGGGTCCAAACCAACCCGTCATATCAGTCACAGTCGTGTGGCAGACCCTGTCACTGAAATGATGGGTTGGTTAAAGTGTGCATGTCCTGTTTTGTTTATACAACATAAGGGTGGGTGGGAGGGCCCAAGGATAATTCCATCTTGCACCTCTTTTTTCTTTTCTTTTTCTTTGCATCATGTGCTGATTGGGGAGGGTTTTTTGGAAGGGACATCCTGCGTGACACTGCAGTGCCACTCCTAGATGGGCCCGGTGTTTGTGTCGGCCACTAGGGTCGCTAATCTTACTCACACAGCTACCTCATTGCGCCTCTTTTTTTCTTTGCGTCATGTGCTGTTTGGGGAGGGTTTTTTGGAAGGGACATCCTGCGTGACACTGCAGTGCCACTCCTAGATGTGCCCGGTGTTTGTGTCGGCCACTAGGGTCGCTAATCTTACTCACACAGTCAGCTACCTCATTGCGCCTCTTTTTTTCTTTGCGTCATGTGCTGTTTGGGGAGGGTTTTTTGGAAGGGCCATCCTGCGTGACACTGCAGTGCCACTCCTAGATGGGCCCGGTGTTTGTGTCGGCCACTAGGGTCGCTAATCTTACTCACACAGCTACCTCATTGCGCCTCTTTTTTTCTTTGCGTCATGTGCTGTTTGGGGAGGGTTTTTTGGAAGGGACATCCTGCGTGACACTGCAGTGCCACTCCTAGATGGGCCCGGTGTTTGTGTCGGCCACTAGGGTCGCTTATCTTACTCACACAGCGACCTCGGTGCAAATTTTAGGACTAAAAATAATATTGTGAGGTGTGAGGTATTCAGAATAGACTGAAAATGAGTGTAAATTATGGTTTTTGAGGTTAATAATACTTTGGGATCAAAATGACCCCCAAATTCTATGATTTAAGCTGTTTTTTAGTGTTTTTGGAAAAAAACACCCGAATCCAAAACACACCCGAATCCGACAAAAATAATTCGGTGAGGTTTTGCCAAAACGCGTTCGAACCCAAAACACGGCCGCGGAACCGAACCCAAAACCAAAACACAAAACCCGAAAAATTTCAGGCGCTCATCTCTAATATATATATATATATATATATTTGTGTGTATCTTGAAAATGGTTGGTCATTTCATGTGTAGGATCATGTTGCCTGGAGATAACATAAAGTAACCTAATGAACATGGAAATATCTGTAACACATTACATATTTCCCAAACTTGGTGCACACATAAGACACATTGCACATAGACTCCCCTTTCCCCTCATACAACTTTTACTTATTTGCAAGCACAACAAGGGAATTATACACCTTTACAGTATGCGAGGGGACAGTAACTGATCAAAGCATCATGCATGGTATCTACGTGTTCGGATAATTATGAGTAATAATCCGGTGTTGGTTTGGAGAAGATCGCATGTCGTTGCGAATAGTTATTCGCAAAGGCAGATTAAAGGTATATTTGTGTTTATTATGTACTTGGTATGCGGTGGGAATCCAGAGCTGACCAGCTGTACACACCCCTGGATCAAGGCATCGCCCATCTCTTCAAACCGACCAATGACCTCTCCTGTACTGTAAACGACCATCCCTCCAACCAATCGGTGGAGAGCATACAACCCCATTGTGTTGTATTTTGGGCAAGGGTATATAAACCTTGCACCTGGGCCGGTCACTCTCTCTCTGCTTTTTAAAGACTCATAGGTCGTCTTGCCAGACGGCTGGGGACCGGATCCGGGTGGCGCAAGCGACAAAGCGTACCTATCATTGGGTGTGACTCTCTCTCTGTGATTGAATTGTATTGTGTTGTACCATTTATATTTTAATTTATTGTAACCCCCTTTTACAAATATATTATTACTTGTTGCTGCTTTGGACCACAACATACAATCAAATACTGGTGTCGCATTCAGTTTCTGTTGAGCGTTTGTATAGTGTAATTGCCACACCTAGAGCTGCCTCGTGCTCTCAGCGTGTCGGTCTGTGTGTATGCACTGAGTGTAAGCTGCACGGCTATTTCGGCGTGTGTACGCAAAGTGCGTGCACAGTACGGGACTGTGTACGCTAACTGGGGACAGAGTACGTTGGTAAAGGATTTATTACAGCGGCCGCAGCGGCTTCAGTTACAGTGTGCAATAGGGATTAGTGGCTACTTTCCAAGAAGTATATCGAACTTCTCAGTGGTTAGGATACAAGTTAACACCGCAGCCCAGTGTTTAATAAGTGCATACTTGCCTACTTTTGAAAACTAGTTTCAGGGAGATTCCAGGTGGCAGGAAAATACGCTGCACTTTCGGGTGGGGGTGGGGGGTGGGGGGAGGGGTGGCTGTCATGCTCCGCCAAAGGGCTTGTCTATGTCCAACTATGGGCGTATTTATTGCCAATCACGGGGGTGTCCTACAATGGCAGATGAAAACTACAGTGCTAAAAGCAGCGGGGGGGGGGGGGGGGGGGGAAGTAATAAAATAGGTACATAAGAGTAAAAATAGGTGCACTATATATTAAGGTACTGTGTACTGCACATTTGTGAGAAGTGACGGACAAATAGAAAACCCCCAATATATACACTGGTGTGAGAGTGCGTGGTTTATAGATAGATAATGATGACTCGGGGTTGCCCAGCACTATACCTGCTACAATATACACAGCAGGTAGCACTGCAACTGTCAACAGCTATGCAGACAGAGCCGTCCAATAGGGATAAGTGCAGATGGTGTGCCCACATGAATAGTGCGTAGTGTGCAAGGCACCGCCTTCCCTACCCTAGTTACGGCCCTGCAACCAGCACCATAATATATTACATTATACACAGCCCCCTCCCCCATATTACACCCAGTACACACAGCACCATATTACATTACACACAGCATACACAGCCCCCCTCCATATTACACCCAGTACCACATTGCATTTTACACAGCCCCCCATTTTACAACCAGTACCATATTAAATTGTATTATGCACAGCACACACAGTCCCTCCCCCACACCCATATTACACCCAATAGCACATTATATTACATTTTACACAGCCCCCCCCCCCCCATATCTCACACAGTGCCACATCCCATTACATTTTAGAACCCCCATATTACATCCAGTACCACATTTTTTTATACACAGCCCCCCTCCCCCATATTGCACTGCATTACACTATGCACAGCGTACACCCCCTCCAGTGTTACACCCAATGGCACATTATATAAAATTTTACACAGCCCCCCCATCATATTACACACAGTACCAACACAGCCACCTCTCCCCCACATTACACTGCATTATGCACAGCGTACACCCCCTCCCGTATTACACCCAATAGCACATTATATTACATGATACACAGCCCCCCCACCATATTACACACAGTAGAACATTACATTTTACAAACTCACCCATATTACATCCAGTGACATTACAGTATACACAGCCCCCCCCATAACGCCCAGTACGTACTGCACCCACCTGGCTTTGTTGCTCCCTCCTGTGAAGAGCAGGGAGCCAGCCAGGGCCAGTGTGGTGAGGGAAGGCAGCACAGGAAAGCCACATCAGGAAGAGAAAAGCTGGGCCGATGCACGCACCCACTGTGAGCACCCACTGTGAAGCAAAGCCCTGCTCCACTCACTGTACATTCGGCTGCTCTGCTTACATTGCTGCCGCTCAGACTGCCCGGCTCTCAGACTGCACACAGCAGGACGCCCACCACTGCTCACAACCCCGCGGTGGCTGGCCATGATGTCTTTTGCGCAGGCTCCATCCCCCCCATTTCCGGGTTTGCGCAGACCGGATTTACGGGGATAACAGTTGAAAACCGGGATGCAGCAAATGTTTGCGGGGCAGCGGGAGGCTCATTTAAAAATCGGGAGCCTCCCGCTGAATGCGGGAGGGTAGGCAAGCCTGTGTTACATGCGCTATTATACCGCACTTCTCTAATTACCTCCATACTAAGCGGAGTCAGTTCTTCTGCACCGGCTCTGTTCCCCACTGTCACCACTGACAGGCTGTGTCTGAATGATGAGAAGAGCTGACTCGCCCCAGGCAGGAAGTGGAACAGAGCCGGCGCAGTGAGCGGCGGTTCCTCACTGACTCAGAGAAGAACCGCCGCTCACTGCGCCGGCTCTGTTCCACTTCCTGCCTGGAGCGAGTCAGTTCTTCTAATCACACAGACACAGTCTGTCAGTGAAGAACCGACGCTCACTTTAAACGGCTCACGGCTCACTCGGCTCATTTAGTAGAGCCGGCTCAATAGTGAGCTACCCATCTCTAGGATTAACAATGGGGATGATGGAGCTGCAGCTCCAGGTCCACACCCCAAAATAGGCCCACTGCATCTGCAGCAACATACCCTCCAACAATTTACACAGAAAAATCGCTACAAATTCGAAAAGGGGGCGTGGCCATTAGTGATGTGCACTGGAAATTTTTCGGGTTTTGTGTTTTGGTTCTGGATTCGGTTCCGCGGCCGTGTTTTGGATTTGGACGCGTTTTGGCAAAACCTCCCTGAAATTTTTTTGTCGGATTCGGGTGTGTTTTGGATTCGTTTTTTTTTTTACAAAAAACCCTCAAAAACAGCTTAAATCTTAGAATTTGGGGATAATTTTGATCCCATAGTATTATTAACCTCAATAACCACAATTTCCACTCATTTCCAGTCTATTCTGAACACCTCACACCTCACAATATTATTTTTAGTCCTAAAATTTGCACAGAGGTCGCTAAGCTACGCGACCCAAGTGGCCGACACAAACACCTGGCCCATCTAGGAGTGGCACTGCAGTGTCAGACAGGATGGCTGATTTAAAAAATAGTCCCCAAACAGCACATAATGCAAAGAAAAAAAGAGGTGCACCAAGGTCGCTGGATGGCTAAGCTAAGCGACCCAAGTGGCCGACACAAACACCTGGCCCATCTAGGAGTGGCACTGCAGTGTCAGACAGGATGGCCGATTTAAAAAATAGTCCCCAAACAGCACATGATGCAAAGAAAATAAGAGGTGCACCAAGGTCGCTGGATGGCTAAGCTAAGCGACCCAAGTGGCCGACACAAACACCTTGCCCATCTAGGAGTGGCACTGCAGTGTCAGACAGGATGGCCGATTTAAAAAATAGTCCCCAAACAGCACATGATGCAAAGAAAAAAAGAGGTGCACCAAGGTCACTGGATGGCTAAGCTAAGCGACCCAAGTGGCCGACACAAACACCTGGCCCACCTAGGAGTGGCACTACAGTTTTCTAGCGAGAGGATGAGTGCTTCCATCCTCATGTGAATCTGAACCACTAGCCATGAACATAGGCCAGGGCCTCAGCCGTTCCTTGCCACTCCGTGTCGTAAATGGCATATTGGCAAGTTTACGCTTCTCATCAGATGCTTTTAATTTTGATTTTTGTTTTTGGGTCATTTTACTGAACTTTTGTAGTATACTTGACGACACAGAGGTAGAGCAATGGACTACTGTACCGTACTGCTATATATATACTGGTGGTCAGCAAAATTCTGCACTGTCCTCCTACTATATAATACTGCGCACAACTAAAATGCACCACAGGTATGGATGGATAGTATACTTGACGACACAGAGGTAGGTAGAGCAGTGGACTACTGTACCCGTACTGCTATATATTATATACTGGTGGTCAGCAAAATTCTGCACTGTCCTCCTACTATATAATACTGTGCACAACTAAAATGCACCACAGGTATGGATGGATAGTATACTTGACGACACAGAGGTAGGTAGAGCAGTGGACTACTGTACCGTACTGCTATATATTATATACTGGTGGTCAGCAAAATTCTGCACTGTCCTCCTACTATATAATACTGCGCACAACTAAAATGCACCACAGGTATGGATGGAGTAGTATACTTGACGACACAGAGGTAGGTAGAGCAGTGGCCTACTGTACCGTAATGCTATATATTATATACTGGTGGTCAGCAAAATTCTGCACAGTCCTCCTACTATATATACTGCACACAACTAAAATGCACCACAGGTATGGATGGATAGTATACTTGACAACACAGAGGTAGGTAGAGCAGTGGACTACTGTACCGTACTGCTATATAATACTGGTGGTCACTGGTCAGCAAAATTCTGCACTGTCCTCCTATACTACAATGCAGCATAGGTATGGAGCATTTTTCAGGCAGAGAACGTAGATATTTTCAGCACACTGAGCACAGATATTTGCAAGCACACTGAGCACAGATATTTGCAGCACACTGAGCACAGATATTTGCAGCACACTGAACACAGAAAACTGAGAGAACGCTGCACGTCCTCTCCCTATCATCTCCAATGCACGAGTGAAAATGGCGGCGACGCGCGGCTCCTTATATAGAATACGAATCTCGCGAGAATCCGACAGCGGGATGATGACGTTTCGGGCGCGCTCGGGTTAACCGAGCAAGGCGGGAGGATCCGAGTCTGCCTCGGAACCGTGTAAAATGGGTGAAGTTCGGGGGAATTCGGATTCCGAGAAACCCGAACCCGCTCATCACTAGTGACCATGCCCCTATCCTATACTTTCAATGGAAGTTTGGAGAGCCAAAAATCGGTACAGAACATAAAAAAAGGGACTGTATCTGCCAAAACGTACAGTTGGAGGGGTATGCCACTGCATCTGCAGCAAGTCTCTGTGCTGCAGATAGGGGGGAAAAAATACTTTTACTGCAGCGTCCTATGTCCTGCTGCCAGTCCGCCTGCCCCCTCCGGTATCAACAATCCCCACTCCCTAGCCGCGGCGCAGGTGGAACAAAAGCTTCTGCGGCCACCGGCATAGATGTGTATGAAAGCGGCGCAGCGGAAGGCTTTCATAGCCCTTCCTGCGCAGCATACTCTCTGAGCCCCGGAGAAGTGCCTCCCCGCCGCAGCCATGTCCAGATCCCCAGGGGCCCTGACTCCGCAACACAGCACCTGAGCTGCCGGCCTGAAGGCCCCAAGATGGCTAATGTAACAGATAGAGTGGGTGATATCGCGGAGAGTTATGTCTGGACACTGAATCAATGTAAAAGGTGACAGTGCTGTGCAGTGCAGTGGGTGTGCAGTGTCACTGACACTGCACAGCACTCTCACCTTTTACATTGATTCAGCGAGCCACACAGTTCTGCCAGCCAGAAGTAGAAGCACTGAATAAACTACAGCTCCCAGCAGCCCTTAGCGACGAAGCATAAGGGCTGCTGGGAGCTGTAGTTTATTGAGTGCATCTTCTTCCCTGTAATGCGGCGTGTTGGGACACCGGCGCTAACAATAGTGACTGGCTGCTTGGCTGCTGTGCGAGTCTCCGGGAGAGCCACTGCCAAAGGGAGGACAGCAGCTTAGCTGCTTCCAGGAGGAGAAGCATTACCCGCCCTTCCCCCACTCGAGTCGCAGTACCTCCCGACCCCCACCCACTCACACAATTATGGTTGGAGGTAATACTCCATATAATAAAAATATTGCACGCCACAAGGGCACAGAAAGGTTAAGGGGGCGATGGTGTGAAGAGCTCCCGTAGGGCGCGATGAATCACCTAGTAATTAAATAAAGTATTAAGGGGCAGATGTACTAAGCCTTGGAGAGATTTAAAGCGGACAGAGACAAATGACCAACCAATCAGCTCCTAAGTGCTATTTTTCATACACAGCCTGTAACGTGGCAGTTAGGAGCTGATTGGCTGGTACTTTATCTCCGTCTACTTGATCTCTCTCCAAGGGTTAGTACATCTCTCCCGTATTTCAATCAAATCAATATACCCACATTCACAAATAAAGAAAACAAATAAAAATGAGGTATCGGGCGAGGATCACTGGATATTCAGGGACCCCTATCGGTACGCACGGTTTGATGTAGTCACCATCATTCTGGGTGCACATGCAAAAGCCTATACTAGGTGCAAACGATCCGCCTAGAAACAGGTGTATTTACACTTACAGCCAATTCTGCATGGCCCACGGTTATATCAACGTGTCTACTTTAGAATGCACCATTACAGCCCGGAGACGTCCAGTCGCAGCTGAAATGCATACAACTCAGCACCACACCATTGCTGAGTTCCAGAGCTTGTGCAGTACAATACAGAAGATAAGCTGTGCAAACAATCATTTCTGCATCATCCCCAATAAGTACACATTATAACTAATGCAGAGGCGTAGCTAATATAACAAATGCAGGGGCATAAATAGGGGAGGGCCGGATTCTCTCAGGGGCCCTAACTCCCCTCACCAGTTGCCCGTGAGGAGGGTCCAGAACCCACCCTTGCTGCAGGAGTTCAGGTAGAACCTGCACTGCTGCTGCCTCATGGGTGTGCGAAAGGAGGGGGCACACAGTGGGAACAGACAGGGGGCAGTGCTGGCAAGAGGGTGACAGCCAGAGGAGTGGTGTTAACTAGAGATGAGCGCCGGAAATTTTTCGGGTTTTGTGTTTTGGTTTTGGGTTCGGTTCCGCGGCCGTGTTTTGGGTTCGACCGCGTTTTGGCAAAACCTCACCGAATTTTTTTTGTCGGATTCGGGTGTGTTTTGGATTCGGGTGTTTTTTTCAAAAAACCCTAAAAAACAGCTTAAATCATAGAATTTGGGGGTCATTTTGATCCCAAAGTATTATTAACCTCAAAAACCATAATTTCCACTCATTTTCAGTCTATTCTGAATACCTCACACCTCACAATATTATTTTTAGTCCTAAAATTTGCACCGAGGTCGCTGTGTGAGTAAGATAAGCGACCCTAGTGGCCGACACAAACACCGGGCCCATCTAGGAGTGGCACTGCAGTGTCACGCAGGATGGCCCTTCCAAAAAACCCTCCCCAAACAGCACATGACGCAAAGAAAAAAAGAGGCGCAATGAGGTAGCTGACTGTGTAAGATAAGCGACCCTAGTGGCCGACACAAACACCGGGCCCATCTAGGAGTGGCACTGCAGTGTCACGCAGGATGGCCCTTCCAAAAAACCCTCCCCAAACAGCACATGACGCAAAGAAAAAAAGAGGCGCAATGAGGTAGCTGACTGTGTGAGTAAGATAAGCGACCCTTGTGGCCGACACAAACACCGGGCCCATCTAGGAGTGGCACTGCAGTGTCACGCAGGATGGCCCTTCCAAAAAACCCTCCCCAAACAGCACATGACGCAAAGAAAAAAAGAGGCGCAATGAGGTAGCTGACTGTGTGAGTAAGATAAGCGACCCTAGTGGCCGACACAAACACCGGGCCCATCTAGGAGTGGCACTGCAGTGTCACGCAGGATGGCCCTTCCAAAAAACCCTCCCCAAACAGCACATGACGCAAAGAAAAAAAGAGGCGCAATGAGGTAGCTGACTGTGTGAGTAAGATAAGCGACCCTAGTGGCCGACACAAACACCGGGCCCATCTAGGAGTGGCACTGCAGTGTCACGCAGGATGTCCCTTCCAAAAAACCCTCCCCAAACAGCACATGACGCAAAGAAAAAAAGAGGCGCAATGAGGTAGCTGACTGTGTGAGTAAGATAAGCGACCCTAGTGGCCGACACAAACACCGGGCCCATCTAGGAGTGGCACTGCAGTGTCACGCAGGATGTCCCTTCCAAAAAACCCTCCCCAAACAGCACATGACGCAAAGAAAAAGAAAAGAAAAAAGAGGTGCAAGATGGAATTGTCCTTGGGCCCTCCCACCCACCCTTATGTTGTATAAACAAAACAGGACATGCACACTTTAACCAACCCATCATTTCAGTGACAGGGTCTGCCACACGACTGTGACTGATATGACGGGTTGGTTTGGACCCCCCCAAAAAAAGAAGCAATTAATCTCTCCTTGCACAAACTGGCTCTACAGAGGCAAGATGTCCACCTCATCATCATCCTCCGATATATCACCGTGTACATCCCCCTCCTCACAGATTATCAATTCGTCCCCACTGGAATCCACCATCTCAGCTCCCTGTGTACTTTGTGGAGGCAATTGCTGCTGGTCAATGTCTCCGCGGAGGAATTGATTATAATTCATTTTAATGAACATCATCTTCTCCACATTTTCTGGATGTAACCTCGTACGCCGATTGCTGACAAGGTGAGCGGCGGCACTAAACACTCTTTCGGAGTACACACTTGTGGGAGGGCAACTTAGGTAGAATAAAGCCAGTTTGTGCAAGGGCCTCCAAATTGCCTCTTTTTCCTGCCAGTATAAGTACGGACTGTGTAACGTGCCTACTTGGATGCGGTCACTCATATAATCCTCCACCATTCTTTCAATGTTGAGAGAATCATATGCAGTGACAGTAGACGACATGTCCGTAATCGTTGTCAGGTCCTTCAGTCCGGACCAGATGTCAGCATCAGCAGTCACTCCAGACTGCCCTGCATCACCGCCAGCGGGTGGGCTCGGAATTCTGAGCCTTTTCCTCGCACCCCCAGTTGCGGGAGAATGTGAAGGAGGAGATGTTGACAGGTCGCGTTCCGCTTGACTTGACAATTTTCTCACCAGCAGGTCTTTCAACCCCAGCAGACTTGTGTCTGCCAGAAAGAGAGATCCAAGGTAGGTTTTAAATCTAGGATCGAGCACGGTGGCCAAAATGTAGTGCTCTGATTTCAACAGATTAACCACCCGTGAATCCTTGTTAAGCGAATTAAGGGCTCCATCCACAAGTCCCACATGCCTAGCGGAATCGCTCCGTGTTAGCTCCTCCTTCAATGTCTCCAGCTTCTTCTGCAAAAGCCTGATGAGGGGAATGACCTGACTCAGGCTGGCAGTGTCTGAACTGACTTCACGTGTGGCAAGTTCAAAGGGCATCAGAACCTTGCACAACGTTGAAATCATTCTCCACTGCACTTGAGACAGGTGCATTCCACCTCCTATATCGTGCTCAATTGTATAGGCTTGAATGGCCTTTTGCTGCTCCTCCAACCTCTGAAGCATATAGAGGGTTGAATTCCACCTCGTTACCACTTCTTGCTTCAGATGATGGCAGGGCAGGTTCAGTAGTTTTTGGTGGTGCTCCAGTCTTCTGTACGTGGTGCCTGTACGCCGAAAGTGTCCCGCAATTCTTCTGGCCACCGACAGCATCTCTTGCACGCCCCTGTCGTTTTTTAAAAAATTCTGCACCACCAAATTCAAGGTATGTGCAAAACATGGGACGTGCTGGAATTTGCCCATATTTAATGCACACACAATATTGCTGGCGTTGTCCGATGCCACAAATCCACAGGAGAGTCCAATTGGGGTAAGCCATTCCGCGATGATCTTCCTCAGTTGCCGTAAGAGGTTTTCAGCTGTGTGCGTATTCTGGAAAGCGGTGATACAAAGCGTAGCCTGCCTAGGAAAGAGTTGGCGTTTGCGAGATGCTGCTACTGGTGCCGCCGCTGCTGTTCTTGCGGCGGGAGTCCATACATCTACCCAGTGGGCTGTCACAGTCATATAGTCCTGACCCTGCCCTGCTCCACTTGTCCACATGTCCGTGGTTAAGTGGACATTGGGTACAACTGCATTTTTTAGGACACTGGTGAGTCTTTTTCTGACGTCCGTGTACATTCTCGGTATCGCCTGCCTAGAGAAGTGGAACCTAGATGGTATTTGGTAACGGGGGCACACTGCCTCAATAAATTGTCTAGTTCCCTGTGAACTAACGGCGGATACCGGACGCACGTCTAACACCAACATAGTTGTCAAGGCCTCAGTTATCCGCTTTGCAGCAGGATGACTGCTGTGATATTTCATGTTCCTCGCAAAGGACTGTTGGACAGTCAATTGCTTACTGGAAGTAGTACAAGTGGGCTTACGACTTCCCCTCTGGGATGACCATCGACTCCCAGCAGCAACAACAGCAGCGCCAGCAGCAGTAGGCGTTACACGCAAGGATGCATCGGAGGAATCCCAGGCAGGAGAGGACTCGTCAGAATTGCCAGTGACATGGCCTGCAGGACTATTGGCATTCCTGGGGAAGGAGGAAATTGACACTGAGGGAGTTGGTGGGGTGGTTTGCGTGAGCTTGGTTACAAGAGGAAGGGATTTACTGGTCAGTGGACTGCTTCCGCTGTCGCCCAAAGTTTTTGAACTTGTCACTGACTTATTATGAATGCGCTGCAGGTGACGTATAAGGGAGGATGTTCCGAGGTGGTTAACGTCCTTACCCCTACTTATTACAGCTTGACAAAGGGAACACACGGCTTGACAAATGTTGTCCGCATTTCTGGTGAAATACTTCCACACCGAAGAGCTGATTTTTTTGGTATTTTCACCAGGCATGTCAACGGCCATATTCCTCCCACGGACAACAGGTGTCTCCCCGGGTGCCTGACTTAAACAAACCACCTCACCATCAGAATCCTCCTGGTCAATTTCCTCCCCAGCGCCAGCAACACCCATATCCTCCTCATCCTGGTGTACTTCAACACTGACATCTTCAATCTGACTATCAGGAACTGGACTGCGGGTGCTCCTTCCAGCACTTGCAGGGGGCGTGCAAATGGTGGAAGGCGCATGCTCTTCACGTCCAGTGTTGGGAAGGTCAGGCATCGCAACCGACACAATTGGACTCTCCTTGTGGATTTGGGATTTCGAAGAACGCACAGTTCTTTGCGGTGCTACTGCTTTTGCCAGCTTGAGTCTTTTCATTTTTCTAGCGAGAGGCTGAGTGCCTCCATCCTCATGTGAAGCTGAACCACTAGCCATGAACATAGGCCAGGGCCTCAGCCGTTCCTTGCCACTCCGTGTGGTAAATGGCATATTGGCAAGTTTACGCTTCTCCTCCGACAATTTTATTTTAGGTTTTGGAGTCCTTTTTTTACTGATATTTGGTGTTTTGGATTTGACATGCTCTGTACTATGCCATTGGGCATCGGCCTTGGCAGACGACGTTGCTGGCATTTCATCGTCTCGGCCATGACTAGTGGCAGCAGCTTCAGCACGAGGTGGAAGTGGATCTTGATCTTTCCCTAATTTTGGAACCTCAACATTTTTGTTCTCCATATTTTAATAGGCACAACTAAAAGGCACCTCAGGTAAACAATGGAGATGGATGGATACTAGTATACAATTATGGATGGACTGCCGAGTGCCGACACAGAGGTAGCTACAGCCGTGGACTACCGTACTGTACTGTGTCTGCTGCTAATATAGACTGGATGATAATGAGATGTAGTATGTATAAAGAAGAAAGAAAAAAAAAACCACGGGTAGGTGGTATACAATTATGGACGGACTGCCGAGTGCCGACACAGAGGTAGCTACAGCCGTGGACTACCGTACTGTACTGTGTCTGCTGCTAATATAGACTGGATGATAATGAGATGTAGTATGTATAAAGAAGAAAGAAAAAAAAACCACGGGTAGGTGGTATACAATTATGGACGGACTGCCGAGTGCCGACACAGAGGTAGCTACAGCCGTGGACTACCGTACTGTACTGTGTCTGCTGCTAATATAGACTGGATGATAATGAGATGTAGTATGTATAAAGAAGAAAGGAAAAAAAACCACGGGTAGGTGGTATACAATTATGGACGGACTGCCGAGTGCCGACACAGAGGTAGCTACAGCCGTGGACTACCGTACTGTGTCTGCTGCTAATATAGACTGGTTGATAATGAGATGTAGTATGTATAAAGAAGAAAGAAAAAAAAACCACGGGTAGGTGGTATACAATTATGGACGGACTGCCGAGTGCCGACACAGAGGTAGCTACAGCCGTGGACTACCGTACTGTACTGTGTCTGCTGATAATATAGACTGGATGATAATGAGATGTAGTATGTATAAAGAAGAAAGAAAAAAAAAACCACGGGTAGGTGGTATACAATTATGGATGGACTGCCGAGTGCCGACACAGAGGTAGCTACAGCCGTGGACTACCGTACTGTACTGTGTCTGCTGCTAATATAGACTGGATGATAATGAGATGTAGTATGTATAAAGAAGAAAGAAAAAAAAAACCACGGGTAGGTGGTATACAATTATGGACGGACTGCCGAGTGCCGACACAGAGGTAGCTACAGCCGTGGACTACCGTACTGTACTGTGTCTGCTGCTAATATAGACTGGATGATAATGAGATGTAGTATGTATAAAGAAGAAAGGAAAAAAAAACCACGGGTAGGTGGTATACAATTATGGATGGACTGCCGAGTGCCGACACAGAGGTAGCTACAGCCATGGACTACCGTACTGTACTGTGTCTGCTGCTAATATAGACTGGATGATAATGAGATGTAGTATGTATAAAGAAGAAAGAAAAAAAAACCACGGGTAGGTGGTATACAATTATGGACGGACTGCTGAGTGCCGACACAGAGGTAGCTACAGCCGTGGACTACCGTACTGTGTCTGCTGCTAATATAGACTGGTTGATAATGAGATGTAGTATGTATAAAGAAGAAAGAAAAAAAAAACCACGGGTAGGTGGTATACAATTATGGACGGACTGCCGAGTGCCGACACAGAGGTAGCTACAGCCGTGGACTACCGTACTGTACTGTGTCTGCTGCTAATATAGACTGGATGATAATGAGATGTAGTATGTATAAAGAAGAAAGAAAAAAAAAACCACGGGTAGGTGGTATACAATTATGGACGGACTGCCGAGTGCCGACACAGAGGTAGCTACAGCCGTGGACTACCGTACTGTACTGTGTCTGCTGCTAATATAGACTGGATGATAATGAGATGTAGTATGTATAAAGAAGAAAGAAAAAAAAACCACGGGTAGGTGGTATACAATTATGGATGGACTGCCGAGTGCCGACACAGAGGTAGCTACAGCCGTGAACTACCGTACTGTGTCTGCTGCGACTGGATGATAAATAATTATATAAAAAATATATATATATCACTACTGCAGCCGGACAGGTATATATTATATAATGACGGACCTGCTGGACACTGTCTGTCAGCAGAATGAGTTTTTTATTTTATAGAATAAAAAAACACCACACAAGTCACACGACGTGTGTTTAACTTTTACAGGCAGACAGTCAATCACAATACAATATAGTATACTATACTGGTGGTCAGGTCACTGGTCAGTCACACTGGCAGTGGCACTCCTGCAGAAAAAAAGTGTGCACTGTTTAATTTTAATATGTACTCCTGGCTCCTGCTATAACCTAACTGCTCCCCAGTCTCCCCCACAATTAAGCTGTGTGAGCACAGTCAGATATTATACATAGATGATGCAGCACACTGGGCTGAGCACAGATATGGTATGTGACTGAGTCACTGTGTATCGTTTTTTCAGGCAGAGAACGGATTATATTAAATAATATAAAACTGCACTGGTGGTCACTGGTCAGTCACTACTATAACTAACTAATACTATCAGCAAAATTCTGCACTCTCTGTCTGAGTACTCCTCCTAAGCTCCAGTAAATGAAGTGTCACTGTCTCACTCTGTCACTAGTATAACTAACTAATACTATCAGCAAAATTCTGCACTCTCTGTCTGAGTACTCCTCCTAAGCTCCAGTAAATGAAGTGTCACTGTCTCACTCTCACTCTCCTATCTATTTCTTCTCTAAACGGAGAGGACGCCAGCCACGTCCTCTCACTATCAATCTCAATGCACGTGTAAAATGGCGGCGACGCGCGGCTCCTTATATAGAATCCGAGTCTCGCGATAGAATCCGAGCCTCGCGAGAATCCGACAGCGTCATGATGACGTTCGGGCGCGCTCGGGTTAACCGAGCAAGGCGGGAAGATCCGAGTCGCTCGGATCCGTGTAAAAAATCATGAAGTTCGGGCGGGTTCGGATTCCGAGGAACCGAACCCGCTCATCTCTAGTGTTAACTCTCTGTCTTTAATGTTCTGGACCACCCAAAGGCATAATCTGTCCCTGACTGCATGGGCTGTTTCATGTCTGATCATGTGACACAAACACAGTACCGCCTCAGTTATCACTAGGGTGTGTTCACATGACTATTGGTTCAGCCCACTATTTTGCAGCAATCACTATGCCTAATGTGATGTCCTTGGCTCCTAGGTAATGCTATATATTGTAAGCTCTCGCAAGCAGTGCCCTCATCTGGTCACCAAGCGTCTGTGGCACCTGTTTAAGTTTGGTGCCAGTTATTCCCCTGATTTAGGGAACACTGCCCAGTGCCTTCCCCTCCTTGACCCCAAGCTGCAGCAGCCTTGCAGCGACACAGAACCCGTTTTGCGAATGCGCAGTCCTCCCACCATCGTAGTCAGGGTTGCATACAACTATGGATCATTCCCTTAGTGCATAGCTGCTCATTCTTCTGGCATGCCTGGGAGTCCTGTATTAAGGCGACACCTCCTGTACTCCTAACAGGGTATGAATATCTACAGTAAAGGGGGCACATCTGCTGGCAGTGCCTACCTTCAGCTGCATCATCAAGTGCCACCCACCTAAGAGGACAGGAGCGGCATGATGGAATCAGCATCATCAGCTTTGTGCCCCGCCCACTGCGGAGGACATAAACATCTCGGCCCAGATTTATCAAGCCTTGGAGAGTGATAAATTGCACAGTGATAAGGTACCAACAAACCAGCTCCTAACTGTCAGGTTACAGGCTGTGGGGCAGATTTACTAAGCCTGGTGAAGTGATAAAGTGGAAGGTGATAACGCACCAGCCACTCAGCTCCTAACTGTCATTTTTTAAACCCAGCCTGTAACATGGCAGTTAGGAGCTGATTGGCTGGTGCATTATCACCTTCCACTTTATCACTTCACCAGGCTTAATAAATCTGCCCCACATCTGTAACCTGACAGTTATTTATTTATTATTTATTTCTTTCTTTATTTCTTTCTTTCTTTATTTATTTATTAACAGTTTCTTATATAGCGCAGCATATTCCGTTGCGCTTTACAATTAGAACAACAGTAATAGAACAAACTGGGCAAAAACAGACATAGAGGTAGGAAGGCCCTGCTCGCAAGCTTACAATCTATAGTGAAATAGCCATTGATACACAAGGATAGATGCTACCTATTGCATAATCGCCCACCAGATTGCTAGGTTCTTAATGGGTTGCCCCGCAATGTTTGCCAAGTGTCAGGAGGGTGTGAGAGTAAAGAAAGACAAGATATGTGATGTTATGTGTTCTGTACAGAGAGGATGTAATTAGATAAGGAAGCATTGAAGGTTATGTTGGTGGGTCTGGAATTTGATAGGCTTGTCTGGAGAGGTGAGTTTTCAGGGAACGTTTAAAGGTTTGGAGACTAGAGGAGAGTCTTATTGTACGTGGGAAGGCATTCCACAGAGTGGGTTAAGCACGGATAAAGTCCTGTAATTTTGAGTGGGAACAAGTAATACGTGTGGATGAGAGACGTAGATCTTGAGCAGAGCAGAGAGGTCGGGTAGGGAGATATTTTGAGATAAGTGAAGAGATGTATGTTGGTGAAGTTTGGTTAATAGCCTTGTATGTAAGTAAAAGTATTTTATATTTAATACAGTAGAATACCGGTAACCAATGGAGGGACTGACAGAGCGGATCTGCAGATGATGAACGTCTACTGAGGAAGATTAGCCTTGCAGCTGCATTGAGAATGGATTGTAGTGGTGAGAGCCTATGTTTGGGAAGACCAGTCAGGAGACTATTACAATAATCAATACGGGAGATAATGAGAGCATGGATTAGAGTTTTCTCTTACGTCCTAGAGGATGCTGGGGTCCACATTAGTACTATGAGGTATAGACGGGTCCACTAGGAGCCACTGCCACTTTAAGAGTTTCAGAGTGTGGGCTGGCTCCTCCCTCTATGCCCCTCCTAGCAGACTCAGTTTAGAAAATGTGCCCGGAGGAGCCGGTCACAGCTAGGGAAGCTCCATAGGAGTTCTGTTAGTTTTTTTTTAGAGTTTAGGCACAGGGAGGCTGCTGGCAACAGCCTCCCTGCTTCGAGGGACTAAGGGGAGGAGTTGTGTCCGCCCTGAGGGGTCTGATCCACCATCTCTACTGACAGGGCACTGAGCTCCTGAGGGGATCGAACGTTCGCCGCCACAGGGGTTTGCCTCACCCCAGCAGCATGCCGCCACTCCTTTACAGAGCCAGAAGACTTCAGTGGCGAGTTAGTCACCGGCCCCCCTGGCATGCGGGGAGCCGGTGTGAAGATGGCGACAACAGGGTAGGGAGCGCAGTACTACCTGCGCTCCGGGGCTCAGCAGTACATGGTGCGGCACTGTGAGGGGTGCCCTGAGCCAGCACCTACACCCTACACTGTCCAGCAAGCCTGTCAGGGTCCCAGAATCGCTGCCAGCAGAATTCCTCAGGCCAGTATAAACTACAGGAGAGCAGGAAGCAGCACCATGAAAGGGGGCGGAGCTTCTCCTCAGAACGGACCCAGCAGCGTTCAGCGCCATTTTCCTGCCTGCAGAGACGTTGACAGGGAGAGCTGTCCCTCCAAGTCAACTCCAGCTATCTTGTACGGTACCAGAGGGTTGTGGAAGCGAGGGGGAGGCTGTGTAAAGTCTGTGTAGTCTATTAAGGTACACAAACAGCGCTGGTAGTTTCATTAGTTCTACCTTAAAAAGCGCTGTGTGTGGGTTGGCTCCAATCTCTGTGTCTCTCTGTGGCATACTTGGGGGGAAACTGTGTCTGACATTTCCCTGTGTGTGTTTACTATCTCACATAGCAGGGCCGGCTCTAGGCATGTTCGAATAGAGCGGCCGCGCAGGGCGCCACCCTTAATGGGCGCCGCGCGCTGGCGCCGCCATATTCGAAGCTGGAGCCGGCCCCGTGCAGCATTGGCCCGGCCGTGTGTGTGCTATGCGCGCTGCGCGGCGCCGGTGTCTAACATCAGACGCCGGGGCACACAAGTGGCCGCCCGGCTGCCCGCACCTGGACCCGGACCCGCACTCGCCCGGCCGCACTCCCGCACTCGGACAGGCTCAGCAGTACTCCTCCCCCTCTCAGCGCCGCAGGTATTGGGGGGGGGGAATTAATCTGGCACTGTGGGGGCATATCTGGCACCGTGGGGGCATTTTTGGCACACTGGGGGCATTTCTGGCACACTGGGGGCAGATCTGGCACACTGGGGGCAGATCTGGCACACTGGGGGCATATCTGGCACTGTGGGGGGCATTTCTGGCACTGTGGGGGCATTTCTGGCTCTGTAAGGGCATATCTGGCACTGTGGGGGCATATCTGGCACACTGGGGGCATTTATCTGGCACACTGGGGGCATTTATCTGGCATACTGGGGGCATTTATCTGGCACTGTAGGGGGCATTTATCTGGCACTGTGGGGGCATATCTGGCACTGTGGGGGCATATCTGGCACACGGGGCATATCTGGCACTGTGGGGGGCATATCTGGCACTGTGGGGGGCATATCTGGCACTGTGGGGGCATTTCTGGCTCTGTGGGGGCATATCTGGCACTGTGGGGGCATATCTGGCACACTGGGGGCATTTATCTGGCACACTGGGGGCATTTATCTGGCACACTGGGGGCATTTCTGGTACATTTCTGGCTCTGTGGGGGCATATCTGGCTCTGTGGGGGCATTTATGTATTTGGCACACTGGGGGCATTTCTGGCACACTGGGGGCATTTCTGGCACAGTGGGGGCATTTATCTGGCACTGTAGGGGCATTTATCTGGCACTGTGGGGTCATTTATCTGTGGCACTGTGGGGGCATTTATCTGGCACTGTGGGGGCATTTATCTGGCACTGTGGGGGCATTTATCTGGCACTGTGGGGGCTTTTCTGTATCTGGCACTGTGGGGGCTTTTATCTGGCACTGTGGGGTCATTTATCTGGCACTGTGGGGGCATTTATCTGGCACTGTGGGGGCATTTATCTGGCACTGTGGGGGCTTTTCTGTATCTACATATCTGGCACTGTGTGGCCATTTATGTATCTGGCATTGCTGGGGGGCATGTCATGTGTAGCTGGCACGGCTGGGGAGCATATCATTTAGTGTTCCCGCTAAGCGTTTGTGGCTAGGCAATGTGTCTAACGTGCTCTGCCTGGCGCAAAGTGTCTAACGTGCTCTGCCTGGCGCAAAGTGTCTAACGTGCTCTGCCTGGCGCAAAGTGTCTAACGTGCTCTGCCTGGCGCAAAGTGTCTAACATGCTCTGCCTGGCGCAAGGTGTCTAACGTGCTCTGCCTTCTGCAAAGTGTCTAGGAGGTTCTACCTGGTGCAGTGTGCATTAACTGCACTACTGTGTGGTGTAATGCGAATTGCCACTATTATGTGGCCACGCACCTTCCCCACGAAGCAACGCCCCTAATTTTTTGCTGCGCGCCGAAGGCGCGCACTGTCCATGCTTTGCCATGTAGGTAGATGAGCAACAAGCATTACAGTATGTACATCATTTTGCCCTCCTAACTTAAAAATGTGCCCTCCCTGCCCTAAAAAGTGAACACTATCGTGTAGCTGGCACTGCTGGGGGGCATATTGTGTGTAGCTGGCACTGCTGGGGGGCATATCATGTCTATCTGGCACTGCACATTGTGTATCTGGCACTATACTGGAGACATTATGTGTATCTGACACTATACTGGAGACATTGTGTGTAAGGAACACTACTGTGGCTGTTATGTGTAAGGCTGCTAATTGTGTGCGTAGAGGGGGTGTGAAAACATATTTATTTATAGTCTAATAATATGAAGTTATGAGGCCACGCCCACTTTCCAAGAGGTCACGCCCACTTTTCCTGGAGCGCGCGACGAAGGCGCGCGCAATGGGGGGGGGGGGGGGCGCTTTTACATGTTTTCGCTCAGGGTGCTAGTAGGCCTGGAGCCGGCCCTGTCACATAGCCATGTCTAGGGACTCTGGTGGTCATTCCGAGTTGTTCGCTCGCTAGCAGTTTTTAGCAGCCTTCCACTGGGAGTGTATATTGGCTTAGCAGAAGTGCAAACGAAAGGATCGCAGAGCGGCTACAAAATTATTTTGTGCAGTTTCAGAGTAGCTTCAGACCTACTCAGCGCTTGCGATCACCTCAGACTATTCAGTTCCTGTTTTGACGTCATGAACACGCCCTACGTTCGCCCAGCCACGCCTGCGTTTTTCCTGGCGTGCCTGCATTTTTACGAACCCTCCCTTAAAACGGTCAGTTGACACCTAGAATCGCCCTCTTCCTGTCAATCACTCTGTGGCCAGCAGTGCGTCTGAAAAGCTTCGCTAGACCTTGTGTGAAACTACATTGTTCATTGTAATAGTACGACGTGCGTGCGCTTTGCGCCGCATATGCATGCGCAGAAATGCCAACTTTTTGCCTGATCGCTGCGCAGCAAACGAAAGCAGCTAGCGATCAACTCGGAATGACCCCCTCTGTGTCATATGATGCAGAAAATGTTTCCTCTCAGGAGGGATCCGTTCCATGTACACAGGATTGTAATGCTTTGTCTCAGATCCCTATTGTTGAACCTGAGTGGTTAACTTCTATCAAAAGAATGATCTCTCAGATCTCTACTAGGGTAGCTAATACTGAGACTGAAACTCAGGTGCTAAAGAACTCGATGGCAGTTTGGTCAGGCTCTGTCCCTATTCCTGCAAAATCTCCTAGCATGTTCCCACAGAAACGTGCACTTGCCCAAATTATGCAAGATGACACGGGTGCCGATTCTGATACTACAGACGGTGATGGGGACGTGCTGAGGGGGGAGGCATCCCTTGCAAAGGGGTGCAGCTTTTGATTGAGGCCATTAGAGATGTGTTAAACATTAATGACACTACACCTGAGCAGGTTGAGGAGGCTTACTTCACTGATAATAAGAAAGCCTCGCTAACCTTTCCCGCGTCTAAAGAATTAAACGCTATATTTGAAAAATCCTGGGAAAACCCAGAAGAAAAAATTTCAGATCTCAAAAAGAGTTCTGGCTGCGATTCCCTTACCTGAGAAAGATAGGAAAAAATGGGAAAACTCACCAATTGTTGACGCATCTGTCTCCAGACTGTCTAAAAATGTTTTACCTGTCCCTGGTTCTACCGCGTTGAAAGAACCAGCTGATCGTTAGATTAACACAACGCTCAAATCCATATACACTGCTTCAGGAGTGGCTTTAAGGCCCACTATTGCCTGTGCATAAATTTCTAAAGCCATTGTAAGGTGGTCAGGCACATTACTAGAGGATTTGGATGCAATGTATAGAAGTGACATTGAATTGTTTTTACGTAACATACAGGATTCTGTGGAGTTCATGGTGGAATCCATGAAAGACCTGGGTACGCTGACTGCACAAATATCCTCCATGTCGGTATCAGCTCGCAGGGGACTCTGACTACGCCAATGGTCTGCAGATGCGGAATCCAGGAGAAGTGTGTAGAACCTACCCTACACAGGTCAGGCTCTATTTGGGGAAGCGTTGGATGCGTGGATTTCCACAGCAACCGCGGGTAAGTCACCTTTCCTTCCCTCTGCTACTCCTTCTACGAAGAAACCGTTTTCTTCGGCTGTGCAGCAGTCCTTTCGGACCTTCTACCACTTTCTTTAGACGTGGTCGGGCAAAATCCAACAAAGCCTGCACCCACAGGCTCCCAGGACAAGAGACCTGCTTCTGGTTCCTCAAGGTCCTCAGCATGACGGTGGACTTCAAAGCCTGGAGGATGGGCTGGTGGGTGCGAGACTCAGACGTTTCAGCCACGTCTGGGTGTCATCCGGCCTGGATCCCTGGGTACAGGATATTGTGTCCCAGGGGTACAGACTGGAGCTTCAAAACTCCCGCCTCACCGATTCTTCAAATCAGGCTTGCCAGCTTTGCTGACAAACAGAGCTGTCCAAAAATTGGAATAGTCACAGGTCATTGTTCCTGTTCCACCTCATATGCAAACCAAGGGGTATTATTCAAACCTTTCGTGGTACCGAAACCGGATGGTTCGATCAGTCCGATTTTGAACTTGAAATCGTTAAACCCTTATCTGAGGGAGTTCAAGTTCAAAATGGAGTCTCTGAGAGCGGTGATCTCAGGTCTGGAGGAGGGAGAGTTTCTGGTATCCCTGGATATCAAGGATGCATACCTCCACATTCCGATTTGGCCGCCTCACCAGGCCTATCTCAGATTTGCACTGTTGGACAGTCAATATCAATTCCAGGCACTACCATTCGGCCTCTCCACAGCACCGAGGGTGTTCACCAAGGTGATGGCAGAGATGATGGTTCTCCTCCGCAAACGGGGGGTGAACATAATCCTATATCTGGACGATAAAGGCATCGTCCAGGGAGAGGTTGTTGCAGTCCATTGTTCTCACGACTCATCATCTCACATTTGGAGGCGACCAGGAGGTTGTCTTTTCTGGGAATGATCCTCGACACAGAAGTGCAAAGGGTGTTTCTTCAGGAGGAGAAAGCGTTGGTGATACAAACAATGGTCCGGGATGTCCTGAAGCCAGCCCGGGTTTCAGTTCATCAGTGCATTCGCCTTCTGGGGAAGATGGTGGCCTCTTACGAGGCTCTGCAGTTCGAAAGGTTTCATGCTCCGCCTGTCACGATCCGGGTATCTGGACGCCATTACTTACCCTTCAGATGCCTCCTAAGGCTGGCTCAGCGTTCCAGGACCGGATCCCGCTGTTCCTGAGTTTCCACATGCAGAATGTCAGAGTGGTGATTTCATCAGCCGCGGCCTCCGCTGTGCCCGCGTGGTTAAATGTGCGCTTGTCAGTCTGGCGTCTCCTGTCTCCTGTGGCCGGCGTCGCCATTACTGTTTCAATTCTCACATGGATTACAAACCAAACTTCCCTCCAAGTGTCTGCATGGGCGCAGCCATCTTGGATTTTGTCATCTGATTATTTCCACCAATCTGCTGTCTGTATTGTTGTTTTGCATAATTGCCTAGCCAACCCCTTCCTTGCTGCAGGTATAAGTATGCTGTGCCTGAGCAAGGAAGGCGTCAGTGCTTTGGTTGTCTAACCTAGTTCCAGTTTGTCTCTCTCCTGTGGTTGTCTTCCAGGTTCCAGCTCCTGTCTCCAGACTTCTGCTATAGAGACCCGCACCAGCATTCCATCTGCGGTGTAGCCTGACTCTCCGATCCATTCTGGACTCACCTGTTTCCAGCTACAACAATCACCTGCTTCCAGCCCAGCTTCCAGCAGTGTACAGCTTCTCTTAAAGGGCCGGTGTCCTTTCTGCAGTTTACCACTCTCCACCGGTATTATTATTTCACCGCTCTCAAACAATCACCTGCTTCCAGCCCAGCTTCCAGCAGTGTATAGCTTCTCTTAAAGGGCCGGTGTCCTTTTCTGCAGTTTACCACTCTCCACCGGTATTATTATTTCACCGCTCTCAAACTCCAAACTTCATTATTATTTCATCGCTCTCAAGTTCGTTTTATTATTTAACTGGTTCCAGCCAGTATCCACTCCGTACCAACAACAGTCTGGTTCCAGCCAGTATCCACAGCAGCCGTTTTACCTTCAGCAGCCCAGCCTTTCCTGGAACATCAGCTGGTACGATCCTGGGTTCTCTCCATTGCTACAGTCAGGCCTGGTAAGGACTTTCCAACTAGAAGATTATAAGAACTGTCTCACACTACCAGTGCCTGTGGCCCTTGCCACCCTGTAGTACCCAGGAATTGTATTTATCCTCTGTTGACTTTTATGTTTCCTTTTACTGCTGCTGTGTTACGGAGTTTGTCATAATAAACATCATTGACTTTTATCCTGGTTGTCGTGGTCACGCCTTCGGGCAGTTATTCTACATGTTACTTACATGTCTAGGGGTCTGATACAACCTCCCAGGTTCCGTTACATCTCAGCCCCTACAACTGAGGCTGCCTCCCGTCAGCTCAGGCCCTCAGTTGTGACAGTAAGCACTGACCTAATGAATCCAGCCGGAGACCAGGATCAAGCGGCCAGGCCGATGCAAGAACTGGCAGCCCGACTTGAACATCAGGAGGCTGCACAGGGCCACATCATCCGCTGTCTCCAGGATCTCTCTACACGGCTGGATGGGATTCAAACGACCCTCCGTGGACCTGGCACGTCCACTACAGTGACACCAGCTGTAACCCCACCCACCTTACCCATTTCCAGTCCACATCTTCATCTTCCAACGCCAGCAAAATTTGATGGATCTCCAAGGTTCTGCAGGGGATTTCTCAATCAATGTGAAATCCACTTTGAGCTTCTACCTGGCAATTTCTTCAGTGACCGTACCAAAATTGCCTATATCATCTCCCTTCTCAGTGGCTCAGCCCTTGACTGGGCATCACCTTTATGGGAGAAGTCTGATCCCCTGCTATCCTCCTATACTGACTTTGTAGCTACATTCAGGCGCATCTTCGACGAGCCAGGCCGGATAACATCTGCTTCGTCTGAGAGTGGGAGTTCTTCATTCTGAGTATATTTCTTTTTTAGTGATTCCAAGAGCCACACATCCAGTGGTTTTAGGCCTTCCATGGCTCCGTCTCCACAACCCATCAATTGACTGGACGACTACGCAAATACTGGCATGGGGTCCCTCCTGTGCTGAGACTTGTTTAGCCAAAGTTCTTCCTGTTTGTTCTTCCTTCCCCAGGTCATCTGATGTTCCGCCTCCTCCATATCAAGACTTCACGGACGTGTTCAGTAAAGCCTCTGCTGATATCCTTCCTCCTCATAGAGAATGGGACTGCCCAATCGACCTCATTCCAGGGAAGGTTCCACCGCGAGGCCGAACTTATCCGTTGTCTCTGCCTGAGACACACTCCATGGAAGAGTACATCAAAGAGAACCTGGCGAAGGGTTTCATCCGACCATCTTCTTCTCCAGCCGGCGCAGGCTTCTTCTTCGTTAAGAAGAAAGACGGTGGTCTGCGTCCGTGCATCGACTACAGAGGTCTGAATGACATTACCGTCAAGAACCGATACCCTTTACCCCTGATTACCGAGCTCTTTGATAGAGTTAGTGGTGCAACTATTTTCACAAAGCTGGACTTGAGGGGTGCCTACAATCTCATCCGAATCCGTGAGGGTGACGAGTGGAAGACCGCCTTTAACACCCGTGACGGACATTATGAGTACCTCGTCATGCCCTTCGGATTGAGCAACGCTCCAGCAGTCTTCCAGCACTTCGTGAATGAGATTTTCAGGAACATCTTGTACCGCCATGTTGTGGTTTATCTAGACGACATCCTCATCTTTGCTAATAATCTCGAAGATCATCGTTTCTGGGTAAAAGAGGTTCTTTCCCGTCTCCGTGTCAATCACCTCTATTGTAAATTGGAGAAGTGTGTGTTTGAAGTTAAAACCATTCCGTTTCTAGGTTACATTGTGTCCGGTTCCGGACTAGAGATGGATCCTGAGAAACTCCAAGCAATCCAGAATTGGCCTATACCCTTAAGCCTCAAAGGGGTCCAGAGGTTCTTAGGGTTCGCCAATTATTATAGAAAATTTATACGAGACTTTTCCACCATTGTGGCGCCTATCACTGCATTAACCAAGAAAGGTGCTAATCCGTCCAAGTGGTCCGAGGAAGCTACACAGGCCTTTCACCTTCTGAAGCAACGGTTCATCTCTGCACCAGTTCTGAAACAGCCCGACACCGACTCTCCTTTTATCTTAGAGGTAGATGCCTCCTCCGTTGGAGTAGGAGCAGTGTTATCCCAGAGGGCCAAAGATGGACATCTACATCCTTGCAGTTTCTTCTCCCGGAAGTTCTCCCCAGCTGAGCGCAACTATGCCATTGGCGATCAGGAGTTGCTAGCCATCAAGCTCGCTCTGGAGGAGTGGAGATACCTGTTGGAGGGAGCTTCCCACTCAATCACCATACTTACCGACCACAAAAATCTTTTATATCTTAAAGGCGCACAATGTCTGAATCCTCGTCAGGCCAGATGGGCACTTTTCTTCTCTAGGTTTGACTTTAAACTCCAGTTCTGTCCGGGTTCTCAGAATCGTAAGGCCGATGCCCTTTCCCGCTCATGGGAGCAAGAAAATGAGTCCGAGTCTGCAGACAAGCATCCTATTATTAATCCGTTGGCATTCTCCACGGTAGGGGTGGACTCTACGCCTCCACCAGGGAAAAGTTTTGTTAAGCCAGTTCTAAGGAAGAAGCTCATGCATTGGGCCCATGCTTCCCGTTTTGCTGGACATACAGGCATTCAGAAAACCCTTGAATTTATTTCTAGGTCCTACTGGTGGCCAACTCTGAAGAAGGACGTTATGGAATTTATTGCCTCCTGCCCAAAGTGTGCCCAACACAAAGTCTCCCGCCAGTCGCCTGCGGGGCAACTGGTTCCATTATCTGTTCCCCGTCGACCTTGGACCCATTTGTCGATGGACTTTGTTTCCGATCTACCTATCTGCAACAAGTTTAATACCATCTGGGTGGTAGTTGACCGGTTCACCAAGATGGCACATTTCATCCCTCTCACCGGTCTTCCGTCAGCTTCCAAGTTGGCTCAAGTGTTTATACAAGAGATCTTCCGACTTCACGGTCTTCCTGAAGAGATCATCTCGGATCGTGGAGTACAATTTGTAGCCAAATTTTGGCGAAGTTTGTGTCAAGCCCTCCAAGTCAAGTTAAAGTTTTCCACGGCTTACCATCCTCAGACCAATGGTCAAACCGAGAGGGTGAATCAGGACTTGGAGGCCTTCCTCCGTATATATGTGTCTTCCTCTCAAGATGACTGGGTTCAACTCCTTCCTTGGGCCGAGTTCAGCCACAACAATCAATACCATTCCTCATCTTCTTCTACACCATTCTTCATTAATTATGGATTCCACCCTAAAGTCCCAGAATTCCAACCGCTTCCCGCAACTTCTGTTCCAGCAGTGGATGTCACCTTGCGTCAGTTTTCAAATAACTGGAGGAACGTCCGCGCAGCCCTGCTTAAAGCCTCATTCAGGTATAAGAAGTTTGCCGATAGGAAGCGTAGAGCGGTTCCTGCTCTCAAGGTGGGTGATCGTGTGTGGCTGTCCACGAAGAATTTGAGGTTGAGAGTTCCCAGCATGAAATTTGCACCTCGGTACATCGGACCCTTCAAGATTGAACAAGTCATCAATCCTGTTGCCTACAGGTTACAGTTACCATCCTTCTTGAAAATACCCAGGACATTTCATGTTTCTTTGTTGAAACCGCTGATCCTGAATCGGTTTCATTCCGCACTTCCTCCAGCTCCCAAAGTTCAGACTCAACGGGGAGTCGAGTACGAGGTGGCCAAGATTTTGGACTCACGTTTCCGTTACGGTCAGTTACAATACCTCATTGACTGGAAGGGCTATGGTCCTGAAGAACGCTCTTGGACCAATGCCTCAGACGTCCATGCTCCTGCCTTGGTCCGAAATTTCCACGCAAAGTTTCCTTTAAAGCCTAAGAAGTGTCCTGGGGCCACTCCTAAAGGGGGGGGTGCTGTCACGATCCGGGTATCTGGACGCCATTACTTACCCTTCAGATGCCTCCTAAGGCTGGCTCAGCGTTCCAGGACCGGATCCCGCTGTTCCTGAGTTTCCACATGCAGAATGTCAGAGTGGTGATTTCATCAGCCGCGGCCTCCGCTGTGCCCGCGTGGTTAAATGTGCGCTTGTCAGTCTGGCGTCTCCTGTCTCCTGTGGCCGGCGTCGCCATTACTGTTTCAATTCTCACATGGATTACAAACCAAACTTCCCTCCAAGTGTCTGCATGGGCGCAGCCATCTTGGATTTTGTCATCTGATTATTTCCACCAATCTGCTGTCTGTATTGTTGAGTTGCATAATTGCCTAGCCAACCCCTTCCTTGCTGCAGGTATAAGTATGCTGTGCCTGAGCAAGGAAGGCGTCAGTGCTTTGGTTGTCTAACCTAGTTCCAGTTTGTCTCTCTCCTGTGGTTGTCTTCCAGGTTCCAGCTCCTGTCTCCAGACTTCTGCTATAGAGACCCGCACCAGCATTCCATCTGCGGTGTAGCCTGACTCTCCGATCCATTCTGGACTCACCTGTTTCCAGCTACAACAATCACCTGCTTCCAGCCCAGCTTCCAGCAGTGTACAGCTTCTCTTAAAGGGCCGGTGTCCTTTCTGCAGTTTACCACTCTCCACCGGTATTATTATTTCACCGCTCTCAAACAATCACCTGCTTCCAGCCCAGCTTCCAGCAGTGTATAGCTTCTCTTAAAGGGCCGGTGTCCTTTTCTGCAGTTTACCACTCTCCACCGGTATTATTATTTCACCGCTCTCAAACTCCAAACTTCATTATTATTTCATCGCTCTCAAGTTCGTTTTATTATTTAACTGGTTCCAGCCAGTATCCACTCCGTACCAACAACAGTCTGGTTCCAGCCAGTATCCACAGCAGCCGTTTTACCTTCAGCAGCCCAGCCTTTCCTGGAACATCAGCTGGTACGATCCTGGGTTCTCTCCATTGCTACAGTCAGGCCTGGTAAGGACTTTCCAACTAGAAGATTATAAGAACTGTCTCACACTACCAGTGCCTGTGGCCCTTGCCACCCTGTAGTACCCAGGAATTGTATTTATCCTCTGTTGACTTTTATGTTTCCTTTTACTGCTGCTGTGTTACGGAGTTTGTCATAATAAACATCATTGACTTTTATCCTGGTTGTCGTGGTCACGCCTTCGGGCAGTTATTCTACATGTTACTTACATGTCTAGGGGTCTGATACAACCTCCCAGGTTCCGTTACATCTCAGCCCCTACAACTGAGGCTGCCTCCCGTCAGCTCAGGCCCTCAGTTGTGACACCGCCCTTCCAACTGAATCTCCTGGACAAGTGGTTGGGATCTCATCTACATATGCACCAGAGAATACGTCTGTCGCCAAAAGCCAGGATTTCTCTTACGTCTTAGAGGATGCTGAGGACTCCGTAAGGACCATGGGGTATAGACGGGCTCCGCAGGAGACATGGGCATTATAAGGAACTTTAGATGGGTGTGCACTGGCTCCTCCCTCCATGCCCCTCCTACAGACCTCAGTTAGATCCTGTGCCCAGAGGAGACTGGGTGCATTACAGGGGAGCTCTCCTGAGTTTCTCTGAAAAATAATTTTGTTAGGTTTTTTATTTTCAGGCAGCACTGCTGGCAACAGGCTCCCTGCATCGTGGAACTGAGGAGAGAAAAGCAGACCTACTTAAATGATAGGCTCTGCTTCTTAGGCTACTGGACACCATTAGCTCCAGAGGGTCAGAACGCAGGTTTCACCCTCGCCGTTCGTCCCGGAGTCGCGTCGCCGTCCTCCTCACAGAGCCGGAAGATAGAAGCCGGGTATTAGAGAAAGAAGACTTCAAAGGCGGCAGAAGACTTTAGATCTTCGCTGAGGTAATGCGCAGTGGTAACGCTGCGCGCCATTTCTCCCACACACAACACACACTGCAGGCACGGATGGGTGCAGGGCGCAGGGGAAGGGGGGCCTGGGCAGCAATTATAAACCTCTAGGACTGGCTAATAAGTTATATAGGCTGCGGAGGCAGTAGATTATACAATCCCCCGTCAGTATTGATAATTTGAGCGGGACAAAAGCCCGCCGCTGAGGGGGCGGAGCTTGATCCCACAGCACTAACCAGCGCCATTTTCTCCACAGCACACTGCAGAGAAGCTGGCTCCCCAGACTCTCCCCTGCTGAACACGGTGACAGAGGGCAAAAAGAGGGGGGCACTTATAATTAGCGCAGTGAGTGTATATTGAGATATATATATATATATATATATATATATATAAAAGCGCAGTTTATCTGGGAATTGATTTCCAGTGTCAGTTGGCGCTGGGTGTGTGCTGGCATACTCTCTCTCTGTCTCTCCAAAGGGCCTTATTGGGGAACTGTCTCCATATAAATATATCCCAATGTGTGTGGGGGGGTGTCGGTACGCGTGTGTCGGCATGTCTGAAGCGGAAGGCTCATCTAAGGAGGAGGTGGAGCAGATGATTGTGGTGTCTCCGTCGGCAACGCCGACACCTGATTGGTTGGACATGTGGAATGTTTTAAATGCAAATGTGACTTTGTTACCTAAGAGATTAGACAAAGCAGATCCAGGGATAATACAGGGAGTCAATCAATGGCTTTGACGGTGTCACAGGGCCCCTCAGGGTCTCAAAAACGTATCCTATCCCAAATAGCAGACACTGATACCGACACTGATTCTGACTCCAGTGTCGACTACGATGATACGAGGTTACACCCAAGGGTGGCCAAAAGCATTCATTATATGATTATTGCAATAAAAGATATTTTGCATATCACAGATAACCCCTCTGTCCCTGACATGAGGGTACACATGTTTAAGGAAAAGAAACCTGAGGTAACCTTTCCCCCTTCTCATGAGCTGAATGCGTTATTTGAAAAGGCTTGGGAATCTCCAGACAAGAAACTGCAGATTCCCAAAAGAATGCTTATGGCATATCTTTTCCCTGCACAGGATAGGGTACGATGGGAATCCTCGCCCAGGGTGGACAAGGCTTTAACGCGCTTATCCAAGAAGGTGGCGCTACCGTCTCCAGACACGGCAGCCCTCAAGGATCCTGCGGATCGCAGACAGGAAACGACTTTAAAATCAATATATATACATACGGGTGCTATACTCAGACCGGCAATAGCATCGGCTAGGGTTTGTAGCGCAGTAGCAGCTTGGACAGATACCTTGTCAGCTGATATTGATACCCTAGATAGGGATACCATTTTATTGACCTTAGGTCACATTAAAGACGCAGTCTTATATATGAGAGACGCTCAGGGAGACGTTGGGCTGCTAGGTTCGAGAGCCAACGCCATGGCGATTTCTGCTAGGCGAGCACTGTGGACACGCCAATGGACGGGTGATGCCGACTCAAAAAGGCATATGGAAGATTTGCCTTACAAGGGTGAGGTGTTATTTGGGGAAGGTCTCACGGACCTGGTTTCCACCGCTACCGCGGGTAAATCTACCATTTTGCCTTATGTTCCCCCACAGCAAAAGAAAACACCACAGTATCAAATGCAGTCCTTTCGGTCGCATAAGTCCAGAAGAGGTCGGGGATCTTCCTTCCTCACCAGAGGTAAGGGTAGAGGGAAAAGAATGCCTGCTACGGCTAGTTCCCAGGAACAAAAGTCCTCCCTGGCTTCTACTAAATCCACCGCATGACGCTGGGGCTCCACCGAGGGAGTCCGCGCCGGTGGGGGCACGTCTTCGACTTTTCAGCCACGTCTGGGTTCAGTCGGACGTGGATCCTTGGGCGATGAAAATTGTATCCCAAGGCTACAAGCTAGAATTCGAAGACGTGCTTCCTCGCCGATTCTTCAAATCGGCTTTACCAGCTTCTCCCCCAGAGAGGGAGATAGTTTTAACTGCAATTCAAAAGCTGTGTCAACAGCAAGTGATTATCAAGGTTCCCCTAATTCAACAGGGAAAGGGGTACTATTCAACCCTGTTTGTGGTCCCGAAACCGGATGGCTCGGTCAGACCCATTCTAAATTTAAAATCCCTAAACCTGTAGTTAAAAAGGTTCAAGTTCAAGATGGAATCGCTCAGGGCGGTTATCTCCATCCTGGAAGGGGGGGATTTTATGGTGTCGCTGGACATAAAGGATGCATACCTTCACGTCCCCGTATATCCTCCTCATCAGGCATACCTGAGATTCGCTGTACAGGACTGTCATTACCAGTTTCAGACGTTGCCGTTTGGGCTTTCCACGGCCCGAGGGTTTTCACCAAAGTAATGGCGGAAATGATGGTGCTCCTGCGCAGGCAAGGAGTCACAATTATCCCGTACTTGGACGATCTCCTGATAAAAGCGAGATCAAAGGAACAGTTGCAGAAATGCGTGTCGCTCTCCCTGAGAGTACTGCAACAGCATGGCTGGATTCTAAATCTACCAAAGTCACAGTTAGTTCCTACGACTCGGCTGTCGTTCTTAGGCATGATTCTGGACACAGAATAAAAGAGGGTTTTTCTCCCGATGGAAAAAGCCCAGGAACTCCAGAACATGGTCAGAGACCTGTTAAAACCGAAGAGAGTGTCAATACATCAATGCACTCGAGTACTGGGGAAAATGGTGGCGACCTACGAGGCCATTACATTCGGCAGGTTTCATGCGAGGACTTTTCAGTGGGACCTTCTGGACAAGTGGTCCGGGTCCCATCTTCAAATACATCAGAAAATAACCCTGTCCCCCAGGGCCAGGGTGTCTCTCCTGTGGTGGCAGCAGAGTACTCACCTTCTAGAGGGTCGCAGGTTCGGCATTCAAGACTGGGTACTGGTGACCACGGGCGCGAGCCTCCGAGGATGGGGAGCAGTCACACAGGGAAGGAATTTTCAGGGACTATGGTCAAGCCAAGAGGCTTGTCTACACATCAACATACTGGAATTAAGGGCCATATGCAATGGCCTACGACAAGCGGAGAATCTTCTTCGCGACCTACCGGTTCTGATTCAATCAGACAACGTCACAGCCGTGGCTCATGTAAACCACCAAGGCGGGACGAGGAGCAGAGTGGCAATGGCGGAAGCCACCAGGATTCTGTGCTGGGCAGAAAATCACGTAAGCGCTCTGTCAGCTGTATTCATTCCGGGAGTGGACAACTGGGAAGCAGACTTCTTCAGCAGACACGATCTCCATCCAGGAGAGTGGGGACTTTATCAAGAAGTTTTTGCAGAGATACCAAGTCTTTGGGGACTTCCTCAAATAGACATGATGGCGTCACGCCTCAACAAGAAGCTTCGGAGGTATTGTGCCAGGTCAAGGGACCCTCAGGCAGTGGCGGTGGACGCTCTGGTGACACCATGGGTGTTTCAGTCGGTCTATGTGTTCCCTCCTCTTCCTCTCATCTCAAAAATATTGAGAATCATAAGACGAAAAAGAGTACAGACAATACTCATTGTTCCAGATTGGCCTCGAAGAGCCTGGTATTCAGATCTTCAGGAGATGCTCACAGAAGATCCATGGCCTCTTCCTCTCAGGGAGGACCTGTTGCAGCAGGGGCCCTGCGTGTTCCAAGACTTACCGCGGTTACGTTTGACGGCATGGCGGTTGAACACCGTATCCTAGCTGGGAAGGGTATTCCGGAGGAAGTCATCTCTACTCTGATAAAGGCTAGGAAGGAGGTGACGGCGAAACATTATCACCGTATTTGGAGGAAATATGTATCTTGGTGTGAAGCCAAGAATGCTCCTTCGGAAGATTTCCACTTGGGCCATTTTCTCCACTTTCTACAGACAGGAGTGGATATGGGCCTAAAGTTAGGCTCCATTAAGGTACAGATTTCGGCCCTATTTATATTCTTCCAGAAGGAATTGGCTTCTCTCCCAGAAGTCCAGACTTTTGTAAAGGGAGTGCTACTCATCCAGCCTCCTTTTGTGCCCCCAGTGGCACCATGGGACCTTAACGTGGTGTTACAGTTCCTAAAATCTCACTGGTTTGAGCCTCTTCAAACAGTTGAATTAAAATTTCTCACTTGGAAGGTGGTCATGTTGTTGGCCTTGGCATCTGCAAGGTGGGTGTCCGAATTGGCGGCCTTGTCTCATTTTCCATGTGGATAGAGCTGAGTTGAGGACTCGTCCTCAATTTTTGCCTAAGGTGGTGTCATCATTTCATATGAACCAACCTATTGTGGTGCCTGTGGCTACGGGAGACTTGGAGGATTCCAAGTCCCTTGATGTAGTCAGGGCCTTAAAAATTTACGTAGCCAGGACGGCTTGGATTAGGAAAACAGAGGCACTGTTTGTACTGTATGCAGCCAACAAGGTTGGCGCTCCTGCTTCTAAGCAGACTATTGCTCGCTGGATCTGTAACACGATTCAGCAGGCTCATTCTACGGCTGGATTGCTGTTACCAAATTCGGTAAAGGCCCATTCCACTAGGAAGGTGGGCTCTTCCTGGGCGGCTGCCCGGGCGTCTCGGCATTACAGCTTTGCCGAGCGGCGACTTGGTCGGGTTCAAACACTTTTGCAAAATTCTACAAGTTTGATACCTTGGCTGAGGAGGACCTCATGTTTGCTCAATCCGTGCTGCAGAGTCATCCGCACTCTCCTGCCCGGTCTGGAGCTTTGGTATAATCCCCACGGTCCTTACGGAGTCCCCAGCATCCTCTAGGACGTAAGAGAAAATAAGATTTTAAACCTACCGGTAAATCTTTTTCTCCTAGTCCGTAGAGGATGCTGGACGCCCGTCCCAGTGCGGACATATTTCTACATGACTTGTATATAGTTGTTGCTTACATAAGGGTTATGTTACAGTTAAGATCAGTCGTTGGCTGATACTGTTTTGTTCATACTGTTAACTGGTTGCGTATATTCCAGGTTATACGGTGTGGATGGTGTGGGCTGGTATGAATCTTGCCCTTAGATTAACAAAATCCTTTCCTCGTACTGTCCGTCTCCTCTGGGCACAGTTTCTCTAACTGAGGTCTGGAGGAGGGGCATGGAGGGAGGAGCCAGTGCACACCCATCTAAAGTTCTTTATAGTGCCCATGTCTCCTGCGGAGCCCGTCTATACCCCATGGTCCTTACGGAGTCCCCAGCATCTGTAAACTGGATAAATAGGTTGCACTGTCATCCTCTAATTACATTTAGATTCAATTATATATGGATATGTGTCCTTTCCCCTTTATTTCAATAATGTATATGTATAGATACTTTAAATATAGTATATAGGGAGGTGCTCCTGGGAATGGCGTATACGTACAAAACAAGGCAGAAAAAAGTATTCCCCGTTACGGGCACACACGGACTTATATCTTTACTAATAGTCAAATACCCTTACGATCTGCAGCCTCCCTTTGTGCCGCCTACGGCACCATGGGATCTTAATGTGGTGCTGCAGTTTCTCCAATCGGATTGGTTTGAGCCTCCACAGGAGGTTGAGGTCAAGTTTCTCACATGGAAGGCTGTCACTTTGTTGGCCTTAGCTTCTGCTAGACGTGTATTGGAGTTGGGGGCTTTGTTTTGTAAGAGCCCCTACTTGATCTTCCATGAAGATAGAGCTGAGCTCCGGACACGTCAGCAGTTCCTTCCAAAGGTTGTGTCGGCATTTCATATCAATGCACATTTATTGGCAAGCTGCTCAATCAGATTGTGATGTCACTCAGGTGCTAAAAGGGAGGGGTAATTCTGTGTAAGAAAAAACATTTTGTTATCCCTAATGCACACTGACTGAAAAATAATACTACATAATAATCAGATAATACGGAGATCTTAGTTGCGTATATATCTGCAGATATAGGGTTAAGCCCCCAGGCCGATCGGCAAGGCGTCTCCATCACTGGGGGTCCCTAATACTAGGTATGCGTCCGAGGTGCAGGACCCCATCACGTCGGCACAGGTCGGCTACCTCAGGTCAGCACAAAGGTGAAAATTAATAAGGGTTAATAAGAAGCACATAAGTGCTATGTAAGTGAAGTGTGATTAATATAATACAAAAATACATACAAAGTGATAGGGAAAATCATAAGTATTAATAAAGTGTTAGGGTGTGTCGACTTGAACCAGCCCAGCCATACCGACATAGGGGCCACCGCACCCCACACCCAACCCATAAATAATTACACATATGTCTGGGTCTGAATGCCCAGTGTAAGGCCACATGATAATGGCTCCTACAGCATCTGAAAGCCAGCTTACCTGGAGACATCCCTAGCTTCTCCAATGGCACTCTGGAGTCAGCAATCCCTCCTAATGCTGACCCATCCATGCCTCTCTAACTATAATGCACATTTATTGGCAAGCTGCTCAATCAGATTGTGATGTCACTCAGGTGCTAAAAGGGAGGGGGTTGAGGTCAAGTTTCTCACATGGAAGTCTGTCACTTTGTTGGCCTTAGCTTCTGCTAGACGTGTGTCAGAGCTGGGGGCTTTGTCTTGTAAGAGCCCTACTTGATCTTCCATGAAGATAGAGCTGAGCTCCGAACACGTCAGCAGTTCCTTCCGAAGGTTGTGTCGGTATTTCATATCAACCAACCTATTGTGGTGCCAGTTGCTACTGACTCCTCATTTTCATCAATGGATGTTGTAAGGGCTCTGTAAATCTATGTGAAGAGGACTACTCGTCACAGAAAATCGGACTCGCTGTTTGTCCTGTATGATCCCAAGAAACTTGGGTGTCCTGCTTCTAAGCAGACGATCTCTCGCTGGATCAGGTTCACTATCCAGCATGTGTATTCTACGGCAGGATTGCCGTGTTCTACGCATAGGCGTGCGCAGCACATTTTATTAGGGGGTGCACCATCGGAGGGGTGTGTCTACCACCATCTATTGAAGGTCAACTCAATATAAAATATCCACACTTGTACCAATCCTAATAAAGCAGATACATTGTCAGATGTTGTGGTGTGCACCAAACAAACACCACTGATGGCACTCACTGCAATTACACTGCTCCTCCTCAGCCTGGTCTGGCTCCCCCTCTCTTTCCCCTGCAAGCTGCAGCAGCTTACTTACAAGTCAGTCACTCACTGACAGTCGCAGACTAGTACTGCTGCTGCTGGAAAAACGAGTGATGTGTCAATGCTGCTGCCAGCCGCCTGCCAGCAGGGCCGGCCCGCCCGTTACGCGGGTTGCGCATAAGAGTAAGGTGCCACACTGTGGAGGGCGCCGGCAGCGTAGACCACGCTGCTGTATACCGCCGCCAGCTTCTATGCTGTTTTTGGGCTCTTCGCGGATGGAGTTCAATGGAGGTGCCCCCGGATGCTGAGGTGGCCAAGGTGCGGAGGAGAGGGAGCTGCGCTGCCTAAGGGGAAGCCAGAGGCGGCGGCGGTACTTGTGAGGCCGGGACCTGGGTGCCTGAGGCGGAGTCAGATGGAGCGCAGTGGAGGGAGCTGCTGGACGGTGTTGGTAGAGGCAGGCTGCCTCTACCAACACCGTCCAGCAGCTCCCTCCACTGCGCTCCATCTGACTCAGGCAGCCAGGGCCGGATTATAGGCAGGTTCGGAAGGCGCGGTCATCCAGGGGCCCCCACACTGTGGCAAATACTGCCCTGGCCGACCCACTCTGCCCCTACCCGGCCAGCCCCCGGGAGCAGGGCACTGCAGAGCCGCGATTCACGGGTGTAAAGGGGGCGGGGCCTAATGCCATGAATGCCTGCCCCCATCAGAGACCTGTGGCGTGCTGATACCTAGCCAGGTAGTGTCTATCCAAGTCCCTTCCTCCCTACCCCTCTCTCTCTCTCCTTGCATTGCTGTCTTTTGCCCTTTCTTTGACTCAACCTCTCTCTCTCCCTGATGCGCTCTCTCTATCTCGCTCGGCCTAATGCACCACACTACCAATTGTGCTCCAGCCTTCAGGTCTGTCCCTCTTTTTGCTGTAGCATCTGATGGTGGCACTGTATGGCCATCTCTTCACTGCAAAAACTTTCCTGAGCTGGTTAATCCCAGCTACTGCAATGACTGTTGGCAATAGTGATGTAATAGGTTCTGCTTGAGGTGTCTCCTTAACTGTGCATACTGACCAGGGGTTAAAGTGAGCAGGAACGGGGCGGAACTGCGTTCCGTCAGTTCCCCTTGGAGAAGGAACGCAGTTCCGCCTCCTCCGGCTCACCTAACCCGATGTGTGGCCGGCGCTGCAGGGAGATGCCGGGCGCCCGCTGAGATTGTGTTACCAACGGCGCCCGGCTTTCTCTCCACAGCGCCAGCCAGAGGCAGGAGCTCACTACTGATCTCCGGCTTCCGGCGCTGTCACTGTGCGCTATGGGAGAGACGTCATGACGTCTCTCCCATAGTGCCGAGGAGCGGACGCCCATAGGACTGCAGCGGCTGGACACGGGAGTGGGGCTTTGTTAGTATTGTGATTTTTTTTTTTTTAATTCCTTTCTGTAGCGGCGCATCTACTGGAGGGGCATTACTACTGAGGGGCATCTACTGGGCGCAATGTGTGTAACGTGCTCTACCTGGTGCAATCTGTGTAACGTGATCTACCTGGTGCAATTTGTGTAACGTGCTCTACCTGGTGCAATTTGTGTAACGTGCTCTACCTGGTGCAATTTGTGTAACGTGCTCTACCTGGTGCAATGTGTGTAACGTGTTCTACCTGGTGCAATGTGTGTAACGTGCTCTACCTGGTGCAATGTGTGTAACGTGCTCTACCTGGTGCAATGTGTGTAACGTGCTCTACCTGGTGCAATGTGTGTAACGTGCTCTACCTGGTGCAATGTGTGTAACGTGCTCTACCTGGTGCAATGTGTGTAACGTGCTCTACCTGGTGCAATGTGTGTAACGTGCTCTACCTGGTGCAATGTGTGTAACGTGCTCTACCTGGTGCAATGTGTGCAACATGCTCTACCTGGTGCAATGTGTGTAACGTGCTCTACCTGGTGCAATATGTGTAACGTGCTCTACCTGGTGCAATGCGTATAACATGCTCTACCTGTGTGGTGTAATGTGAATTGGTACTATTATGTGGCCATGCTCTTTCCCCATGAAGCCACGCCCCTACATTTTTGGTGCGCGCCTTCGGCGCGCACTGTCCTTGTACTCAGATATGGGAGGGGGGTACCAATTTACTTTCTGCCAAAGGGCACCAAAATGTCTAGTTACAGCTCTGGTGCAGTGTCCTGCATGCTACACAGCCCAGCAGCACTGTCATCCCCATCCCCCCACCTTGCAACAGTTTTGTAGTGTCCAAGTCAAGTCTGTTTTTATATTTGAATAATTAATAAGATTAATATGAACCTTCATTCCAATGGGACCCAGAAAAGGACAGATAGGACCCCAATTTTCAAAAGTTAGATTAATTAGTTAGATTAATTAGAAAACACTTTATTTAACGGTTTTGCCCTTTAAGTTTTAACTTTATGGTAGGCAGTTGATTTCACCCATATTTCGCTTAATGCGCCTTAAGCTTTTGTGTGTGTAATATTTTCCATCAACCATGGGGGTTGGGGGCACCAAAATCTATATTCGCTTACCAAAAAATTTAGGCTTGGGCCGGCCCTGCCTGCCAGTATTGAATTTGTCTTCCTAAGAGGAACGCTGGCTGCATGCTGCTCCTCATCAGTGGCTGGTGTTGGCATAGCATAGAAGGAGAGAGGTGGGCATGTGGCAGGTGGGCGTGCGAGCAGCATGACGTAATCACATCACATCATGCTGTTTTTGTACATTGAGGTGGAGCCGGGAGTTTGAAAGCCAGTGGCAGTGGCACCATTGATTAATCCAGGCGTCCAGCCAGTAATGCAGTCCTGACAGGGTGCAGCGCAGAGGGGACAGTAATCAGCCTGCTCGGTGATCGCTACATCAGGCATGTGAGATCGGGGTGCTGGACATTAGGGGGTGCCTGTGCGCACCAGGCACCCCCCCCCCCCCCTGCGCACACCTATGGTTCTACGTCTGTTAAGATTCACTCTACTCATAAGGTGGGTTCTTCCTGGGCGGCTGCCCGGGGTGTCTCGGCTTTACAGCTTTGCCGAGCGGCTACTGGGTCGCGGTCGAACATGTTTGCAAAGTTCTACAAGTTCGATACCTTGGCCACTGGGGACCTGAAATTTTGTCAATCAGTTCTGCAGGAACCTCTGCGCTCTCCCTCCCGTTCTGGGAGCTTTGGTACATCCCCATGATACTAATGTGGACCCCAGCATCCTCTAGGACGTAAGAGAAAATAGGATTTTAATTACCTACCGGTAAATCCTTTTCTCGTAGTCCGTAGAGGATGCTGGGCGCCCGCCCAGTGCTTCGTGATCCTGCAGTGGTTACTTAGCTCAGTACTGCTTAGTTATTGGTTTAGTACTGTTTTGTTACTTGGTTAAGTAATATTGTTCAGCCGTTGCTGATGTTTCAAGCTAGTTAGCTTGGTTTGCCTTGTATGTGTGAGCTGGTGTGAATCTCGCCACTATCTGTGTAAAATCCTTCTCTCGAAGTTGTCCATCTCCTCGGGCACAGTTTCTAGACTGAGTCTGGTAGGAGGGGCATAGAGGGAGGAGCCAGCCCACACTCTCAAACTCTTAAAGTGCCAGTGGCTCCTTGTGGACCCATCTATACCCCATGGTACTAATGTGGACCCCAGCATCCTCTACGGACTACGAGAAAAGGATTTACCGGTAGGTAATTAAAATCCTATTTTTGCTGTGTCTTGTGTAAGATACTGTCGTATTTTGGATATGTTTCTTAGATGTATGTGATTTTGAGACAGATTGAATGTGGGGAACAAAGTACAGTTCTGAGTCAAGTATGACACCTAGGCAGCGAGCTTGTGGGGTAGGTATGATTGCTGAGTTATCAACAGTGATAGAGATGTCAGGTGTCTCCTTAACTGTGCATACTGACCAGGGGTTAAAGTGAGCAGGAACGGGGCGGAACTGCGTTCCGTCAGTTCCCATTGGAGAAGGAACGCAGTTCCGCCTCCTCCGGCTCACCTAACCCGATGTGTGGCCGGCGCTGCAGGGAGATGCCGGGCGCCCGCTGAGATTGTGTTACCAACGGCGCCCGGCTTTCTCTCCACAGCGCCAGCCAGAGGCAGGAGCTCACTACTGATCTCCGGCTTCCGGCGCTGTCACTGTGCGCTATGGGAGAGACGTCATGACGTCTCTCCCATAGTGCCGAGGAGCGGACGCCCATAGGACTGCAGCGGCTGGACACGGGAGTGGGGCTTTGTTAGTATTGTGATTTTTTTTTTTTTTTATTCCTTTCTGTAGCGGCGCATCTACTGGAGGGGCATTACTACTGAGGGGCATCTACTGGGCGCAATGTGTGTAACGTGCTCTACCTGGTGCAATCTGTGTAACGTGATCTACCTGGTGCAATTTGTGTAACGTGCTCTACCTGGTGCAATTTGTGTAACGTGCTCTACCTGGTGCAATGTGTGTAACGTGTTCTACCTGGTGCAATGTGTGTAACGTGCTCTACCTGGTGCAATGTGTGTAACGTGCTCTACCTGGTGCAATGTGTGTAACGTGCTCTACCTGGTGCAATGTGTGTAACGTGCTCTACCTGGTGCAATGTGTGTAACGTGCTCTACCTGGTGCAATGTGTGTAACGTGCTCTACCTGGTGCAGTGTGTGTAACGTGCTCTACCTGGTGCAATGTGTGTAACGTGCTCTACCTGGTGCAATGTGTGTAACGTGCTCTACCTGGTGCAATGTGTGCAACATGCTCTACCTGGTGCAATGTGTGTAACGTGCTCTACCTGGTGCAATGTGTGTAACGTGCTCTACCTGGTGCAATGTGTGCAACATGCTCTACCTGGTGCAATGTGTGTAACGTGCTCTACCTGGTGCAATATGTGTAACGTGCTCTACCTGGTGCAATGCGTATAACATGCTCTACCTGTGTGGTGTAATGTGAATTGGTACTATTATGTGGCCATGCTCTTTCCCCATGAAGCCACGCCCCTACATTTTTGGTGCGCGCCTTCGGCGCGCACTGTCCTTGTACTCAGATATGGGAGGGGGGCACCAATTTACTTTCTGCTAAAGGGCACCAAAATGTCTAGTTACAGCTCTGGTGCAGTGTCCTGCATGCTACACAGCCCAGCAGCACTGTCACCCCCATCCCCCCACCTTGCAACAGTTTTGTAGTGTCCAAGTCAAGTCTGTTTTTATATTTGAATAATTAATAAGATTAATATGAACCTTCATTCCAATGGGACCCAGAAAAGGACAGATAGGACCCCAATTTTCAAAAGTTAGATTAATTAGTTAGATTAATTAGAAAACACTTCTGTGTAAAATCCTTCTCTCGAAGTTGTCCATCTCCTTGAGCACAGTTTCTAGACTGAGTCTGGTAGGAGGGGCATAGAGGGAGGAGCCAGCCCACACTCTCAAACTCTTAAAGTGCCAGTGGCTCCTTGTGGACCCATCTATACCCCATGGTACTAATGTGGACCCCAGCATCCTCTACGGACTACGAGAAAAGGATTTACCGGTAGGTAATTAAAATCCTATTTTTGCTGTGTCTTGTGTAAGATACTGTTGTATTTTGGATATGTTTCTTAGATGTATGTGATTTTGAGACAGATTGAATGTGGGGAACAAAGTACAGTTCTGAGTCAAGTATGACACCTAGGCAGCGAGCTTGTGGGGTAGGTATGATTGCTGAGTTATCAACAGTGATAGAGATGCCAGGTTGGTAACTACTATTGGCCGGTGGAAATATAATTAATTCTATTTTGGAAATATTACGTTTGAGGTGGCGAGATGTCATCCAAGATGAAATGGCAGAAAGGCATTCAGTGACACGGCCCAATACAGATGGTGACAAATCTGGGGAGGATAGGTAGATTTGAGTATCATCCGCAGTTAGGAGCTGGTTGGTTGGTACTTTATCACCGTGCAATTAAACCCTCTCCAATGCTTGATAAATCTGGGCCCTCCTCCTGTCTGTCTCTTCATTCATATCTGGTATGACAGTAAGCTAGTATACCTTAGTGTCTGTGGGGAGATATTTTACATTCTGCAGAGGCTGCTATCACAACTGCCTATCACCTCTGAGGAGGCAGGAATGCTTCACGCTATATTACTACTCAGTTTATGTCAGCCGACCCCATACATTGCCGGTAGAGGAACGCTGTGAATAAATAGTCCCTTTAATTGCCATTAAACAAGTCCATTTACCTATTAGTGTGTTATTTGCGCCGATTTTTAAAAGGGGTCATGAAAAGGGTACAAATTCTCCAGAATATTGGCCATGACATGCAGCGGAAACGCTTGCACAGGGCACAGCTTGCCGAGAGAAGCCGAAAATCTGGCCAGCGAGTCGCTACGTATTTCGGACACAAATTCATCTGTGCATTATACTAATAGAGATTTTATTGGCCACCTACTGCACGAAGCATTTAAGGTTGTCATATACATAAGCTGGCCCGCATTCCTCCAGTAGAATGCAGACAGCGAGCAGTGAGGGATCTGTGTGAGCTGTCACTCCTCAGCAAATCTCTGTGAGAGCGTCACATAATCTGGGCCCATGGAATGTTCATGCTCTGCTGACACTTGCTTCAGCTCAGCCAAATAGAAAATCCAACCGGAGACTTATCTAAGGTGAAAGCGCAGTCTTTCTGGCTTCCAGTGAAAGCACTGCTATAGTGTAACTTAAGTGTCTTGGAAAAGCGGCTGAACAAAAGGAGGAAAAATGTCATTTCCCTGCAGTGACTCAATTTTTTGGATTTGTCTGTTAACTGTTCCCACGCCATTGATCACTTCTATCCTATCTGAGTCAGGATGTTTGTTGTAGCACAATTTCTCATAAGTTCTCTCCTAGGACGTCTAAAAAACACCCAATTTGTGGGTGGCTCTACCGGACGCCTGGAAATGTGGGCAAGTCTCCCGAAGGGAGCTCAGGGCAGGGACGTGCAGTCAGGGGAGGCAGGGGAGGCTGTGATTAATTATTAAAATCATACAAAGAAGATACTTATGACACATAGTCTGTGTCATAAGTATCTTCTTTATTTAATTGTAATAATTTGATGCGTGTTAATGACTTTGGGAGGCACTGATAGCAGTGCCGTGGATAATGGGAACGAGGGCAGAGCGGGCGGCGGGGCCAAACACTGGGCTGTAAAAGCCCATTGAAACAGAGCGGGACAGCGGCACTGAAACAAGTGCCTCGCTGACAGGGACACCACCCCCATGTCAGCGAGGCACCTGTAATTGGGCAGCGGATCCAGTGCTGGATCCGCTGCCCAATCACCAACACGACGCTGGAGGGGGAAGAGGCGGCGGGACACGGCGGCTGTGACTGGCGTTGGAGCGACGGGCCTGAAGCAGGAGTGAGGGGTGAGTTCTATGTTTGTATGTGTGTGTTGTCTTGCAGCAGTCCCCGTAGTGCTCACCTCTCCTCCTGGCCCTCCAGCCGCTGCCGCCTCCTTCCTGCCTGCGGCACTGTGACTTGTGTTGCCAGGCGCGTGCCGTTACTAAGCAACGGGCCGGGAGCTGTCTGTGAGTGAGAGTAAGGCCGGGTCTCTCTCTCTCTCTCTCTCTTGTAAGTATTTATTTGCATTCTTGTTCCAGGTGCCTGGTTCCTATTGGATTCTACTGGACAAGTGGACGTGACCGGCGTGGGATGTAGGTAAGTAATCTCTCTCTTATTTTTACAGGAACCACCTATTGGATTCTACTGGACAAGTGGACGTGACCGGCGTGGGATGTAGGTAAGTAATCTGTCTCTCATTTTTGCAGGTACCCCTATTGGATTCTACTGGACAAGTGGACGTGACCGGCGTGGGATGTAGGTAAGTAATTTGTCTCTCATTTTTGCAGGTACCCCTATTGGATTCTACTGGACAAGTGGACGTGACCGGCGTGGGATGTAGGTAAGTATGTGTGAGTGTGTAAGTGTGTTTTTAATAAACTTTTACTGTCACGGTGTGTGAGTTGTGTTTTTATTTGGGTATTTTTGTTGTTGTAGAACTACAGGTACCAGCGGGCCCATTATTTCCCCGCATGCTGGTACTTGAGGTTCTCCAAGTACCAGCAAGCAGGGGAGGCTTGCTGGGCCCTTTAGTTCCACAACAAAAAAACAATACTCTTTTTTTTACACACTTATGGCTATCAGCCTGGCACCCACCGCCTAGGGGTGCTGGGGACAGCCTCGGGCTTCACCCCTGGCCCTTGGGTGCCTGGAGGGGGGGATCCCTTCATTTAAGGGGTGACTAGTTGGGGGGGGGGTAATGCCACGGCCGCAGGGACCTACGTAAATGTGTCCCCTGGCTGTGGCATTATGTCCCTGGCTAGTAGAGCCCGGTGCTGGTTTCAAAAATACGGGGGACCCCTACGTCTTTTGTCCTCCGTATTTTTTGGAACCAGGACCGGACTAAGAGCCCGGTGCTGGTTGTCTAAATACGGGGGATCCCCTGTCCAATTTTTCCACAGTATTTAAACAATCAGGACCGGCTCAAAGAGCCCGAGGCTGGTTACACTTAGGAGGGGGGACCTCACGCATTTTTTTTTTAACCCATTCAGACCCTTTTCCATTAAGTTAATGGAAGCCCTGGACAACAAAATTGCATTCATGTCCTCCCACTCCCTTCCCAGTCCTAAACACTAATTTTTTTTCTATAAAAATGTACAATATATCACAAGTATGATGAGCAGGCAGGCAGCGGGCATTGGCGGCATCGGACTGAGATGCAAATTAGTTGCGGAGGGCTGGGTCAGTTGATGGTGGGTGAGTTTGTAAGCCATTGGCGGTGGCACAGGGCATCGACTCAGGGTCAGTAGCAGGCATTTACTCGGCGGCGGTAGGGGTCATCGGCAGATTCGGTGGACATTATGGCTGTAGTGCCTCACCAGCCAATGACCTCACCGCAAGCCACTGGCTCAGGGCCGCCAGTAATGGAGGCATTGTATAGCAGGGGCTGTGCCACAGTGACATGATTGATGCCAATCTCCCATACTGCCCTCTTGATAGTGCCACGCCTCCCTACATCGCTGCCCCTACTGGTCACTCTCAGAGGAGGGCCTGGAAAGTCTGCATCTAAGGCAGTGGTTCCCAAATGTTTTTGAATTATGGTGCACTAGAATACTAGAATTGTTATCACGGCACCCCTAGGGCAAAAGTTTCTTATTCAGACATTTAGAAGGAAATATTGAATTAAGTAATTTGTATTTATATGTCATTTTTAGGTTCAATTGTGTGGTTCGGGTCAAGGTTGCTTCTGTTTATCCTCATACGTATTTTATGATTGACACCCACCAGCAATGGTTTTGCCTATTACATTGACCATACATAATTTGAATTGGTATTGGACCATCAATCCAAGACACCTCTACAAGTGTCCCGAGGCACCCCGGGGTGCCTAGGAACACAGTTTGAGAACCACTAATATAAGGCATTGGTACCTCAAAACACTGGGGACATGGATTTGATTTTGACAAGAGCCCATTTGTGAGGGAGTTTGTATGTTCTTTCCATATTCATATGGATTTTTCCTGTAGCGAAAATTCATATAATTAATTTGGTCTTGATTTTTAGTACTTCTGTTAAAATTACTATGGCCAATAATTTTTTCTGCCCATTCATCAATAGAGGCTAACACGTTGAATGTTCTCGAATGGTTTTATAATTGCTGCCTCCTGTGATATTAAATAATGGTCTATCACAAACTTATATAGTGGTGTCTAGGCAGATTTATCATAAATTAAGGGATCTATTTATCAACAAGTTATAAACCTAGTTGTGAATGATAAAACTTTTGCTTATGATAAATGGTGCTACAAAAAAAGGACCGTTAGGAGCTGATTGGCTGGAGCACCTTTTATCATATGCATCAAGTTTTATCATTCACAACAATTTTTAACACTTGGCCCCTGTATACTGGCCATCCAGGACAGCATAGGAGTTCCAGGTCCACATTGGGGTTAAATGTAGACTCCAGGTTCAGCACAGAGGAAAAGTGAGAGTCTGGAATTGTTCCAGTTGTTTACAGGGGTTGGGTATAGGATCCCAGCGCTTGGGATTCCGGCACTTAGGATATGCAAATTAGCCCAGGAATGATGTTGTTTGTGGGTAATACAGCGCATGTGACCTGTTTCGGCCAATAGTATAATGGTGTCAACTTTTGATCGATTTTTGCCGAGTAGTTCATTTTAAAATTGAACTCAAAATCGACTTTTAGTAAATGAACTATTTGGAATAGAAACACTGTAGTGGATTTTGTGGGGATGCTGGCAGTGGCGCAGAGAACTCCTGCTCCTGTAGTTTTCATTATTTCTCTGACGTCCTAGTGGATGCTGGGACTTCCGTAAGGACCATGGGGAATAGCGGCTCCGCAGGAGACTGGGCACAAAAGTAAAAGCTTTAGACTAGCTGGTGTGCACTGGCTCCTCCCCCTATGACCCTCCTCCAAGCCTCAGTTAGATTTTTGTGCCCGAACGAGAAGGGTGCATGCTAGGTGGCTCTCCTGAGCTGCTTAGAAGTAAAAGTTTAAATAGGTTTTTTATTTTCAGTGAGTACTGCTGGCAACAGGCTCACTGCATCGTGGGACTAAGGGGAGAAGAAGCGAACTCACCTGCGTGCAGAGTGGATTGGGCTTCTTGGCTACTGGACATTAGCTCCAGAGGGACGATCACAGGTTCAGCCTGGATGGGTCCCGGAGCCGCGCCGCCGGCCCCCTTACAGAGCCAGAAGAGCGAAGAGGTCCGGAGAAAGCGGCGGCAGAAGACGTTCCTGTCTTCAAATAAGGTAGCGCACAGCACTGCAGCTGTGCGCCATTGCTCTCAGCACACTTCACACTCCGGTCACTGAGGGTGCAGGGCGCTGGGGGGGAGCGCCCTGAGACGCAATAAAACACTATAAAAACCTTATATGGCTAAAGAAATGCATCACATATAGCTCCTAGGCTATATGGATGCATTTAACCCCTACCAGTTTTCCTGAAAAAAGCGGGAGAAAAGGCCGCCGAGAAGGGGGCGGAGCCTATCTCCTCAGCACACAAGCGCCATTTTCCCTCACAGCTCCGCTGGAAGGACGGCTCCCTGACTCTCCCCTGCAGTCCTGCTACAAGAATCAGGGTAAAACAAGAGAGGGGGGGCACTATTGGCAGCTAATATATAATACAGCAGCTATAACAGGGAGTAACACTTATATAAGGTTATCCCTGCATATATATAGCGCTCTGGTGTGTGCTGGCAAACTCTCCCTCTGTCTCCCCAAAGGGCTAGTGGGGTCCTGTCCTCTATCAGAGCATTCCCTGTGTGTGTGCTGGGTGTCGGTACGATTGTGTCGACATGTATGAGGAGGAAAATGATGTGGAAGCAGAGCAATTGCCTGTGTTAGTGATGTCACCCCCTAGGGAGTCGACACCTGACTGGATGGTCGTATTTAAAGAATTACGTGACAATGTCAGCACTTTGCAAAAAACTGTTGACGACATGAGACAGCCGGCAAATCAGTTAATGCCTGTTCAGGCGTCTCAGACACCGTCAGGGGCGCTAAAACGCCCGTTACCTCAGATGGTCGACACAGACCCAGACACGGATACTGAATCCAGTGTCGACGGTGAGGAGACAAACGTAATGTCCAGTAGGGCCACACGTTACATGATCACGGCAATGAAGGAGGCATTGAACATTTCTGACACTACAAGTACCACAAAAAAGTGTATTATGTGGGGTGTGAAAAAACTACCAGTAGTTTTTCCTGAATCAGAGGAATTAAATGAGGTGTGTGATAAAGCGTGGGTTTCCCCCGATAAAAAACTGCTGATTTCTAACAAATTATTGGCACTATACCCTTTCCCGCCAGAGGTTAGGGCACGTTGGGAAACACCCCCTAGGGTAGATAAGGCGCTCACACGCTTATCAAAACAAGTGGCGTTACCGTCTCCTGATACGGCCGCCCTCAAGGAACCAGCTGATAGAAGGCTGGAAAATATCCTAAAAGGTATATACACACATACTGGTGTTATACTGCGACCAGCAATCGCCTCAGCCTGGATGTGCAGCGCTGGAGTGGCTTGGTCGGATTCCCTGACTGAAAATATTGATACCCTGGATAGGGACAGTATTTTATTAACTATAGAGCATTTAAAGGATGCATTACTATATATGCGGGATGCACAGAGGGATATTTGCACCCTGGCATCAAGAGTGAGTGCGATGTCAATTTCTGCCAGAAGGGCGTTATGGACGCGACAGTGGTCAGGTGATGCAGATTCCAAACGACATATGGAAGTATTGCCGTATAAAGGGGAGGAGTTATTTGGGGTCGGTCTATCAGACCTGGTGGCCACGGCAACGGCTGGAAAGTCCACCTTTTTACCCCAGGTCACCTCTCAGCAGAAAAAGACACCGTCTTTTCAAACTCAGTCCTTTCGTTCCTATAAGAACAAGCGAGCAAAAGGCCACTCATTTCTGCCCCGGGGCAGAGGAAGAGGAAAAAGACTGCACCAGGCAGCCTCTTCCCAGGAGCAGAAGCCCTCCCCCGCTTCTGCCAAGTCTTCAGCATGACGCTGGGGCTTTACAAGCGGACTCAGGCACGGTGGGGGCCCGTCTCAAAAATTTCAACGCGCAGTGGGCTCACTCGCAAGTGGACCCCTGGATCCTGCAAGTAGTATCACAGGGGTACAAATTGGAATTCGAGACGTCTCCCCCTCGCCGATTCCTGAAGTCTGCTCTTCCAACGTCTCCCTCCGACAGGGAGGCAGTATTGGAAGCTATTCACAAGCTGTATTCCCAGCAGGTGATAATCAAGGTACCCCTCCTACAACAGGGAAAGGGGTATTATTCCACGCTGTTTGTGGTACCGAAGCCGGACGGCTCGGTGAGACCAATTTTAAATCTGAAATCCTTGAACACTTACATAAAAAGGTTCAAATTCAAGATGGAATCACTCAGAGCAGTGATAGCGAACCTGGAAGAAGGGGACTATATGGTATCTCTGGACATCAAAGATGCTTATCTCCATGTCCCAATCTTCCCTTCTCACCAGGGGTACCTCAGGTTTGTGGTTCAAAACTGTCATTATCAGTTTCAGACGCTGCCGTTTGGATTGTCCACGGCACCCCGGGTCTTTACCAAGGTAATGGCCGAAATGATGATTCTTCTTCGAAGAGAAGGCGTCTTAATTATCCCTTACTTGGACGATCTCCTGATAAGGGCAAGATCCAGGGAACAGTTAGAGTTCGGAGTAGCACTGTCTCAGGTAGTGCTACGTCAGCACGGGTGGATTCTAAATATCCCAAAATCACAGCTGATTCCAACAACATGTCTACTGTTCCTGGGGATGATTCTGGACACAGTCCAGAAAAAGGTGTTTCTCCCGGAGGAGAAGGCCAGGGAGTTATCCGAGCTAGTCAGGAACCTCCTAAAACCAGGCCAAGTGTCAGTGCATCAATGCACGAGAGTCCTGGGAAAAATGGTGGCTTCTTACGAAGCAATTCCATTCGGAAGATTCCATGCAAGAACTTTTCAGTGGGATCTGCTGGACAAATGGTCCGGATCGCATCTTCAGATGCATCAGCGGATAACCCTATCTCCAAGGACAAGGGTGTCTCTCCTGTGGTGGTTACAGAGTGCTCATCTTCTAGAGGGCCGCAGATTCGGCATTCAGGATTGGATGCTGGTGACCACGGATGCCAGTCTGAGAGGCTGGGGAGCAGTCACACAGGGAAGAAATTTCCAGGGCTTGTGGTCAAGCATGGAAACGTCTCTTCACATAAATATCCTGGAACTAAGGGCCATTTACAATGCCCTAAGTCAAGCAAGGCCTCTGCTTCAGGGTCAGTCGGTATTGATCCAATCGGACAACATCACAGCAGTCGCCCACGTCAACAGACAGGGCGGCACAAGAAGCAGGAGGGCAATGGCAGAAGCTGCAAGGATTCTCCGCTGGGCGGAAAATCATGTGGTAGCACTGTCAGCAGTGTTCATTCCGGGAGTGGACAACTGGGAAGCAGACTTCCTCAGCAGACACGACCTCCACCCGGGGGAGTGGGGACTTCACCCAGAAGTCTTCCAAGTGATTGTAAACCGTTGGGAAAAACCAAAGGTGGACATGATGGCGTCCCGTCTCAACAAAAAACTGGACAGATATTGCGCCAGGTCAAGGGACCCTCAGGCAATAGCGGTGGACGCTCTGGTAACACCGTGGGTGTACCAGTCGGTGTATGCGTTCCCTCCTCTGCCTCTCATACCCAAAGTACTGAGAATCATAAGAAGGAGAGGAGTAAGAACTATACTCGTGGCTCCGGATTGGCCAAGAAGAACTTGGTACCCGGAACTGCAAGAGATGCTCACGGAGGACCCGTGGCCTCTACCTCTCAGAAAGGACCTGCTCCAGCAGGGACCTTGTCTGTTTCAAGACTTACCGCGGCTGCGTTTGACGGCATGGAGGTTGAACGCCGGATCCTGAAGGAAAAAGGCATTTCAGATGAAGTCATCCCTACCCTGGTCAAGGCCAGAAAGGATGTAACCGCAAAACATTATCACCGCATTTGGCGGAAATATGTTGCGTGGTGTGAGGCCAAGATAAGGTTCAAATTTCGGCCCTGTCAATCTTCTTCCAAAAAGAACATTCAGACAGGGCAGAACTGAGGACTCGCCCTCAATTTCTCCCTAAGGTGGTTTCAGCGTTTCACATGAACCAGCCTATTGTGGTACCTGCGGCGACTAGGGACTTGGAGGACTCCAAGTTGCTGGACGTAGTCAGGGCCCTGAAAATATATGTTTCCAGGACGGCTGGAGTCAGAAAATCTGACTCGCTGTTTATCCTGTATGCACCCAACAAGCTGGGTGCTCCTGCTTCTAAGCAGACGATTGCTCGTTGGATTTGTAGTACAATTCAGCTTGCACATTCTGTGGCAGGCCTGCCACAGCCAAAATCTGTAAAAGCCCATTCCACAAGGAAAGTGGGCTCATCTTGGGCGGCTGCCCGAGGGGTCTCGGCTTTACAACTTTGCCGAGCAGCTACTTGGTCAGGGGCAAACACGTTTGCTAAATTTTACAAATTCGATACCCTGGCTGAGGAGGACCTGGAGTTCTCTCATTCGGTGCTGCAGAGTCATCCGTACTCTCCCGCCCGTTTGGGAGCTTTGGTATAATCCCCATGGTCCTTACGGAAGTCCCAGCATCCACTAGGACGTCAGAGAAAATAAGAATTTACTTACCGATAATTCTCGTAGTCCGTAGTGGATGCTGGGCGCCCATCCCAAGTGCGGATTGTCTGCAATACTTGTATATAGTTATTGTTACAAAAAAATCGGGTTGTTTATTGTTGTGAGCCATCTTTTTAGAGGCTCCTACGTTTATCATACTGTTAACTGGGTTCAGATCACAGGTCGTACGGTGTGATTGGTGTGGCTGGTATGAGTCTTACCCGGGATTCAAAATCCTTCCTTATTATGTACGCTCGTCCGGGCACAGTATCCTAACTGAGGCTTGGAGGAGGGTCATAGGGGGAGGAGCCAGTGCACACCAGCTAGTCTAAAGCTTTTACTTTTGTGCCCAGTCTCCTGCGGAGCCGCTATTCCCCATGGTCCTTACGGAAGTCCCAGCATCCACTACGGACTACGAGAAATAGAATTATCGGTAAGTAAATTCTTATTTTAAGTGTGATACCTTTTTCCAAACCCACTTCAGCTCGTTATCATGGAATAAAGTGTAACTACGACACGGGGCTGATGTACAGCCACATTGTAGATGAGGTTCCGTCCCCCTGCCATAATGTCTACCAGCTCTCATCTGTTCAGCATGGGGCTGAATTACCGATGATAACAGTGATTCAATCATTTTGTTTTGTTTTGTTTTTTTAAAACACTCCTCCCCTCACCTTTTGCTACCAATTTGTTAGTTTTCTAACCATGATGAACACAAGTCACAAATAACAGACTGGGCCCTCATCTTATAAGCATTACTCGATGGCTTCACTCTGATTGGTCAGATCGTAGTAATGGTTGTGGCACATTGGTTAGCTTGATTCCCAACAAGACCGTATCTGTGTGGGGTTTGTATGTTCTCCATGTGTTTGTGTGTTTTTCCTCCAGGATCTCCGATTCCTCACACAATCCAAAAATATCCGTAGGTTATTTGGCTTTGGAGGAAAAAATTAACCATAATGTGTGGTTGCCAGTCAGTCACACACAGGCTCATAGCTCCCAGCATGTCATGCGAGATGAGAGTGGCTTCTACAGTACACAGAGCAACAACAGAGCTCAGAACTTCATGCGACTGTGGTTGCCACGGTAGTCCATGACACTGTGCATCATTATAAATCATTATTAGCAGCCTGACGAGACAAACTAATGAAAAATGGTAAATACAGGTTGAGTATCCCATATCCAAATATCCGAAATACGGAATATTCCGAAATACGGACTTTTTTGAGTGAGAGTGAGATAGTGAAACTTTAGTTTTTTGATGGCTCAATGCACACAAACTTTGTTTAATACACACAGTTATTAAAACTATTGTATTAAATGACCTTCAGGCTGTGTGTATAAGGTGTATATGGAACATAAATGAATTGTGTGAATGTAGATACATTTTGTTTAATGCACAACCTTATAAAAAATATTGGCTAAAATTACCTTCCGGCTGTGTGTATAAGGTGTATATGTAACATAAATGTATTCTGTGCTTAGATTTAGGTCCCATCACCATGATATCTCATTATGGTATGCAATTATTCCAAAATACGGAAAAATCCGATATCCAAAATACCTCTGGTCCCAAGCATTTTGGATAAGGGATACTCAACCTGTACAACCATTCTTCTTATAGCCAGCCAGAGTGGAATTTTCTAAATCACCGCAATTTTAATTTCTGAATGAATGCTTAATTTAAGCAAATTTTTAACTGGCAAATATATTGAATAAAAGGCTTCATTTAACAAAAACAACATAAAACTAAAAACATTGTGGTGTTCTATGTTCTTTTCCTTTGCAAACCTTATGCTGAAATGTTTTAACAGATTGTCAATCATCTTTACTGAAATATGAAACTAAGAGAAATAAGCGTGACAACAAAATTCTGTCTGCCTAATTTTATTTCTTATGTTTGAAACAACAAAAGACCTAAAACGTAATCCGCCGCTGCCAACAATTAAAGCGGGCGACACCCCCTACCCACGCATATTACTCTACCGCTTTTCAGTCAACAAGGACTTATTATTACTGTGCTGCTCAGTCTTGTCAGGGCAGAAGCCTTCAACTTATAATATCTAATAGAAAGCGATTACTTGCACAGTTCCTATTGTCTTCCAGAATAAAGGACGACAGAGCATAATAAACTGAATATTTTCTCTGCCAAAGGCACACATACTTTTTAATAATTAGGTTCTGTAGGATGGGATTAAATATTCACTTATGATTATTTGGTGCCTAGTACACTTTTGGAAATTAGATAGTTTGACTCACATCTTAATTTGCAAGTACCCGCCATATAATGTCTCCAGAAGTTTTGGCAGGTATGGAAATTTTGTGCGTAGCGTTGTACAGTTAAATGGCAGAAAAACAAGTGTGGATAGGAAACAAGATGGCCGTCCTTGCAGTGGTGTCATGGATGGAGAGATAGAGATTTATGGGTAATCTCAAGTTTCATCATAAATCACAGTGCAAAAAACTAGGCACTGCCACCCAGCATGCTACGCACCGCCCACCCACTGCGATCATGCTCTAATTGTGATCGCAACGCAATGAGAGCATGATCGCAGAAACTGTGGATGCCTCCTGCCGGTGCAGCCTGGCTGCGGCGGCAGGAGCCCAGCTGCCATTTTCTTGATGGACGAAGGATGGGATCTGCGTATGCGGGCGGGGGTCCCGTCACCTAAATTGCGGACCTGGATTAGGCCTTTGATAATTTTTAAATACACGGCGCTACATTATACTGTAGGTCAGAGTTGAACGCAAGTTGGACACAATTGTTCCTGCATTGCGTGCAGTGGTGAAGGGGGGGGGGGGGGGAGGTGCTAGGGAAGGTACTAGTTACCCTGGCCAATGCCTCCCTACTGCCCCCCTCTTACCTGCCAGCCAGAAGCAGCCATTTTCCCCGGCCCAGTACAAGCTGCTATGTGCTGGTCTGCAGTTGGTCGTGCAGAAGGGGGGAGGGTTTCTACTGCTGAGCGCAGCAGTCTCCTCTACCTGCAGGGAAAAGGAGCCATCACTGCCCCCTCCCACCCCAAACAGCTACAGACTATTAATCTACTGGCATCTGCAACCACTGTGCGACCAGCACATGAGCAATGTGCCGAACATTGGTACTTTGCGACATGTACAGGAGCAGTGTCAAGTTCTGAATCAGGCTCTTGATCAGGGGCTGGCTGGCAACTTTCAGCCTGGGGGGGGCAGACTCAAGCAAGCGGCCCAGCTTATCACAGGCAATCTGCAATCAGGTGGCCCTGGAACACTTAAATTGTACTGGCCCAGGCGGGCAGATGGTACCCTGCTTCCCTGACAAGCCACCCCCTGCCCTTGGTCCATGTTTTTTTTATCATCAATAGTTTTTTATTGAATTTTTGTGATGCAAAAAAGGGGTACAGAAGGAAAAAAGGGGGGGATAGGTACATGAATACAGGAGACAACATAATGGCAAACATGTACAAACAGTTCAAAGTCAATCAAACAAGTACATCAAAGAACTTGCAGTGAACCTAAAATAATGGAAGATGGTAAAAAAGGAGAAGAAAAACAGAAGAAAAAGGGAGAAAAAGGCGGCAATGGGCATATTATATATACAGCACTAGAGAGAAGGCCATCTCAGTCTTAGGGGGGGGGGGGGACCTCATCAGCCGAGAGGTCAGGAGAATGCAAGTCTGAGGAAGAGGAGCGCCCTCACCTTCCGTGATAAACAGATGCCAGGGCATCCAACGGACCAGAAGGGATTTAGCGGAGAAGGAGTATGGGATGTACTCAGTCTCCATCAAAAAGTGCAGCTGTATTTTGTGTATAACCTTCAATAGGGGAGGTGATGTGGGTTGCTTCCAGTTTTGGGCTAAGGCCATCACGTGCAGCGTGACAGATATGTCCTAAAACATAATGTAAATGGGCACCCACGGATCGCGGGTATACATTCAATAAAGCTATAAGGGGGGAAGGGGACAAATCAAGATTCAGAACTTTATTGATAAGCCCAAATACCTCCACCCAGTACACTTGAATATCAGTGTCCATGTCCAAAAAATATGAAAGAGGTGGTCCACCTCTCCGCAGAGACGCCAACAAAACTTCGAACATGCAGGCCAAATCGTATGCAACCTATCAGGTGTGAGGTATAATCTATGTAGTAACTTGACATGCATTTCAGAGTGATTCAGACATTTAGACATAGTAAAAGACGACAAAAAGATGTGCTGCTATTGGGAATCATGGAGAGTACAGCCAATATCCGCCTCCCACCTGATTTGGGCTCTGGATTTAGAAACGGGGATTAGTGACAGTAATGCTCTATACCAGAAGGAAATTTCCCCCTTAGATGTAGCAGTAAAAAGTCAGCCTATGGCATGTGCAATAACAGGGGGTGGTGGAGTGAGAGTAAGGTGGAGGCTATTCCACCAGTGCTGTATTTGATAGTATCGAAGCCTCTCAGAGTTAGGCAAAGAGAAGTGTCCCTGAATATCAGAAAAGGAGGTGAGCACAGACCCATTAAACAAATCTCCCAGGACCCCCATCCCCCTGGAACTCCAGTTTGCCAGATTAAGATTAGGTACTAGGGCGGCCACCGCTCGTAATGATACTAACGACATATTATGATAAGAGGGGGACATGGACATAGTCAACCTGTCCCAGGCCTGTAGCATGGCTCGGGTAGAGGGAAGGAGGTTTAAGCCCTGTGGGCGCAGGGATTTGGGCAGCCAGAAGAGATCTTTCAGGGGGAAACGGGGACAAGCCGTCTCCTCCAGACACGTCCACCCCGGACGCATATCTCTACAGAATTCCTTAATCTGAGCCAAAAGGCAGGCTTCCTGGTACAGTGAAAGATTAGGCATAGCCAGGCCGCCGGCACTCCTCGGCAGAGACATCCTCGCGCGAGCGAGTTTAGGCGAGCGCGAAGACCATATATAATTGGTAAGAATTGCAGTGGCCTTATCTAGATATTTCTTTGGGAAGATAAAAGGGACAGTACGGAACAGGAACATTAATTTGGGGAGCAACGACATTTTAAAAGCGGCCAGACGACCCAGCCACGAAATTTCATAATTGAGCCATGATTTGGTGAACAGCTGAAGGGAGGACAACAGAGAGGGAAGATTAACCTCAAAAACAGAAGAGGTAGACGGGGGGATGAAAATACCTAAATATCGTATCGAGGATGTTTGCCAATTGTAAGGGTACTTAGCGCGTAAGAGGGTCAAGGAATGGGTGAGATTAATGGGCAAAGCATCGGTTTTAGAGGCGTTTAATTTATAATAGGATGCTGCAGAGTACATATCTAAAGTATTGTGTAGATGAGGGAGTGTAGTGCAAGGGTCAGTTACAAATAAAAGAACATCGTCCGCGAACAGGCAGAGCTTGTGAAGAGAGGAGCCTAATCGCAGTCCAGGGAACTGCGGGTCCGCTCAGAGCTTAGCTGCCAAAGGCTTAATGGCCAGGACAAAAATGAGAGGGGAGAGAGGACAGCCCTGGCGGGTGCCATTGGAAATTGGAAAAGAGGAGGATAAAAAAACATTACTGAAGACCCGGGCCGACGGGGAGCTATACAAGGCTAATATCGAAGAAAGGATGCGATCGCGTAGGTCAAATTTTAATAGAACGTCTTGCATGTAAGACCAGTTTAAGTGGTCAAAGGCCTTTTCTGCGTCCAAAGACAGCAGAAGGAGACCGTGCTTAGGGGACAGGGAATCTACAAGGTTAAAAACCCTGCGTGTATTATCAGACGCTTGTCTTCCCGGGATAAAGCCGACCTGATCCGGATGTATCAGGGAGGGGAGTAGGACATTCAAACGAGAGGCTATTAATTTAGCATATATTTTAATGTCCCCGTTCAATAGCGCAATGGGACGATCATTTTGACAAGAGGTCAAATCTTTGCCTGGTTTGGGGATCGTGACAATACGCGCCTCGAGCATCTCCTCAGGGAGGGTACCTCGAGAGGTAACGTCATTGTAAACTGTCACTAGAGAGGGAGCTAGGAGGTCTTGGAGCGAAACATAGAAGTCATTAATAAAGCCATCGGGGCCCGGCGCTTTACCCCGAGGTAGGGACGATCACCTGCAGGATTTCCGATAAGGACCAAGGGGCATTCAGTAATGCTAATTGATCATCTGAAATAGTTGGGAGGCTTATATCAGCTAAGAAGGAGTTGATAGAAGAGGGAGTGGGCTGAGGGGTAGAGGGATCAGTCAAGAGATTATAAAGTTGGGAGTAGAAGTTGGCAAACTGATTCGATATCTCCCTCGGGTTAGAAATTTTGGCGTCTGCAGGGGACACAATAAGACTGATTCTATTCCGAGCGTGCTGCGCTCTGAACTTGCGGGCAAGCATTTTCCCCGGCCTGTTCCCCGCTAGATAAAATTTCTGACGCATCCTATTTAGTGAGGCCTGGGTGCGCGCCATAAGTAATTTCTGGAGTTGGGACCTAGTGTCGGCTAGCTCCCTCTGTAGGGTTTTCGTAGGCCTAGATTGATTTTTGTCCTCTAAGTCCTTCAACTTAAGCTCCAAATCGGCCTGGCGTTGTCGATTAAGTTTTTTAAGCTGCGCTCCTGCCTGAATTGCTGCCCCCCTGTGACAACGGCCTTAAGTGCGCACCAAAAGTTCAGGGTGGACGTGTCCGAAGGGGAATTAAATTCCATATAGGACGAGATGCTGTCAACTATGATATTTTTTGAGACTGGATTAGACAGCAAGTGAGGAGAGAGTCTCCAAGGGTGGGGGGGGGGGGAATGCTGGCTAGTAACATCCCATTTAAGAGTCAGCGGGGCGTGGTCTGACCAAGTTATAGGGAGAATGTCCATGGATCTGGCAAACTGAAGGGTCCATTTATCCGAAAACATAAAATCAATACGGGAGTAAGAATTGTGGACGGGGGAATAGTAAGTGTACTCCCGACCAGTAGGGTTTTGCACTCGCCAAATATCATAGAGGTCAAATTCAGCTAAGAGATCACGAAAGGCTGTGGAGGGTGCGTTGGGGGAGGCTGAAGAGGAGGGAGAGGGCCTGGGAGACCTGTCCAATTTAGGGTCAAGGACTAAATTAAAATCCCCCGTGAGAAGAAGGGAGCCCTTACGAATCTTCTGAATGGCCACACACAACTTACGGATAAAAGCGACTTGGTTTGAATTCGGGGCATAAGCTGAGACTAGAGTAACCGGCCTATCGTTTAAAAGGCCGCTCAGTATGAGATACCGGCCATTTTTATCAGCTATCTGAGAATGCAAAGTAAAGCAGATGGAATTCCTAAACAGTATGGCCACACCGTTCCTCTTAAAGGGGCCATTAGTAAAATAACCCAAAGGAAATCTGCGGTCTTTAAAAATAGGGGGCGCTGCAGATGAAAAGTATGTCTCCTGCAACGTGACAATGGGGGTCATTCCGAGTTGTTCGCTCGTTATTTTTTTGTGGCAACGGAGCGAATAGTCGCTAATGCGCATGCGCAATGTCCGCAGTGCGACTGCGCCAAGTAAATTTTCTATGCAGTTATGAATTTTACTCACGGCATTACAAGGTTTTTTCTTCGTTCTGGTGATCGTAATGTGATTGACAGGAAGTGGGTGTTTCTGGGCGGAAACAGGCCGTTTTATGGGAGTGTGTGAAAAAACGCTACCGTTTCTGGGAAAAACGCGGGAGTGGCTGGAGAAACGGAGGAGTGTCTGGGCGAACGCTGGGTGTGTTTGTGACGTCAAACCAGGAACGACAAGCACTGAACTGATCGCAGATGCCGAGTAAGTCTGGAGCTACTCAGAAACTGCTAAGAAGTGTCTATTCGCAATTCTGCTAATCTTTCGTTCGCAATTTTGATAAGCTAAGATTCACTCCCAGTAGGCGGCGGCTTAGCGTGTGCAAAGCTGCTAAAAGCAGCTTGCGAGCGAACAACTCGGAATGACCCCCAATATCCGCTTTATACCTAACAAAATAACCCAAAGCCAGCCTTCTCTTATTAGGGGAATTCAGCCCCTTGACATTCATGGATAGAACCTGAACCATCGGGGCAAACTAATGGATGTTGTGGGCAGTGAATGACCTTGACACATACACAGATAAACTTGTCTCAAACAGTGAATACCTACATCATAATATAGGGGGTGGGGAGGAAAAGGAAGGACAAAGGGAGGGAAAAGAAAAGGTACAAACCAAAACGACCCAGTACATCGGGTCGGCATAACTACTGCAAGGAAAACAAAAAAATGCAGTAGTGTATTACCAGGGGGGAACATGTGATCTAGCGCCACCACCCTTGAACCTGAACAGGAAGAGAGGAAAAAAAAAATAGAAAGCATGAACAAATATGCCTACCAACAGTACAAGTTAGAACCGAAAACAGATACATATAGTCTAAGATATAAACAAGGAGATGGGACTCCATTAGCACAACTATGAGCAGGACAACTCACGTGACCTCAACATGGAGAATGACTGAGTCCCTTCTATGACAGCGGTAAAGGACAAAGTTCAAAGTGAAAGCCAAAGCTGAAGGAGTCGACATCAGGCTGTGGACCATTCCGATTGAAGAGTTGGCTACTTCTTGGATCCAGGAGGCAGCGTGACAGAGATATCCCACTCCACCAGCAATTTGACTCCAGCCTCCAATGAAGTCACTGTGTAGAACTTGTTTTCATACGAGATGACGAGCTTCACCGGAAAACCCCATCTATAAGTGATGTGTTGATCGCGAAGTGCCAAAGTTATAGGAAGGAATGATCGTCGTTTGGCCAAAGTCAGGGCAGAAAAATCCGGAAAAAGTTGTAATCCGCCAAACACATCCGATTCGGAGTCACCCGCCTCCCTAGCCGCTTTCAGGATGCGTTCTTTAGTTGTGAAAAAATGCACTCTCATGAGCGTATCTCTCGGGAGTGAGGGAGCAACAGAGCGTGGTTTAGGCAGTCTATGAATCCTGTCTATAAGCAGCTCTCTGGTGTCGGCTCCAGGCAGAAGTTTCCAGAACAACGCGGTAGCATAATCCTCCAACTCGGAATTCCGCACTGAGTCTGGAATACCTCGGATCTTTATATTATTGCGCCGGGATCTGTCCTCTATATCTGCCATCTTGAGTTTAAACGCCTCAAGGTCATTTTGCTGCTGATCGTGGGCCGCTATAAGGTCATTATGGGACGAGACCAGTTCCTCTACTTTCCGTTCTAAATGGTCCGTACGGTCTCCTATAGCGTGCAGCTCCGTCTTAACCTCCCGAACAGCGGCCGTGAGATCTTGAGTCAACTCAGACTTGAACGCTGAAAGGGCCTGGTACAGAGTTTTGACCGTGAGAGGGGCATCAGAGTTAGGATCAAACCCCGGCATAGAGGCAGGGCTGCAGGGGGTATCCTGTGCAGAAGCGGCACTCGGGGACTTCCGTATAGAAGAGGCAGTAGGGGCCGCTTTCTGAGGTGGAAAAGATATTCTGGGAGGCAGCACCCCTTTAACCTTTTTCGGAGGCATTCTAATGGAATGAGATTCCGTAGGCGGGATGACGATGATAAAGGAGCGCATGATCTCGTAGAATATATGACGGAGAGTTAGGTAAGCATAAAGAACAAGGGTGGTGGCGGACAAGCGGTCTGAACTACATCAGAAGATCGGTGTCACACAGGGCCAGGCAGAGGATCATCTACAGCCTGCAGCACCCAGTCGGTAGGCTCCCAGCTGGGAGAGAGGGGTGAGAGGTCAGACACACAGCCAGGATCCAGCAGCACTGCACCCGAGGTGATAGGAGACAAGGCTGCACTAATAAGGCAAGGCTTCCCTCCAGGGACTCCCCAGTAGCAGAGTGCAGGGGCCAGCAGGCAAGAGAGGGGCCAGTAGATGATGTTGGCCACCCAGGAGTGCAGGCAGGCCAGAGAAAGGCCAGCTCCAGGCTTCCACTCCAATAGGGCACTACCGGCGGGGAGGAGGCACAAATCTAGGCCGCGGCTCCCGGTTCTCGTGTAGGCCGCGGTCGGCCGGAGCATCCAGGAAGGCAGCAGGCCCCTCCGCTACTCCACGGAAGGGCGTCTAGGTGATCCGGGGTGGATACAGGCGCAGCCGGCGCCCGCCGGAGCGGGACGGAGCAGCCGCAGAGGAGGTCGGGTGAAAGAAGATGGCCGCCGGGAGGAGAGGGGCAGACGGAGACATGCCGTAGCCGCGGCTCAGGAGGGCAGACGAGGGTCTCACCGCCGGTCCCGGAGCCTTAGAGCAGGTGAGAGACAGCTGGGGAACCTCGTCAGGGGCAGGAGGGAGCCACCGCAGATCCCGGTCCGGCTCCAGCACTTTCTCGGAGCTCACGCCCGGGGAGGCGCCAAACTCAAGGCCCGGTCTCAGCACGGATGGTAGGCCTCGGTCGGAAACAGTCACAGGGGGCCTCCCCGGGACCCACACGCCAAGCAGGGCCACGGGTGGGACAGCGCAGGGTAAGATAAGCCGCAGGGGCCAATTATTTAATATAAAACAGGCCTCTGGCAACAGGAGCTCAATAGTACACGTCCACACAGAGCCAGAGCCAGGCCACGCCCCCCTCTGTCCATGTTTTAAATGACATTTTGCATGGAGGGAGAATTCACCCTGATGCCACATGGTCTAACATCACAGTAATTGCTAAACCCAGCAAAGACCCCATTGCATAGACCTGTTTCTCTGCTGAGCGTACACATTAGGCTCTATGAGAAGATTATACAGAAGCTAATAGACTAAATAACCACTTGACTGAATTGTTGGATCCTGATCAAGTGGTTCTTTGTTCCCACCAGATGGGCTTTAGACAACACTTGGGGAATCGGAAATCTCATCTTTTAAGACGACTAGAACTTTTATATGTTGTTTGGACATCTGAATAAGCCTATGGTAGATTAACAAGGCCGTTCATTTTTAAAACTCTTAACAATAAAATACATTTTTTGGTAATTTACTAAATGCTTTTCAATCTTACGATATACTACTATCCCACATCAGAAGCCTGAGCACTAAACACATGTATGATGGATGAGCAATAGTTCCGGATAAGGGTGCCTGTGAGGGTCATGCTTAGTGCCTTTTGTTGGCAGGATGTGGCGGTGTCGGATATGGATGTCAGTCCACACAATGGCACTTAACCAGATTGGGAGTTTATTCAGAGAACAGAGGTAACAGTTCGTTATACACCCAAGAGGTTCTGCAGCAGCAGGAACTTACATCAGAGTGACAGCGCAGTACAGCGGTTTCACAGCGACTACACATATGCAGGGTGCGGCTGCGGACAGACAAGGTCACGCTACACAGGAGAGCATAAGCTGCACGTCCGTGCAGTCAGACTCTCCCAGGAAGAACTCGGAAGAAGTGCGCGGTCCCGCCCGGACAACAACATCAGGCACCTCCACCCGCATTGAGGTAACACTAGAAGGTAAACGCTAGAGCAGGGAAGCTGCCTCTAGTGCTGGGACGGAGAGAGGCCGCTGAGTGCTCTATTCTCTAACACCTTTGTGGCTCAGACTTCGCTTGTACACCTGTATGAGGCCTTATGTGCTAACAGAGAATACCTGGTACTATGGTGGCCAATCCCGGGATCGGCGGGATTACGGGATTTAGGGCCAAAAATGGCCGGGATTCAATCCCGGGATTGGAAAGGCCAATCCTGGGGATTGAGGGATCAGCATTGAGCGTCCACAGGATGCTCAGACGCTGCCTGGCTTCCTTCTTCGTGAGGTCATGCTGCACCACCGCCGCTGGGGGAGAGAGAGAGGCTGTGAAGTTTCCCAGCCACCGGCCCACAAATACGGTTAGTTATGTGTGCGGGGCAGGGCGAGGGGGTGGCCACACTGTTGAAAGCCAATCCCGGGATTGGCCATTTTTCAATCCCAATACCCGGGATTGAAAAAATGGCCCGGGATTGTCTTCCCTACCTGGTACTACCAGGGATTGACATTAGTTGGGCAAAGACTTGAAAAGTACAATTTATTTTGAATAAAACTACAGAGGATAACAATAATACAAGTAATACAAGCCATGCGGTTCACCACATAAAGGAGGATATGTATCAAGCCTTGGAGAGAAAGATAAAGGATGAGCCAATCAGCTTCTGTTATTTTATCGGCTGTGTATGAAAAATAACCACTAAGAGCTGATTGTCTGGTACTTTACCGCTCTCCACTTTATCTCTTTCCAAGGTTTGATTCATCTCTGAAGAAGAGCCTACTGAACTCCAAAGAGGCTATAGTCACTGCTTCCCATGGAGAAGTGTCCAGGTCACCGAGCCACCTGTGCAGGGGCCAAGTCCAATGTCCTGTTTTTGGTAGATATACAAGGCAACAAGTTCTGTGGAGAATTGCAGTTTTGATCTCTGGCCTGATCCTAGACAAGACCAGCTGAAGCCCTCACTCCTGGTCAGTGCTGTCCTGAAGAAGGAAGAGTGCTTACTTATAGAGGTTACCGTTTAATTCTGGTTTTGTTCCCATGATGGTGCAGCTTCATCAGGGCCACAGTTTAGATAACAATTCCTGGACGGATTGGGGGCCAGTGTATCAAGGGGCTGTCTGCACAGCCTGCTTCCATAGACCCCCTGTGGTAGTTACCTCCTGGAAGGCTCAGAGAGCTCACAGATGAAAAAGGAACCGCTTGGAACAACAGAGAGGTATAATTATAGTAGGAGCTGATTTTCCTTCCCTGTCCCAAGTTTACCTTTAGTAGTCTATTCTGGGGAGAATGGTCCCTGGTCTGACAGCCACTTATGGCACAAAATAACCAAGCGATAGTGGAATGCCCATATTGTAGACACATAGAGCTGGTTCCTATGGCTATGGGCAATTAAGGGGGTCATTCCGAGTTGATCGCACGTAGCAACTTTTTGCTGCTCGTGCGATCAACTTGGCGCCACCTATGGGGGAGTGTATTTTAGCATAGCAGGGCTGCGAACACTTGTATAGCCCTTCTATGCTAAAAAAGTTTCCTGCAAAACAAGACCAGCCTGCAGCTACTTACCCAATGCGACGGATCCAGCGATGAAGGTCCTGGCTGTGACGTCAGACATCCGCCCTCCAAACGCCTGGACACACCTGCGTTCGCCTTACCACACCCGGGAACCGGTGAGTAGACGCCCCGATCCTCCTTCCCGCTGTCAATCTTGTTGCGATCGGGCCTGCGATTGCTATCTTTGGTCCTGGTGTCGTTGCCCAGCAACTGCCGTCGCTGAGCAACGACACGCGCATTGCGGACGCCACGCAGCCACAGTCCCGACCCGTTCGCACCGCGGTGAAGAACCGCTGCGTGCGAATGGGTCGGAATGACCCCCTAAGTTGCTATGATATTATGTGTCTGTTTTTCTCTTTTCTTTTGTTTAAACCCATCATACACCTTCCACTGTGAAAAATAACGGTATATGTGATATATAATGATATTAGAAGCCATCAAAGCATTATGTGATGGGATCCTCAATAACACAGGATTGCAAAGACACCACGGGGTCATTCCGAGTTGATCGCTAGCTGCATTTGTTCGCAGCGCAGTGATCAGGCTAAAAAACAGCATTTCTGTGCATGTGTATGCGCGTCGTACGAGCACAACGAACGATGTAGTTTTGCACAGGGTCTAGCGAAGCATTTCAGTCTCACTGGTGGCCGCAGAGTGATTGACATGAAGTGGGCGTTTCTGGGTGGCAACTGACCATTTTCAGGGAGTGTTTGGAAAAATGCAGGCGTGCCAGAAAAAACGCAGGCGTGGCTGGGCAAACGCTGGGCGGGTTTGTGACATCAAAACAGGAACTGAACAGTCTGAAGTGATCGCAAGCGCTGAAACTGCACAAAAAAACTTTGTAGCCACTCTGCGATACATTCGTTCGCACTTCTGCTAAGCTAAAATACACTCCCAGTGGGCGGCAGCATAGCGTTTGCACGGCTGCTACAAACTGCTAGCAAGCGATCAACTCGGAATGACCACCTACATCAACACATATAAGAAGTTAAATGCTTTCCCTGTAACCAGTACCCTGCACAGAGAACTCACAACATATGAGATTGTTACTGTAAATGGAATTTCAGCCTCAATGTTAATTAGGGCCCTCATTCCGAGTTGATCGCAGAGATTCATCGCATCGCAAATGTACGAAAACTAAGTGTCTGCGCATGCGCAAAAGCGTGAATACGCATGCGCGAGTACATCCGTACGACATTAGTGCAAAAATACCAAAAAAAAAACCAACACGTAACTGGCAAACGAAAACGAGGAGTGGCGGAGGCGTGGCGGAGGCGACACTTCGCAATGCTCCGACATGGGCGTGAAAGTGGGCGTACAGTGTGGGAGTATGCAACTCGCAATGGGCGTGTTTTTCGCAATTAAACCTAGTCGTAGTTAAATCTAACATAGGAAACCGTAGCAACCTTCACGCAGCAGCCGAGTAGGTCTGCAGTTACTCTACATTTGCGAAGTACTGTTACAAGTGTGTATGCAGTAATTAGCTGTTAATTGGAGAGCACATTCATCTGATGGCCAATTACTTGTTAATTACTGCGCAGATGAAAGTTAGCAAACAGCAATTGTCTGAACCAACATTACATGTTTATTCTACTCACATATAAATCTCACACACTGCCAAATAAGGTTGTTATTTGTGTTAAAGTTGGTGTGTAAACATTTGTTAAAATTGTTTTAATGTGTGTAAGAATAACAAATACAAACAAGTGAAATAATTAAAAATTTAAATTGAAAGCTGCAACATTTTTGCAAAAGAAACCGACACCCACATAATGCAGCATACACTTTAATTTTGTCAGAAATGTAACATTAATATTTGTTTATAATATTTGACAATGTTTTAAATGATGTCCTGTTGACCATAGATAAATCTAAAAAGTGTTGTGTCAGTTTACTTAATATGGACATTAAAGTGTGGTGCAAAGCATACCTGTATTTGTTGGATGATGCAATTTTTTGGTAGAAATTGCAGATTGGTCCACAAGTGTCTATATGCTGACCTAATCTTTCTGGAACTAAGATTTACCTAATGCATTACCTTGAATAAACTGCACAATTTTTAATTTAATATTTTTTATTACTGTAGTAATATTTCACAACATGAAAACAACATGGCTACACGTGAGTCTCACAGGCAGAGATGGACCAAGCAGCAAGCATATGGCACTGACACAAATGATATAGCAGAACTTAGTACTCTGCAAAATTCAGCTTCTGACTAAATTATAATTTGTAAGCAAAAATAAAACATATTACACACCCTGCCACACAAAAATTTTGCCCCAACTGAGAAAGAATTAGGATCCACCACACAAACACAACAATACATAGCACACTAGTAAGAGGAAGATGGCTCTGGTGTTTATACAAAAAAACTCACAGGCTACAATACCTCCAAACATAAATAATACATTTCACTAAGAGGGAGTTATCCATTCTGGCCACACAAGCCAACTCCAAAATAACATAGAGGCAACATGAAAAACATGGGTGCTGCCCATCTGGAGAGACATCACTTTCTTTTTTTTCTCCCCGCCTGAGGCTGTTCTTCTTGGCTTGGTCTGCGGAGCGACCTTCGTTGGGCCTGCCCAGTGGGCTGTTCTTCCTGGGCAGGGGAAGGGGAGGGAGCCGATGTGGGTGGCTCTCTGCCACTGTGGGCAAGGGAGACAGCGATGGCCTGGAGCCCTTGCAAGATGTTATTTGCAAGGCTTTGGAATGAGGAGGCAAGTTGTTCTTGGCCCTGCCTGATCTCTGCCAGACCTTGGCAGAGTTGAGCAACACCTTGCTCAACACTGGTTCGGTGCTCAGTGAGTCGGACAGCTATCTTGCTTACCTCCTGGAGGACCCCGTCTTGAAACGCATTTAGGCTCTCACCATACCTAGCGATTTCAAGCAGGATCTCCGGGATAGCAGAGGGTTGGGTGGGGGGGCCAGTAGGAACCTGCAGAGGTGGGATTTGTGGCCCCACACTGGCAGACCCACTAGGTCCCTCCACCTCAGCCTCAGCCACATAACCCTCCTGTGACTCAAACTGATCATCCCCCTGTGCTGTGTTTTGTGGCAAGCAAATAGAAGAATGTGTGGGAAAAAAGTACAATAAAAAAATAGATTTTATTTTATAAATACAGTTTAAATTGCAGACAAATACATGTGTAAACTTACCTGGCAAGTCATGTCCCGTCAGGATCTCAGGCAGGTCCGTGTCCATATTAGACACCCCTTGGGCCTCCTCATAACTGATACAGGGCATCGCCATCTCCTCCAAGTCTGTAAACTCCACAGCTACAGATGGTCCTCCACCTGTAGCCCTTGAGGCATTCCACTCCGCAGACCTCTTTGCCTTCAGGCGGGATTTGAAGTCGGCCCACCTACATATGTATTGTGAAAGAGGGGCAAAGTAGAGTATTATTATTTGAGTATGTAAATATATAGGACACATGTTCTGCTTGTGTTTGCTATACATAACATCACATGTAACTACATTTTTTAAAACAACTTAGCACAGAAAAAGGACTGGCAAGATGCACTTACCGTCGTCTAACTTCCTGCGATGTTCTGACGACAGAGCCAACTTCATTCACAGAATGTGTGATGTCCCTCCAGATGCGATCTTTTGTAGCAGCACCCATGTTTTTGGGGCCTCTATGTATTTTGGACATGGCCTGCGTGACCAAGACACGCAACTCCCTCTTAGTGAATGCTGGCTGTCTTTTCTTACGTCTGGAGGTAGCCTGTGAGGTTTCTTCGTGTTGCTCCTCACCATCTTCCTCCTCACTAGCAGCTTCTGTCTGTTGTGTTTGTGTGGCTAATGCTGATTCTCCCTCAGTTTGGCCAGTATGTGTTTGTGGCAGGGTATCCCCACTCAATTGTTGGGGCTCAGAAGCTGACATTTGCAGAGTACTAGGTCCTGCCTCTTCAGAATCCGCAGAGGCGTATTCCAACATCCGTCTCTGGCACTCTAGGCGTTTTTTCGCCAATGCCATCTGCTGCTGTGCAATGCGGTCCATCTCTGTTGCTAATTCCTCACGAGAAGCCATGTTGGAGATGACGTGTGTACTCCCAGGTGTGTGCCTATTTATACCTACGTGCGGCGCGTTCATTCACACAGGTGTACAGTATGGTAATCTTGCTAATGATTGCACTGCTTATTTAAGGGCCTAGTTTGCACGCTGTGAGTGTTGGGAGTTTGGAGTTGTTTGGATTTTGCAGTTTGGAGTTTGTGGCCCGTGCGTGAAGGTGCTATTGTGCTTTTCTGAGTGAGTAATTGTCAAGCATACATTTTCCCGTTTGTTCGCGTTTAGCATATAGACAGTATTGCATACTTTTTGCGAAGTTCCGTTTGTGAGTATTCGTGCAATCGTCTTGTTGTTAAATGCAACTCTGTTGTTGCAATGTATGTTTTTTGTTTTTTATTAAATATTAAATGTTGTTAATCTATATTTTGATTGAAAATTTATAAAACAAAACCTGTGCTTTAGTGTTTCTGTTTTGTGGACTAATGTAAAAATGTTGTTCTTAGTGTCATTTTGTGTCTCTTGTAGGTGTCTTATTTTGGGAGAATTATCTCGTTATTTTATTTGGAATCACTTACACTTTATTTGTTTGGTGTGCCTTACAACACTAATCTTCTGTTGTTTTTGGAGGAGCAGGTAAGTCCTCTTGGCCTGTGTTTGTGGCTGTTTGTGTTAATGGGCTCTATGTGTGCTTACTGTCATTTTGTGTCTCTTGTAGGTGTCTTATTTTGGGAGAATTATCCCGTTATTTTATTTGGAATCACTTACACTTTATTTGTTTGGTGTGCCTTACAACACTAATCTTCTGTTGTTTTTGGAGGAGCAGGTAAGTCCCCTTGGCCTGTGTTTGTGGCTGTTTGTGTTAATGGGCTCTATGTGTGCTTACTGTCATTTTGTGTCTCTTGTAGGTGTCTTATTTTGGGAGAATTATCCCGTTATTTTATTTGGAATCACTTACACTTTATTTGTTTGGTGTGCCTTACAACACTAATCTTCTGTTGTTTTTGGAGGAGCAGGTAAGTCCCCTTGGCCTGTGTTTGTGGCTGTTTGTGTTTGTTCAAAGTGTTTTGCTTATGTTTGTCATCCATCTTTATAATAAATTAACTAATTTTTCCCAGGATTGTTCAGCAAAGTAGTGCTGTTCTTGCCTGTAATAGCTACTAAAGGGCTAAATTTTGTTGTGAATCTATTTTAGATGTATAACCTATTTTTCTTAATTTATACTTAGGTGTTTGTTATGTATTTGATGCTCTTATTATGTGTCTGTTTGGTTGGTTGACATATTTGTGTTGTATTTTCAATAAACTATGTAGGTTTCTCACTTTTAATTTGTGTTTTTCCTTTTTTGTCTCAATTTAAAATTGTTCCGGAATTGAATCCAGAAAAAATGTCGTATGCTCCTGCAGTAAGTTGACACCCCGTTTTTAATAAAAATATTATGGTGTTTTTGTTTTTTTATTGCATTTGTCTTATTCACCATATCTTTTCAAATTTTTTTAAGTGTGTGATGTCAGTGTTTGTGGCAGCAGAAGCCCTCCCACCCCAACCCACGGCAGCACTCCCACCCCAACCGCCAGCCCCACAACCACAACCGGCTCCTCATCAATCAAGGCAACGGAGGCGTGCTAGGCCACCAATTTTCCGCACCCGTGTCCTACTTTTTGGGATGCCAGATGATGTTGTTGTGCGTAGATACAGGCTGCCACCACATCTAATCCTAGACACTCTCTCCATAATAGAGAGTGATCTGGAGTCTTCAATTCGGTATCCTACAGCAATATCACTATTGACACAATTCCTTGCTGTGTTACATTTTTTGGCCACAGGGTCATTTCAGCATGTTGTTGGAGACCTGGTTGGCATGTCGCAGGGCCAGTTCAGTAAGGTCCTGCGGCGTGTCAGCCAGGCTTTCATAAAGCGTGTGAAGCAATTTATTGCTATGCCTCTGGATGATGGTGCCCTAGATGTGGTGAAGCGGCAATTTGAGGAAGGTGGTAGTCGCTTCCCACATGTTATTGGGGTTGTGGATGGCACACATGTAGCTATTGTGCCACCAAGACATAATGAAGAAATTTATAGAAACAGGAAACTGTTTCATTCTCTGAATGTAATGGTTGTTTGTGGGCCATCCCTCCAGATCCTTTCCCTGAATGCCAAGTTTCCCGGAAACTCGCATGATGCTTATGTCATTAGACAATCAGGGATAAGGCACAGATTAAGATCAAGACAACGAGCAGACATGTGGTTATTGGGTGAGTTGGCCAACATAATTTCCAGCCATTTTTAAACAATTTTAGGAATATACTCTTTCTAATTTTTTCTTCTCCTCAAACAGGAGACCGTGGATATCCTTGCACCCCCTGGCTCATGACTCCTTACCGTAATCCCAGGCCAGGACCACAGACGGAATTTAACTCCGCGCTTACTGCCACTAGACAGCTGGTGGAGCGCACAATTGGGGTCCTTAAAGGCCGTTTTCGTGTGCTCCACCGCACTGGTGGCGACATCATGTATTCGCCGGAGATGGCAAGTAAAATAGTGGTCCTGTGCGCTATACTACATAACATCGCGGTAAGGAGTAGCGTAGAGCTTCCTCAGACAGAGGAATTGCCAGATGAGGAGCCAGGGGTTGTCCGTCGATTCGGTGGGGGGAGTGTTTCACGGAGGGGAAGCCAAGTCAGGGCAAGCATTGTTGAAGAATATTTCAGGTATAGTGTATTTTGATTTACTTTTCAAAAATAATCTAAAACACTGTATGCTTATGCTCATTTTGTTACGATGTAATTTGGCTTGCTATTGTAAGGTCATTGTGTAATTAATCGGGTGTGTGGGAATCTCTAATTATGTTTTTTAAAAATAACCTTAAACAAGTTAAGCTTACAATGTTTTATTTTAGAATCTAATAATGTGATGTTGCTAAATAGTGTCCTTATTAGTTTTCTTTCATCTAATCCTGTTTTTAATGAAAAAAACACAAACAAATGAAACTAAATGTTGGCCACTTTGTAACTGTGCAGCTGAATTATCACACAAAATGTGGTGAGTACACAGAGTATTTTTTAAATTTTAAACAAAGTGTGTGTGTGTGTGTGTGTGTGTGTGTGTGTGTGTGTGTGTGTGTGTGTGTGTGTGTGTGTTTGTGTGGGTGTTTTAGTTGGTGGTTGTGTGTTAAATTTTTATTTGATTTTTCCTCTTCCGCGACTGCGTATTTCCGCTCGTGCGAAATTACCACTCTGCTCTTCACAGCATTGCAAAGATCAATAAAGTTTATTGAAATGACAGCATAGATTTTAGACAAATCACATGCTAACACACACTATAAATATATGCCCAAATAAGGAAAACGCCATTGCCATGATGCGTGCAGCACCTTTCACCAGGCGGGAGCTCCGCGTCCTGGTTGCGGTGATGGACCGCCGCGTAGGCCGCGTTGGGCGCTTTATCCCAAATCGGGTTAAGCGCGAGGCCTACGCGGAGGTCCGCCACCAACTGAGGTCTCGCGTCCGCAGCAGGCGGACCATCATCCAACTCGAGAGGAGATGGAGTGATCTCCGCAGGAGGACTCCGGAACTGTTGGCGGAGATCCGCCAGCAAATCCGGCAAATGCGTGCACGCAGTAAGTTACATTACATAACAGAGATTATTAGCATAAACTTAGCAAATTTACACTAAGTGGTAGTCTGTAATTGCAACACTGACTGAACTAATTTAATAAATATGACAGTGTGTGTGGTTAGGCAAACAGTACTGACTGTAGCAAAGTGATTCAAAACAAGTGCATGTTGTACAGAATTAATACCCAGGCTGGAAACTGTACCAAATAACTTGATCAGTGGTGTCTATATAATAAGGTGGCTTGAATAGTGATCTGGTGATGTTGCCTATACCAATCAATATGACTCAATGGAATAGATTCAGTAATGAGCATCAAAAAAGTTTAGTATAATCATTTTGGTTGCTGTGGACAACATGAACAGTTTTAAAAATCATAACAATAAAAAAAAAAAAAACCAAGCCCTGTGTCTTTTACATGGGACAGAACAGTGTAATTGACAAATGGTGTTTCTGAAATTTAACATGCAATCTAAAATATAATACATATATCATTATAGGACGACCACAACGGCAAGCTGATGCAGGGAGGCAACATCAGGCCCCTTCTCAGCCCCCCTCCCCTTCTCACTCCCCCTCCCCTTCTCACTCCCCCTCCCCTTCTCACTCCCCCTCCCCTTCCCAGTCCCCCTCAGCTTCCCAGTCCACCTCAGCTTCCCAGTCCCCCTCAGCTTCCCAGTCCCCCTCAGCTTCCCAGTCCCCCTCAGCTTCCCAGTCCCCCTCCCCTTTCCACTCCCCTTCTCAGCCCACCTCTCCTTCTCTTTCTGTGCCCCCTTCTCCTCCTTCCCAGTCCCCTTCTCCTTCTCCTTCCAACTCCCCTTCTCAGCCCCCCTCACCCTCTATTGGACAAACATTCTCTCCGCCCCAAACATTCTCTCCGCCCCCCTCGCCCTCTCAATCAGACCCACCCTCAGAAAATACATCCCCAATCCCTCCTCCTTCCCCATCTCTCCTCCTTCCCCAATCCCTCCTCCTTCCCCCATCCAGCCTCCTTCCCCCATCCCTCCTCCTTCCCCCATCCAGCTGCCTTCACCACCCAGTGAATGGGCAGAAGAAGCCCCTGATGGACTCAGTGGTGATCATCATGTTGCAGAGGAAAGTAAGTGTTTTAACATTTGTAAAATAAATATTACCTACTTACACTTACAATGTAAAAACATGCACTGTTGTACTGTTGAAAATCAGCTAGCAAGGAAAACATTTTGAGTTATTATTGATGGTGTTCATGTTGCATTGAAATTTTTGTGAGTATCATGATATGTAGTGTTTATGTGTGCAATGTTTTGTGTGTCCACTCTAGGTCGACACTCATTAGTTCGACAGGGTTGCCAGGACAACATGGTTTAATATGTGCTCAGTTTTCAGCCTAACATTTCTACCTGAGTGGAGTTTAGTATGTTGTTAGTCTTTTACACTTGTGCCTGTGTATTCATAATGTTTGCACTTTCAAATCACATGCTTCACTTTGTTAGCCAGCCGAACAACACAATGATTTGTGGTGTGAAAGTTACACTCACAAAATGCTTATTGTATTTTTCAAAACCTGTTTGACCTTATTTAGTAAAGGCGGTTTTCAGGTAGTGTGGGCATGCTAGGATATGTAGTCCTTCTGAAGATGTTGATATGCAGTGTGATGATGCAGGACCAAACCTCCAAAACTTTAATTCTCTTCACTACAGATGTGAATGAATGCCAACATGGTGTTACATTTACTAAGATGGTAGTTCTCTTTAACATGGGATGTTGCCCATAGCAACCAATAAGATTATAATTGTAATTTTTATGCCCACTTTTACAAGATAACATGTTTAATTTGATTGGTTGCTATGGTCAACGTCCCATCTTAAATAGAACTCCCGTAGTAGTAAATGTACCCCATGGTGTGGTACACTTTCTTGTAAAAAATACAAAAACATTGCTGAGCAGGCTTGTGTGTTGTTCTGCTACTGATTTATCCTTAAAGCAGCCATGATGTAGTTACTTAGGCATTAAAGCAGGCCTGTCCAAACTGCGGCCCTCCAGCTGGTGAAAAACGACACATCCCAGCATGCCCTGACACAGCTTTGGCATTCTCTGACCACAAAACTGTGTCAAGGCATGCTGGTATATGTAGTTTCACAACAGCTGGAGGCCAGCAGTTTGGACATGCCTGCATTTAAGTGTGCTTTGTGCCTTGCTTGGATAATAAGTAATGTGATTAAGTTATTAATGTTTATGTTGCATCTTAATTTCAGATGTTGCAGTTGGAGATCCCACAAGTTTTGGGGGCATTCTGGAAAACATGCGCCAACACCTGCATGGATTATTGAATTGTATTGATCAGTTACAAAAATTTGCTTGATTACATTTTGTATTTTTATTTTTACTGATTACAAAAAATGTAAAAATAAAAACAAGTTATTTAAAGTTAACCGGGTGTTGTGTTTATTAATGCAAAAAAGGATTAGCAGATTGCCAAGCAGAAATTGATTTTCTAAAACATTTCACACATCTAATGTAAGATTCTAAAAAAATAAAAAAATTAGGAGATTATTGTGTTAATAAACATGTAAACACCTTCATTCACAAACAACACCTTTACACCAAAAAAAAAAAAAAAAACATTTAAAACATCTATATTTATATTTTAGACTTTTACATGTTGATGGCCAATTATGGCAACAAAGTGTTCTTCAGGTATTTTTGGCAGACTTAATTGGTTAGGAACATTATCAATCATTACACTAATTGGATTCGTAATTGACGAGGGCTTGTGGACTTTAAACTGAAAGGTGTCATTTGACTTAATAGCAAAAAAACACATTGTTTCTACTACAACTTAGTATTTTTACGATGAAGTATGTGTTAATGCGATGGTTTCGCATTGCTGCGATGGTTTCGCATTACTGCGATGTCATTTGGCGTACGCCCACTTTGTGTAATACATTTGCGTACAAATGTGCAAAAATACGTTGGGGGCGGATGTTCGCAAATTTACTACATTAACGCAACTTTGCGAATATGTTGTGCGAACGAAAAACTTAGCGACCAACTCGGAATGACCTCCTAGGTTTTTTTTAGACAAAAATAAATGGGGGAAGGGAGCAAAAAGGAAATATAGAAAAAATGATCTTATAATGAAGTTCCCAGTGATTCAGAGTCCACATTAACCCAGTAACAGGCTCAATTGAGCATGCTCTAATTGTAAATGCTAAATGTTGAACTTGCTATACTATGTGCTTTCTGGTGCTTAATGTGCAAATTTATGTCTGTATTCTTGTTCTGGCGTATTCATAAATACAGTATACAATTAGTCGGCTGAATGTGGAGCAATAATTCTCTCCTTTAAATGATAGGGCCACCCAGGAGCTCATTAACCCATGCCAATCGCAGAGGCAAATGCAGAAAAACCTTTTGAAGCAAAGTCCTTTTATAAAAACCCATTCAGCTGTTTCGTGTAAACCATTAGTGTGACACTGAACCCAGAACCTGCCAGCTGCACCTCAGCAATTCTGTGAGAAGCTATTGTGACACGCTGGGTCGTGTGTGATGATTTAAAAGACATAAAACAGTATTATGTAGGTGTGCTGCCATACAGGCATAATGGAGGGGAGATGTATCAAGCCTTGGAGAGAGATAAAGTGGAGAAATTTCCAAAACAGCCAATCAGCTGATAATTGTCATTTCAAAAACTGTGCTAGATAAATGACAGAAGGGGGAACGGCCTAGCAGCAACTGGGCAAGGACTAGAGATGGCCATTGGTGACATATCTATCGATAGTCACCACTGATGGAAAACCTCGATGGTATATGAATTAATCTGCAATGTAACCGTCAATGGTTTCACCCACTGATGGTCACCCCTCCTTTAGTGTGTGAGCCGATCAGAGCCTGGGGGCGGGACTTCTTGGGTGTCAGGGGTGGAGCTAGGCTCTATGTCCCGACACCTTAGAGGAAGAAAAAAATGTAAAAATTTGGTAGCTTCGTATCATCGATGTCGAGAATCCATCTGGTTCTCCCCCATCAATGGTAAAAGTAGTTACCATTGATCATAGACCATCGAAATCAATGAGCTGACTGCTGATTGGCTGAGAGAGCCGTCTGTCATGACTCTCATCCAATCAAAACATCCCCATAGACTACAATGGGGCAAAACGGTAGCCCCCACTGCACTAATGATACCACCACCTGCACTGCCAACACCCCCACACTGCTGGCACCCCCACACTGAGGACATTGCCATCACCCCTGCACTGAGGACATCACCGGCATCCCTTGTCACAGTAAGAGCGCTATTGGTGTATCCACCCTGCACTGTATCCTGCATTGTATCCGACCCACACTGTATCCCGCACTATATCCATCCCACACTGTATCCCGCACTGTATCCAACCAGCAATGTATCCCACACTGTATCCAACCAGCAATGTATCCCGCACTGTATCCAACCAGCTATGTATCCAGCACTGTATCCAACCAGCAATATATCCGGCACTGTATCCGACCCACACAGTATTCAACCCACACTGTATGCGACCCGCAGTGTATTCCGCACTGTATCCGACCCACAGTGTATCCCGCACTGTATCCAACCCACACTGTATCCAACCTACAATGTTGTTAGCAAAACAGAAAAGTTAGCAATTGGGCAAAACCATGTACAGTGCAGATATAACATGTGCAGAGAGAGTTAGATTTGAGTGGGTTATATTGTTTCTGTGCAGGGTAAATATTGGCTGCTTTATTTTTACACTGCAATTTAGATTTCAGTTTGAACACACCCCACCCAAATCTAACTCTCTCTGCACATGTTATATCTGCCCCACCTGTAGTGTAACATGGTTTTGCCCAATTGCTAACACACAGCTCATTATCTAATAATAAGTGTGAAAATTATAACAACAAGGTCTCCCTCACCCTGTCAGATTTCTGCCTGGCTAGGCCCGCCTGGCAGTGATTTCATCCATCTTGCCAGCAGCGGGCGGCTCCGACATCTCCTGCAGCCTGCACCGTGCTGCTCACACTCAGAATGAAGACAACTGATGCATCTGAGTAATCTAAACTCTGCTGTCTGTTGTTGATCTGTGACATCATAAAGGGTCTTTGGGCACTACAGAGCTAAACAGCAGCCATCTTTGTGAGGCGCTGCTACTGATGTGGGCCCCCAGAGGCAGTGTGTGTAGCTGCACATGTACAATAACCTGCTATAGTGTATACGCATTGGAGTTGCCCTATAAATGATATGGAATGGTTTTACTTTGTATCACTGTCATCAGTAAATTACTTTCGCTTAACAAATATCATTGATGTTAAATCCCATGGGAAGTTCCCCCACCAGCATCCCCATTAACCACATTTCCACAGGATCGCAATGTTTATTTTCTCACATAAGGAAGGTATATGAACCCTGGGCACCCTTTCCTAGATGAACACACCTGATTTAAGCCTTTAGATTGGGCATAATCAGTTTGGCATGGCTGTAACTGAGCATTGCAGGGTCACAGCAATGACCACAGGACACACAGAAAAAAATGGAAAGTTACCTGCTGTAGAAGCATAATACATGTCCAGGATACAGGGTGCTGTGCAGTCACCAAATGGTGCTGGGGTACCCATTCTTGCACAACGGGCACCCAGTGGTGCAATAGACAGCCGTCTCCCGATGGCGCTTTCTCAGGTAAGCTATGCAGCCATACCTCACTGGTTATGTCCAATCTCATCCGACCTTGGAGGCCAAGCAGTGTTGGGCATGGTTAGTACCTGGATGGGAGACTACCTGGGAATAACAGGTGCTGTAGATAATTTATGCATCAGAGCCCAAACCACTGAAGGAAGATATTACAGTAACCTTAATCTATTCTTTCTGCCTCTACTACCTGCAATTTTATGACACTCACTCCCCACCAATGTGACTGCATTTATTTTACTTTCATGTGTGTCCATTTTAAGTGTATGTTTGTCCCAATGTTTTGTTGTTGTTTTTTGTAAATGTATTTTTTGGGTTTTTCAAGAATAGAAAATACAGAGAACGTTCAAAATACAAAGTACATATGGTAAAAAAAATATGTATATCACAATACATAATATATAAGAAAAATATATTACAGTCGTACTTCCTTTAGCGCAAAATAGTAAACAATAACTGTCCATAATCACATCAATATTACATATAGTGTAAATGAAGAATTCTAGATAAAATAGGGATACAAGAAAGGGAAAAGGAGAGGAAAATAAGAAAAGTAAAGAAGAAAGAGATAGAAGAGATACGTAAAGAGAGCTAGTCATCATCTCCAGTGGTGTCATATGAATACAGTGATAATACGGAGTTACATACATTTCCTAAACAGGATCAGTTCACAAATGCAGACCTGTCATTACAGATGCAGGGTTGAGTATACCATATCCAAAATGCTTGGGATCAGAAGTATTTTGGATATCGGATTTTTCCGTATTTTGGAATAATTGCATACCATAATGAGATATCATGGCGATGGGACCCAAATCTAGGCAGAGAATGCATTTATGTTTTATATACACCTTATACACACAGCCTGAATGTAATTTTTGCCAATATTTTTAATAACTTTGTGCATTAAACAAAGTTTGTGTACATACACACAATTCATTTATGTTTCATACACACTGTCAAAGTCGAAAAATATCACACTACACGTTGCCATATATTCACCCCATGCGCTTGCCCGCTGCACGTGCACATTCTCTCCCGTGCGTGCGGATACTCGCAGCTGCGTGATGGCGCCTCCTCGGCCATGCGCTCGAGCGCGTGGTATGTGCATTTACGGTAGAGTTTGTGTGCGTCTAGCGGGCGACTCAATCGTTAAATAATAAATCCAAATAGTATGTTTTATAGGTAATGTTCCCCTTAATAATAACTGTAAGTCTGTTTATTGTAACTGGTCGCTGGACAGAGGAATTCCTCTTTGCATGATACGAAGGGTCAGACAGGGTTTGAGCAGTGGTGTTTGGTACCTAACTAAAGAACATTTTATTAGGAACAATCCGGTGCTGGTTAGGTAAAGATTAATCGCTCCTACGTATAGTTATGTCTATTAGTAGTTTCTGGACATTTACTATATTTGCGGTTCATTATCCATGCGGCGGGAATTCTGAGATTCCCTCCCACCTGAGCAGTTTGATATAGTCACAGCCCACCTGTTCAAACTAACCTATGACCTTTTGTTATAATGCGGAGAGACATTCCTGTGTCCAATGAACAATAAGATTGTAGGGCCCTTTGTAGTACACTGTATGTTGTGTATATAAGGGTCACTGTCCCCAGACCGGCCAGTACTCTCTCTCATCAACATTTATCTCTGATAATTGGAGGACTGGATCCGGTTGCGCTAGCGAGTGTTCCCCGTATGGTATGTTTCTCTGTGGCCACTTTGTTACCCGTTTAATGTAAGCCATTCATTCTTAGTCTATGTATTTGTGATCGTTCGCTGTTGTGTATATTTCTGTTTAGTTATTCTGTTAGTTATTAATGTTAGCCTGTAGTGTATAAGCTGTTATTGTATCTCTTTTTCCTTTTACTTACTTACATCATTTAGTAAAGGTGTTGGAACCTTAGCAAGGAGTGTGTTTCACCATTTGTTATTAAGGGTTGCTGAGCATCTCAATCGCTCAAACAGCTAGCTTACAGACTAAGGTTAAACAATATTATATCATTGCAGTATCTCAACACTAAGAATTACAGTATAAGCATACTCTGTGTAAGGTTTAAAAGGTTATTATCTGTGTGTACGCTCGCTGTGTGTATTCCGTACTCACAGCGCAGTGTGTGTACGTAACTTGCGTACCACGTGCGAGGTCCTTGTACGCAAATAGCGTACGAAGTGCGTAGCACGTGCACGAGGGACAGCGGCCATTACGGCTTCACGGTATTAGTAAATAGCTTGTGTTCTAAGGTAAATAAATCGGCATTATCAATTGGGGCCTCGTCCGTCCTCCACATATCCACACTGGTGAACAGACTTTATCTGTCAGCAAAGGGCGGGAAGGCAGTATCCCTTCGTATCCGTGTTGGTGGTGAGGGATACAGTGTTGCTGACTAGATAAGCGTCTGTTACGCTACGCTGTAGGAGTGCTGGGGTGGAATCCGGAACCGGAAGGTAGGAAGGTAAGAACAATACGCTATTATCTTTTAAAACTGTTTATTTCTGTTTTGCGTACGCACACACGCACGCACACACCTGCATTGTTGCATCTCACTCTCTTGTTGCCATTAGGATCGATTATTAGAGACGTGCTGCGGAAATGTGGTGCTATTTAGTTGAGATTATAAAGGATAATTTTTAAGGGAATAATTGTAAAGGACACGCACACAGCATAGCAAATACTGTGTGGTGTACGGTAAGCGATTACAGTTGAACATCGTTTACATTTATAGAAGCGCGTTAGTTGCGTTGCTGTGGGCATATCTGGACTTTGTGCATACGTGTCTCGGGCAACGTGCGAGATTACGTACGCAACACAAAGGCATACGCACGTGGCGTGTGTACGCAATGGAGCGTACGGATACGCCCACCGAAACTCAAATCACACGATAACATTGTTTTAGTGGGGGCGGTATAGTGTAGCCACCTGATAATAGCACAGGTTTGTTCAGTTTCCAAAAAGCTTAGTTAAAAGAGAACCTTTTTCTATTGCAAAACCCAGGGATTGGACTACTGCCTGTATGAAAGGAATTTCTGTACAGAAAGATCAGTGTGCATATGAGTGAGTAGGAGTGAGTGTGGAAATAAAGGTATTATTTTGTGAACCCAGAAATCGGGATCCCGTCGGAGACCACATCAGGTGAGTGGACACTTGGTGGCGTGGGACTGGCTTGCCCGCTTTAACATTATATAAGGAAAAAGGAGCAAGTAGTATCCGCAGACAAAAGGACTGCGAAGGTTTAAGCGCAGCCCGGGGGTTTTTGCGTAGTACCCATATAGACACAAGGTGAGCTCCGGCTGAAGGTTTCGCAGCCTAAACAACCGATTCCGTTGGTCGTACAGCGTATAAATATTAAGTTACTTATGCGCAGTGTGACTGGACCGCACGTAATTGTGTGCATTAGTTTGTTACCTTGATACCCATTAAAATTTACTGTGGGATCATAAACGCTATTTGTACATTCTAACGTGATTTGTGTAGGTTTTTGTTATTTTAAGGGAGTTTCGCTGTTCACTCAGGAAATCTCCAACAACCAATACTTACTGGGGAGGGTAGCATACTCCCACACGCCCCAGTAAATAGAAGTTACAAAAAGATCCCGCGAATTGGGTACGTCCAGTGGTGGGCACATTGCTGGAACTCGTATTGGCCAATTGGGGCGTAAAGTGAGTGAAGGCACTAGTTGAACTTTCACCGTCGCCTTACCGCGGGCAACTTGGTTTGTTTGTAAGAATTCGCTTAGACAGCAATATCTGCAAACGATGGGGGCCAGTTGTTCAAAGAAGGGACGTCCAACAAGGGTTCACGTTGGTATTTGTTGGCCCAAAGGGTCAGCACGGTATATAATGTGTGAAAAATACGGATCACACACACAGGTATTTTGCAAAGAATGGGAACGAATGACAGTTTCCCCGGGTAGGCAGTTTGAACCCTGAGGTATTGCAGAATCTAAGAAAAAGGATAGGTCTAATAAAATCTGCAAAGCAGAGGATTAGACATTATGATTGTTTACAGGTATGGCAACAGGAAAGTGAAATACAACAGGAATTAGCTCAGAAAGCAAATTCAAATCCTGGTAGGAGTCTGATAGCAACGGCACCACCACCGTATATAGTAGGGGAAAAAGTGGCTGCAGAGAATGACATGCGGGTGTACGATAAGGGTGCACTTAACCAATGTAGTAGTGATAAGAATAAAATGAAAGTTAAGTGCAAATGTTGATACTGACGCTAACCCATGCAAGTTGTATCCCATTTTAAACTTCCCCCAGGAATACGACCAGGAAGATGAGCCCACTACGATTTCAGCTCTCTCTCTAGCAGCCACCATAAACGATACTTCAGTGGGCACCGCCCAACCAGTAAGAGTGGTATCCAAGGCCCATAGTTCAGGGACAGGTGAGGTTGTGTCTAAAGGTAAGTACGGCACTGTACAATATGCTGAAACTGTTGCACCACACACTGTAGAATCAACCCAGAGTGAAGTAATTAATCTTAATCCTGTTAGAGTGATAGCGGTCCCCAATGGGAAGACCGACACAAATGGGGTCACACCCATCAGGAATATTGCAATGCACTGTCCCTGGTCCCGAGCAGAATTAAAAACAATTTTGTCTGAATTTCCTGATCCCAGAAAAGATTTAGCCGCATGTCAGAGGTTATTATTATTACATTTTATTTATAGGGCGCCACAAGTGTTTCGCAGCGCCGTACAAAGGACAGTACAGGGAGACAAAACTTAGCATAACAGTAAATAAATAACAAAAATGGAGTGCAGGTAACAAAGAGCAACACAATTCTCAAAACATAATACAGCTTAGATGTAAGTAGCGAAGGAGTAATCATTGTACTACTTGGGGCTGGCGGCCATAGATAGAGATGAGCCTTTACCAGCAGGAGAGAAAGCAGGTAAAGATGGTCGCTGAGTGAAATGTGTCAAGAAGAGGGTTTAGACAAGAGGAAAGAGGGCCCTGCTCTGAAGAGCTAACAATCTAGTGGGGAGGGGCAACAGACAGATGACATGAGGTGCAAGCAGGTAGAAGCCTGATGGTGGTATGCGAGCAAAGCAGAGATGTCCAAGGCATGGGGCAGGGGGATGGAGGAGCAGCCTAAGGACTAGGTTATGCATTGGAGGGGTACGCTTTGATGAATAGGTGGGTTTTCAATGCCCGTTTGAAGCTTTGCAAGGTCGGGGAGAGTCTAATGGAGCGGGGGAGCGCATTCCACTGAAGGGGTGCAGCACGGGCAAAATCCTGAACTCGTGCATGGGAAGCAGTGACCAAGGCAGAGGAGAGGCGACGGTCATCAGCCGACCGTAGTGGGCGGGAGGGAGTATGAAGGGAGAGGAGGTTGGAGATGTAGGGAGCAGTGGAATTAGAGATGGCCTTGTATGTGAGGGTGAGGAGTTTGAAGAGGATTCTGTAGGGAAATGGGAGCCAATGTAGATTTTGTTGAAGGGGAGTGGCAGAAGTGGAGCGGCGGGAGAGGAAGATGAGCCTAGCTGCAGAGTTGAGGACAGATTGGAGGGGAGCGATGTGGGAGCAAGTGAGGCCAGTGAGGAGCACATTGCAGTAGTCAAGTCGTTAGATGACCAGTGAGTGGATGATAAGTTTAGTTGCACTCTGGGAGAGAAATGGCCTGATGCGAGCAATGTTGCGTAGCTGGAACCGACAAGATTGCGCCAGAGCTTGGATGTAGGGTGCAAAGGAGAGGGAGGAGTCAAGAGTGACGCCCAGGCAGCGGAGTTGTGGAACGGGGGAGATGATAGTGTTGTCAACAGTGATAGAGATGTTTGTAGGGGGTGTTGCTCTGGCTGGGGGAAAGATAATAAGTTCAGTTTTATCCATGTTGAGCTTCAGAGAGCGCTCAGACATCCAGAAGGAGATGGCAGAGAGGCAGCTGGAGACCTGAGAGAGGACAGAGGGGGACAGATCAGGAGAGGAGAGGTATAGTTGTGTGTCATCAGCATAGAGGTGGTATTGAAGGCCAAAGTAGTTAATGAGCGCACCCAGGGAAGAGGTGTAGAGGGAGAACAGAAGGGGGCCTAGGACAGAACCCTGAGGGACACCAACAGGAAGGATGGAAGGGTGTGAGGTGGTTCCGGAGGCAGACACAGAGAAGGAGCGGTTAGTGAGGTATGAGGTAAACCAGTCAAGGACGGTGCTAGAGAGGCCAACATTTTGGAGTGTGCGGGGGAGGAGAGGGTGATCCACGGTGTCAAAGGCAGCAGAGAGGTCCAGAAGGATGAGCAAAGAGAAGTGGCCCTTGGATTTGGCCGAAAGCAGGTCACTGGTGACTTTCACCAGGGCAGTCTCGGTGGAGTGGAGTGGGCGAAAGCCAGATTGTTGTGGATCAAGGATGGAGTGGTCAGAGAGGTAGCTTGTGAGACGGCTGTAGACCAGTCGTTCAAGTAGTTTGGAGGCGAAAGGGAGAAGAGAGATGGGGCGGTAGCTAGTGAGTGATGAAGGGTCGAGGTTGGCTTTTTTGAGAATAGGGGACACCAGAGCATGTTTGAATGGTGAGGGAAAGATGCCAGTAGAGAGCGATAGGTTAAAGAGGTGAGCAAGGTGGGAGCATGCAGAGGGGGGGGAGAGCGGAGAAGACGGGAGGGGAGGGGGTCCAAGTGGCAGGTTGTGGGGGGAGAGGATAAGATGAGGGAGTGGACTTCCTTGTCTGAGGTGGGACGGAAGCAGGACAGAGTGGGATAGATAGACGGGAGGGATGGTGGGAGCAGGGGGGCAGCAGAGGGGTGACGGGAGGAGATGTAATTTTGAATATCCTCAATTTTGGAGATGAAGAAGGAGGCAAAGTCAGTGGGAGTGAGGGAAGAGGGGAGGGGAGGAGGAGGGGGGCGAAGGAGAGTGTTGAAAGTTTCAAAGAGTCGGCGTGGACTGGAGGACTGAGAAGAGATGAGTGTTTGGAAAAAGGATTGCTTGGCGAGAGAAAGAGCAAAGCTATAGGAAGAGAGGATAAACTTGAAATGGAGAAAGTCCGCCAGAGAGTGGGATCTCCTCCAGGAGCGTTCTGCAGACCGTCAACATTTTTGTAGGAATCGTGTGAGTTTGGTGTGCCAGGGTTGGGGTTTGGAACGGCGGAGGGGGACAGATGAGAGGGGGGCCACAGAGTCAAGAGCAGCAGTAAGGGAAGAGTTATAGAAGGAGGCTGCCTGGTTGGGACAAGTCATAGTGGAAAGAGGAGAGAGGAAGGTCTCGAGGGAGGACATGATAGTGGGGTTGAGGGACCTGAGATTGCGTCTGGTGATGGTGGGTCTGGGTGTGGAGCAGAGAGGGGAAGATGAGAAGGTGAAAGAAAGCAGATGGTGGTCAGAGAGAGGGAAGGAAGAGTTAGAGAAATTAGAGAGATCACATCGGTGGGTGAAGACAAGGTCGAGGGAGTGGCCGAGATTGTGAGTAGGGGTGGAGGACCATTGAGAAAGTCCAAAGGAGGTGGAAAGAGCAAGAAGGTTAGAGGAAGCTGCATTAGTGATGTCGATAGGGATGTTAAAGTCACCGAGGATGATAGAGGGGAGGTCGGAGGAGAGAAAGTGGGGAAGCCAGGCAGCAAAGTTGTCAAGGAAAGGTGTACAGCGGCCAGGGGGGCGGTAGATCACTGCCACATGGAGGTGAATGGGGTAGAAGAGGCGGATAGTGTGGACCTCAAAGGTGGAGAAGGTGAGGGAGGGCTCAGGTGGGATGACACGAAAGGTGCAGTTAGGAGAGAGAAGGATGCCCACGCCTCCACCCTGGCGGCCATCAGGTCTGACCGTGTGGGTGAAGGAGAGGCCTCCGTAGGAGAGGGCAGCAGGGGAGGTGGTGTCAGAGGAGGAGAGCCAGGTTTCAGTGATGGCGAGAAGGTTAAAAGAGTGGGAGATGAAGAGGTCGTGGATAGTTGGCAACTTGTTGCAGATTGATCTAGCATTCCAGAGTGCACAGGAGAAGGGAAGGGAGGGGGGAAATGGGGATCAGGTTGGCTGGGTTCTGAATGCGTGTGGGTAGTCTGGAAATTTGGGTGGCGGGTAATCTAGCAGTGAGTATTGGTATGGGACAGGATCGAGGAGCCATAATTCCTGCTCAGTAGTGTTTGTCACAACTGAGGGCCTGAGCTGACGGAAGGCAGCCTCAGTTGTAGGGGCTGAGACGTACCGGAACCTGGGAGGTTGTATCAGACCCCTGGACATGTAAGTAACATGAAGAGAAACCGCCCGAAGGCGTGACCACGACAACTTGAGTAAAAGTCAATGATATTTATTTATGACAAACTCCATGCATCACAGTAGCAGTAAAAAGAAACATAAAAATCAGCAGAGAAATAATAATACAGTTCCTGGGTACTACAGGGTGGCAGGGGCCACAGAGCTCTGGTGGTATGAGACAGTTCTTATTATCTGCAAGTTGGAAAGTCCTTACCAGGCTCAACTGTAGCAATGAGGAAAGCCCAGGGTCGTACCAGCTGGTGTTCCAGGGAAAGCTGGACTGCTGTAGATAAAATGCTGCTGTGGGTACTGGTTAGAACCAGACAGGTGTTGGCACGGAGTGGATACTGGCTGGAACCAGTTAAATAATAAATAAAGCTTGAGAGCGATGCAATATAGATGAAATGTAGAATTTGAGAGCGGAGAAATAATAATACCGGTGGAGAGTGGTAAACTGCAGAAAGGACACCGGCCCTTTAAGAGAAGCTGTACACTGCTGGAAGCTGAGCTGGAAGCAGGTGATGTTGTAGCTGGAAACAGGTGAGTCCAGAATGGATCGGAGAGTCAGGCTACACCGCAGATGGAATGCTGGTGCGGGTCTCTATAGCAGAAGTCTGGAGACAGGAGCTGGAACCTGGAAGACAAACACAGGAGAGAGACAAACTGGAACTAGGTTTGACAACCAAAGCACTGACGCCTTCCTTGCTCAGGCACAGCATATTTATACCTGCAGCAAGGAAGGGGTTGGCTAGGCAATTATGCAAATCAACAATACAGACAGCAGATTGGTGGAAATGATCAGATGACAAAATCCAAGATGGCTGCGCCCATGCAGACACTTGGAGGGAAGTTTGGTTTGTAATCCATGTGAGAATTGAAGCAGCAATGGCGGCGCCGGCCACAGGAGACAGGAGACGCCAGACTGATGAATGCACATCCAAACCACGCGGGCACAGCGGAGGCCGCGGCTGACGTAATCGCCACTCTGACACTTTGCATGCAGAAACTCAGGGACGGCGGCGGAGGCCGCGGGAGACGCCATGCCAGATGTAATATGGCGTTTACTGTGACCGCGTCTCAGAGAGACAGGAGAGGATGCAGGAATGTAAACATCAGGATAACAGATGGGATCCGGTCCTGGAGCGCTGAGCCAGCCTTAGGAGGCATCTGATGGGTAAGAAATGGCGTCCAGATACCCGGATCGTGACAGCACCCCCCCCTTTAGGAGTGGCCCCAGGACACTTCTTTGGCTTTTGAGGAAACTTGGAATGGAATCTCCGGACCAAGGCAGGAGCATGGACATCAGAAGCATTGGTCCATGAACGTTCCTCAGGGCCATAACCCTTCCAGTCAATAAGATACTGAAGTTGACCGTAACGGTGACGTGAGTCCAGGATCTTGGCTACTTCATACTCAACGCCTCGTTGAGTTTGGACTTTCGGAGTTGGAGGAAGTGAGGAATGAAACCGATTCAAGATTAGCGGTTTCAACAGGGAAACATGGAATGTCCTGGGTATTTTTAAGAAGGGAGGCAACTGGAGTCTGTAAGCAACAGGATTGATGACTTGATCAATTTTAAAAGGACCGATGTAGCGAGGTGCAAACTTCATACTGGGAACTCTTAACCTCAAATTCTTCGTGGATAACCATACCCGATCACCCACCTTGAGAGCAGGAACTGCTCGACGCTTCTTATCCGCAAACTTCTTGTACCTGAACGATGCCTTGAGCAGAGCTGATCGTACGCTCTTCCAGATATTGGCAAACTGATGCAAGGTGATATCCACTGCGGGAACAGAAGTTGCTGGAAGCGGTTGGAACTCAGGGACTTTAGGGTGGAATCCAAAGTTGGTGAAGAATGGTGTTGAAGAAGATGAAGAATGATACTGGTTGTTATGACAGAACTCGGCCCAGGGAAGTAATTGAACCCAGTCATCTTGAGAGGAGGACACATAGATGCGGAGGAAGGACTCCAAGTCCTGATTCACCCTCTCAGTTTGACCATTGGTCTGAGGATGGTAAGCCGTGGAAAACTTTAGCTTGACTTGGAGGACTTGACATAAACTTCGCCAGAATTTGGCTGTGAATTGAACTCCTCGATCTGAGATAATTTCTTCTGGAAGACCGTGGAGTCGAAAGATCTCTTGTATGAATACTTGAGCCAACTTGGAAGCTGACGGAAGACCGGTAAGAGGAATGAAGTGTGCCATCTTGGTGAACCGGTCAACTACCACCCAGATGGTATTAAACTTGTTGCACATGGGCAAATCTGTAATAAAATCCATCGACAAATGGGTCCATGGTCGACGGGGAACAGATAGTGGAACCAGTTGCCCCGCAGGCGACTGGCGGGATACTTTATGTTGAGCACACTTTGGGCAAGATGCAATAAACTCCAAGACGTCCTTTTTCAGAGTTGGCCACCAATAGGACCTAGAGATAAACTCCAGGGTTTTTTGGATACCTCTATGTCCGGCAAAGCGGGAAGCATGGGCCCAATGCATGAGCTTCTTCCTTAGTGTCGGCTTCACAAAACTTTTCCCTGATGGGGGCGTAGAGTCCATCCCTACCGTGGAGAATGCCAACGGATTTATAATAGGATGCTTGTCTGAAGACTCTGACTCATTTTCTTGCTCCCATGAGCGGGAAAGGGCATCGGCCTTGCGATTCTGAGAGCCCGGACAGAACTGGAGTTTAAAGTCGAACCTGGAAAAGAAAAGTGCCCATCTGGCCTGACGAGGGTTGAGACATTGTGCGCCTTTCAGATATAGAAGGTTCTTGTGGTCTGTAAGGATGGTGATTGAATGAGAAGCTCCCTCCAACAGATATCTCCACTCCTCTAGAGCGAGCTTGATGGCTAGCAACTCCTGGTCGCCAATGGCATAGTTGCGCTCCGCTGGGGAGAACTTCCGTGAGAAGAAACTGCAAGGATGTAAATGGCCATCTTTAGCCCTCTGAGATAACACCGCTCCTACTCCAACGGAGAAGGCATCCACCTCTAAGATGAAAGGAGAGTCGATGTCAGGCTGTTTCAGGACAGGCGCAGAGATGAACCTCTGTTTTAAAAGATGAAAAGCTTGCATGGCTTCTTCAGACCACTTGGACGGGTTAGCACCCTTCTTGGTGAAAGCAGTAATAGGCGCCACAATGGTGGAAAAGTCTCGTATAAACTTTCGGTAATAATTGGCGAACCCTAAGAACCTCTGGACCCCTTTGAGGGTTAAGGGTACCGGCCAATTCTGGATTGCCTGTAGTTTCTCAGGATCCATCTCTAGTCCGGAACCGGACACAATGTACCCTAGAAACGGAATGGACTTGACTTCAAAGACGCATTTCTCTAATTTGCAATAGAGATGATTGACACGGAGACGGGACAGAACCTCCTTTACCCAAAAACGATGTTCCTCTAAATTGTTGGCAAAAATGAGGATATCATCTAGATAGACCACGACATGACGGTATAGAATGTCTCTGAAAATCTCATTGACGAAATGCTGGAAGACAGCTGGAGCATTGCTCAATCCGAAGGGCATGACGAGGTACTCATAATGTCCGTCACGGGTGTTAAATGCGGTCTTCCACTCGTCACCCTCACGGATCCGGATGAGATTGTATGCACCTCTCAAGTCCAGCTTTGTAAAGATGGTAGCTCCGCTAACTCTGTCAAAGAGCTCAGTAATCAGGGGTAAAGGATAGCGGTTCTTGATGGTAATGTCGTTCAAACCTCTGTAGTCGATGCACGGCCGCAGACCACCATCTTTCTTTTTTACAAAAAAGAAGCCTGCGCCGGCTGGAGAAGAAGAAGGTCGAATGAACCCCTTTGCTAGGTTCTCTTTAATGTATTCCTCCATAGAATGCGTCTCAGGCAGAGACAACGGATAAGTTCGGCCTCGAGGTGGAACCTTCCCTGGAACGAGATCAATCGGGCAGTCACATTCTCTATGAGGAGGAAGGATATCAGCAGAAGCTTTACTGAACACATCCGTGAAATCTTGATATGGAGGAGGTGGAACATCAGACGACCTGGGGGAGGAAGAACAGACAGGCAACACTTTAAACAAACATGTCTCAGCACAGGAGGGACCCCATGCCAGAATTTGCGTAGTCGTCCAATCAATTGTAGGATTGTGAAGACGGAGCCATGGAAGGCCCAGGACCACAGGATGTGTGGCTCTTGGAATCACTAAAAGTGAAATAAGTTCGGAATGAAGAACTCCCACTCTCAGATGAACTGGTAGAGTCCTTAGAGCAATAACTGTATCAAAAATTTTACTGCCATCCACGGCAGTTAAGGAAAAGGAGGAAGGTAGTCTCTTGGTGGGTAGGGACCACCGTTTAACATAGGCTTCGGTAATAAAGTTCCCAGCTGCTCCGGAATCCAGGAGGGCAATGACGTTCTGATAACGTTGAGCAACTTGAAGCGAGACTGGGAGATTACAATCTTGAGGAGATGGAGAGGAGATCATTACTCCTAGCCGGCCCTCTCCTTGGCGAGATAGGATTTGGAGTTTCCCGGACGTTTGGGACAGGCATTAATAGTGTGAGACGGAGCTGCACAATACAGACAGAGAGACTCAGAGAGATGTCTTCGGCGCTCAGCAGGAGTTAAACGGGAACGGCCAATTTGCATGGGTTCATCTTTAGTTGGTGACAGTTGGCGAGGAGGAGGAGCAGAAGATTTTGGAGCAGATGATCTTCCACGCTCAGTTGCTCTCTCTCTGAAACGTAAGTCAACTTTCGTACAAAGTGAGATTAGCTCATCTAACTTGGAGGGTAAGTCTCTGGTAGCTAACTCATCTTTAATACGCTCGGATAAACCATGCCAGAATGCAGCATACAGGGCCTCGTCGTTCCATGCCAGTTCAGATGCCAGAATCTGGAACTGTATAAGATATTGTCCTACAGTACGTGATCCCTGGCGTAAACGGAGAATCTCAGACGAAGCTGAAGTTACCCGGCCTGGCTCGTCGAAGATGCGCCTGAATGTTGACACGAATGCAGTGTAAGAAGATAGCAGGGTGTCGGACCTCTCCCATAACGGTGATGCCCAGTCGAGGGCTGAGCCACTGAGAAGAGAGATGATGTAGGCAATTTTTGTACGGTCACTGGGAAAATTGCCAGGTTGTAGCTCAAACTGAATCTCACACTGGTTGAGAAATCCCCTGCAGAATCTTGGAGATCCGTCAAATTTTGCTGGCGTTGGAAGATGAAGACGTGGAGCAGAAACGGGTAAGGTGGGTGGGGTTATAGTTGGAGTCACTGTGGTTGACGCCCCAGATGCGCCTGATCCACGGAGAGTTGTCTGAATCCCATCCAGCCGAGTAGAGAGATCCTGGAGACAGCGGATGATGTGGCCCTGTGCAGCCTCCTGATGTTCAAGTCGGGCTGCCAGTTCTTGCATCGGCCTGGCCGCTTGATCCTGGTCTCCGGCTGGATTAATTTGGTCAGTGCTTACTGTCACAACTGAGGGCCTGAGCTGACGGAAGGCAGCCTCAGTTGTAGGGGCTGAGACGTACCGGAACCTGGGAGGTTGTATCAGACCCCTGGACATGTAAGTAACATGAAGAGAAACCGCCCGAAGGCGTGACCACGACAACTTGAGTAAAAGTCAATGATATTTATTTATGACAAACTCCATGCATCACAGTAGCAGTAAAAAGAAACATAAAAATCAGCAGAGAAATAATAATACAGTTCCTGGGTACTACAGGGTGGCAGGGGCCACAGAGCTCTGGTGGTATGAGACAGTTCTTATTATCTGCAAGTTGGAAAGTCCTTACCAGGCTCAACTGTAGCAATGAGGAAAGCCCAGGGTCGTACCAGCTGGTGTTCCAGGGAAAGCTGGACTGCTGTAGATAAAATGCTGCTGTGGGTACTGGTTAGAACCAGACAGGTGTTGGCACGGAGTGGATACTGGCTGGAACCAGTTAAATAATAAATAAAGCTTGAGAGCGATGCAATATAGATGAAATGTAGAATTTGAGAGCGGAGAAATAATAATACCGGTGGAGAGTGGTAAACTGCAGAAAGGACACCGGCCCTTTAAGAGAAGCTGTACACTGCTGGAAGCTGAGCTGGAAGCAGGTGATGTTGTAGCTGGAAACAGGTGAGTCCAGAATGGATCGGAGAGTCAGGCTACACCGCAGATGGAATGCTGGTGCGGGTCTCTATAGCAGAAGTCTGGAGACAGGAGCTGGAACCTGGAAGACAAACACAGGAGAGAGACAAACTGGAACTAGGTTTGACAACCAAAGCACTGACGCCTTCCTTGCTCAGGCACAGCATATTTATACCTGCAGCAAGGAAGGGGTTGGCTAGGCAATTATGCAAATCAACAATACAGACAGCAGATTGGTGGAAATGATCAGATGACAAAATCCAAGATGGCTGCGCCCATGCAGACACTTGGAGGGAAGTTTGGTTTGTAATCCATGTGAGAATTGAAGCAGCAATGGCGGCGCCGGCCACAGGAGACAGGAGACGCCAGACTGATGAATGCACATCCAAACCACGCGGGCACAGCGGAGGCCGCGGCTGACGTAATCGCCACTCTGACACTTTGCATGCAGAAACTCAGGGACGGCGGCGGAGGCCGCGGGAGACGCCATGCCAGATGTAATATGGCGTTTACTGTGACCGCGTCTCAGAGAGACAGGAGAGGATGCAGGAATGTAAACATCAGGATAACAGATGGGATCCGGTCCTGGAGCGCTGAGCCAGCCTTAGGAGGCATCTGATGGGTAAGAAATGGCGTCCAGATACCCGGATCGTGACAGTGTTGTTCTGAGGAATAGTATTGAATGGAGTAGCTGTAATAAAGAAATAACAATAAGAAGGGGGATGTAGTCAAAGCAGAGACAGTGGAGACCAGTTTTTTTGTAAATAATGGAGGGAATGGAAACACAGAGAATGTTACACAGTGGTTGAAGAGAGTATAAATGAGGAGCAGAAAGCAATGTGTGAGAGCAGTATGGCTGTTACTTAAGCAGACAGGGAGTTCAGTGTCTAGGCTGTGTGGATTGCAGGCGTTGGTGGTACTGGATTAGGTTACTCTCTGTAGGCTGTTGATTGCAGGTGTGGAAGATAGTCTGCTGTCCTTCTGTTCTTCTCCTGTTTATCTCCGATTATCTCCAAGGTCATATCGCCATACTTAACACTAATATACTTCACAGCTAAGATGCTACACAGCCAGAGGCTTATACAGCCAGTATGTATGTATGTATGTTCATTAAGGACCTGGGTAACTCCACTGAACCTAACAACAAAGATTGGCGGACACTACTGAGGGCATGCCTGCCCTCTAGTATTGACCCTGTGAAATTTATAGCTGACTGTAAATTAGATGAAGAGGTACCCCTTACGGATGAGTATAATCAAGATAATGTAACCAGAATCAATCTGCAGCTGGGAATATACTTCCCAGCTGTGGTAAAATGGAACAAAATTTTCTCCATCAAACAAACGGAAGGAGAAACAGCCTCTGACTATTTCCACCGGGCACTGGAGGAAATGGCTAAATATACTGGGATCGTGGACATTGAGGCAAATATACACCATAGAGAGGTAGCGGTGTCCGTCTTGATGGACGGTTTAAAGGAGGTATTAAGGAATAGGGTACAAACCACTCAACCTAACTGGAGAGGTATATCGGTGGCCGCCTTAAGAGAGACTGCTGTTGGGCACGACAGGAACATCACAAGACGCAGGGAGTCACAGAGTGATAAACTGATGGCTATAAGTATCCAAGCCCTTACAACAAGGCCGCCTCAGTCTAAATCTCAGACCCCTGGTGGTAAGCCGTATATGGTAAAATGTTACAATTGTAACAGGGAAGGTAATTTTGCACGTAACTGCACCAGTAACCCACACAATGCATATAAAAACCCTAGACAACGACATGACATACGAGATTGGGATCAAGGACCGCAGAGACGGAGTTATGAGCCACACGCAGGGGAAACAAGAAGGTATCCCCCAAGAAGAGACTGGCAAGTCTCTGATAGTTCCCGTTTACCCCCTTCACAGGTAATAGCTGCCAGCGCAATGCAGGGAGGTCACCATGCACCATAGGGGTGGGGCCACACCTGTAATCTGCAGCCAGTGAAATTAATTGCGAGCCTTGGAAGTGAACCCGAGGTTACAATTGATGTAGCTGGTAAATCTCTAAATTTCCTTGTAGATACGGGGGCGGCCAAGTCAGTGATAAATTCGACCGTGGGCATGAGAACCACTGGTAAAACAATTCCAGCCATGGGAGTAACAGGAGTAATGCGACAATACCCTTTGAGCAAACCAGCAGAGATTACGATAGGGCCTTTGCACACCAAGCATTCTTTTCTGCTGGCTGCATCGGCTCCGACTAATCTCCTAGGGAGAGATTTACTGTGCAAAATGGGATGCGTCATATACTGTACTCATGAAGGTGTGTTCTTGGACATACCCGAAAACCACGCTCAGGAAGCGCAGGATATGCTAGACTCCCCAACAAGATTAATGTCACACACTGTTGTTGTAAATAGGTGTCCGTCCAAGGTAGAAGAAATGACTTCCCAGATACCGGAGTCACTTTGGACCAAGGACGGACAAGACACTGGATTGATGGCAAAAGTAGCCCCAGTAGTTGTGCAAGTAAAAGATGGTAGGATAGCTCCAAAAATCCCACAATACCCTCTGAAGCCAGAGGTGGAGTTAGGAGTTTACCCTGTAATAGAGCGCTTGCTACAACAGGGCATTCTGGTAAGGACGTCCAGCACTGCCAATAGTCCCATCTTCCCTGTTAAAAAGAGTGGGGGGAGGGGTTACAGATTAGTGCAGGATCTAAGAGGGATCAACAAAATAGTTGAGAGTCAATTCCCCGTAGTGCCAAATCCAGCTGTCATCCTTATGCAAATCCCTCCCACTGCCAAATTTTTCACTGTGATTGACCTCTGCTCCGCTTTCTTCTTGGTACCTCTGCACCCTGACAGTCAATACTTATTCGCATTCACATACAGAGGAGTTCAGTATACCTGGACTCGCTTACCACAAGGTTTCATAGATAGTCCAAGTATCTTCTCACAGGCCTTGCATGATTGTTTACAGTCTTTCCAACCAGAGAGTGGATCAATATTGATACAGTATGTGGATGATTTACTACTGTGTTCAGATTCACTGGAAGCGTCCCTGAAGGATACGAAACAACTCCTGTTTCATCTTTCAGACACAGGACACAAGGTTTCCAAGGACAAGTTACAATTATGCCAGAACCGGGTGAGGTATTTGGGACACTGTCTGACACAAGGACTGAGACACCTCACTGCTGATAGAATTCAAGCAATTCGTGACATGACCCTGCCACAAACCCAGCAACAGATTAGAACGTTTTTAGGAATGTGTGGGTATTGCCGTAACTGGATCCCAGGTTTTTCCATACTGGCCCTACCTTTGCAGGAGATGGTCTCATCAAGCAAACCTGATCGGATTTCGCACACAGACGAATCCGAGATGGCATTTGAGAGACTCAAACAGTGCCTAACGCAGGCACCGGCATTAGGTATGCCAGACTATGGGAAACCCTTTGAACTGTACGGAACAGAGAGTGCTGAGTGCGCGGCAGGTGTCTTAACCCAGAAGCATGGTGATGCCAGCAGGCCGGTAGCCTATTACAGCGCTCAGCTAGACACGGTAGCGCGATCCCTCCCCACATGCTTGCAAAGTGTTGCAGCAATAGCATTGCTAGTCACAAAAAGCGAAGATGTAGTGCTAGGACACAATCTCACAATTCATACACCACATGCAGTGTCAGCCTTACTGAATTCGGCCCAAACCAGACACGTCTCATCAGCGCGGTTTACAAGATGGGAATTGGCATTGATGGCCCCCGTAAACATCACCATAAGGAGATGCAGCGCATTAAATCCTGCAACGTATCTCCCAGGTGTGCCTGGACAGGCACAAAGGGTGGAGGATGAGAGTGATGGTGAAGGAGGATTTAATACAGGGGATGACACGCATGATTGTATGGAATATTTGACCCAAAATTTCACGGCAAGGCCTGACATCAGTGACAACCCACTGGAAGATGTAGATTTTACTTTCTACACTGACGGTAGTAGTCACAGACAGACGGACTCGGGAGACTTGTGTACTGGATACGCAGTCGTAGATGACCAAGGTACCATAGAAGCGGAACCCCTAGGCCCACCACACTCAGCACAAGTTGCTGAACTGGTTGCCCTAACCAGAGCATGCGAATTGGCTAAAGGCAAGTCAGCCAATATTTACACAGATTCTAGGTACGCCTTCGGAGTAGTCCATGATTTCGGGGCCCTATGGCGCCTCAGAAATTTCATGACGGCAGCTGGCACACCCGTAGCGCATGCAGCCCACATCAAAAGACTTCTAACAGCGATACAGGAACCCGACAGAGTGGCTGTTATCAAGTGTAAAGCTCACACATATAGCCAAGACCCGGTATCACTTGGTAACAGCCGAGCAGACGAAGCTGCTAAATCAGCAGACAGACAACACACAACTGATGGTATTTAATACTGTAAATACACAGAAATTATATGAAATGCAAAATTTGTGTTCACCACAAGAAAAGGCAGTTTGGAGGTCAAAAGGATATGGCCAGGAGTCCTCAGGACTCTGGACAGATGGACAGGGTAAGCCAGTGGCACCCAGAGCATACCTTCCAAGTCTAGCAAAAGCGGCACATGGGCTGACTCATCTAGGCAAAGAAGGAATGTGTAAGTTGGTAAGAGCTTATTGGTGCACCCCAGGATTTTCTTCCCATGCGGGTAAAAGAGCGATGACATGTCTCACCTGCTTGAGGAAGAATATCGGAAAGGCAATACCAACAGAGCCATCCCATATCCCTCCGACAGATGGCCCTTTTCAGGTAATACAAATTGATTTCATACAATTGCCACCTTGTAGAAATTTAAAGTATGTATTGGTCTGTATTGATGTGTTCTCAAATTGGGTTGAAGCATTTCCCGCGGCCACAAATACCGCTGTGTTTACTGCAAAGAAAATTGTGCAGGAATTTGTGTGTAGGTACGGTATCCCTAGAATAATTGAAAGCGATAGGGGTACCCATTTTACAGGTGAAGTCTTTCAAACAATGTGTAAGTTGATGGGAATTAATAGTAAGCTGCACACTCCGTACCGCCCCCAGGCGAGTGCGAAGGTGGAAAGAGTAAACAGCACTATTAAAAATAAATTGAGCAAGGTAATGACTGAAACAGGACTGTCATGGCCTGAAGCTTTGCCAATCGTATTATACAGCATCAGAAACACTCCCAGGTCCCCTCTTAATCTGTCTCCTTTTGAAATTCTGTTTGGTCGACAACCTCATGTTATGATTGACCCCCAGGATGATTTGAAATGTAACAATGAAGTAACCGTAAAGTACTTGGTTAAAATGAGTAAGCAATTGAGGAATCAGAATGATAATCTAAAGTTGGTGATTCCTGATCTGCCAGACAGTAATTGTCATGACATTGAACCTGGGGATTATGTAATGATACGGAATTTTCTACGCTCAGGTTGCCTTATTGACAGATGGGTATTGATGAGAGTGTCTGTTCAGGGAGGATTGAGATGACACCTGAGCACTGAGAATAATAAGACCAGAGGCGGTTGTCGAGCCAGATTTCTTTTTCCCATTTGTTATTTTCTCCAGTTCCCACCTCCCTACTATTTCCTCTCCCCCTTTTTATTTTTCTCCTTTTACTCCTCTAAGATGGACTTGCCCCAAGAGACTGTGATCCGGATTTTCCTGTTGACCATGATGTTGACCAGAGCAGTCTGTTTCGGTGAGAGTACCATGGAGGTCGAGGAAGGATCGGGAATGGGTTCTGATGACCAGGATGGAGGCGTAAATTTCCAAGAGCAACATAATCTCCGAGTAAAGGCGAGTATCAGAAAACGATCTGGTAGCATTGACAATAGAAGGAATTGTGAAGGATTGTTAGCTGAAGAGAACTGCATCTGTAGGCATTGTGACAATATAGTTGAGGATGGGTGCATCAAGAAATGTCAGTCCAGTTTTAATGTCCACATGGACCGGCATCCATTGAGTGACTATCACTCCTTAGTGGGTAAAGTGTTAAACCAGACAGACTGTTGGGTATGCTCCCAAGTACCTCAAGGTCATAGCAAATCAGGACTAGTACCATTCCCTTTAACTGTAGGAGAGGTACTTGAGCTAAGTGGTGGGAGGCCGGTGGACAAGAGGTTTAATATCTCTAGTCCTCCTAGTTTGAAGCTCCACCAATATCATGTGGATAGGTCCTTAGTGTGCTTTAACATTTCCAATCCCCGAAAGCCGGGAAATTGGGAAGTGTCATGGAGTAATCAAACCATGACCTTTTCATACAGAGCCGACAGAATGCCCATAGACACAGAACTTATACGCCAGATAGCCGACCATGGAAGATTTTTCCGGTATAGGTACACTCTAGGAAGTAGGACCATGCGAGTTGGAGAAGTATCACCAGGATACTGTGCACATATCGTACAACCTGATACGTGTACTAGGCAGATGGGAGAGTTAGGGTTAGGAGATTTCACATGGAAAATTTGTAACATGGTAATGTCATACTCCGTCCCATATGTTCTCCCCGATGATGCATATTTCATATGCGGGAGGAAGGCGTATAAGTGGCTTGCCCCAAACTCAGAGGGATTGTGTTATATTGGAAAAGTACTGCCTGAAGTAATGACTGTAACCCATAACAAAATGAAAGATATTCACCGCAGTGCCCAAGCTCCTTATACTCACACTCATTACGAGCACGTCGTTAAACGGCACCTGATAGAGAGGACAGAGCATCCGGCCTCTGATCTGATCCATGAATCCACCGGGATTCAATTCCTACTCGCGTTAGATATCACTCGTACCGCCAGAGGAGTGATAAATTATAAATATATATCTGCGCTAGCGAACTTATTAGACAATATCACCGAAATGTATGACGACACATTCAGGTACACTGGGAAAGAGTTACAAGCCTACAAAACAGAACTGGTTCAGCATAGAATGATTCTTAATTACCTCACAGCTGTGACAGGCGGGTATTGTGTTACCCTAGCAACTCAATATGGAATAAAGTGCTGCACGTACATTACAAACAGCACAGAGGACCCGGCCGAGGTCATAGATCAAAAGATGGATGACATTTTACAATTAAAATGGGAGTTTCGAAGGAAACACAATCTCACACTCGCTGCTGTGGGTAATGAGCTGACCAGTTGGGTGTCATGGTTGAACCCACGAAATTGGTTCTCTGGTTTAGGAGAATGGGCCCAAAGTATTATTATGGATGTAGGGAAATTTCTTTTGTGTATTCTAGGAGTCGTCATATTGGTTGGACTGATATTTAGATGCGTTCGGGCTTTAACGAAGTGTAAAGGTAGTACTAGAGTGATGAGTCTGAGGAGCGAGGACACTGTAATAACAAGAACTAATTTGATTTATGACCCAACGATAGAGATAATGTTGTGATGAAAATGTGATTCCACGGTCCGTTTCTTTCACCCGTTTCTCCTTTGTTTTCCTCCAAGGTACAAAGACATCCGCTTGGAAGAAGAATTTGACAACCTCTTTTATACAGACCATTGATGGACTATGCCACAGACCCCCAATATCCCTAGTGACTTTAACTTTTACGATAGCCCAATACTTTAGAGACTGTAACTTTCTGGACAATGGAAAAGCTTTTGTCGCCATTTATAGCAAAAGCATCGAGAGACATCAGACAACATGTACATCAAGACAAGACATCAGACAAGACCTCAATCGGCGAATGCATATTAAACTCACATAGTTTACGACTGCATTTATAATAATTGCTTCTTATCTTCACCTCTACAACCTTCAGGTAATGACACACATAGTCGATAGGGAATATAGATACAGATATCAGCACTCACATATCATCAACTAAATGTGCTCCCCCATTTGTTGCAAACAAAAGCCAAAAAGAGCTCGGTAAAGTTTGACAGCCCATCCACAGACCCGTAATACGGGATAAGAAGGATTCAAATGTATACTTTGCAATACCTCGAAGCTTGATGTAAAACACGTACGGCACGATGATACATGACCCCTCAGACATGGATTCATACACACATGCTTCTACTATTTCACTAGGTCATACTTTTCCCACCTTCTCCTCTCCTCCCTTTACCCAATCATAAAATGGTATTTACATAATGACATATATTTTTCTTTTTTGAACTGTTTTAGGAAGTGGCAGTTATTGATGACTGCCAAAGGGTGGACTGTCAAAGTCGAAAAATATCACGCTACACGTTGCCATATATTCACCCCATGCGCTTGCCCGCTGCACGTGCACATTCTCTCCCGTGCGTGCGGATACTCGCAGCTGCGTGATGGCGCCTCCTCGGCCATGCGCTCGAGCGCGTGGTATGTGCATTTACGGTAGAGTTTGTGTGCGTCTAGCGGGCGACTCAATTGTTAAATAATAAATCCAAATAGTATGTTTTATAGGTAATGTTCCCCTTAATAATAACTGTAAGTCTGTTTATTGTAACTGGTCGCTGGACAGAGGAATTCCTCTTTGCATGATACGAAGGGTCAGACAGGGTTTGAGCAGTGGTGTTTGGTACCTAACTAAAGAACATTTTATTAGGAACAATCCGGTGCTGGTTAGGTAAAGATTAATCGCTCCTGCGTATAGTTATGTCTATTAGTAGTTTCTGGACATTTACTATATTTGCGGTTCATTATCCATGCGGCGGGAATTTTGAGATTCCCTCCCACCTGAGCAGTTTGATATAGTCACAGCCCACCTGTTCAAACTAACCTATGACCTTTTGTTATAATGCGGAAAGACATTCCTGTGTCCAATGAACAATAAGATTGTAGGGCCCTTTGTAGTACACTGTATGTTGTGTATATAAGGGTCACTGTCCCCAGACCGGCCAGTACTCTCTCTCATCAACATTTATCTCTGATAATTGGAGGACTGGATCCGGTTGCGCTAGCGAGTGTTCCCCGTATGGTATGTTTCTCTGTGGCCACTTTGTTACCCGTTTAATGTAAGCCATTCATTCTTAGTCTATGTATTTGTGTTTGCGATCGTTCGCTGTTGTGTATATTTCTGTTTAGTTATTCTGTTAGTTATTAATGTTAGCCTGTAGTGTATAAGCTGTTATTGTATCTCTTTTTCCTTTTACTTACTTACATCGTTTAGTAAAGGTGTTGGAACCTTAGCAAGGAGTGTGTTTCACCATTTGTTATTAAGGGTTGCTGAGCATCTCAATCGCTCAAACAGCTAGCTTACAGACCAAGGTTAAACAATATTATATCATTGCAGTATCTCAACACTAAGAATTACAGTATAAGCATACTCTGTGTAAGGTTTAAAAGGTTATTATCTGTGTGTACGCTCGCTGTGTGTATTCCGTACTCACAGCGCAGCGTGTGTACGTAACTTGCGTACCACGTGCGAGGTCCTTGTACGCAAATAGCGTACGAAGTGCGTAGCACGTGCACGAGGGACAGCGGCCATTACGGCTTCACGATATTAGTAAATAGCTTGTGTTCTAAGGTAAATAAATCGACATTATCAACACCTTATACACACAGCCTGAAGGTCATTTAATAAAATATTTTTAATAACTTTGTGTATTTAACAAAGTTTTCGTACATTGGGGGTCATTCCGAGTTGTTCGCTCGTTGACGATTTTCGCAACGGAGCGATTAGGACGAAAATTCGCATGGTACTTATTAGATTTACTCATGTCCGAACGAAGAATTTTCATCGTTGAAGTGATCGGAGTGTGATTGACAGGAAGTGGGTGTTTCTGGGTGGAAACTGACCGTTTTCTGGGAGTGTGCGGAAAAACGCAGGCGTGTCAGGGAAAAACGCGGGAGTGTCTGGAGAAACGGGGAAGTGGCTGGCCGAACGCAGGGCGTGTTTGTGACGTCAAACCAGGAACGAAACGGGCTGAACTGATTGCAGTGTAGGAGTAACTCTCGAGCTACTCAGAAACTGCTAAGAATTATTTATTCGCAATTCTGCTAATCTTTCGTTCACTATTCTGCTAAACTAAGATACACTCCAAGAGGGCGGCGGCCTAGCGTGTGCAATGCTGCTAAAATCTGCTAGCGAGCGAACAACTGGGAATGAGGGCCATTGAGCCATCAGAAAACAAAGGTTTCACTATCTCAGTCTCACTCAAAAAAATCTGTATTTTGGAATATTTGGATATGGGATACTCAACATGTATTAGTAATGGGTATATTCCAGATATTCAGTAAACTTTGTGTTGAACCAAAAATCAAACATTGCAAGGATAGTCGATCTGTCTCAGACCCTAATAATAAACATGCATTATGCGTATCCACTTATAAAAACTAGTTTTACAGACTTTTCATTAGAGCATATCAAGTCTGTGGATATACTTCAAATAATTAACATACATATGATGGAATATCTAACATATCATATAATTAATTTTGTAATGTTTCTGATTGAGAAGATATAAAGGGGCCCCATTTGTGAATTTCGCAATCTCTCTTTTTGGGTTAGATTTAATATCATATCTGTCAAAGTACATATAACTCCGTATGAGTTCAACAACTTGCCGAATTGTTGGGACATGTTTCACTATCCAGGAATTTAGGATCGCCTTTTTCTCGGACGTCCTAGTGGATGCTGGGAACTCCGTAAGGACCATGGGGAATAGACGGGCTCCGCAGGAGACTGGGCACTCTAAAAGAAAGATTAGGTACTATCTGGTGTGCACTGGCTCCTCCCTCTATGCCCCTCCTCCAGACCTCAGTTAGAATCTGTGCCCGGCCAGAGTTGGGTGCTCCTAGTGGGCTCTCCTGAGCTTGCTAGAAAAGAAAGTATTTGTTAGGTTTTTTATTTTCAGTGAGATCTGCTGGCAACAGACTCACTGCTACGTGGGACTGAGGGGAGAGAAGCAAACCTACCTGCTTGCAGCTAGCTTGTGTTTCTTAGGCTACTGGACACCATTAGCTCCAGAGGGTTCGAACACAGGGCCTGACCTCGATCGTCCGTTCCCGGAGCCGTGCCGCCGTCCCCCTTGCAGAGCCAGAAGACAGAAGAGAAGCCATGAAATCGGCGGCAGAAGACTCCTGTCCTCATTAAGGTAGCGCACAGCACCGCAGCTGTGTGCCATTGCTCCCACAGCACACCACACCACACACTCCGGTCATTGTAGGGTGCAGGGCGCTGGGGGGGCGCCCTGGGCAGCAATTATATTACCTTTTGGCAAAAAAATACACATAATACAGTCAGTTAACTGTATATGTGTAAAAACCCCAGCCATTAAGTACAGAAAACGCGGGACAGAAGCCCGCCGCTGAGGGGGCGGGGCCTTCTTCCTCAGCACACCAGCGCCATTTTCCCTACACAGCTCCGCTGGAAGCACGCTCCCCAGGCTCTCCCCTGCAGTATCCAGGTACAAGACGGGTTAAAAAGAGAGGGGGGGGGCACATAAATTTAGGCGCAAATCGATACAGACAAGCAGCTATTGGGAAAATCACTTATTAGCAGTGTAAATCCCTGTGTTATATAGCGCTGTGGTGTGTGCTGGCATACTCTCTCTCTGTCTCCCCAAAGGACTTTGTGGGGTCCTGTCCTCAGTCTGAGCATTCCCTGTGTGTGTGCGGTGTGTCGGTACGGCTGTGTCGACATGTTTGATGAGGAGGGTTACGTGGAGGCAGAGCAGGGGCAGATAAATATGGTATCGCCCCCGACGGGGCCGACACCTGATTGGATGGATATGTGGAAGGTCTTAACCGACAGTGTCAACTCCTTACATAAAAGGTTCGATGACGCAGCAGCCTTGGGACAGCCGGGGTCTCAGCCCGCGCCTGCCCAGGCGACTCAGAAGCCGCCAGGGGCTCATAAACGCCCGCTAGCTCTGATGGTAGACACAGATGTCGACACGGAGTCTGACTCCAGTGTAGATGAGGATGAGACAAATGTACAGTCTACAAAAGCCATCCGATGCATGATTACTGCAATGAAAGATGTATTGCACATTTCTGACATAAACCCCGTTACCACCAAGAGGGGTATTATGTTTGGGGAGAAAAAGCAGCCAGTGACTTTTCCCCCATCTGATGAATTAAATGATTTGTGTGAAGAAGCGTGGAGTTCCCCTGATAAGAAACTAGTGATTTCTAAGAGGTTACTGATGGCGTACCCTTTCCCGCCAACGGATAGGTTACGTTGGGAAACATCCCCTAGGGTGGACAAGGCACTAACACGCTTATCAAAAAGGGTGGCACTGCCGTCTCAGGATACGGCCGCCCTAAAGGATCCTGCGGATAGAAAGCAGGAAGCTATCCCGAAGTCTGTGTATACACACTCTGGTACTCTACTGAGACCTGCTATTGCTTCAGCCTGGATGTGTAGTGCTGCAGCAGCATGGACTGATACCCTGTCAGACAACATTGATTCCCTCGACAGGGATACTGTTTTGCTAACCATTGAACATATAAAAGACGTTGTCTTATATATGCGGGATGCACAGAGGGACATTTGCCTGCTGGCATCTAGAATTAATGCAATGTCCATTTCTGCCAGGAGAGTATTATGGACTCGGCAGTGGACAGGTGATGCTGATTCTAAAAAACACATGGAGGTTTTGCCTTATAAGGGTGAGGAATTGTTTGGGGACGGTCTCTCGGACCTCGTATCCACAGCAACTGCTGGGAAGTCGACTTTTTTACCTCAGGTTCCCTCACAGCCTAAGAAAGCACCGTATTATCAAATGCAGTCCTTTCGGCCTCAGAAAGGCAAGCGGGTCAGAGGAGCATCCTTTCTGGCCAGAGGCAAGGGTAGAGGAAAGAAGCTGCACCAGGCAGCCAGTTCCCAGGAACAAAAATCCTCCCCTGCTTCCACTAAGTCCACCGCATGACGTTGGGGCTCCACAGGCGGAGCCAGGTGCGGTGGGGGCGCGTCTCCAAAACTTCAGCAACCAGTGGGTTCGCTCACAAGTGGATCTCTGGGCTGTACAAATTGTATCTCAGGGATACAAGCTGGAGTTCGAGGCGACTCCCCCTCACCGTTACCTCAAATCAGCCTTGCCAGCTGCTCCCAGGGAAAGGGAGGTAGTACTGGCGGCAATTCACAAGCTGTACCTCCAGCAGGTGATAATCAAGGTCCCCCTCCTTCAACAGGGGCAGGGGTTACTTTTCCAAAATGTTTGTGGTACCGAAACCGGACGGTTCGGTGAGACCCATCCTGAATTAAAATCCTTGAACGCTTATATAAAGAAGTTCAAGTTCAAAATGGAATCGCTCAGGGCGGTTATTGCAAGCCTGGAAGAGGGGGATTTTATGGTGTCGCTGGACATCAAGGATGCTTACTTGCATGTCCCCATTTACTCACCTCACCAGGAATACCTCAGGTTTGTGGTACAGGACTGTCATTACCAATTCCAGACGTTGCCGTTTGGTCTCTCCACGGCACCGAGAATATTTACCAAGGTAATGGCCGAAATGATGATACTCCTTCGGAAGAAGAGAGTTATAATTATCCCGTACTTGGACGATCTCCTCATAAAGGCGAGCAGTTGTTGGTCAGCGTAGCACTCTCTCAGGAAGTGTTGCAACAGCACGGCTGGATTCTGAATATCCCAAAGTCGCAGCCGATTCCTGCGACGCGTCTGCTTTTTCTGGGCATTATTCTGGACACAGAACAGCAGAAGGTGTTTCTCCCGGTGGAGAAAGCCCAGTAATTGTCATCTCTGGTCAGGGACCTCCTGAAACCAAAACAGGTGTCGGTGCATCACTGCACGTGAGTCCTGGGAAAGATGGTGGCTTCTTACGAAGCAATTCCTTTCAGCAGGTTCCATGCAAGGATCTTTCAGTGGGATCTGTTGGACAAATGGTCCGGATCGCATCTTCAGATGCATCGGTTGATCACCCTGTCCCCAAAGGCCAGGGTGTCTCTGCTGTGGTGGCTGCAGAGTGCTCATCTTCTCGAGGGCCGCAGGTTCGGCATACAGGACTGGGTCCTGGTGACCACGGATGCAAGCCTCCGAGGATGGGGGGCAGTCACTCAGGGAAGAAACTTCCAAGGCCAGTGGTCAAGTCTGGAGACTTCACTACACATAAATATACTGGAACTAAGGGCCATTTACAACGCCCTGAGGCAAGCAGAGCCCCTGCTTCAAAAGAAACCTGTACTGATTCAGTCAGACAACATCACGGCGGTCGCCCATGTAAACCGCCAGGGCGGCACAAGAAGCAGGATGGCAATGGCAGAAGCCACAAAGATTCTTCGATGGGCGGAGAATTACGTGCTAGCACTGTCAGCAGTGTTCAGTCCGGGAGTGGACAACTGGGAAGCAGACTTCCTCAGCAGACACGACCTCCACCCGGGAGAGTGGGGACTTCATCAAGAAGTCTTCACACAGATTGTAAATCGCTGGGAACTGCCACATGTGGACATGATGGCGTCCCGCCTCAACAAAAAGCTAAAAAGATATTGCGCCAGGTCAAGGGACCCTTAGGCGATAGCTGTGGACGCACTAGTGACACCGTGGGTGTACCAGTCGGTTTATGTGTTCCCTCCTCTTCCTCTCATACCCAAGGTACTGAGGATAGTAAGAAAGAGAGGAGTAAGAACTATACTCATCGTTCCGGATTGGCCAAGAAGAACTTGGTACCCAGAACTACAAGAAATGATCTCAGAGGACCCATGGCCTCTGCCTCTCAGACAGGACCTGTTACAACAGGGGCCCAGTCTGTTCCAAGACTTACTGCGGCTGCGTTTGACGGCATGGCGGTTGAACGCCGGATCCTAGCGGAAAAGGGCATTCCGGATGAAGTTATTCCTACGCTGATAAAGGCTAGGAAAGACGTGACAGCAAAACATTATCACAGTATATGGCGAAAATATGTTGCTTGGTGTGAGGCCAGGAAGGCCCCTACAGAGGAATTCCAGCTGGGTCGATTCCTGCACTTCCTACAGTCAGGAGTGTCTATGGGCTTAAAATTAGGATCTATAAAGGTCCAGATTTCGGCCCTATCTATTTTCTTTCAAAAAGAACTGGCTTCACTGCCTGAAGTTCAGACGTTTGTTAAGGGAGTGCTGCATATTCAGCCCCCTTTTGTGCCTCCAGTGGCACCTTGGGATCTTAACGTTGTGTTGGATTTCCTGAAATCACACTGGTTTGAGCCACTTAAGACCGTGGAGCTAAAGTATCTCACGTGGAAGGTGGTCATGCTGTTGGCCTTAGCTTCGGCTAGGCGTGTGTCAGAATTGGCGGCTTTGTCATGTAAAAGCCCATATCTGATCTTCCGTATGGACAGGGCGGAATTGAGGACTCGTCCCCAATTTCTCCCAAAGGTGGTATCAGCGTTTCATTTGAACCAACCTATTGTGGTGCCTGCGGCTACTCGGGACTTGGAGGATTCAAAGTTGCTGGACGTAGTCCGGGCTTTGAAAATGTATGTTTCCAGGACGGCTGGAGTCAGGAAAACTGACTTGCTATTTATCCTGCATGCACCCAACCAGCTGGGTGCTCCTGCTTCAAAGCAAACTATTGCTCGCTGGATCTGTTGCACGATTCAGCAGGCACATTCTGCGGCAGGACTGCCGCATCCTAAATCAGTGAAAGCCTATTCCACAAGGAAGGTGGGCTCTTCTTGGGCGGCTGCCCGAGGGGTCTCGGCTTTACAACTTTGCCGAGCTGCTACTTGGTCGGGTTCAAACACGTTTGCTAAATTCTACAAGTTTGATACCCTGGCTGAGGAGGACCTTGAGTTTGCTCATTCGGTGCTGCAGAGTCATCCGCACTCTCCCGCCCGTTTGGGAGCTTTGGTATAATCCCCATGGTCCTTACGGAGTTCCCAGCATCCACTAGGACGTCAGAGAAAATAAGAATTTACTCACCGGTAATTCTATTTCTCGTAGTCCGTAGTGGATGCTGGGCGCCCGTCCCAAGTGCGGACTCTGTGCAATACATGTATATAGTTATTGCTTCACTAAAGGGTTATTGTTATGAGCCATCCGTAAAAGGAGGCTCAGTTGTTGTTCATACTGTTAACTGGGTATGGTTATCACAAGTTGTACAGTGTGATTGGTGTGGCTGGTATGAGTCTTACCCTGGATTCCAAATCCTTTCCTTGTTGTGTCAGCACTTCCGGGCACAGTTTCCTTAACTGAGGTCTGGAGGAGGGGCATAGAGGGTGGAGCCAGTGCACACCAGATAGTACCTAATCTTTCTTTTAGAGTGCCCAGTCTCCAGCGGAGCCCGTCTATTCCCCATGGTCCTTACGGAGTTCCCAGCATCCACTACGGACTACGAGAAATAGAATTACCGGTGAGTAAATTCTTATTTTTGCTACTATTACCAGAAGTGTCAGAAATGGTATAAGACTTTTATTTTTGTCTACTAAGTTCCAAGAATCAAATCCTAAAGGAATAGGATCTAAGGGAACACTCAGTGACAGTGTATTATTGATGTAAATCAAAAGTTTATGCCAGAATTTCTTTATGTGTCCACAGGACCAGAGATTATGGCACAAAGTCGCAGTAGAGAAACTACATTTCGGACAGCTTCCGGATTCTCCTTCCACAAAATGTCTACGTTGTCCCTGTGAAACATATGCCCTATGTATTGTTTTGACATGTATCTCTTGCAAGATAGAGGCTCGCACTGTGCGCAGCGCTCTATCGCAGTATTTAAATAAAATATTACCTGAAATCAAAGTCGGAATATTTTTTTAGATATTTGGGTAGATGCATCATTATTTGGAGGGTGGGATGTACTAAAGCAAAAATGCGGTAAAACCCCCCGAAAACGGGGGTTTTACCGCATTTTAAAATTTACTAACACCCTACCGCTGCGTTTTCGCCGTCCAGGGTATCGCCATCTCTGGATGGCGATACCCTATAGAAGCCTATGGGCTTCTTATCGCCGACACCGCCGCAGACGCCGACCCCCCTCCCCCCCGGCTTACCTTCCTCCAGGCTGCCCTGGACCCGGAAGGTAGTCTCCTCCTCCCCCTAGCAACGCAGCCAGACGCCTTCCGGCTGCAGGGGAGCGGAGAAGGCACCGGGGGCAGCCTGCTGCTGCTTCCCGGCGTCCAGCCAGTGTGGGGACCCCCCCTGGGAGGTGACGGAGACCCCCCGCAGACCACCTAACAGGTATCGCGGGGGGGGGATCCGTCACCGCATCGCGATATTGATCGTATATGTTAGTACATATGCGATCAACATCGCTGCGGTAACCGGCGAGGGGCGGCGATGTATCTTAATACATCCCACCCAGAGAGTGATAAAATGGAAAGAGAAAAAGCACCAGCCAATCAGATCCTAACTTCCATATCACAGGTCCTGTTTGAATGACAGGAGCTGGTTGGCTGGTAGCAATCACTTTCCATTTTCTCACTCTCCAAGCCATGATGCATCTAGCCCATTGCGTTTATTAAAACATTATAAAGCATTCTGGGTTTGTATTTGTTATTCAGATATTTATCAAATATATCGTGTAGTGGATCCTCTGGGGAGTCTACTGTCAACATAGGTGGTAATGACATAGCATAATGTTTCAGTTGCATAAGTGAAAATAAACAGTTACTAGGTAAATCAAATTCAATTCGCAAGTCCTGAAAATATTTACATTTCCCTCCTGGGTCAAATACCTGAGGGATGGATTTAAGGCCCTTTGTGAAAAGTCTTTGACATACTGCGCTTTCTATTCCCGGGATAAACATAGGATCCCCCCAAATCGGAAGTCTCTTTAGTTTAAGAGGAGAACTGTTAAGTTTATGATGTATTGAGACCCAGGATTCATAAATATCTCTAAATAATAGGTTACTTAAGATATGTTTGGGGATATTTTGCTTCAGAGTCTGTAACAACGCACCAGGTGAAAAAGGGTAGGCCAGGCCGCATTGTAGTTCAAAATCGGTATAGACATTGTTTTCCCTTAACCAATCAAGAGCAAACCTAAATAAAAGTTCTTTGGAATATTGAGTTCGGTCTGGGAGACCTAATCCCCCATCTTTCTTCAATCCTCTCAGTTTCCATGAGGAAATTTGTGGTTTCTTTGATCTCCACATAAATTTGGTGCAAAGCTTAGTGATATATTTGATATCTCGTGTAGACAATTGTAGAGGGAGCATCTGCATTATGTAAGTTAAGCACGGGAATAGTATAGATTTATTTACCTCTACCAGAGGCAGATTGGGCATAGGGTTTACAGGGAAGATTCGCGGTGGGCCGACGCACCCGTGGGGCCTGTTTAGTTTGATGACATGTGGTCCTTGTTATAGACATAATGAATAAGATGCTAAATAATTTGCATATATAAAAATGACTTTGCCACTTAGCCTGTGATTGCAGATGATCTAGTGTATGCTCTGTCTGCCTGCTTGGCTGACATATAAGATTGAGTGAATAGTGATTGGGATACGGTTGGTGTAATAAGCAAGAAAATATATCTTTCTAAAGAATTATATAGTTTCCTAAATTCTGAAGGTGTATCATATAATGTGCTCATAATATGTGATTTTATTTCTTTTTAACTTCCCCCTTGATGCTGGACATGCCCACTATCTGGAAAGTCTTGGGGGGAGGGTGCTGCTGCCATGGCCCATGGCTAGACCTTACACCTCTGGTGCTGCCCATGTGGGGCCACTAGTACCAATTTTTCCAGGGCCGCTTTTTGTTCCCAATCTGCCCCTGACCTCTACCCTCCCCAGAAGAGAAAATGGTAAAACATGCCATCCCTCTATGTTTTTTTTTCATTTTCTGTATAGCAGGGGTAAAGTTCAATGAATATAAATTGTTCCGCTTATTTGGGATCTGTATTCCTACATATTTTATAAGGGAGGACATGATCTTAATTTCACTGAAATTGTCAGTTTTCGGGAACGTAGGTGTTTCTCCTTTCAAAATAAGGAGTTCAGATTTATTAATGTTTATCTTATAGCCAGATATAGCCCCAAATTTGGAAATCATATCTAATTCTATCGGGATAGAATGTTCAGGGGACGATAAAAATAAAAGCATATCATCTGCAAACAGAAATACACGATTATCTCTCTTGCCTAATAAAATTCCCTGGCAGAAGGGTGATTGTCTTAAAGCTATCGCTAAAGGTTCCATGGCAAAAATAAAGAATAACGGTGAGAGGGGGCCTTCCTGTCTAGTCCCTCTTATTAATGGGAAAGGATCTGAGAGAAGCCCATTCCAAATTATTTGGGATGAAGGGTTAGTATATGAGGTTTTCAGAAACGAAATAAATTTGCATGGGAAAGAAAATCTCTGTAAAACCTCGTACAAGTGTTCCCAGTGCACCATGTCAAAAGCCTTTTCGGCATCAAGGGAAAGAATAGCTTTAGGTGTAGAGGCAGTGGCGTAAGTTTGTCCCAGCTGCCCAGAGGCAAGATAAATATTGGTGCCCCACTTTACTGATGGAGCTATTTACTCCTGTAGAGGAAGCATGAGAATGCTAACTATATGAAGTTACGTGTAATTGTCAGAGAAGTATCTTCATAAATCATATAGTTAAAATTCTCATATTTCCTATACAGGCGCAAACAGCTTCATCAGTAAGGTGTCTGCTTCCAGTATAATAGGTTGTGGTTTCTAATCCTGGGTGTGACACTTGTAAAATGTGTATAATAAAGAGGGTGTGATTTGTAAGGTGCAAGGACCAGTGAGGAAGTTGGCCACTGAAAAGACAGCGACAGCTATCAATTAACTTAATTCACTGGTGTCACAGAATGGGAGGAGAGGTGCCCCCCTTCAGAGCAGAGCAGGAGACTCCGTTGCCTCCCAGAGTTCTGCCTCTGTGTAGAGGGCATGGTACACTGGGATTGCCAAACCGCTGCTAAAACTCTTCGGATATTAGTGACTGGGTTTCTGCTCTTCACAAAGCCTGATTGATCCGTATGTATAAGTGTGGGAAGAACTTGCTTCAATCTTTCTGCTAAATTTCCGTTATTTTGTAGTCTATATTTAGAAGTGGAATTGGCCGGTATGAGCCAGGGTCAGAGGAGTTCCTACCGGGTTTAAGTAGTACATGTAGCATAGCTGAGTTAAAATATTGGGGAATATCACCAGAAATTAAGATGGAGTTATAAACGGACACCAGGATGGGTATAAGTTTTGGAGCCAAAAACTTATAAAATTCAGAGGTAAAACCATCAGGTCCCGGGGCTTTTCCCAATTTGAGTTGTGAGATAACAGTGGATACTTCTGTCTCCGCAATCTTGTCTACCAGGGCTTTACCCAAGGATTCTGTTAATTGTGGGATCGGTAAGGTTTCCCAAAAATCAGGGGACTCTGAGGGAATTGAATTTGGGGCAGAATATAATGTGCCATAAAAGTCCTTTAAAACATCTGCAATCTGACTATTCGATGTTGGAAGAGTCCCATCCCCCTTTTGTAAAGGGTAAATAGTAGAGGAAGCACGATGTTCATTTAAGAAATTAGCAGCTTGCTAGATCTTTTTTTGCAAATTTGTGAGTCTTAAGATTTTTAGTAAAGGAAAAAGAGGATTCCTTTTGAAGAAAGATACCCTCAAATTGCGACTTAGCCATTAAATACGCTGACCGAGTAGATGGAGTAGGGTTAAGTTTATATGATTGAAAAGATGATGTAAGGGAACTCTGAGCCTTAGTATACTCTAATCAGGGCCGGATCTAGACTTTGCGGTGCCCCGGACGAAAAAATAGGGGCGTGGCTTCACGGAGAAGGGGCATAGTCAGTTATACCCCCTGTAGAGTTGTGCCCCCAGTAGAGTTGTGCCCCCTAGTTGTTCCGTGCCCCCAGTACTGTGCCCCCTGGTGAGTTGTGCCCCCCTAGTTGCTCCGCTTAAAAAAAAATAATAATAATAATAAATGAATACTTACAATCCCCTCTCCTGCTTTCCGACTGCTGCTGCCCTCCGTCTCCGGCCGCCGGCGCCGCTCCTCTGATCTATGGGAGAGACGTCTCTCCCATAGCACCGCATAGGCACTAGAGGTCAATTATGAACCCTAGTGTCTATGTGCCACAGGCAGCACCCCGGGCAAAAATCCTGCATACCCGTAGCAAGATCTGCTACTGACTCTAGTGTAAGTTTCCTTTTATGTGCAGTGGTAAGTGAAATAAATTCTCCTTTGAGCGTAGCCTTAGCGGCTTGCCAGAACAGAACAGGATCTTTGGTACAGTACGTGTTTCAGCATTGTCCCTAGTTAAATTATCCCAAGCCTGGACAATTACCTTTTGTAAAGCATTAGAATTTGTCAGGGAAGAAGGACATCTCCATTTGGCAAATTTACCCACTTCCAATGATAAGAGCAATTCCACCCAAACAACTGCATGGTCTGATATCATTATGGGTGCCATGTCTGCTGTGGACACCTTAGGCAATAAAAAAAATTGACACCAAAATATAATCAATTCTAGACATTGTGCCCCTTGCAACCGACAGATAGGAGAATTCCTTGTCCAGGGAGTGTAGGACACGCCAGACATCTAATAGATGGAGCTTATTGGCCATTTCTGGTACTCCAAATTTCGGGAGAGCTGGTTTAGAATTAGAACCATCCTGTCTATCTAACCAAGCGAGGGACACAAGGTTCAAATCTCCACGTAGCAAAATAGGTAAATGTAAATTAGGAGAAAGTAATGCAACAATTTTCAAGAAAAAAGATTTGGCGTATACACTGGGTGCATAAACATTAAAGCATACATATTTAATCTTTTCATACACTAGAAAGCATAAAACATAGCGGCCTAATGGGTCCACAGTGACATCTGAGGTTTCTATCTGGAGTTGTGATCTGGCTATGACAATTACCCCTCTGGCTTTGGAATTGTACGATGCTGAGGCAAGTACCTTCCACCCCAAGATATTTAGCTTAAGCACCTAACTTGGGACCAAATGTAAACCCACTATATCGATACAGAGCTTGCGTAGATACATTAACACACATTTGCGCTTTTTCAGGGAATTAAATCCCCCTACATTCCAGCATCCTAATTTCAGAGACATAACAATATATCACTCAAGTAGAGTAAGGTCTTACTTTCCGCACTTGTGTCAAAAGACTCCTTATCACAGAGTGATAGACTAAAATGAATCCAGAATCACTGGTACGAAATTGTTGGAGGACGGCAAGACAAATCAGAAAAAGAAGGAAACAGAGAAAGAAGAAAACATAGGTAGAGTAGTACTGAGATAGCAAGAAAAGGAAAAACAAAACAGCACATATACAATGTAGTTAGCATAACTTCCAAGCAATAGAAAAAACAACATGTTGCTTAGCGTGAATCTTTTCAAAAGTAGTGCTCCTATCCCCAGACAGCCTAGAGTTGCAAATCCGTAGTAGTAGAAAAGCTCTTCCTTCCCTTCAAGTAGTAACAGTCAGTAACACGAAGAGCCTGAATTGTAACAGATTCACAACAAGTATGAATAAACGTAGAAACCTCTCATTAAGGGCGGGATGTACTAAAGCAAAAATGCGGTAAAACCCCCGAAAACGCGGGTTTTACCGCATTTTCATATTTACTAACACACTACCGCCGCGTTTTTGGCATCCAGGGTATCGCCATCAAGCCTATGGGCTTCTTATCGCCGACCGCCGCAACCCGCCGACACCGCCGCGGACGCCTCCCCCCTTCTCCCCAGCTTACCTTCCTCCAGGCTGCCCTGGACCCGGAAGGTAGTCTCCTCCTTCCCCTAGCAACGCAGCCGGACGTCCTTCCGGCTGCAGGGGGGAGGAGGAGGCACCGGGGGCAGCCTGCTGCTGCTTCCCGGCATCTAGCCAGTGTGGGGACCCCTGGGAAGTGACGGAGACCCCCTGCAGACCACCTAACAGGTATCGCAGGGGGCCTCCGTCACCGCATTGCGATGTTGATCGCATATGTTAGTACATATGCGATCAACATCGCTGCGGTAACCGGCGAGGGGCAGCGATGTATTTTAATACATCCCGCCCTAACAGTGAAGTCATATAGTTGGTAAATTTTTAATGCGAGAGGCACCCGAACAACTAGTGGAGTGAGTCATTCAAAAATCATTTAACTTGAACCATTAAGGTGTGCATATCTTCACATATTATGAGTCCTGAGTAGCAGATTATTAGTAGGTGAGGTGAAAGAGGAAACCGAGTGAAAGAGTATAACATGGTATAAATGACAAACATGATAAAAAGTGAAAATCTATGTCCTCTGAAACAAAAACCTGCAACAGGCATCAGAGAGTGGACTGGACTAGAACGGGCAAACCAGACTTATTCATAATCAGATATTCCGGATTGGAAGTCCACTGACTTAGCCAATTCACTAAGATACGCTTCTGCGTTAGATACTCGTACTCCAGTGTTTCTAACCCTTTAATCAATTTAGTAGCTCTTCTTTGAACTTTTTCTAGTTCCCCGATATCTTTTATTATAATACGGTGCTCAGAACTGAAGACAATATTCCAGGTGCGGACGTACCAATGATTTGTACAGCGGCAGGATTACATCCTTGTCCCTTGTCTCAATTCCCCGTTTTATGCACACAAGCACTTTACTTGCCTTCTTTGCTACAATTTGACATTGTGTACTGTTATTAAGCCTATTATTTATGAGGACCCCCAAATCTTTTTCCACCATAGTTACCCCTACATTTTCCCCATCCAGAGTGTAGGATGCAAGTGGTTTTTTTTGTCCCAAAATGCATAACTTTGCATTTTTCTATATTGAACCTCATTCTCCATTTAGACTCCCACTTTTGAAGTTTAAAATAAGTCATTCTGTAGAGACTCCACATCTATTTCTGAATTAATTACCTTACACAGTTTAGTATCATCTGCAAAGATTGACACTGTGCTTTCCAGGCCTATTTCTAGATCATTGATAAATATAGTGAACAGCAGTGGGCCTAGAACGGACCCTTGTGGTATTCCACTGACTACTGGTGTCCAGCTGGAGGACATCCCATTTACCACTACTCGTTGTACCCTGTTATCCAGCCAATTACTTATCCATCTACAAATAGTATATCCTAGGCCAGTTCCCTTAATTTGTTGATCAGTCTCCTATGAGGCACTGTATCGAAGGCTATTAATGCATTTATACACATGACACACATACTGCCCCTTACAGATATGCCAAACACTATTGCACAACCAACCCACCTATACACAGCACTCCCACGGCCGCTAACATGGTGACCTCTGCCTCTGCTTGGATGCAGATGTGTCCTCATAAATCTTGCCTCAATACACAGATGTACGGATGGTGTAATGGTTAGCATTACTGCCTCACAGCACTGAGGTCATGGGTTCGATTACCACCATGGCACTAACTGTGTGGAGTTTGTATATTCTCCCCATATTTGCGTGGGTTTTTCTCTGTGTACTCCGGTTTCCTCCCACAATCCAAAAATGTACGAGTAGGTTAATTGGATCCCAACAAAATTAACCCTAGTGTGAATGTGTGTGCGTGTACACGTGGTAGGGAATATAGGTTGTAAGCTCCATTGGGGCAGGGACTGATGTGAATGGTCAAATATTCTCTGTAAAATGCTGTGGAATAGGTGTGCGTTATATAAATAACTGGTACTAATAATAATACACCATGCATCAGGAGATGCCTGGCATGAGTCAGCTGGCAGCTCTGCTGACGTCGGGCACCTTTTTTGCCGAAAACTATTTGCATTGCTATGTGACTAGAATGCACAAGCAGCTTCTGCTGATTAAAATGATATGCGGCATGCCTATATTCTGTGTGCGACTGCAGCTGTATCTGCATACGAAATGCTACGTTACAGTGATTTCCAGGAATACACTGAAACATAGCATTCCGTATGCAGATACAGCCGCAGTCACACACAGAATAAAGGCATGCTGCATATCATTTTAATCAGCAGAAGCTGCTTGTGCCCCTAGGCATTCCAAATGCCCCAGGCATTTACCTAGTTTGACTATGCCTAGGGCCTGCTCTGCCCTGGTGGTTGCTCTTAAGCATATCCTGCAAATGACAGATGAGGAGAATTCCACTACTGTGGCAAAGAAAACTGATAAGTTTGAACAGCAGAAGGTGGTTAAAACTGTATTACCCCCATTCTGATCATCTAGTGGACATCAGATGGGAACCCTGGTCTAAACCAGGGAAGAAATTCCCTTTTTTTCCCCAAACGGGCCTTGGCTCGCTACCCTCTACCTGCAGAGTTCTGTAACAATGGGACACTCCGCCACAGGCGGATTCTCATGTCACCCGCCCAGTGGTATCATCCACTCTGCCTGTCACCACTGTCACTTCACTGAGGGAGCCGTCAGATAAGTGTGTTAAGGGATGCCTGAAATCTGTATATTCCCTTATAGGGGCTATTCATAGACTCATTATAGCTACCTCTTGGGCTGCAAAAGGTACTGAAGCGTGGGATCAGGCATTAGAGGAGGAGCTGCCCGAGGATATCTTTGAAATTGGCAGACAATACCTGTCTCATATTAACACCGCTTCTTATTATATTCAAGAAGCGTCCTTTGATACAGGAGTATTGACAGCCAAGGCGTCGCCTACGTCTGTTCTGGCGCCGTATACTGTGGTTGAGGTCGTGAAAAGTGGACATGGACTCCAAGAAGACTTTGGAAGTCCTCCCCTTCACTGGGGACATTTTGTTTGGGGAAGACCTAAATAAAATTGTGTCTGAACTGGTAGCTGCTAAGGCAGCTTTTCTCCCAACTACTAATCCCTCTCAGAGGGCAAAAAGTACCACTTTTTGTTCCTTTCGGCCTCAATGGAAAGCGAAAGGTCAGACATACCCTAAACAATCTCGGGTTTCCAAAACCTCCAAGCCCAAGGTGAAGCAGTATAGTCAGATTAAGGGGGAGATGCAGGGCATACTGTACCCCAGGACCCCCTTTGTCAAGGCTCCCCATCCCCAGCCAGAGCACACAGACATCACCAGCTTCTAATATCTAATATACACCCCCAACCTTTCACTCTGGCTCCCCCTGTCTTAAGTGCCCCGGGCACCCCCAAGGCATAATCCGGCCCTGTGGGCAGCACGTCAGCCTGCTGCCAAACATGAAAAGCCTGCTGCATGACGGGGTGGACCTGCCCCTGGGGGACACCAGTGTGGGAGGCCAACTTCTACAGTTTGCCAAGGTCTGGCTCACAACCACTTTAGATGCTTGGGTACTGGATGTTGTCTCTCACAGGTATGCCGTCTCATTGAAGAGACGTCCCCCTTACCAGTTTTGCACAATGGCTCTCCCGTCGGATCCGTTACAAGCGCAGGCTCTCCAAACGGTTGTTAGTTCCCTCCTGAGCAAGGGAGTGGTAGTGCCGGTTCCTCACCCCCCAGAGGGGCAGAGGTTATTATTCGACCCTCTTTCTGGTCCCGAAACCCATTGGGTCATTCCGGCCTCTACTCAACCTCAAATCCTTGAACAAGTTTGTGAGAGTGTCCAAGTTTCGTGTGGAAACACTGCGCTCAATAGTGCTGGCTATGTAACACGGAGACTATATGGTATCCCTAGATATACAGGATGCATATCTGCATATTCCTATTGCCATCTGGCATCAGCAGTTTCTGCGGTTTTCTGTTGGTGACCTTCACTACCAATTCCAGGCTCTGCCATTTAGACTGGCTACGGCTCCTCGGATCTTCACCAAGGTCATGGCCGATATGACGGCCCATCTCCGTCGCCTGGGAATCAGAATCCTTCCATACTTGGACAACTTCAGAAGGAGCGCAGGCTAAGTCCTCTTTCCATTTTTACGTTTTTTGGTTTTTTTTAGTACTTGGTGAAGGGAAAGGGCATCCTCAAGAACGAGTTCTATTTTCAGCTGCTCCATTGCGCATTATTAGATTTCTTCATTGTTTTTAGCCTAAGTTCACACAATGTCCTCCTCAGTCATCTAAAACTGACGGTGACTTTCCTGCAAGCCCACGGGTGGCTAATAAATTGGAAAAAGTCCTCGCTGGTCCCAGCTCAGAGCATGGCGCACCTAGGGGCACTCTTGGATAGACACAGTCAGAGACTGTTCCTTCCTGACTCCAGATAAAGTTCTGAAACTTCAGGACAGGATAAGACGCTTCCTTCATCGCCCCAGAGTGTCGATACGCTCGGCGATGCAAGTACTGGGTCTGATGGTGTTGTCCTTCGATATGGTAGAGTACACTCAATTTCATTCTCGTCCTCTGCAACGGTTGATTCTCTCCAAGTGGGACGGCCTACCTCATCGGATGAGATACCAAATGGTCTCTTTGACTCCGGAGGTTCATCTGTCACTGGCCTGGTGGCTCTAGGACCAGCAGTTGAGCAGGGGCTGTCCCTTCTGGATCCCCAACTGGGTCCTTCTGACAACAGACGTCAGTCTGTGGGGGTGGGGAGCTGTGTTGGAGCAATACTCGTTTCAGGGTCATTGGACCAAGATAGAATCACAGCTTCCGATCAACTTTCTGGAGCTGAGAGCGGTGTTCAATGCACTGTCTCTCGCCCTGCCTCTGGTACGGAACAGGCCTGTTCAGGTACAATCAGACAACGCCACCACAGTGGCTTACATAAACCATCAGGGCGGCACTTGAAGCCGCATGGCAGTGTTGGAGGTGTCCAAAATCCTTTGTTGGGGCTATATCGGCAGTGTTCATTCCAGGCGTCTTGAACTAGGACTAGGACTTCCTCAGTCGCCAGGTCGTTCGCTCCGGATAGTATAGCCTTCATCCTGAAGTCTTCCAACTCATATATATTGGTAGATGCTCAATTAGCTTAGTGATATCATTCAGGTGCTCGAAAGGGAGGGGTATTTCTGAGCAAGAAAGAAAGGCAATTGGTTTCCCCCAGCACCCTGAATGATAACCGTAACCAGATATAAATCCAACATGGTAATAGAATTCAGAGATCTTCGTTACACATATTTGCGCAAATGTGTGAATAAGCCCCAAAGCCGCATCAAGGCGTCTCTGTATATTTGGGGTCCCTAGCGCTATATCTAGGTGCAGGGTGTGGCACCCCAAAACACCAGCATAAGCCAGAATGCCCAGCGTAGCATACCAGTGAAAAAACTATAGTGTTAATAAATTAGTATTTAGGAAGCCGAAGCTATAGAGAAAGTGATACAAAAATGAAATGCAATTAAAATAGAGAAATAGTGTTATGAAATTAATAAGTGAAAAGTGTTAATAGAATGTAAAGGTATGCCACACTAAAGTCATCCAGCTCAGCCAGTCCAGAGGCACCACACCTCACACCTCCATTACCCCAATCTGGGTCTAAGATTAACCAGCAAGGAGCCACATGATAATGGCTCCTTACTACAATATGTCTAAGCTAAGAGCTACCTACCATTGGAGCAACCCCATAATGCTCCATGTGGCATGTCAGGGCCTACACCTCCTCCTAATGCAGGAACCTCTCTGCCTCTCACAACAAACATATATATTGGTAGATGCTCAATTAGCTTAGTGATATCATTCAGGTGCTCGAAAGGGAGGGGTATTTCTGAGCAAGAAAAAAGGCAATTGGTTTCCCCCAGCACCCTGAATGATAACCGTAACCAGATATAAATCCCACATGATAATAGAATTCAGAGATCTTCGTTACACATATTTGCGCAAATGTGTGAATAAGCCCCAAAGCCGCATCAAGGCGTCTCTGTATATGTGGGGTCCCTAGCGCTATATCTAGGTGCAGGATGTGGCACCCCAAAACACCAGCATAAGCCAGAAAGCCCAGCGTAGCATACCAGTGAAAAAACTATAGTGTTAATAAATTAGTATTTAGGAAGCCAAAGCTATAGAGAAAGTGATACAAAAATTAAATGCAATTAAAATAGAGAAATAGTGTTATGAAATTAATAAGTGAAAAGTGTTAATAGAATGTAAAGGTATGCCACACTAAAGCCATCCAGCTCAGCCAGTCCAGAGGCACCACACCTCCATTACCCCAATCTGGGTCTAAGATTAACCAGCAAGGAGCCACATGATAATGGCTCCTTACTACAATATGTCTAAGCTAAGAGCTACCTACTATTGGAGTAACCCCATAATGCTCCATGTGGCATGTCAGGGCCTGCACCTCCTCCTAATTCAGGAACCTCTCTGCCTCTCACAACAAACATATATATTGGTAGATGCTCAATTAGCTTAGTGATATCATTCAGGTGCTCGAAAGGGAGGGGTATTTCTAAGCAAGAAAAAAAGGCATTGGTTTCCCCCAGCACCCTGAATGATAACCGTAACCAGATATAAATCCCACATTATAATAGAATTCAGAGATCTTCGTTACACATATTTGCGCAAATGTGTGAATAAGCCCCAAAGCCGCATCAAGGAGTCTCTGTATATTTGGGGTCCCTAGCACTATATCTAGGTGCAGGGTGTGGCACCCCAAAACACCAGCATAAGCGAGAAAGCCCAGCGTAGCATACCAGTGAAAAAACTATAGTGTTAATAAATTAGTATTTAGGAAGCCGAAGCTATAGAGAAAGTGATACAAAAATTATCATGTGGGATTTATATCTGGTTACGGTTATCATTCAGGGTGCTGGGGGAAACCAATTGTCTTCCAACTCATGTTAGACCAATGTGGTCTGCCAGACATGGATCTCATGGCATTTCGACAAAATCGCAAAGGTTCTGGTCTTCGGATCACGGACCAGGGATCCTCAGGCAGCGTTCCATGGAACTATCTGCTGCCTTACATATTCCTTCCAGTGTCACTCCTGCCCAGGGTTCTGCGGAAGTTCAAGCAAGAAGGAGGAATGCTGATTCTAATTGCTCCTGCGTGGCATAGGCGCCATTGGTTCTCAGACCTGCAGGGTCTATCGACAAAGCGTCCCCTTCTACTTCCTCAGCATCAAGACCTCTTCGTACAGGGCCCTTGTCTCTACCTGGACCTGGCCAGACTGGCTTTGACAGTGTGGCTCTTGAAGCATCACTCCTGAGGGCCAAAGGATTTACTGAGGTGGTCATTCAGACTATGCTGAAGGCATGGAAACCGGCCTCCGCCTGGATTTAATACAGGGTTTGGCATTCTTACTTCACCTGGTGTGCTGAATTATGACGCTTATAGATTCAGAACTTCCAGAATTCTGGCTTTTCTACAAAGAGGCTCAGACTTAGGTCTTCATCTGGCCTCCGTCAAGGTGCACATTTCTGCCTTGTTGGTATGGTTTCAGCGTAAGATTGCCTCTATACATGATGTTCATACATTCACTCAGTGGCTCCATGGGACCTGTCTATTGTATTGAAAGCCCTTCAAACCTCTTGAATCGGTGGACCTCAAATGGCTCAAGGCCAAGGTCCTGTTCTTGCTGGCTATTACCTCAGCAAGAAGGGTCTCGGACTTAGGCGCTTTGTCCTGTCGTCCACCTTTTCTGATTTTCCACGATGACAGGGCGGTTCTACGAACCCGGCCCAGTTACTTACCTAAGTTGGTTTCATCTTCTCACCTTAACCAAGAGATGTGGTCCCGGCCTTTATCTCTTCGGACTTGTCTGCTAAAGAACAGTCTTTAGATGTGGTTAGAGCTCTCCATGTCTATGTGGACAGGACTGCTTCTATTAGACGGCCTGATGCCCTCTTTGTCCTGTTTGGTTTCCACAAACGTGGTTGGCCTGCAAAGAAGCAAACTTTGGCCAGGTGGATTAGAATGGTGATTGCACATGCTTACAAGCAAGCTGGTCTTCCAGCTCCAGCTTCGATTAAGGCCCTTCTTGGATGGCCTGCCGTGGTGTGTCTGCAGAACAATTGTGCAAGGCGGCTACGTGGTCCTCAGTGAACACGTTTCTTAGATTCTATGCCTGTGATGCTTCCACCTCCCAGGATGCTTCCTTTGTCAAAACTGAGCTTTCAGTGCCTGGAGACGGGGTTATAGAGGAGGCCCCTATGCATCCTTGGACAGCTAAAGCTTTGCCTGTTGGTGCCTCTGGATCCAGATCCACTCTACACCCAGATGTTTCCCTGTGGAACCCAATGTACCTCGCAGAAAGAGAGTTAACAATGGTAAGTATACCATAACTCTGCTTAATATAACTACTGTAAAGGCCAGTACACACTAGCTGATCCCCGCTGACGCCGATATTGGCGGCGGCGGGGACCCGGCATCGGCAAGTGCATACACACTTGCCGATGCCGGCGGGAAAAGCAGCAACGGCGGGGGGAATGACAGCTGCAGCATGACTGTTGTTAACGAGTACCTTCCTTATTTGTACATGTTCAGACGTGGGTGAGGAACGTTAACGATGCGTGGGAGTGCGCATCGTTAACGACATTGAGTGTACACACTGGACGAGATTGTGAAAGATCTTGTTCAGATCGGCGAGATCTTTCAGTCTAGTATGTATGGGGCTTTAGAGTTCATTCTCTTTCCTTCCTACTTTTAGGGTCTCCTGCCCTGTGCTGCCACGTCGTCATGGCAACCGGGAGACAAGTGCTAGCGGAGTAACCTGAGCGCAGCTGATACTCCGGTTCTGGTCTTTTGCTGTGCAGTGTTTACAGGCTTTGTGCATGGCAGGGGATCCAGTGCTGGTTTTTGTGCTCACAGTCTGTGAGGTCTGAGTGGGGCGTGGACAACACCTGCTATATAAAGCCTCTTCTCAGGTTAAGCAGAGGCTGCAGAATCTTTGTTGGTTAGTCAGTTCCTGAAAGTTAGCCAGTACTGTGTAGCTTTGTATTTGTTTGTTGCTTACTGCAAATAGGCCTTGGGATTTGGTACTACACTCTGCCAATCCAGACCTAGCAGTAAGACTGGAGTCAGTCGTTTAACTTGCTGGGGTTCTTTTGCTACTCTGTGAACTTAGCAAGTTTGCGGCTGTATTCTCAGACTTGCCTGCCAAAATCCTTTCTCACTGTGCAAGGTGTTCTGGTGTCAGTTTAGTGGCAGTAAGCTGAATCAGTGCACTGCAAGTGAGGACTAGGATTGTGGAGACTCTCCTTGTGTCTATTATTCCATCTCTGACCAAGGAGTTTACTGCCACACCCGTTGGTAACCCTTTAGGGTTTTGCTGTTGCCCTTAGCAACAGCATTTCGGGTTCTCTACGTATTAAAACACAACATCTCGCTTCTTTCCATCTGAGCACTCCTAATACTAGGGAGACACCCAGTTTCTTAGCCTCTGGGTTTCTCTGTTCACTTTGTGTTTATTTTGTTACCCTATCACCTTCTGTGTACGTAATGTCATATTCCCCAGTCTCTCTGTGAGTTCATTTGTTTTGCATCCCTCTCTGTTCAGACACCAGTACATTCCTGCAGGCACTGGTGTGCATAACAGTCACACCATCATCTCCTTCACATGTCTCTCAGTCACACCATCATCTCCTTCACATGTCTCTCAGACACACCATCATCCCCCCTGCATCTCTCAGACACACCATAGTCTCCTCCCTGTGTCTCTCAGTCACACCATCATCTCCTTCACATGTCTCTCAGTCACACCATCATCTCCTTCACATCTCTCAGTCACAACATCATCTCCTCCCTGCGTCTCTCAGTCACACCATCATCTCCTCCCTACGTCTCTCAGTCACACCATCATCTCCTCCCTGCGTCTCTCAGTCACACCATCATCTCCTTCACATTTGTCTCAGTCACACCATCATCTCCTTCACATGTGTCTCAGTCACACCATCATCTCCTCCCTACGTCTCTCAGTCACACCATCATCTCCTCCCTGCGTCTCTCAGTCACACCATCATCTCCTTCCTACGTCTCTCAGTCACACCATCATCTCCTTCCTACGTCTCTCAGTCACACCATCATCTCCTCCCTACGTCTCTCAGTCACACCATCATCTCCTTCCTACGTCTCTCAGTCACACCATCATCTCCTTCCTACGTCTCTCAGTCACACCATCATCTCCTTCCTGCGTCTCTCAGTCACACCATCATCTCCTTCACATGTGTCTCAGTCACACCATCATCTCCTTCACATGTGTGTCAGTCACACCATCATCTCCTCCCTGCGTCTCTCAGTCACACCATCATCTCCTTCCTACGTCTCTGTCACACCATCATCTCCTTCCTGCGTCTCTCAGTCACACCATCATCTCCTTCCTACGTCTCTCAATCACACCATCCTCTCCTTCCTACGTCTCTCAGTCACACCATCATCTCCCCCCTGCATCTCTCAGTCACACCATCATCTCCTTCACATGTGTCTCAGTCACATCATCATCTCCTTCACATGTGTCTCAGTCACACCATCATCTCCTCCCTGCGTCTCTCAGTCACACCATCATCTCCTTCCTACGTCTCTCAGTCACACCATCATCTCCTTCCTGCGTCTCACAGTCACACCATCATCTCCTTCACATGTCTCTCAGTCACACCATCATCTCCTTCACATGTCTCTCAGTCACACCATCATCTCCATCACATGTCTCTCAGTCACACCATCATCTCCTTCACATGTCTCTCAGTCACACCATCATCTCCTTCACATGTCTCTCAGCCACACCATCATCCCCCCTGCATCTCTCAGACACACCATAGTCTCCTCCCTGTGTCTCTCAGTCACACCATCTTCTCCTTCACATGTCTCTCAGTCACACCATCATCTCCTTCACATGTGTCTCAGTCACACCATCATCTCCTTCCTACGTCTCTCAGTCACACCATCATCTCCTCCCTGCGTCTCTCAGTCACACCATCATCTCCTTCCTACGCCTCTCAGTCACACCATCATCTCCTTCCTGCATCTCTCAGTCACACCATCATTCCCCCTGCATCTCTCAGACACACCATAGTCTCCTTCCTGTGTCTCTCAGTCACACCATCATCTCCTTCACATGTCTCTGTCACACCATCATCCCCCCTGCGTCTCTCAGTCACACCATCATCCCCCTTGCATCTCTCAGTCACACCATTGTCTCCTCCCCTCGTCAGGTGAACTTACCCTGTGTCCCACTAAACAAACATGCCCCTGGATTAATCCTTTACATGAATGAAAATACATCTGTCTTGTTTGCTGTCAGTTGTTCGAATTAAAGAGACTTGAAAAAAAGAAAAAAAAAGTGTAAATACCTACGATCCAAATATATTAGTTTTATGTATGCTATTAATTTGGTCCATTGCGTAATATCAGTACTTGTGTTTATTACAGGTCTACAGTATGTTGTCTCACACGCAACTTCCCTCCTATCAGGAGAGTTCCGGCATCTTTCGTTGGCAGTCTCTCAGCCTCTCACCAGGGGGTTGCGATTCAGAGACCTGGTTCTGCCACTTAAAGATGTACTTAGCACAAAGACAAATTGCTGGGACATAATAGGCCATTATAATTACATTTTGTCATGCTGTAGCTCAAATAACTTATTTTCTTTCAGAAAAACATGTGTGTGCATTCTCAGCGGTGGGAATTTCTGGAAAATAAAAACTCAATCAAAGGTATGACACCCTCAGAATACCAAATATGTCCATCAGAAGAGGCCCATTATACAATGCGGGCAACATACAGTATGAAGGCACCTTTACATAAGGCAGAATCTGAAACTCCTACATAACTACATGTTTCCATGATCCCTACATTTACACCATGTAGGTTGGTAAATGCCATAGAAAATAAACAGGTTTCTTCAGACTCCCAGCGGTGAAGTAATGGGTTCATGTCTCACCATGGAACTGTGTATGTGTGTAGAGTTTGTATGTTCTCACTGTGTTTGAAAGGATTTTCTCTGGGTGTATTGGTTTCCTTCTATGCTCCAGAAACTTACTGTTAGCTTAGCTGCCTGCAGACAGAAATGGAGTGGTCTTCAGTATGCCGACTGTCGGGATCCCGGCGCACAGTATACCGGCGCCGGAATCCCGACAGCCGGCATACCAACACTTTTTCTCCCTCGTGGGGGTCCATGACCCCCCTGGAGGGAGAATAAAATAGCGTGGTCGCGCACCACCGTGCCGGCAAGGGGCTCATTTGCGCTCGCCACGCTATCGGTATGCCGGCGGTTGGGCTCACGGTGCTGGTATGCTGGTCGCCGGGAGCCCGGCCGCTGGCATACCAAACTACACCCACAGAAATGGATCCTAGTGTATATGTGCTTGTGTACTATGGTGATGCTATATAAATCAATGATAATAATAAAACATAATAATACTAATCTCTACTCAGGTTGTGCTTATCATATAGGCAAAATAAACACATGACCAAGGATCTGATTTATTAACAATAGCAAATGTCCCGTTAAGTATAATTTTTAATTGCACCAATTAAAAATAGATAAACAAATGTTACCCATTGATCAATTTTTGAAGCCGGGACAGTGCACCCAGGGCCGTCTTAACAGTAGTGTGGGCCCCTGGGCACAGCAACGCACTGGGGCCCCTACCCATCCTCCAGAAGTAGGGGTGGGGGGTGCTATCAGTGGCAGCGGGCGGTAGGGGGTGATCTATCTTCCGCTAAGCATGTAGAACCTGGAGCAGTAATTTCTGCTAATTACTCCTTTACTGCACAGATGGGGTGGGAGGGAGAACACTAAACTGTAGAATGGGGCATTGTGCTGGATGAAGTGGCCCTGGTACATGACTTTCAGGGTGGTAGGGGGTGTTTAATACGTAGGGGAGGAGTGGATGGTGTGTGGCTTAATATTTATCATTTTCTGGTGGGAGGGCAGCTTGCTTGACTGCAGATATCTCAAGTTCCTGGTAATAGATTTCTTAGCTTTTAATAGGATAAAAAACTATAGAGACCCACCTTTCAGGAGGTACTGGGGACTTGTAGATCAGAGTTCAGGAACTAGAGCAGTCCTCCAATGAAAATATAAAACTGCATATTAGGAGTGTGGAGCTGGAGCAGGGACCAGCTGCTTGAAGGCGGATATCTCTGGTTCTGGGCATAGTAGGGCCAAGTTGCCATTGTCCACTGAAAGGGGAGAGTCCCAGCATTTGGAGTATACCCTCGGAAAAACTCTATGTCAGACAGAACCTAAGATATCTGGCTTGGAAGAGCAACTAACAGGCTTGGATGGGGACCACTGCTTTGAAGTCGGATATCTCTGGTTTCCTAGGGCCGATTTTCAAAAATCTGGTACCCCTGGAAAGAGGGGACCCTCAGCTCTTAGCCTAGGGCCCTTATACTCATGGGGCCCTTGGGCAAGAGCCCATACGAAAAGACGGCCCTGAGTGCACCAATGAGAAGCCATCCCAGCGAGGCGTGAAAAGGACTGTGATAGCTTATTCTATAACTTTGGCAAAGTTTGGTAGTGTAGAAAGTGAAAGTTACTGTGCTGACAGGTTCGGACTTGGCTTACCTACACACATGCACACACTTCAACCATGGTGATCATTCCGAGTTGATCGCTAGCTGCATTCGTTCGCTGTGCAGCGGTGAGGCAAATAAAATGGCAGTTCTGCGCATGCGTATGGGGCGCAATGTACATTTACAACGATCGATGTAGTTTCACACAAGGTCTAGCGATGCTTTTCAGTCGCACAGCTGACCGCAGAGTGATTGACATGAAGTGGGCATTTCTGGGTGTCAACTGACCGTTTTCAGGGAGTGTTCGAAAAAACGCAGGCGTGCCCGGAAAAACGCAGGCGTGCCAGGAAAAATGCAGGCGTGGCTGGGCGAACGCAGGGCGTGTTTGTGACGTCAAAACAGGAACTGAACAGTCTGAAGTCATCGCAAGCGATGAGTAGGTTTTGAGCTACTCTGAAAGTGCACAAACTTATTTTGTAGCCGCTCTGCGATCCTTTCGTTCGCACTTCTGCTAAGCTAAAATACACTCCCAGTGGGAGGTGGCATAGTGTTTGAACAGCTGCTAAAAACTGCTAGCAAGCGATCAACTCGGAATTACCCATGTACTGTACATAGGGAACGCAGCCGAGCGCCTGTATGCATGGGCTGCATTCAGAGGGTCTGCACACCTGCACAAGGTGATTGACAATGGCGGTCGCCAGGGGAACAGCGACACAGCATTGCGGGGGTGTGGTGGGCAAAACGGGGGCATGCCAGGACCATTTTCAGGGCAGCTGCGTAACGTCACACACAGCCGCTCTGAATAAAAAAATGCCCTGTGCTGGGCGGCACACAGCATATGAGTAGATGGACACAGATCTTGCTACGGGAAGCTGCACCCATCACTGAATAACCCCCATAGTTTTTATTGCAGTAATATACTTGTTGAGAACGGTGGTGGAATGTAAGGAAATCTTTTATCTGCTGTTCATTTTATTTATCTAAATGCTGCTTTTGAACATTCTATATTATGCTATTATTATTTTTTCATTGGTTCCCGTAAACGAGATGCGTAGGGGCCCCAGTGCATTGCCCAGGGCCAACAATGCTGTAATGATGGTGCAAGGCTCTAGAGCTGTAAGTAACACTTATAGATCTGGATATTGGGGGGTATTTAGAGGTGAACACTATTGTCCGAATATGGCTAACGGCTGTGTATCGGACATATGCGCAAGTGCTGCGGCAGCAATGTGCATGTTCGGACTTTTACGATGCGATCGCATGCCGGCAGATGCAATCACATGGTGCTTGACAGGCGGCGGGCAGTGAAGGGTGAGTTTGGGGCTGCTTTGATAGTCTGGAGGCATTGGCCAGCCCCAACAAAAAGGGGGCGAATTGGACAATGACGTGGGGGGAGGGGGGGGGGACACAATAGGGCCCATGCTGATATAAATTATCCTGCTGCTGAGAAGGAGGTGTGAAAAGTACCAGGGCCCTGACTGCCAAAGTGCTCAGAGCTGTCAGAGTTATAGTCATGCCACCCTCTTCCCCACCCCCCAACCCCCATGAAACCAGCAAAGTAGTGTGGCCACGCTCCCTTCCTACCCATTACTGACATTTCTCATGGCGGCCCTAGCTGTGGGTGGAGCTGCATCTTGCTTCATTAAGTCCCGCCCACTTCTGACTTAACATTGCTAAACTCTACGGGGCTTATGTATCAAAACTTGGAGAGAGATAACTGCCATGTTACAGGCTGTGTTTGAAAAATGACGGGAGCTGATTGGTTGGTAGTTCACTCCCCAAGGCTTAATACATCTGCATCTATATGTCTATGAGGGTAGGTCTAAAAAAAATTGCAGCTCTGCCCTATATAAAATCAGAGTTGCTGACAGGAGGAGGTGGGTACAAAGTACCCATGCCTCTCTGGGGTCCGGGAGTGAAAGATGGCACGGCCAAGCCCCCTTTTTGCACGCATCACCACAGAGATTCTGCAGAGAGTACCTGTAGGGGCGTGGCCACATCCCCCACCTACGCCTTTCTCAGTACCAGGGTTCAGCCAATTTATTGAAGGCCCTGTATAAAATATATCAGTATAGGCTCTATAACTGTACCGCTGGCTGCTGGACAATGCCAGTCCTCACAACCTAGAGTTTACACATTGCTACTAGTAATCCTTCATTGCTACAGGGCAAATGTACCACAAGATAAGTAAGAGTACTGAGACTAATGGCTTACAGGTGATACTTTGTGTATGTGTCCGAACTTACCTCATAGTTACCTACCCTCCCTCATTCTGCAGGAGACTCCCTGAAATAGTAGCAATCTCCCTCACTCCCTGAATGGACCAACAATCTCCCTGATTACACCTTATCCCCATTATGCAGCTTTTACATTCTTGGGAAAAAAGAGAAATAAGAGATACATACATTAAAATGGGATCATCAGTGCCATTTCCCTGCTTTGGTTATAAGGCACAATGATCCCTATGGCTGCATGCATTTTAAATAAGGTTTTTCCTGGCCACTTACAGTATATGAAACCTCTTATAAAACACAATACACAAACAAATCCTGCAAAATATCAGGGTGTTTTCTTCAACAACTAGATCTTACTAACTTTGGGGATCATTTACATTTGGATGTCAGTCATTTTTATGACACGCCTCTCAGATGTAGCAGTACACGTCCGCGTTGAAAGGTGTCACTTTCACAATCTCACTGAAATGCATTTTCAAAAGTAGGCAAGTATGACTTACCTCCCTGAGTTTTGGGAAAGTGGAAGCGGGGACCTGTGTGGGCCTGATCTGTAAGCTGAGATACAGTATATATGTTTCTCACTGATACGTGGGAAAGACGGCCTGCACTAAGGCTGCAACTAAGACGTATTTCATCCTGGCAGCCCCACTGTGTAAAGCAGCGACTGAACACTGACTGAGCGTTTGAACTCGCAGAGGGCTCTTCAGAGACAAGCCTTGACTTGTGGCTATTCTGGTGCATTTTGTATTGGATCCTGCCCCCCCCCCCCCCCTTCCTTAGATACTTAAAGTTGATCAATGTCGCAGTGAATATAGGGCCCCAAGAGGCCTTTGTGAGTGCAGGGAGCCTGTCTGTATGTCATTGCAGTGTGTGGCTGTGAAACACGCAGGACGCATTGTTGTAGGCCTGAATTGCGGCCCGATTAATTAGCTCTGAATCACGTTACTAAGTGATTGTTCGGGAGATGGACGGGATGATTAATGAAACCCGGCTATTTAAAACAAGTGGTTTTCCTCTCCAATGGGGCCAGTCTATTATTCCGCAGTCTATTATTCCGCAGCTTCTCCTGTCTGTTCTCTCCACGTTCTGCCGGCTTTGAGGCTTCATTGCTTCTGGAGTAGTTTTTCGTCAGATGTGACCTTTCGGGAAAAAGGACCAGCTGGAGTTATGTGGTACCAAGAAGAGAAGGAGCTGGTGCTTTTACTGCTTACACAAATAAATAGCCTCGTTTTTTTTTTTTTTCTTTAATTAGAATGAGATCTGTTTCTTGGATTTTTGTTAGTACTAGGAAAGTTACAAGAGTTGGAAAGTGCGTCAGATATTTCTGAGGGCGCATCTGTCGTAGGGGTCTATTTTCTAAGCCTTAGATGGAGATAAAGTTCAAGCCAATCAGCTCCTAACTACCATGTCGCAGACTGGGTTTGAAAAATGACAGTTAGGAGCTGATTGGCTGGTACTATCATCTCCGTCCACTTTATCTCCATTTAAGGCTTAGTAAATACGCAGGCCTAGTGTACGCAGGTGACATCTCATAAATATAGACATTGCTGGCAGCAATCTGGCGAGCTAGAGCTATTTATTAAGGTAAATATTGCCACCATTCCCCAGAAAAGCTGCCATAAGTAAGCTGGGTCCCACTCCTGCACTAAAGGGATATTATTGGGGCAGGTTTATAAAAATTTGGAAAGAGATAAAATGGAGAGAGATAAAGAGAGAGATAAAGAACAACAAAAATCAGCTCCTCACTGTCATTTTTCAAACAGCCTGAAACATGTCAGTTAGGAGCTGATTGGTTTGTGTTTTATCTCTCCACTTTCTCTCCAAGCCCAGTCTAAACTAACACTTAACCATTTACTCTTCGCTGGGACAGGACCTTGCCAGAACCACTCACCCATCAAGAGAATTTTAATAAATGCCCCCTTTATTTATAAACCAGCTAAAGTGACTGACACTATCTGAGAACTGAAACAGACGTAGTTTGTGCTCTATGAAAATATAAGTATAGATTATTTTTAATAGGGCGAAAAAGAGAATTACAATATTTGTACACAGGGGTTAAAGTGTGTGTGTGGGGGAGGGGACGAGGTGGAACCAAGTTCCACCACCTGTAATGGTAGGGGGAACTAGTTCCACTGCCTCCATGGCTCTGCACAGTAATTCCAACAGAAAAACCTGCCCCATCACCTACATCATTAGATGATGCAGGGGGCGCTAGAAGACAAGATGAGAGTGGGCTGGAGGCGGTGAGCTGCTGGAGTGACAGAGGCAGAGATGTGTATAAGGGGCACTACTGTGGACAATATGTGTATAAGCGGCACTACTGTGGGCATTATGTGTAAGGAGCTCTACAACTGTGGGCATTGTGTATAAGGGGCACTACTGTGGGCATTGTATAGAAGAGGCACTAGTGTGTGGCATAACATGTATAGAGGTTACCATTGTGTAGTTCAATGTGAATAAAGGGCACTACTAAGTGACGTAACCTGAATAAGGGGCATTACTATGTGGTGTAATATGAATCAGGGGCACTACATGCGGTGTAATGAGCTACTGTGTGGTGTAATTTGAATTGGGGGTACCATTATGGACCATGCTGTTTCTTTGTGAGATCAAAGTCGCTTTATAAAGTATGGGAAGTAGTGCACTAATTTATAGTTTGCAGGGGGTGCTAAAAATACTAGCACTGGTCCTGGCTTCTACTAATGTGCGATTATACGTGAGTGGATGAGAATGCATCTCTGCAACGATGAGAGGATTTGAAATGCCTCTTATAAACAAAAGGTCCACAGTAATACTGCCTCTTAAACACATGCCACACAGGTGTGCCCATTATACACAATGCCCACAGTCGCAGTGCCCATTATACACATAATGCCACACAGTTGTGCCCATTATACACAATGCCAGTAGTGAACTCCAGCCTCCGGCTGCAGGGTAGGAGCCACTGGGCACCCGCTGGCTAACAAAATCTCAGTGGACACCCAGCAAATGCAGAAGGCACAGAAGTGGAGGAAACACATACACCGACTGGAACACCCACGGAGTCACTAGGGCGTCCACCGCCACTGCTTGCGGGTCCCTCGACCTGGAACAATACCGCCGAAGCTTCCTGTTGAGACGAGAGGCCATCATGTCGATCTGGGGTACGCCCTAAAGATCTGTTACCTCCGGATGGAGACCCCACTACCCTGGATGGAGATCGTGTCTGCTGAGGAAGTCTGCTTCCCAGTTGTCTACTCCCGGAATGAAGATTGCTGACAGCACCAACGCGTGTTTTTCTGCCCAGAGGATGATTTTTGTTACCTCTGACATTGCAGCTCTACGCTTCGTTCCGCCCTGTCAGTTTATGTAAGCCACTGTTGTCACATTTTCCGACTGCACTTGGACGGCCCAATTTCTCAGAAGATGGGCCGCTTGGAGAAGACTGCTGTAGACGGCTCTTAGTTCCAGAATGTTTATCGGCAGGCCAGCTTCCAGACTTGACCACCTTCCTTGGAAGGTTTTCCCTTGAGTGACTGCGCCCCAGCCTCGGAGACTTGCATCCGTGGTTAGAAGGATTCAGTCCTGAATCCCGAATCTGCGGCCCTCTAGAAGGTGAGGCAGTTGCAGCCACCAGAGGAGTGAAATCCTGGCCATTGGTGACAGACGTATTCTCTGGTGCATGTGTAGATGGGATCCCGACCACTTGTCCAGGAGATCTAGTTGGAAGGACCGAGCGTGAAACCTCCCGTACTGCAGGGCCTCGTAAGAGGCCACCATTTTCCCCAGAAGGCGAATGCACTGATGAACAGACACCCGGGTTGGCTTCAGGACATCCCAGACAATTGTTTGTATCACCAACGCTTTTTACTCTGGAAGAAACATCATATCACCAACGCTTTTTACTCTGGAAGAAACAACATCTTCACTTCCGTGTCTAGGATCATTCCCAGAAAAGACAACCTCCTGGTTGGTTCCAAATTTGATTTTGGAAGATTCAGGATCCAACCATGTTCCCTGAGAAGCTGGGTCGTGAGAGCTATGGACCATAACAGCTTCTCCTTGGACGATGCTTTTATCGGCAGATCGTCCCGATATGGAATTATGGTCACCCCCTTTCTGCTGCGAAGAATTATCATTTCCGCCATCACCTTGGTGAATACCCTCGGTGCTGTGGAGAGGCCGAATGGCAGGGTCTGGAACTGAAAATGACAGTCCAACAGTGAGAATCGAAGATAAGCTTGATGCAGCAGCCAAATCGGAATGTGGAGGTACGTATCCTTGATATCCAGGGATAGCAGGAATTCCCCCTCCTCCAGACCTGATATCACTGCCCTTAGAGACTCCATTTTGAACTTAAACTCCCTCAGAAAGGGGTTTAGTGATTTTAAGTTCAGAATGGGCCTGACCGAACCATCCGGTTTCGGTACCACGAAAAGGTTCGAATAGTAACCTTTGTTTTACATATGAGGTGGTACTGGCACAATGACCTGTGCCTCCACCAACTTCTGGATGGCTTCTTGCAGGACAGTCCTCTCTGCCAGCAGAGCTGGCAAGCCCGATTTGAAAAATCGGTGAGGAGGGAGATTTTGAAATTTCAGCTTGTACCCCTGAGACACAATATCTTGCACCCAGGGGTCCAGGCTGGATGACACCCAGACGTGACTGAAATGCCTGAGTCTCGCTCCCACCGGCCCCACCTCCGGGGCGTGCTGTCCACCACCATATGGAGGACTTTGGTGTACCTGAAGCAAGTTTCTGTTCATGGGAACCTGTAGCCGCAGGTTTCTTGGACTTGGGCCGACCTCCCCGAAAGGTGGTGTTGGACGGCTTGGCCTTTCTGGGCTTGGTAGACCGAAAGGGCTGTGATGTAGCTGAAGAAAAGGGTTTCTTCGGAGCAGGTGTAGCTGGGGGAAGAAAAGGTGACATAACAGCCGTAGCCGTGGAGATCCACGCATCTAACGCTTGTCCAAAGAGATCCTGACCTATGTAGGGTAGGGTCTTCACACTTCTCCTGGATTCCGCGTTGGCAGACCACTGGCGCAACCACAGTCCTCGACGAGCTGATACAGACATGGAAGAAAATCCGGCAGTCATGGAACCCAGGTCTTTCATGGATTCTACCAGAAATCCTGCCGAATCCTGAATGTTACGTAAAAACAATTCAACATCACATTTCTCCATAGTATCCAAGTCTTCAAGTAACGTGCCTGACCACTTTAATATATCTTTGGCAATGCAAGCACTGGCAATAGTGGGACGTAGTATTGCCCCAGAAGCCGTGTACATGGATTTGAGCGTATTATCAATCTAACGATCAGCCGGCTCTTTCAAGGCGGTAGATCCTGGAACAGGTAAAACCACCTTTTTTGAGAGTCTGGATACTGACGCGTCAACAACAGGCGGGTTTTCCCATTTTTTCCTATCCTCTACCGGGAAAGGAAATGCCACCAGAACCCTTTTAGGTATCTGGAATTTTTTATCTGAGTTTTCCCAAGCCTTTTCAAAAATAGCATTTAATTCCTTTGACGCAGGGAAGGTTAGCGAGGCTTTCTTATTTTCAGTAAAGTAAGCCTCCTCAAGCTGCTCAGGTGCTGTATCAGCAATATTCAACACATCTCCAATAGCCTCTATCATCAACTGCACCCCTTTAGCAAGAGATGATGCCCCCCGCAACACATCCCCGTCACCGTCTCAGAATCGGTATCCGTATCATCCTGCATGATCTGCGCAAGAGCACGTTTATGTGAATATACAGCGGGGGGCCCTGAGGTACCAGAACTGGGCCAGACTGCCATAGAGTTCTGTAAAGCCTGAGTTGCAGATTCATTTTGTGCAACCCTATTTGAAATCTGAGAAATCATAGATTTGATAGAGGATAACCACTCAGGCTCCCTTGCTGGTATCTGTGCTAAACCAGTGCAATCCTGATTACATGGAATAACATCATCCTGAGAGGACATATCCTCTGCAGCATATGACACAGAGTCCCTGGACATTGCTTAATGGAGACCACAGACACTCCACACACACACAGGGGAGGAAAGACAGAGTTTCACCCCCAAGAATGGCAAGAGAGACACAGAGATTGGAGCCAACCCACACACAACGCTTTTAATGTAAAGGGAGACCCCTACTAGCGCTGACTGTGCACCTTAATAGGTTACACAGTCTTAATGCAGCCCCCCCCCCCCCCTTCTACAACCCCCTGGTACAGTGAGAGATAGCTGGAGTTGCTGTGGAGGGACTTGCTCTTCCTGGACAGCACTGTGCAGGCAGGAAAATGGTGCTGGAACGCTGCTGGGTCCGCTCTGAGGAGAAGCTCCGCCACCAAAATGGCGCTGTCTTCCCGCTCTTCACAAGAATTATACTGGCCTGAGGTAAAATGCTGGCTGAGATCCACGGATCCAGACAGGCTTGCTGACCAGTGCAGGGTTCAGGCGCCGGCTCAGGGCGCCCCTCACATCGCCGCACTAAGTATGGCTGAGCCTCCGGAGCGCAGTTAGTACTGCGCTCCTACCCTGTGCTGCCATCTTCACACCAGCCCCCCGCTTGCTAGGGGGGGCGGTGACTAACTCGCCACTGATCTTCAGCTCTGTAAGGGGGCGGCTGCATGCTGCTGGGGTGAGCGATCCCCTGTGGCGGTGAATGATCTATTCCCTCAGGAGCTCAGTGTCCTGTCAGCGGAGATAGTGGCTCAGACCCCGCAGGGTGGACACTACTCCCCCCTTAGTCCCTCACTGCAGGCAGGCTGTTGCCAGCAGCCTCCCTGTAAAATAACAAACTCTAAAAAACAAAAACACTTTACTATAGAAGCTCTGTAGAGCTCCCCTAGCTGTGACCGGCTCCTCCGGGCACATTTTCTAAACTGAGTCTGGTAGGAAGGGCATAGAGGGAGGAGCCAGCCCACACTCTCAAACTCTTAAAGTGCCAATGGACCCTGGTGGACCCGTCTTTACCCCATGGTACTAATGTGGACCCCAGCATCCTCTAAGAGTAAGAGATATGTGGGGGAGACCAAGAGACCTGGGGGTGAGAAAGTGTGTCATGGAGAGAGAACGCAAGACATGGAGAGAGAACGCAAGACATGGGGAATAGAGAGGGAGACAGGGATCGAGATGGGGAGGGGGAAAGAGGGAGAGAGAGAGAGAGAGAGAGAGAGAGAGAGAGAGAGAGAGAGAGAGATGTAGGAGGGACAGAGAGAGGGAGGTGGAGCACCGGAGTGTAAAAAAACAGCAATAGCTAGTGACCCAGCAGGATCAAAATCCAATTCACCTGCACTGTAGAGTAATGAGCAGCCACTGGTCAGGAAGGTAAGGGCTGGTGCACAGGACTCCTGCCCTGGGTCCATCTAACCCTGAAAGCCCTATTGTTCCCTCTCAGGCAGACCGCCTCAGTGATATCCCCGATTGCTAGTGAGTGGGCAGATTGCCTTATTGATCTTGGTTCCAGCCACAAATTGTTTGTGTGAAAGAGTTGCCCATTAACAGTGGTTATTAATAGAACTCTTAAATCTGCATTTCTTATTATATATTTCTATTTGTCTCATGAAAAATGAAGGGGATAAGAATGTAAAAATATTCTCCTTATAGGACCTTATCTAGTTTCTATGATGATGGCAGCTAACAGTTCGTACAGTTGCATTATTTGCCTTCTATTCCCCATTATGTATTTATTAACAGTGATCTATATGGTACCCACATATTATGCAGCACTTTACAAAGACTATTATAGCGATTCCCATCAGTGTGCGGTACCCAACAGAGTGATATGAGGGGGGCAGGAGGCAGATAAAAGGGGCTTCTTAGTGTCAGGCGCATCCTCTCCAAGGCAAGACCACGCCCCCATTCCAGACTGGCCCACCGCCATTAGCCCTCATTCCGAGTTGATCGCTCGCTGCCGATTTTCGCAGCGCAGCGATCAGGTAAAAGAATGGCAAAACTGCGCATGCGTACGGGCCGCAGTGCGCACGCACGACGTACTTTCACACAAAACTATGCAGTTTTACACAAGGTCTAGCGACTCTTTTTCGTCGCTCTGTTGATCGGAGAGTGATTGACAGGAAGTGGGTGTTTCTGGGAGGTAATTGACCGTTTTCCGGGAGTGTGCTAAAAAACGCAGGCGTGTCTGGTAAAACGCAGGCGTGCCTGGGGAAACGGGGGAGTGGCTGGCCGAACGCAGGGCGTGTTTGTGACGTCAAAGCAGGAACTAAACAGACTGAAGTGATCGCAAGGTAGGAGTAGGTCTGGAGCTACTCAGAAACTGCATGAAAAAATTTCAGCACTGTTCTGCTAACCTTTCGTTCACACTTCTGCTAAGCTAAGATACACTCCCAGAGGGCGGAGGCCTAGCGTGTGCACGGCTGCTAAAAGCAGCTAGCGAGCGATCAACTCGGAATGAGGGCCAATGTTAAGATAACATTATATTATATCTAGTACACCTAAACAAAGGAAACATTTTAAGGTGCTGTCCCTTTAATATGCTGCAATTGACATTCACGGGCAATAATATACATATTCCAGGATGTTGCAGGATGTCCTGGGATAATTTTAGCGTACAGTATTTCTTTTTGTTTTTATTAGTCCATACTTAGAATAAGCAGCGGTGCTTTATCCTACCTCATTCTTTCCAGCCTACAACAAGCCTGTCCTACAGTAACATTTCTTGCAATAATGGATGTATTGTGTTTGGCTCACAATGGTAAATGTCACTATATAAAACAATACGGCTAGATTTGCATTTAACCCACTGTCTGCACAAGAGGAGCCTGCTCTGCACAGGGTAACGCCAGGACGACCAGTTCAGACTGGCGTCTTATTTACTTTCAGGCTCTCAGGATGTATAATTACAAACATCCTGTTTTGGCTCAGACAATCCCCATTCGACGTCATACACTGGCAAAGCCTAAATTCTCCCCGGATTAATAAATAAATGTAATGGAATGCCATGAAGAACTGACCCGCAAACAGTGACGTCTGGAGCAGATAAGGCGACGGCTACAACAGAGCGAGCTGTATACACGAGAGACCAACATTTTAGTTGTGAGGCATTACATTTGCTGAGGTGTTGACTACTGTACTTTATATGATGGAGACCAAAAAATCCAACCTCTGACTTTTTTTGATGTTCACCTACATGATAAGAACTTTAATTTGATATATAGTTATATACAGACATATAGGGGTTTACTAAAGTACGGGGTTTCAGAAGTGGAGGTGTTGTCCGTAGCAACCGGATTCTACTTAGCATTTATCTAGTACCTTCTAGAAGATAATAGCTAGAATCTGAAATAAATATACCACACACTGTATAACAGATCAGCCTGTTCAGTGGTTATAGGGTTGCTCTTGCTCGTGTCTTTACCCCATGAACCATGCCTGCTACATTACTCACCTCTTTATCTCACTGAGGCACCTGTCTCTCCTGGTCACCTATTATCCATATTAGCGCCATCTTGTCACTTTGACTTCACTACACTGCTTTGCCCTCTTCAGGGTGGAGCGCTGTCTAGCCTGCCTCACAGCTTTGCCCAATATGTCCTCCGTGTGCCCTTCTTGCCTCCTCAGCTCCCTTGTTGGACTCGTGTAATTCTGCTGTGCTTCCATGTGTGACGCCATGTTGGCTGGTGGAAGTTGAGTGTGGGAAAGTAATGGAAAATGCATGATTTTGGAGGGGACTGGGCTTTTCCTGCGCCATTCTTAGAGGAAAAGGAAAATTAGCGTTTTTGGATCACCATAAATCTCTGGGATGTGCTCAGCAGAACACCGCCAAAAGCCAAATTCCTCTAGAGTGCAGCTACAGTACATATGGGACCTATGGGAAAGTGAGGAGCAGAGAGCAGAGTGCATGCTATTAGAAAGTGACTGTCCTCTAGTAACTTGTGCAGGCATGTCCAAACTGCGGCCCTCCAGCAGTTGAGAAACTACACATCCCAGCATGCCCTGACACAGCTTTAGCATTCTCTGACAGCAAAACTGTGTCAGGGCATGCTGGGATATGTAGTTTCACAACAGCTGGAGGGCCGCAGTTTGGACATGCCTGAACTTGTGCATTCAGTGCACCAGCATTCTCAGTGCACCATTACACGTGCCTCACTAATCACAAGTGTCTCTCAATATCACATGGGAATGTGCCAGGAATCTTTATTATCCACATCTGCACAAAGCGGAGATTGGGGAGGGAGCTACACCTGGGTGATCTAAGGACATCGCTATGTAGGTTTCATGGAAAAACCAGGGTTACACTTGTACCTTCTGGGGTATATTCAATAAAAGTCGGATCCATTCCGAAATGCATTTGTCGGAATGGATCCGACAACCCCTAGAGTGGCCAAATACGACTGTCAGATATGGCCGGTGTCTGTGCAGCTGCTGTCAGCAGCTCCCCATGTGTGAGAACACAGGGAGCTGCTGGAGCCGCACCGCCGCGCTGCTGGGAGTGAGGTGCCTGGCCGGGGGATGGCAGTCATAAGGTACCTGCCAGCCCCGCTCCCAGCAGCCGCTGCACCGCTCCCCGTCTCCTCACCTCAATCCGACTTTTTTTTAAAGTCGGATTTGGCTCCGTTTCCGACAGGAGCACATGGATCGGTGGCTATTCCAGATGATCAAATCAAACTGATTGAGATGCTAATTATGTCACCTGTGGTCAAGCATGGATAAACTTAAAACCTGGACTGTCGGGGTGCTTTGAGGACCGTGTTTGAGAGCCTCTGGTATAGAGAAACTACCATTTGGATAGTTTAGATTTCACACCCTAAACCACAGATCGGAGAGGTAATAACAGCACCTTTTGCTAAACACTGTTGTACGTCATTACAGACTGAGGCTGTGCTGCCCTTGTTTACACAAGTACTGAAATATTATCCCCCAGGTAACGTCATCGCCGCTGATAGAAGCCAATAACGAGAGCGGCTGCAGGACTCTTGTGCAAGATCACACGTACAGGAACAGTGGGCGAGAACATACAGGGTGCTCTTTAACTGTGAGTGGACTGGACCATGGGGACAGCCTATATCCTACACATACAGGGCATCCGGAAAGTATTCACAGCACTTCACTTTTTCCACATTTTGTTATGTTACAGCCTTATTCCAAAATGGAATAAATTAATTTTTCCTCCAAATTCGACACAATACCCCATAATGACAATGTGAACAAAGTTTTGTTGAAATTTATGCAAATTTATAAAAAAAAAAAAAACAACAACTAAGAAATCACATGTACATAAGTATTCACAGCCTTTGCCGTGAAGCACAAAATTGAGCTCAGGTGCATCCTGTTTCCACTGATCATTTTTGAGACATTCCTACAGCTTAACTGGAGTCCACCTGTGGTTACTTCAGTTGATTGGACATGATTTGGAAAGGCACACACCTGTCTATATAAAATCCCACACTTGACAGTGCATGTCTGAGCACAAACCAAGCATGAAGTCAAAGGAATTGTCTGTAGACCTCCGAGACAGGATTGTCTTGAGGCACAAATCTGGGGAAGGGTACAGAAAAATATCTGATGCTTTGACGGTCACAATGAGTACACTGGCCTCCATCATCCGAAGAAGTTCGGAACCACCAGGACTCTTCCTAGAGTTGGCTGTCCGTCTAAACCGAGCAATCAGGGGCGAAGGGCCCTAGTCAGGGAGGTGACCAAGAACCCAATGGTCACTCTGTCAGAGCTACAGCATTCCTCTGTGGAGAGAGGAGAACCTTCCAGAAGGACAACCATCTTTGCAGCAATCCACCAATCGGGCCTGTATGGTAGAGTAGCCAGATGGAAGCCACTCCTTAGTAAAAAGCACATGGCAGCCCGCCTGGAGTTTGCCAAAATGCACCTGAAGGACTCTCAGACCATGAGAAACAAAATTCTCTGGTCTGATGAGACAAAGATTGAACTCTTTGGCGTGAATGCCAGGCGTCATGTTTGGAGGAAACCAGGCACCGCTCATCACCAGGCCAATACCATCCCTACAGTGCAGCATAGTGGTGGCAGCATCATGCTGTGGGGATGTTTTTCAAAGGCAGGAACTGGGAGACTAGTCAGGATAAAAGGAAAAGATGAATGCAGCAATGTACAGAGACATCCTGGATGAAAACGTGCTCCAGAGCGCTCTTGACCTCAGACTGGGGCAACGGTTCATCTATCAGCAGGACAACGACCATAAGCACAAAGCCAAAATATCAAAGAAGTGGCTTTAGGACAACTCTGTGAATGTCTTTGAGTGGCCCAGCCGGAGCCCAGACTTGAATCCGATTGAACATCTCTGAAAATGGCTGTGCACCGATGCTTCCCATCCAACCTGATGGAGCTTGAGAGGTGCTGCAAAGAGGAATGGGCGAAACTGCCCAAAGATAGGTGTGCCAAGCTTGTGGCATCATATTCAAAAAGACTTGAGGCTAAGAATACTTATGTACATGTGATTTCTTATTTTTTTATTTTTAACAAATTAGCAAAAATCTCAAAAACACATTTTTCACATTGTCATTATGGGGTATTGTGTGTAGAATTTTGAGGGGAAAATTAATTTATTCCATTTTGTAATAAGGCTGTAACATAACAAAATGTGGAAAAAGAAGCGCAGTAAATACTTCCGGAGGCACTGTACAGTTTGATTATTGGCACTCCCAGCATCATAACGGTGTTACATAAATGTATATATATATTTGTAGACAGATATTTAGAACTCTGTACAGGACACCACCCCCCGAGGGGCCACCACCCAAGGGGGAATATAATAGTGTGGCAGGCAAAGCTCGCCACCAACCCGAACTGTGGCGAGCGCGCAAGGGGACAAGCTGCGCTCGAGGTCGGGATTCCAAAGTCGGTATTTCTACTGCCGGGATCCCGACAGTCAGGATTTCATACTGAATCCCTGTGTATGTATAATAGGAACAATTCACCCCAGAGCACCATCACCACCGTACAATAGGAACATCTCACCCCATGGCACCATCACTACGGTCCAATAAATAACTCACCCCATGGCACCATCACCACTGTACAAAAAATAACTAACCCCAGAGCTCCGTCACTATTGTACAATAACTGTCACGATCCGGGTATCTGGACGCCATTTCTTACCCATCAGATGCCTCCTAAGGCTGGCTCAGCGCTCCAGGACCGGATCCCATCTGTTATCCTGATGTGCATATTCCCGCATCCTCTCCTGTCTCTCTGGACGCTGTCACAGTAACGCCTTATACATCTGGCATGGCGTCTCCCGCGGCCTCCGCCGCCGTTCCTGAGCTTCTGCATTCAGAGTGGCGATTACGTCAGCCGCGGCCTCCGCTGTGTCCGCGTGGTTGGATGTGCACCTGTCAGCCTGGCGTCTCCTGTCTCCGGTGGCCGGCGCCGCCATTACTGTTTTCCAGACCACATGGATTACAAACCAAACTTCCCTCCAAGTGTCTGCATGGGCGCAGCCATCTTGGATTCTGTCATCTGATCATATTCACCAATCTGCTGTCTGTATTATTAATTTGCATAATTGCCTAGCCAATGCCTTCCTTGCTGCAGGTATAAATAGGTTGTGCCTGAGCAAGGAAGGCGTCAGTGCTTTGGTTGTCAAACCTAGTTCCAGTTTGTCTCTCTTCTGTGAATGTCTTCCAGGTTCCAGCTCCTGTCTCCAGACTTCTGCTATAGAGACCCGCACCAGCATTCCATCTGCGGTGTAGCCTGACTCTCCGATCCATACTGGACTCACCTGTTTCCAGCTACAACATCACCTGCTTCCAGCTCAGCTTCCAGCAGTGTACAGCTTCTCTTAAAGGGCCGGTGTCCTTTCTGCAGTTTACCACTCTCCACCGGTATTATTATTTCTCCGCTCTCAAATTCTACATTTCATCTACATTGCATCGCTCTCAAGCTTTATTTATTATTTAACTGGTTCCAGCCAGTATCCACTCCGTGCCAACACCTGTCTGGTTCTAACCAGTACCCACAGCAGCATTTTATCTACAGCAGTCCAGCTTTCCCTGGAACACCAGCTGGTACGATCCTGGGCTTTCCTCATTGCTACAGTTGAGCCTGGTAAGGACTTTCCAACTTGCAGATAATAAGAACTGTCTCATACCACCAGAGCTCTGTGGCCCCTGCCACCCTGTAGTACCCAGGAACTGTATTATTATTTCTCTGCTGATTTTTATGTTACTTTTTACTGCTACTGTGATGCATGGAGTTTGTCATAAATAAATATCATTGACTTTTACTCAAGTTGTCGTGGTCACGCCTTCGGGCGGTTTCTCTTCATGTTACTTACATGTCCAGGGGTCTGATACAACCTCCCAGGTTCCGGTACATCTCAGCCCCTACAACTGAGGCTGCCTTCCGTCAGCTCAGGCCCTCAGTTGTGACAGTAAGCACTGACCAAATGAATCCAGCCGGAGACCAGGATCAAGCGGCCAGGCCGATGCAAGAACTGGCAGCCCGACTTGAACATCAGGAGGCTGCACAGGGCCACATCATCCGCTGTCTCCAGGATCTCTCTACTCGGCTGGATGGGATTCAGACAACTCTCCGTGGATCAGGCGCATCTGGGGCGTCAACCACAGTGACTCCAACTATAACCCCACCCACCTTACCCGTTTCTGCTCCACGTCTTCATCTTCCAACGCCAGCAAAATTTGACGGATCTCCAAGATTCTGCAGGGGATTTCTCAACCAGTGTGAGATTCAGTTTGAGCTACAACCTGGCAATTTTCCCAGTGACCGTACAAAAATTGCCTACATCATCTCTCTTCTCAGTGGCTCAGCCCTTGACTGGGCATCACCGTTATGGGAGAGGTCCGACACCCTGCTATCTTCTTACACTGCATTCGTGTCAACATTCAGGCGCATCTTCGACGAGCCAGGCCGGGTAACTTCAGCTTCGTCTGAGATTCTCCGTTTACGCCAGGGATCACATACTGTAGGACAATATCTTATACAGTTCCAGATCCTGGCATCCGAACTGGCATGGAACGACGAGGCCCTGTATGCTGCATTCTGGCATGGTTTATCTGAGTGTATTAAAGACGAGTTAGCTACCAGAGACTTACCCTCCAAGTTAGATGAGCTAATCTCACTTTGTACAAAAGTTGACTTACGTTTCAGAGAGAGAGCAACTGAGCGTGGAAGATCATCTGCTCCAAAATCTTCTGCTCCTCCTCCTCGCCAACTGTCACCAACTAAAGATGAGCCCATGCAAATTGGCCGTTCCCGTTTAACTCCTGCTGAGCGCCGAAGACGTCTCTCCGAGTCTCTCTGTCTTTATTGTGCAGCTCCGTCTCACACCATTAATGCTTGTCCCAAACGTCCGGGACTCCAGACCCTAGCTCGCCAAGGAGAGGGCCGGCTAGGAGTAATGATCTCCTCTCCATCCCCTCAAGATTGTAATCTCCCAGTCTCGCTTCAAGTTGCTCAACGTTATCAGAACGTCATTGCCCTCCTTGATTCCGGAGCAGCTGGGAACTTTATTACCGAAGCCTATGTTAAACGGTGGTCCCTACCCACCGAGAGACTTCCTTCCTCCTTTTCCTTAACTGCCGTGGATGGCAGTAAAATTTTTGATACAGTTATTGCTCTAAGGACTCTACCAGTTCGTCTGAGAGTGGGAGTTCTTCATTCCGAACTTATTTCACTTTTAGTGATTCCAAGAGCCACACATCCTGTGGTCCTGGGCCTTCCATGGCTCCGTCTTCACAATCCTACAATTGATTGGACGACTACGCAAATCCTGGCATGGGGTCCCTCCTGTGCTGAGACATGTTTGTTTAAAGTGTTGCCTGTCTGTTCTTCCTCCCCCAGGTCGTCTGATGTTCCACCTCCTCCATATCAAGATTTCACGGATGTGTTCAGTAAGGCTTCTGCTGATATCCTTCCTCCTCATAGGGAATGGGACTGCCCGATTGATCTCGTTCCAGGGAAGGTTCCACCTCGAGGCCGAACTTATCCGTTGTCTCTGCCCGAGACGCATTCTATGGAGGAATACATTAAAGAGAACCTAGCAAAGGGGTTCATTCGACCTTCTTTTTCTCCAGCCGGCGCAGGCTTCTTTTTTGTAAAAAAGAAAGATGGTGGTCTGCGGCCGTGCATCGACTACAGAGGTTTGAACGACATTACCATCAAGAACCGCTATCCTTTACCCCTGATTACTGAGCTCTTTGACAGAGTTAGCGGAGCTACCATCTTTACAAAGCTGGACTTGAGAGGTGCATACAATCTCATCCGGATCCGTGAGGGTGACGAGTGGAAGACCGCATTTAACACCCGTGACGGACATTATGAGTACCTCGTCATGCCCTTCGGATTGAGCAATGCTCCAGCTGTCTTCCAGCATTTCGTCAATGAGATCTTCAGAGACATTCTATACCGTCATGTCGTGGTCTATCTAGATGATATCCTCATTTTTGCCAACAATTTAGAAGAACATCGTTTTTGGGTAAAGGAGGTTCTGTCCCGTCTCCGTGTCAATCATCTCTATTGCAAATTAGAGAAATGCGTCTTTGAAGTCAAGTCCATTCCGTTTCTAGGGTACATTGTGTCCGGTTCCGGACTAGAGATGGATCCTGAGAAACTACAAGCAATCCAGAATTGGCCGGTACCCTTAACCCTCAAAGGGGTCCAGAGGTTCTTAGGGTTCGCCAATTATTACCGAAAGTTTATACGAGACTTTTCCACCATTGTGGCGCCTATTACTGCTTTCACCAAGAAGGGTGCTAACCCGTCCAAGTGGTCTGAAGAAGCCATGCAAGCTTTTCATCTTTTAAAACAGAGGTTCATCTCTGCGCCTGTCCTGAAACAGCCTGACATCGACTCTCCTTTCATCTTAGAGGTGGATGCCTCCTCCGTTGGAGTAGGAGCGGTGTTATCTCAGAGGGCTAAAGATGGCCATTTACATCCTTGCAGTTTCTTCTCACGGAAGTTCTCCCCAGCGGAACGCAACTATGCCATTGGCGACCAGGAGTTGCTAGCCATCAAGCTCGCTCTAGAGGAGTGGAGATATCTGTTGGAGGGAGCTTCTCATTCAATCACCATCCTTACAGACCACAAGAACCTTCTATATCTGAAAGGCGCACAATGTCTCAATCCTCGTCAGGCCAGATGGGCACTTTTCTTTTCCAGGTTCGAATTTAAACTCCAGTTCTGTCCGGGCTCTCAGAATCGCAAGGCCGATGCCCTTTCCCGCTCATGGGAGCAAGAAAATGAGTCAGAGTCTTCAGACAAGCATCCTATTATAAATCCGTTGGCATTCTCCACGGTAGGGATGGACTCTACGCCCCCATCAGGGAAAAGTTTTGTGAAGCCGACACTAAGGAAGAAGCTCATGCATTGGGCCCATGCTTCCCGCTTTGCCGGACATACAGGTATCCAAAAAACCCTGGAGTTTATCTCTAGGTCCTATTGGTGGCCAACTCTGAAAAAGGACGTTTTGGAGTTTATTGCATCTTGCCCAAAGTGTGCTCAACATAAAGTATCCCGCCAGTCGCCTGCGGGGCAACTGGTTCCACTATCTGTTCCCCGTCGACCATGGACCCATTTGTCGATGGATTTTATTACAGATTTGCCCATGTGCAACAAGTTCAATACCATCTGGGTGGTAGTTGACCGGTTCACCAAGATGGCACACTTCATTCCTCTCACCGGTCTTCCGTCAGCTTCCAAGTTGGCTCAAGTATTCATACAAGAGATCTTCCGACTCCACGGTCTTCCAGAAGAAATTATCTCAGATCGAGGAGTTCAATTCACAGCCAAATTCTGGCGAAGTTTATGTCAAGTCCTCCAAGTCAAGCTAAAGTTTTCCACGGCTTACCATCCTCAGACCAATGGTCAGACTGAGAGGGTGAATCAGGACTTGGAGTCCTTCCTCCGCATCTATGTGTCCTCCTCTCAAGATGACTGGGTTCAATTACTTCCCTGGGCCGAGTTCTGTCATAACAACCAGTATCATTCTTCATCTTCTTCAACACCATTCTTCACCAACTTTGGATTCCACCCTAAAGTCCCTGAGTTCCAACCGCTTCCAGCAACTTCTGTTCCCGCAGTGGATATCACCTTGCATCAGTTTGCCAATATCTGGAAGAGCGTACGATCAGCTCTGCTCAAGGCATCGTTCAGGTACAAGAAGTTTGCGGATAAGAAGCGTCGAGCAGTTCCTGCTCTCAAGGTGGGTGATCGGGTATGGTTATCCACGAAGAATTTGAGGTTGAGAGTTCCCAGTATGAAGTTTGCACCTCGCTTCATCGGTCCTTTTAAAATTGATCAAGTCATCAATCCTGTTGCTTACAGACTCCAGTTACCTCCTTTCTTAAAAATACCCAGGACATTCCATGTTTCCCTGTTGAAACCGTTAATCTTGAATCGGTTTCATTCCTCACTTCCTCCAACTCCGAAAGTCCAAACTCAACGAGGCGTTGAGTATGAAGTGGCCAAGATCCTGGACTCACGTCACCGTTACGGTCGACTTCAGTATCTTATTGACTGGAAGGGTTATGGCCCTGAGGAACGTTCATGGACCAATGCTTCTGATGTCCATGCTCCTGCCTTGGTCCGGAGATTCCATTCCAAGTTTCCTCAAAAGCCAAAGAAGTGTCCTGGGGCCACTCCTAAAGGGGGGGGTGCTGTCACGATCCGGGTATCTGGACGCCATTTCTTACCCATCAGATGCCTCCTAAGGCTGGCTCAGCGCTCCAGGACCGGATCCCATCTGTTATCCTGATGTGCATATTCCCGCATCCTCTCCTGTCTCTCTGGACGCTGTCACAGTAACGCCTTATACATCTGGCATGGCGTCTCCCGCGGCCTCCGCCGCCGTTCCTGAGCTTCTGCATTCAGAGTGGCGATTACGTCAGCCGCGGCCTCCGCTGTGTCCGCGTGGTTGGATGTGCACCTGTCAGCCTGGCGTCTCCTGTCTCCGGTGGCCGGCGCCGCCATTACTGTTTTCCAGACCACATGGATTACAAACCAAACTTCCCTCCAAGTGTCTGCATGGGCGCAGCCATCTTGGATTCTGTCATCTGATCATATTCACCAATCTGCTGTCTGTATTATTAATTTGCATAATTGCCTAGCCAATGCCTTCCTTGCTGCAGGTATAAATAGGTTGTGCCTGAGCAAGGAAGGCGTCAGTGCTTTGGTTGTCAAACCTAGTTCCAGTTTGTCTCTCTTCTGTGAATGTCTTCCAGGTTCCAGCTCCTGTCTCCAGACTTCTGCTATAGAGACCCGCACCAGCATTCCATCTGCGGTGTAGCCTGACTCTCCGATCCATACTGGACTCACCTGTTTCCAGCTACAACATCACCTGCTTCCAGCTCAGCTTCCAGCAGTGTACAGCTTCTCTTAAAGGGCCGGTGTCCTTTCTGCAGTTTACCACTCTCCACCGGTATTATTATTTCTCCGCTCTCAAATTCTACATTTCATCTACATTGCATCGCTCTCAAGCTTTATTTATTATTTAACTGGTTCCAGCCAGTATCCACTCCGTGCCAACACCTGTCTGGTTCTAACCAGTACCCACAGCAGCATTTTATCTACAGCAGTCCAGCTTTCCCTGGAACACCAGCTGGTACGATCCTGGGCTTTCCTCATTGCTACAGTTGAGCCTGGTAAGGACTTTCCAACTTGCAGATAATAAGAACTGTCTCATACCACCAGAGCTCTGTGGCCCCTGCCACCCTGTAGTACCCAGGAACTGTATTATTATTTCTCTGCTGATTTTTATGTTACTTTTTACTGCTACTGTGATGCATGGAGTTTGTCATAAATAAATATCATTGACTTTTACTCAAGTTGTCGTGGTCACGCCTTCGGGCGGTTTCTCTTCATGTTACTTACATGTCCAGGGGTCTGATACAACCTCCCAGGTTCCGGTACATCTCAGCCCCAACAACTGAGGCTGCCTTCCGTCAGCTCAGGCCCTCAGTTGTGACAATAACCACCCCAGAGAACCATCACTACTGTCCAATAACTAAATCACCCCAGAGCACCATCACTACTGTACAATAGGAACATAATTCCTCCCAGAGCACCATCACTACTGTACAATAACTCACCCCAGAGCACCATCACTACTGTACAATAGGAACATAATTCCTCCCAGAGCACCATCACTACTGTACAATAGCTCCCCCCAGAGCACCATCACTACTGTACAATAGGAACATAATTCCTACCAGAGCACCATCACCACTGTACAATAACTCACCCAGAGCACCATCACCACTGTACAGTAACTCACCCCAGAGCACCATCACTACTGTACAATAGGAACATAATTCCTCCCAGAGCACCATCACCACTGTACAATAACTCACCCCAGAGCACCATCACTACTGTACAATAGGAACATAATTCCTCCCAGAGCACCATCACTACTGTACAATAGCTCCCCCCAGAGCACCATCACTACTGTACAATAGGAACATAATTCCTACCAGAGCACCATCACTACTGTACAATAGGAACATAATTCCTACCAGAGCACCATCACTACTGTACAATAGGAACATAATTCCTACCAGAGCACCATCACTACTGTACAATAGGAACATAATTCCTCCCAGATCACCATCACCACTGTACAATAGGAACATAACTCCCCCCAGAGCACCATCACCACTGTACAATAATTCACCCCAGAGCACCATCACGACTGTACAATAATTCACCCCAGAGCACCATCACTACTGTACAATAATTCACCCCAGAGCACCATCACTACTGTACAATAACTCCCCCCAGAGCACCATCACCACTGTACAATAACTCCCCCCAGAGCACCATCACCACTGTACAATAGGAACATAACTCCCCCCCAGAGCACCATCACCACTGTACAATAACTCACCCCAGAGCACCATCACCACTGTACAATAGGAACATAACTCCCCCCAGAGCACCATCACCACTGTACAATAGGAACATAACTCCCCCCAGAGCACCATCACAAGTCTTAAGAAAGACAAGACTGGGCGTGGCCTAGCTGCTGAGGGAGATAGCTGCACATCAACTGAGCTCCTACAAAACGGGGCTTTTCTAAGATTAAATAGCCCACCTCAGGGCCTTACAACGACCCTTATCAGCCCCCCTGTCTCTCTCACTGCCACTATAACACCCCTACTCGAGCCGCGGAGTCGGGGAGCAGTTTTAACTGCTCCCGCGGATTGCGGCCTACGAGAAGAATAAAAGCCGGGGCCTCGATTTATATCCCACACCGGTGGTGGCTTCGGGAACTCCTGGACCGGGCTGAAAGAGACTTAGAGACATCGGGCACCTACGTTACCTACGTTACCGCTGTCCACGGCTGGAAGACCCGCCTCGACACCCGCTACTGCCTAACACTGTCCAGAGACGCTGGGCCTCCTGACGCGAGGCGGGAACGCGAGACGCTCGGCGGCTGTACGGGACCACACAAGCACAGCTCCCTCCTGCTCCATCTTCACCCGCGCTGCCGCTGGCCGCGGCTGAGAGCCCCACGCGACACCCGCTGGCTGCCTGTACTGCCTAGAGACGCAGGACCTCCTGGAGGGGGACGGGGCCGCAGGAAGACCGACTGGGCACTCATCCGCAGCTCCCCTATATCTCATCTCTGCCACGTCTCTCCTGCTGGGCCCTGTAAGTACAAAAGCAGATCTGCAATCTGGGGGGGGCCCAGCGGGGTGAGGCGAACACAGTGCCTACCTTATAATAGGCAAGGCGTACACTGGACAGCAACACCTATAGTCTCAGCATAGGCCTAAATATCACCCACTAGAGGGCCTTTTACATTGAGACCTTGTGTGCTGATCAGCTGGATACTAGTACACCAACAACCACACACACCCTCCCTCATCCGACCCCCCCCCCCCTGATATCACACATCCCTATACCCACATATATCAAAGGGAAGGGGCAAAGAGGGGAGAGAAGAGGAAAGGAGAGAAGAAGGAGAGGAACACTGAGAGGAAGCACCCCCTACAGCTTGAGGGCTAGAAGTGCGTGTTTGAGTGAGTCTGTTATTGCTATGGACAAATTCATGTCTAAGTCATTACGTAACCCAAGGGGTACCCAGTCGGGTAAAAGCAAAAATCGTGAGAATCCCGCTAACAGTGCCCCTGTCTCCCCGACATATAGTCAAGGGTCTAGTCCTCGGGAACAATCTGCACCAATTATGGATCCCTCCAAATCCTTCAACACGACTGAAATTACAAATATACTCTCATCCTTGCTAGATCAGAAACTAGCACCTCTGAAAACCTCTTTAGATTCAGCACTTGCACAACTCACAGCCCATGATCAACGTATCTCCGAGGCAGAGCAGCGAATTTCGGATCTAGAGGACGATTTGTCAGCAGCTAAAACAACCCAGATAGAACACGACAAGCTGATGGTGTCTTTACAAGCCAAATTAGAAGATTTGGAAAATCGGAATAGAAAAAACAATGTACGTCTAGTGGGCTTGCCAGAAACAGTGAAATTCTCCGAACTCATGACTCTGGTCTCCCAATGGTTACCTAGAGAGCTGGGATGCGTCTCTGCCACGGGTTCCATTCTAGTGGAACGTGTTCATCGGATCGGTCCTGACCGCCAGTCCGGCAGAGATAGACCCAGGCCGGTCATCATGAGAATTCTCAACTATGCCGATAAAGTCCGATTGCTGGAGGCTTATAGGAAGTACACGGATCTCAGGTACCAAGACTCCAGACTTCTATTGTTCCAAGACTTCTCATATTTAGTTGCAGCAAGAAGACGAGAATTCTCACCTATTTGCAAACGTCTCTTCGAGATGGGCCACAGATTTGCGTTGCTGTATCCGGCCAAGCTGAGAATCACCTATGGTGGAAAAATCCATTTTTTTGAAACTGCACAAGAGGCCAGAAATTTCGTGAACTCTTTAGATGCAGCTCCTCTATCGGGTACAGATGATGCTGACTGACTCTACATATCCTTCCTGAGTGGGTTGATCGTCCCCAATGCTTGACCCATTCATGTTTAAGTCCAGTAACACATTCTTGTTTGATAAGCTGAATAGAATGTATCTTCTATTTTTCTTTTCGTGCATCTTTTCCCCCCTAGAATTATCTCTGACAATCCTTTGTTTTCTTACCTTCCCCTCACCCTCTATTCTTATCTTTTGCCATATTATTCTGAAATATGGCGCCCTTGGCTACTAGGTTGGAGGACACCCTCCTCAAATGTTTTACTGCTCTCCACTTGGAGATTGCCATTGTTAAATAGGGCACCCACATGGGTTCACAAAAAGTTAAAATGGTTTGATAACTTGGTTCATAATGATGATACTGTACACACACATGGTATATGTATAGTGATAGGAATGTATACGTTGATTTCCACTTATCATCTATCACTAATGATCCATATCGGTCTGCTCGCTGGGACAGACTGGGATCGACAACTGTGGTATAATATTCCCCGTGGTTGGCCTAGGGTTTGTATCGGCTAAATGCTGTCGGCCCAGGACCCTCCCACAATAGTGCAATCACGATTTAGGCTAGTATCTTGGAATGTAGATGGACTTAATACTCCCATCAAACTGAAAAAGGTCCTAACCTATTTGAAACGATTGAAGCCTGATATAGTATTACTGCAGGAAACTCATTGGCGAAAAACAGATCCTAATGTACTGCGGGATGCTTGGGTGGGTGAGTATAGAACAGCTTCTTATACATCCAAATGTAGAGGAGTACTAACTATTCTCAATAGATCACTCCCTGCCACTATCTTAGATAGTCTAGTCGACCAAGAGGGAAGATTCTTGTTCTTGAAAATAAAAATATTAAATACGCTCTACACGGTAGCCAATATATATGCCCCTAATGGCCCTAACGCATCTTTTTTTTCTGATATCTACGAAAATTTGCAAGGTTGGGCAGAAGGAGAAATTATTATGGGAGGAGATTTTAACTGTGTACAGTCAGCTGGTCTAGATAAAACATCTATATCCGGAATACCTGCGATAACCACACCACCCTCACTCACATTACTCACCTCTTCCTTACGACTGTCCGACCCCTGGAGAATTCGCAACCCTGAAGCTCGGGAATACACATTCTACTCCCACCCACACCATTCCTCTTCTAGAATAGACTATTGGCTAATCACTGACTCTCTTTTATATCATGTAGTGGATACTAAAATTGAACCGATCTCACTCTCGGATCATGCCCCAATTTGGTTATCAATCATACTAGATACCCCCCTGCCTAGATCTTATAATTGGCGTTTCCCTGATTATCTGGAAACCTCCGAAGATTTTAGCCAATTTCTTACCAGAGCCTTCATTAATTACACGGAGGATAATAAGATTCATGAGAATGACATTAATTTATTTTGGTCGGCTTCCAAACCAGTAGTTCGTGGACAAATATTAGAATACGTTTCCAGAAAGCGCAAACAATTGAATACCCAGCTGTGTGACCTGAGCAAGGCTTTAACTACAGCATATAATACAATGACATTAAATGATTCCCCAGAAAACAAACAAAGTTACACTGACGCGAAACATCTGTATGACGCGCTTTGCACCAAGAGAGCCAGTTTCTCTTATGATATACGGAGAAACAAATTCTTCCGGGGGGGTAATAAATCGGGTAAACTATTAGCCAATTTAGTGAGATCATCTACTACCCCCTCCCGTATAACTAGTTTACACACCGACCCAACTTCCTCAACTATGGACACACGAATGATGTCAAAAACCTTCCTACAATACTATACAAATCTATACGCGGCACCTTTGGACAGCCCCACGGTGGGCATGAAGTTTCTGGAAACAGCTGACTTACCTACACTAACGGAGGAAGAACGAGAATCACTGACATGCCCTGTAACAGATACAGAACTAATGTTCTTGATTAAATCACTTCATAATGGGAAATCACCAGGCCCGGTTGGGTTTGGAGCAGTATATTATAAAATGCTAGCTCCTCACATAACACCATACTTATTGACATTGTTTAATGCACTGTTGAACGGATCCCCTCCACCCCCGAGATTCACTGAAGCTAGAATAGTAGTATTCCCTAAGCCGGGTAAAGACCCTTCATATGTCCAGTCCTATAGACCCATATCCCTTCTCAACCAAGACCTAAAACTATTCACCAAATTACTGGCCACCCGTCTCCAACCGATATTAATGCGTATATTACATCCAGCTCAAACAGGGTTTGTTAAAACTAGAACATCAGTACATAATGTACGAACCCTAATAGCAGCAATACATAGTGTAAAGGACTCCAAAACATCCAAAGCACTTGTGGTCAGCTGTGACGCCGATAAAGCGTTTGACCGTGTGTCTTGGGCACACCTACTTAGAATTTTACACATTCAACAATTCGGTGAGGAATTCACTAAAGTCTTCAGTATGCTTTACTCTAATCCACAAGCCCATCTAACCATTAATGGATTGAACACACCAGCCTTCTCTTTACATAGAGGCACACGCCAAGGATGCCCCCTCTCTCCCTTACTTTTTAACCTAGCTCTAGACCCACTGATACGCACCTGTATGCACAATGTGGCATGGGAAGGAATAAAAATTGGTACACAACCAGTGAAGGTTTCGGCCTTTGCGGATGACCTATTATTGTATTTTAGTGACCCCATAAAGGCGTTTCCTTCTTTACTGACCACGCTCCATGATTTCCACTTGATCTAGGGCTTTTTAATCAATTTTGATAAAACAGAAGCTCTAGCTCTTGGACCCAAGGCCACACAAAATTGGGGCTCCAGATTCCCCTTTAAATGGGCGGCTGGTTTTATAACATACTTGGGCTTGCGCTTTTCACCCACCCTAGCCGAACTATATCCACTGAACTTTTCACGCGCCATTAACAAAATGATTGAAGACTTTACACGCTGGCAAAACTTACCAATCTCTTACATAGGTAAATGCCACTTATATAAAATGATCTCCTTCCCCCGTTTACTATACCCGATCCAAATGCTCCCATTCCTTATGACCAAACGAGATGTCAAAACAATTAATAAGGCCCTTAATGCCTTCATTTGGACAAATAAGCGCCCACGTATAGCCCTTTTCAAATTGAAACAACAGACTACGCTGGGTGGTATGAATTTACCGTGCCCAGAAGACTATTCTTTAGCCGCTAATTACAGATATGCCCTGGACTGGATAAGAGATTCCTCTAGCTACACTAATACATCCCTGGAACAACTTATGCTACCCTATGGTACTTTGTCTACTATGTTACACTTCCCAGACCCCTCCACGCTGACATACATCCACTCGAACCCCTTGCTACTCGCTCCGTATAAAGCATGGCAACAACTTCGAAAGCGCAAAGGACTAACAACCACCTGCTCCCTATTCCAACCACTCCTACATAACCCAAACTTTCAAGGCGGAGACACAGATGTAATTATCAAGACTTGGTACTCTCAAGGTTTACGACTAGTGTACCAATTCCTAAATGTTACTTGTACTGAAGTACTCACCCTATCACAATTCAAACATAAATTCCCGAACTTACACATTCCACTGTTCGCATACTTTCAAATCCGCAGCTTTGCAACACAATTGATAACACGCCTACGACCAGTAGATTATAACTTTCCCTTGGATACTCAAATACGCTTAAACCCTCAGTCTAACTATCCTACTTCCATTATCTATGCACACACCAGACGCCAGATTGACTTAGATGATCAAACCACAGGCCTGGCTAAATGGTCGACCACTCTACCTGATATCCCCTTACAGACCATAATACGCTGGCACTTGTTACTTAATAAATATTTAGTATCCTCCTCCTATGCTGAAATGCATTTAAAAATTTTACACAGGGCATATTATACTCCTCGTCTCAGATACCTCACAGGCATCTCTGATAACTCCAACTGCTTCAAATGCTCTTCACCTGATGCAGACATCATTCATTGCCTTTGGTCATGCCCTATAATACAACTATTTTGGAAAGATGTATGTAACTACATTACAACAATTTTAAATATACCTATCACACCAATTCTACTTTGGGTCTTCTGGAATCAATATGACTCTGATCATAATACATTATCCACAGGCAATAAATTGCTATTAGCTAGGATAGCAGCAGCTTCAAAGAAGACCATACTATCTCAATGGATACACAAAACCCCTATACCCATAACCCTTTTATTTCCTAGACTGACGCATCTATATCAAATGGACTGGATTGAATGCTCTCTCAGAGCGGAATCCAACTCTTCCAAGTTCTTTGAAATATGGCTACCCTATGTAGTAACTCTACCACAACCAATATGTGATAGCATGCGAAAAATAGTCAAACTTACTACATGGTACAACACAGAGATACTCACAAGAGGATCACCACCCTTCTATTCACAACTTTGTTGCTTTCAAGAACATCCACTTAAATTGGCATAAATACATTGTTGATGTCACTTTGGGTTGATCAACACCAGATATATGATAGACAATATAGGGATCTCATTTAAACATCGTCTCCTTAATAATATACGTGATTGCTTGTACAGGTCGAGTCTCCCTTATCCAAAATGCTTGGGACCAGAGGTATTTTGGATATGGGATTTTTCCGTATTTTGGAATAATTGCATACCATAATGAGATATCATGGTGATGGGACCTAAATCTAAGCACAGAATGCATTTATGTTACATATACACCTTATACACACAGCCTGAAGGTCATTTTAGCCAATATTTTTTTTATAATTTTGTGCATTAAACAAAGTGTGTCTACAGTCACACAATTCATTTATGTTCCATATACACATTATACACACAGCCTGAAGGTCATTTAATACAATATTTTTAATAACTTTGTGTATTAAACATAGTTTGTGTACATTGAGCTATCAAAAACAAAGTTTTCACTATCTCACTCTCACTCAAAAAAGTCCGTATCTCGGAATATTCCGTATTTCGGAATATTTGGATATGGGATACTCAACCTGTATATGGATATAATGCTGTACATTCCTACATATTCTTAGATTGAAAATGTTATGGATACTGCTGTCACTATTTCGATATTGTATATAACGTGTGTGTTAAAAAAATACAAGTGTATCTTACCTAATAAACATATTTAAAAAAAAAAAAGAAAGACAAGACTATAATAGTGAGGGTTCTCATACAGTGCTGTCTGTATGATTTATAGAGAGACCCAGTGGCAGATATGATGGATGAGCTGCTGGATATTGACAGGTAGGGGTCAGTAGAGAGCAGTCTTACATATAATGAACCATTCTAGTTCTAGTGAATACTAGGACATAACCTGAGTGCTCCAGAGAGCAATGAGCACAGGTATACCACATTATAGGCAAAAGATAATTTATTCATATATTATAAGGGAAGGATAAGACAAATGAACAATGTATTAAGAGTCCAAACACTTGCAGATGATAAAACAACTTTCTCATCTTGGTCTCCATTTTATATCTTTTACACCCTGAAACTGCCTTTTTAAAGAGCTGCTGTCCGCCCAGTCTGCGTTCATGTATGATGCATCCTCATCCTCTTCCAGTTTCTGTAACACAGAACAATACAGTCTGAGGTTAGGCTCCATCCACCATGAGGGGAAAGCAGAATTCAACTTGATGGCCATTGGTTCTCTATGCACCCTAAGCATACCGGTGGGAGAAGCCAAACAGATCAAGCCGGTGTTACTTCTCTGTTTGCTGCATCTCGATGACCAGTGACTTGATAAATGTGCAGTTTAATCACCTCTGTCCTTCTCAACAGTAACTAGAGAAACCTAAGAGATGTGTTCCCTATAACAACCAATCAGATTCTAGTTATCATTATCAAGTACTTTCTATAAAATCATAGCCACAAACGAATCGATTGCTATGGAAACTCCACTTTTTTCATTAATTTATTATTAGTAAACTATGTGGAGGCGGGGGATCTGGTCAGGCTCCCAGGCGCTGTATGACACCACCTGTCTGGCTTATGCCTTTCTCAGGCATGGTTAGCGACTGCTTATATAGGAGATCCTACCAGATAACTCTGGAGTAGATCTCACAAGACCTGGGAAGAGTATGACTGAAGATGGGAAGATGTATCACCCTGAATAAATGACTTCAGGTAATGGGTGCATATGGTCTTAGAGGTTTTGTTCCAGCTCACGTCTCTGGGATTCCGCAATAAGGTGGCTGGGTAGCTATAATAGGCCGCATTATGAGATGGAGATAAACGCAAGATGCAGCTACTTTTGGACTGAGTCTTTGTGTTAGCGTGCATGTGCGTCTCTCCTCGATGGGAGTCTCAATTGTTAGTGTGCATGTGCGTCTCTCTGTGATGTGTGTCTGTGTTAGTAGCACGTGCATCTCCCCATGTGAGTCATTGTGTTAGTGTGCGTCTCTCTGTGATGTGTGTCTTTGTGTTAGTAGCACATGCATCTCCCCATGATGTGAGTCATTGTGTTAGTGTGCATGTGCGTCTCTCTGTGATGTGTGTCTTTGTGTTAGTAGCACGTGCATCTCCCCATGATGTGAGTCACTGTGTTAGTGTGCATGTGCGTCTCTCTATGATGTGTGTCTTTGTGTTAGTAGCACGTGCATCTCCCAATGATGCGAGTCATTGTGTTAGTGTGCGTCTCTCTATGATGTGTGTCTTTGTGTTAGTACCACGTGCATTTCCCCATGATGTGAGTCATTGTGTTAGTGTGCGTCTCTCTATGATGTGTGTCTGTGTTAGTAGCACGTGCATCTCCCCATGATGTGAGTCATTGTGTTAGTGTGCGTCTCTCTGTGATGTGTGTCTTTGTGTTAGTAGCACGTGCATCTCCCCATGATGTGAGTCACTGTGTTAGTGTGCGTCTCTCTGTGATGTGTGTCTGTGTTAGTAGCACGTGCATCTCCCCATGATGTGAGTCATTGTGTTAGTGTGCGTCTCTCTGTGATGTGTGTCTTTGTGTTAGTAGCACGTGCATCTCCCCATGATGTGAGTCACTGTGTTAGTGTGCGTCTCTCTGTGATGTGTGTCTGTGTTAGTAGCACGTGCATCTCCCCATGATGTGAGTCATTGTGTTAGTGTGCGTCTCTCTGTGATGTGTGTCTTTGTGTTAGTAGCACGTGCATCTCCCCATGATGTGAGTCACTGTGTTAGTGTGCGTCTCTCTGTGATGTGTGTCTTTGTGTTAGTAGCACGTGCATCTCCCAATGATGCGAGTCATTGTGTTAGTGTGCGTCTCTCTGTGATGTGTGTCTTTGTGTTAGTAGCACGTGCATCGCCCCATGATGTGAGTCATTGTGTTAGTGTGCGTCTCTCTAGGATGTGAGTCTTTGTGTTAGTAGCACGTGCATATCCCCATGATGTGAGTCATTGTGTTAGTGTGCGTCTCTCTATGATGTGTGTCTTTGTGTTAGTAGCACGTGCATCTCCCCATGATGTGAGTCATTGGGTGGTAATCAATTCTTTTCACTCCCTTCCACAGCAGTTCTGTTTCTGCTGACGGGTGTGGTATAATAATTTCAGCTCACTACCCCCGGGATAGCGAGGGCACCCAACCCTTTACGCAGCTAAACCTGATTACTATAAGCACGATATGCGCAATAGCGGGGATCACTTTAGAAAGGAGATTAGGTGTGATATATCATTTAAATACCACCCATTGTGTTAGTGTGCATGTGCGTCTCTCTGTGATGTGTGTCTTTGTGTTAGTAGCACATGCGTTTCCCCATGATGTGAGTCATTGTGTTAGTGTGCATGTGCGTCTCTCTGTGATGTGTGTCTTTGTGTTAGTAGCACGTGCATTTCCCCATGATGTAAGTCATTGGGGGGGGAATTCATTTGTTTCTCACAGCGGCCGCCACTAGTTCTCGCCTAATGGAGCAAGTCAATTGTTGCACCGTTTGGGTGTGCTAAGTTGCGGGGAGACACATTTCAGCTTGCAGCTCCCCTGTGCTGGCAAGCTGAAATGTGTGAAGGGACCCGTTTGGGCGAACTTCTTGCGATCATGGCTTTATCCAACTAAACCCACACTAATGAGCGCAAATGACGCGATAACGGGCATCAATTGAATGTCACCCCTGCGATCTCCCGGCACTTTATACGGGAGCTGGCTGGAGATATCGATTGAATTCCCCCTTTGTGTTAGTAGCATGCGCATCTCTCTGTCATGCGATTCCTTGTGTTAGTAGCATGCGCGTCTCTCCGTCATGCGAGTACTTGTGTTAGTAGCTTGTGCGTCTCTCCATCATGCGAGTCCTTGTGTTAGTAGCATGCACGTCTTTCTGTTATGCGAGTCCTTGTGTTAGTAGCATGCGCATCTCTCCGTCATGCGAGTACTTGTGTTAGTAGCATGCACGTCTTTCTGTTATGCGAGTCCTTGTGTTAGTAGCATGCGCATCTCTCCGTCATGCGAGACCTTGTGTTAGTAGCATGTGCGTCTCTCCATCATGCGAGTCCTTGTGTTAGTAGCATGCACATCTTTCTGTTATGCGATTCCTTGTGTAAGTAGCATGCACGTCTTTCTGTTATGCGAGTCCTTGTGTTAGTAGCATGCGCGTCTCTCCGTCATGCGATTCCTTGTGTTAGTAGCATGCGCGTCACTCAGTCATGCAATTCCTTGTATTAGTAGCATGTGCGTGTCTCCGTCATGCGAATCCTTGTGTTAGTAGCATGCACGTCTTTCTGTTATGCGAGTCCTTGTGTTAGTAGCATGCGCGTCTCTCCGTCATGCGATTCCTTGTGTTAGTAGCATGCGCGTCACTCCGTCATGCAATTCCTTGTATTAGTAGCATGTGCGTGTCTCCGTCATGCGAATCCTTGTGTTAGTAGCATGCGCGTCACTCCGTCATGCGATTCCTTGTGTTAGTAGCATGCGCGTCACTCCGTCATGCGAGTCCTTGTGTTGGTAGCATGCACGTCTTTCTGTTATGCGAGTCCTTGTGTTAGTAGCATGTGCGTCTCTCCGTCATGCGAGACCTTGTGTTAGTAGCATGCGCGTCTCTCCGTCATGCGAGTCCTTGTGTTAGTAGCATGCACGTCTTTCTGTTATGCGAGTCCTTGTGTTAGTAGCATGCGCGTCTCTCCGTCATGCGAGACCTTGTGTTAGTAGCATGCGCATCTCTCCGTCATGCGATTCCTTGTGTTAGTAGCATGCACGTCTTTCTGTTATGCGAGTCCTTGTGTTAGTAGCAGGTGCGTCTCTCCGTCATGCGAGTCCTTGTGTTAGTAGCATGCGCGTCTCTCAGTCATGCAAGACCTTGTGTTAGTAGCATGTGCGTCTCTCCGTCATGCGAGTCCTTGTGTTAGTAGCATGCGCGTCTCTCAGTCATGCAAGACCTTGTGTTAGTAGCATGTGCGTCTCTCCGTCATGCGAGTCCTTGTGTTAGTAGCATGCGCGTCTCTCCGTCATGCGATTCCTTGTGTTAGTAGCATGCACGTCTTTCTGTTATGCGAGTCCTTGTGTTAGTAGCATGCGCATCTCTCCGTCATGCGAATCCTTGTGTTAGTAGCATGCGCGTCACTCCGTCATGCGATTCCTTGTGTTAGTAGCATGCGCGTCACTCCGTCATGCGAGTCCTTGTGTTGGTAGCATGCACGTCTTTCTGTTATGCGAGTCCTTGTGTTAGTAGCATACACATCTTTCCGTCATGCGAGTCCTTGTGTTAGTAGCATGCACGTCTTTCTGTTATGCGAGTCCTTGTGTTAGTAGCATGTGCGTCTCTCCGTCATGCGAGACCTTGTGTTAGTAGCATGCGCATCTCTCAGTCATGCCAGACCTTGTGTTAGTAGCATGCGCGTCTCTCCGTCATGCGAGTCCTTGTGTTAGTAGCATGCGCGTCTCTCCGTCATGCGAGACCTTGTGTTAGTAGCATGCGCATCTCTCCGTCATGCGATTCCTTGTGTTAGTAGCATGCACGTCTTTCTGTTATGCGAGTCCTTGTGTTAGTAGCATGCGCATCTCTCCGTCATGCGAGTCCTTGTGTTAGTAGCAGGTGCGTCTCTCCGTCATGCGAGTCCTTGCGTTAGTAGCATGCGCGTCTCTCAGTCATGCAAGACCTTGTGTTAGTAGCATGTGAGTCTCTCTGTCATGCGAGTCCTTGTGTTAGTAGCATGCGCGTCTCTCAGTCATGCAAGACCTTGTGTTAGTAGCATGCACGTCTTTCTGTTATGCGAGTCCTTGTGTTAGTAGCATGCGCATCTCTCCGTCATGCGAGACCTTGTGTTAGTAGCATGTGCGTCTCTCCATCATGCGAGTCCTTGTGTTAGTAGCATGCACATCTTTCTGTTATGCGATTCCTTGTGTAAGTAGCATGCACGTCTTTCTGTTATGCGAGTCCTTGTGTTAGTAGCATGCGCGTCTCTCCGTCATGCGATTCCTTGTGTTAGTAGCATGCGCGTCACTCCGTCATGCAATTCCTTGTGTTAGTAGCATGCGCGTCTCTCCGTCATGCGATTCCTTGTGTTAGTAGCATGCGCGTCTCTCAGTCATGCAAGACCTTGTGTTAGTAGCATGTGCGTCTCTCCGTCATGCGAGTCCTTGTGTTAGTAGCATGCGCGTCTCTCAGTCATGCAAGACCTTGTGTTAGTAGCATGTGCGTCTCTCCGTCATGCGATTCCTTGTGTTAGTAGCATGCACGTCTTTCTGTTATGCGAGTCCTTGTGTTAGTAGCATGCGCGTCTCTCTGTCATGCGAGTCCTTGTGTTAGCAGCATGTACTTCTCTCCGTCATGCGAGTCCTTGTGTTAGTAGCAGGTGCGTCTCTCCGTCATGCGAGTCCTTGTGCTAGTAGCATGCGCGTCTCTCAGTCATGCAAGACCTTGTGTTAGTAGCATGTGCGTCTCTCCGTCATGCGAGTCCTTGTGTTAGTAGCATGCGCATCTCTCTGTCATGCGATTCCTTGTGTTAGTAGCATGCGCGTCTCTCCGTCATGCGAGTACTTGTGTTAGTAGCATGTGCGTCTCTCCATCATGCGAGTCCTTGTGTTAGTAGCATGTGCGTCACTCCGTCATGCGATTCCTTGTGTTAGTAGCATGCACGTCTTTCTGTTATGCGAGTCCTTGTGTTAGTAGCATGCGCATCTCTCAGTCATGCGAGTACTTGTGTTAGTAGCATGCACGTCTTTCTGTTATGCGAGTCCTTGTGTTAGTAGCATGCGCATCTCTCCGTCATGCGAGACCTTGTGTTAGTAGCATGTGCGTCTCTCAGTCATGCGAGTCCTTGTGTTAGTAGCATGCGCGTCTCTCCATCATGCGAGTCCTTGTGTTAGTAGCATGCACATCTTTCTGTTATGCGATTCCTTGTGTAAGTAGCATGCACGTCTTTCTGTTATGCGAGTCCTTGTGTTAGTAGCATGCGCGTCTCTCCGTCATGCGATTCCTTGTGTTAGTAGCATGCGCGTCACTCCGTCATGCAATTCCTTGTATTAGTAGCATGTGCGTGTCTCCGTCATGCGAATCCTTGTGTTACTAGCATGCGCGTCACTCCGTCATGCGAGTCCTTGTGTTAGTAGCATGCACGTCTTTCTGTTATGCGAGTCCTTGTGTTAGTAGCATACGCATCTTTCCGTCATGCGAGTCCTTGTGTTAGTAGCATGCACGTCTTTCTGTTATGCGAGTCCTTGTGTTAGTAGCATGTGCGTCTTTCCGTCATGCGAGACCTTGTGTTAGTAGCATGCGCATCTCTCAGTCATGCCAGACCTTGTGTTAGTAGCATGCGCGTCTCTCCGTCATGCGAGTCCTTGTGTTAGTAGCATGCACGTCTTTCTGTTATGCGAGTCCTTGTGTTAGTAGCATGTGCGTCTCTCCGTCATGCGAGACCTTGTGTTAGTAGCATGCGCATCTCTCAGTCATGCCAGACCTTGTGTTAGTAGCATGCGCATCTCTCAGTCATGCCAGACCTTGTGTTAGTAGCATGCGCGTCTCTCCGTCATGCGAGTCCTTGTGTTAGTAGCATGCGCGTCTCTCCGTCATGCGAGACCTTGTGTTAGTAGCATGCGCATCTCTCCGTCATGCGATTCCTTGTGTTAGTAGCATGCACGTCTTTCTGTTATGCGAGTCCTTGTGTTAGTAGCATGCGCATCTCTCCGTCATGCGAGTCCTTGTGTTAGTAGCAGGTGCGTCTCTCCGTCATGCGAGTCCTTGTGTTAGTAGCATGCGCGTCTCTCAGTCATGCAAGACCTTATGTTAGTAGCATGTGCGTCTCTCCGTCATGCGAGTCCTTGTGTTAGTAGCATGCGCGTCTCTCAGTCATGCAAGACCTTGTGTTAGTAGCATGTGCGTCTCTCCGTCATGCGATTCCTTGTGTTAGTAGCATGCACGTCTTTCTGTTATGCGAGTCCTTGTGTTAGTAGCATGCGCGTCTCTCTGTCATGCGAGTCCTTGTGTTAGCAGCATGTACTTCTCTCCGTCATGCGAGTCCTTGTGTTAGTAGCAGGTGCGTCTCTCCGTCATGCGAGTCCTTGTGCTAGTAGCATGCGCGTCTCTCAGTCATGCAAGACCTTGTGTTAGTAGCATGTGCGTCTCTCCGTCATGCGAGTCCTTGTGTTAGTAGCATGCGCATCTCTCTGTCATGCGATTCCTTGTGTTAGTAGCATGCGCGTCTCTCCGTCATGCGAGTACTTGTGTTAGTAGCATGTGCGTCTCTCCATCATGCGAGTCCTTGTGTTAGTAGCATGTGCGTCACTCCGTCATGCGATTCCTTGTGTTAGTAGCATGCACGTCTTTCTGTTATGCGAGTCCTTGTGTTAGTAGCATGCGCATCTCTCAGTCATGCGAGTACTTGTGTTAGTAGCATGCACGTCTTTCTGTTATGCGAGTCCTTGTGTTAGTAGCATGCGCATCTCTCCGTCATGCGAGACCTTGTGTTAGTAGCATGTGCGTCTCTCAGTCATGCGAGTCCTTGTGTTAGTAGCATGCGCGTCTCTCCATCATGCGAGTCCTTGTGTTAGTAGCATGCACATCTTTCTGTTATGCGATTCCTTGTGTAAGTAGCATGCACGTCTTTCTGTTATGCGAGTCCTTGTGTTAGTAGCATGCGCGTCTCTCCGTCATGCGATTCCTTGTGTTAGTAGCATGCGCGTCACTCCGTCATGCAATTCCTTGTATTAGTAGCATGTGTGTCACTCCGTCATGCAATTCCTTGTATTAGTAGCATGTGCGTGTCTCCGTCATGCGAATCCTTGTGTTAGTAGCATGCGCGTCACTCCGTCATGCGATTCCTTGTGTTAGTAGCATGCGCGTCACTCCGTCATGCGAGTCCTTGTGTTGGTAGCATGCACGTCTTTCTGTTATGCGAGTCCTTGTGTTAGTAGCATACGCATCTTTCCGTCATGCGAGTCCTTGTGTTGGTAGCATGCACGTCTTTCTGTTATGCGAGTCCTTGTGTTAGTAGCATGTGCGTCTCTCCGTCATGCGAGACCTTGTGTTAGTAGCATGCGCATCTCTCAGTCATGCCAGACCTTGTGTTAGTAGCATGCGCGTCTCTCCGTCATGCGAGTCCTTGTGTTAGTAGCATGCGCGTCTCTCCGTCATGCGAGACCTTGTGTTAGTAGCATGCGCATCTCTCCGTCATGCGATTCCTTGTGTTAGTAGCATGCACGTCTTTCTGTTATGCGAGTCCTTGTGTTAGTAGCATGCGCGTCTCTCCGTCATGCGATTCCTTGTGTTAGTAGCATGCACGTCTTTCTGTTATGCGAGTCCTTGTGTTAGTAGCATGCGCGTCTCTCTGTCATGCGAGTCCTTGTGTTAGCAGCATGTACTTCTCTCCGTCATGCGAGTCCTTGTGTTAGTAGCAGGTGCGTCTCTCCGTCATGCGAGTCCTTGTGTAAGTAGCAGGTGCGTCTCTCCGTCATGCGAGTCCTTGTGTTAGTAGCATGCGCGTCTCTCAGTCATGCAAGACCTTGTGTTAGTAGCATGTGCGTCTCTCCGTCATGCGAGTCCTTGTGTTAGTAGCAGGTGCGTCTCTCCGTCATGCTTGTCACTCCCTACAACAAGGGGGCTGGGCCAGGAGTTGGAGGAGGCATGCTCATGCAGCTAAAGTAAGGTAATGGGGTGTATCGTGGGAGTATTGATGCAAATTGCGGCCAAGATGGACACCTAAAATATGCGTATGTGCCTATGTCTAGGGACAAGACTGGTAAGTATTTAAACCCTGGTGCAAACTGTGAGTGGATGAGAGGCCAGTTTAGATACCTCAAACCTAATTTTTATTTTCCGTGTTACACTTGTTTTCCTTTTCTATATGATTGACTTATTGAGTGTCCTGTGTGCCCCAAGTACACATACACAATATTACTGCCTTAAGGACCAAATTCCTTGTTACATTTGTCCCATGTCCCTTTACAGAAATACAAAGTAGCCAATAGCAGGGAACAGGTCACCTTAAGTTCTTCCTGCCGCCTGTGGTAATACATCATCATTTTCTTCTGCTCCTCCTCAGATACCACCGGCTCCCGGGCTGGGGCTCCGTGTCCCCTCTAGATGGGTGTGACACAGAGAGATATTACAGTCATCGTATAATCCGTGTTATAGAATAGAGGTTATGGGCTGTGATGGAGACCAGACTGACCAGCTGGGTACAGTACAAGGAATGGGCGCCTCAGATACCACCGGCTCCCGGGCTCCGTGTCCCCTCTAGGTGGGTGTGACACAGAGAGATGCTACAGTCACCATATAATCTGTGTTATAAAATAGAGATTAAGGAGTCTATTCATGAAGCAGTGAAAAGAGTGAAGTGAGCCAGTGAAGAAGTTGCCCAGGGCAACCAATCAGCTGCTCTGTATGATTTTATAGTATGCAAATTATAGATGTTACTTCAATGCTGATTGGTTCTTCTCCACTGGCTCAATTCTCCACAGTTTTCACTGCTTCATGAATAGACCCCTATGGACTGTGCTGGAGTCCCCAGGCTGTCCCACCTGGGCACAGGACAAGGCATGGGCTCATCAGACGGAACAGAAGATGTCCCTCATCTGGTACATGGACAATTACACAGTTACTAAACAGTTCCATAAACTTTCACCTTTTACATATTGCTGCATATACTGCGAAAGGGAAATGAGCCCTCAGAGGGGTAGTTGCCAATTTAGCCAGACAGAGATTTCTGCCTGATGCATAATGACAATCTGATGCCTGTCCTGGACCAAACTCCCTGGTAATGTAGACTACAGTCTAGAACTAATACATTTCTAGGCAAGGATCTAGAACAGGGGTGGGGAACCTTTTTTTTTACCAAGGGCCATTTGGATATGTACAAAATCCTTCAGGGGCCATACAAAAATTATCAACTTAAAAATTAGCCAGCCTCCAGTAGATATGCCCCCATTAGATATAACCCCTAGTAGCGCCGCTTACACACACACACACACACACATTAAAAGAAAGAACAAACACAATACTCACCAGCCCCGCTCCTGCTTCCGGACCCTTGCCCTCTGCCTGGCTGCCCGCTACTCAGAACTATGGGAGAGACGTCATGACATCTCCCATAGCACCGCACAGGCACACGCGCACACTGCCAGAGCCGGAAGCCGGAGCTCAGGAGTGAGCTCCTACCTCTGGCTGCCGCTGAGGGGAAGAAGCCGGGCGCCCGCTAGTAACAAAATCTCAGCGGGCGCCCGGCATCTCCCTTGGTTAGGTGAGCCTGGGAAGGCCGGATCAAGTGGCTTTGTGGGTCTTATACGGCCCGCGGGCCTGAGGTTCCCCACCCCTGATCTAGAAGGTCAGTGTCACCTTTTGGATCTTCACAATGATTTTCGTTTTCTCGTTTTTGCCGACGTAGTCTCCGAGTTTCTGCTTTCTCATGAGTTCCTTTCCAGCCCACCACAGCTGGGCTTCGGGTTCCTCAATGACCATCTGCCCGGCCTGAAATAAATAGCATAAGAAGAATAAGGGACACAAAATAAGCGTGCCATACAGTTCCTGTGCCTGTCAGTGCAGATTATACACCATACGGTGAGGGACATATAAAATAAGATTTTAAACCTACCGGGTAAATCTTTTTCTCCTAGTCCGTAGAGGATGCTGGGGACTCCGTAGGAACCATGGAGTATAGACAGGCTCCGCAGGAGACATGGGCACTATAAAGAACTTTTAGTATGGGTGTGCACTGGCTCCTCCCTCTATGCCCCTCCTCCAGACCTCAGTTAGAGAACTGTTCCCAGAGGAGATGGACAATATGAGGAAAGGATTTTGTTAATCTAAGGGCAAGATTCATACCAGCCCACACCAATCATACCATATAACCTGGAATACACGCAACCAGTTAACAGCATGAACAAACAGCATCAGCCAGAGACTGATCACAACTGTAACATAACCCTTATGTAAGCAACAACTATATACAAGCCTTGCAGAAATTGTCCGCACTGGGACGGGCGCCCAGCATCCTCTACGGACTAGGAGAAAAAGATTTACCGGTAGGTTTAAAATCTTATTTTCTCTTACGTCCTAGAGGATGCTGGGGACTCCGTAAGGACCATGGGGATTATACCAAAGCTCCCAACCGGGCGGGAGAGTGCGGATGACTCTGCAGCACCGACTGAGCAAACGCAAGGTCCTCATCAGCCAGGGTATCAAACTTGTAGAATTTAGCAAAAGTGTTTGAACCCGACCAAGTAGCTGCTCGGCCAAGCTGTAATGCCGAGACGCCTCGGGCAGCCGCCCAAGAAGAGCCCACCTTCCTAGCGGAATGGGCCTTTACCGAATTTGGTACCGGCAATCCAGCCGTCGAATGAGCCTGCTGAATTGTGTCACAGATCCAGCGAGCAATAGTCTGCTTAGAAGCAGGAGCGCCAACCTTGTTGGCTGCATACAGGACAAACAAAGCCTCTGTGTTTCACCCTAGCCGTCCTGACTACATAAATCTTTAAGGCCCTGACTACATCCAGGGACTTGGAGTCCTCCCAGTCCCCCGTAGCCACAGGCACCACAATAGGTTGGTTCATATGAAATGAAGAAACCACCTTAGGCAAAAATTGAGGACGTGTCCTCAACTCTGCTCTATCCACATGGAAAATCAAATAGGGGCTCTTGTGGGACAAGGCCGCCAATTCGGACACCCGCCTTGCAGATGCCAACGCCAATAACATGACCACCTTCCACGTGAGAAATTTTAATTCCACTGTTTGAAGAGGTTCAAACCAGTGAGATTTCAGGAAACTTAACACCACGTTAAGGTCCCACGGTGCCACTGAGGGCACAAAGGGGGGCTGGATGTGCAGCACTCCCTTCACAAACGTCTGAACTTCTGGGAGAGAAGCCAAATCCCTCTGAAAGAATATAGATAGGGCCGAAATCTGTACCTTAATGGAGCCTAACTTCAGACCCATATCCACTCCTGTCTGTGGAAAGTGGAGAAACTGGGCAGATGGAAATCTTCCGTAGGAGCATTCTTGGCTTCACACCAAGATACATACTTACTCCAGATATGGTGATAATGTTTCGCCGTCACCTCCTTCCTAGCCTTTATCAGAGTAGGGATAACTTCCTCCGGAATACCCATCCCAGCTAGGATTCGGTGTTCAACCGCCATGCCGTCAAACGTAACCGCGGTAAGTCTTGGAACACGCAGGGCCCCTGCTGTAACAGGTCCTCCCTGAGAGGAAGAGGCCACGGATCTTCTGTGAGCATTTCCTGAAGATCCGAATACCAGGCCCTACGAGGCCAATCTGGGACAATGAGTATTGTCTGCACTCTTCTTTGTCTTATGACCCTCAATATTTTTGAGATGAGAGGAAGAGGAGGAAATATATAGACCGACTGAAACACCCATGGTGTCACCAGGGCGTCTACTGCTACTGCCTGAGGGTCCCGAGACCTGGCACAATACCTCCAAAGCTTTTTGTTGAGGCGTGACGCCATCATATCTATTTGAGGAATTCCCCAAAGACTTGTTATCTCTGCAAAAACTTCTTGATGAAGTCCCCACTCTCCCGGATGGAGATCGTGTCTGCTGAGGAAGTCTGATTCCCAGTTGTCCACTCCCGGAATGAAGACAGCTGACAGAGAGCTTACGTGATTTTCCGCCCAGCGAAGAATCCTGGCGGCTTCCGCCATCGCCACTCTGCTCCTTGTCCCGCCTTGGCGGTTTACATGGGCCACGGCTGTGACGTTGTCTGATTGAATCAGAATCGGTAGGTCGCGAAGAAGATTCTCCGCTAGTCGTAGGCCGTTGTATATGGCCCTCAATTCCAGTATGTTGATGTGTAGACAAGCCTCCTGGCTTGACCATAGTCCCTGAAAATTTCTTCCTTGTGTGACTGCTCCCCATCCTCGGAGGCTCGCGTCCGTGGTCACCAGAACCCAGTCTTGAATGCCGAATCTGCGACCCTCTAGAAGGTGAGCACTCTGCAGCCACCACAGGAGAGACACCCTGGCCTTGGGGGACAGGGTTATTTTCTGATGTATTTGTAGATGGGACCCGGACCACTTGTCCAGAAGGTCCCACTGAAACGTCCTCGCATGAAACCTGCCGAAGGGGATGGCCTCGTAGGCTGCCACCATTTTCCCCAGAACTCAAGTGCATTGATGAACAGACACTCTTTTTGGTTTTAGCAGGTCTCTGACCATGTTCTGGAGATACTGGGCTTTTTCCAATGGGAGAAAAACCCTTTTTTGTTCCGTGTCCAGAATCATGCCTAGGAATTATAGCCGAGTCGTTGGAACCAATTGTGACTTTGGCAGATTCAGAATCCAACCGTGCTGTTGCAGCACTTTTAGGGAGGGCGACACGCTCTTCAGCAACTGGTCTCTCGATCTCGCCTTTATCAGGAGATCGTCCAAGTATGGGATAATTGTGACTCCCTGCCTGCGCAGGAGCACCATCATCTCTGCCAATACCTTGGTGAAAATCCTCGGGGCCGTGGAAAGCCCAAACGGCAACGTCTGAAACTGGTAATGACAGTCCTGTACAGCGAATCTCAGGTACTCCTGATGAGAGTGGTATATTGGGACATGAAGGTATGCATCCTTTATGTCCAGTGACACCATCAAATCCCCCCCTTCCAGGCTGTTTATCACAGCTCGGAGCGATTCCATCTTGAATTGTAACTTTTTCAGGTACAGGTTTAGGGATTTTAGATTTAAAATGGGTCTGACCGAACCATCCGGCTTCGGGACCACAAACAGGGTTGAATAATTCCCTTTTCCCTGTTGGACCAGGGGAACCCTGACAATCACTTGCTGTTGACACAGCTTTTGAATCGCAGCTAACACTACTTCCCTCTCCGAGGGTGAAGCTGGCAAGGCCGACTTGAAAAATCGGCGAGGGGGCACCTCTATGAATTCCAGCTTGTAGCCTTGGGAAACAATTTCCATTACCCAAGGATCCACGTCTGAAAGAACCCAGATCTGGCTGAAAAGTAGAAGGCGCGCCCGCACTGGTGCGGACTCCCTTAGGGGAGCCCCAGCGTCATGCGGTGGATTTTGTAGAAGCCGGGGAGGACTCCTGCTCCTGGGAACTAGCCGAAGCAGGTGTTCTCTTTCCTCTACCCTTACCTCTGGCAAGGAAGGAGGAGCCCCGACCTCTTTTTGATTTATGCGACCGAAAGGACTGCATCTGATACTGTGTTTTCTGTTGCTGTTGGGGGACAAAAGGTAAAAAGGCAGATTTACCCGCGGTAGCTGTGGCAACCAGGTCCGCGAGCCCCTCCCCAAACAACACTTCACCCTTGTAAGGTAACACCTCCATATGCTTCTTCGAGGCTGCATCACCCGTCCATTGGCGGGTCCATAGAGCTCGTCTCGCAGAAATAGCCATGGCATTGGCTCTGGAACCCAGCAGCCCAACGTCTCTTTGTGCGTCCCTCATATATAAGACTGCGTCTTTAATGTGGGCTAAGGTTAATAAAATGGCATCCCTGTCTAGGGTAACAAGGTCAGTTGACAAGGTATCTGTCCATGCTGCAACTGCGCTACATACCCACGCCGATGCTATTGCCGGTCTGAGCAAAGCACCCGTATGCGCATAAATAGACTTTAAAGTAGTCTCCTGTCTGCGATCAGCAGGATCCTTGAGGGCTGCCGTGTTCGGAGATGGCATCGCCACCTTCTTGGACAGGTGCGTTAAAGCCTTGTCCACCTTGGGAGAGGATTCCCAACGTACCCTGTCCTGTGCAGGGAAAGGATACGCCATAAGAACCCTTTTGGGAATCTGCAGTTTTTTATCTGGAGTTTCCCAAGCTTTTTCAAATATCTTTTATTGCAATAATCACACACTGAATACTTTTTGCCACCCTTGGGTGTAATTTTGCATCATCGTAGTCGACACTGGAGTCAGAATCCGTGTCGGTACCAGTGTCCACTATTTGGGATAGGGGACGTTTTTGAGACCCAGAAGGGCCCTGTGACCCAGTCCAATCCGTGGATTGACTCTCTGCTTTCTCCCTGGACTCTGCTTTGTCCAGTCTTTTATGTAATGAGGCCACACTCACATTTAACATATGCCACATGTCCATCCAATCATGAGTCGGCGTTGCCGACGGAGACACACCACACATCTGCTCCACCTCCTCCTTGGACGAGCCTTCCGCTTCAGACATGCCGACACACACGTACCGACACCCCCACACACACAGGGATATATCTATAAGGGGATAATTCCCCAACAAGGCCCTTTGGGGAGACAGAGAGAGAGTATGCTAGCACACACCCAGCGCCAAACTGACACTGGAATAACCCAGATAGCGCTTTTTATATATATATATATATATATATATATATATATATATATATATAATCAATGTTATACACTCACTGCGCCTTAAACAAGTTCAGCAGGGGAGAGTCTGGAAAGCCAGCTTCTCTGCAGCGTTCTGTGGAGAAAATAGCGCTGTTAGTGCTGAGGGATCAAGCTCCGCCCCCTCCAGCGGCGGGCTTTGGTCCCGCTTCAATATACAAAAAATGGCGGGGGATCTCTTCATTTACTGCCTCCGCAGCCTAATGTACCCGTTTTTGCCAGACCAGAGGTTTATTACTGCCCAGGGCGCCCCCCCTGCCCCCTGCACCCATCAGTGCCCGTTCTGTGTGTGTAGCGTGTGGGAGCAATGGCGCGCAGCGTTACCGCTGCGCGCTTACCTCAGTGAAGATCTGAAGTCTTCTGCTGCCTTGAAGTCTTCTTTTCTTCTTATACTCACCCGGCTTCTATCTTCCGGCTCTGCGAGGAGGACGGCGGCGCGGCTCTGGGACGAACGGCGGGGTGAGACCTGCGTTCCAACTCCCTCTGGAGCTAATGGTGTCCAGTAACCTAAGAAGCAGAGCCTATCATTTAAGTAGGTCTGCTTCTCTCTCCTCAGTCCCACGATGCAGGGAGCCTGTTGCCAGCAGTGCTCCCTGAAAATAAAAAACCTAACAAAATTATTTTTCAGAGAAACTCTGGAGAGCTCCTCTGTAATGCACCCTATCTCCTCTGGGCACAAAATCTAACTGAGGTCTGGAGGAGGGGCATAGAGGGAGGAGCCAGTGCACACCCATACTAAAAGTTCTTTATAGTGCCCATGTCTCCTGCAGAGCCCGTCTATACACCATGGTCCTTACGGAGTCCCCAGCATCCTCTAGGACGTAAGGGAAATACTCTTTGCCTCTTGGTCCCATTACTGCTTAACTCACAGGCCGAAGACACAGTGGACAAACCTCCCAGAGCAGAAGAGATCAGGGCACAGATAGGCCGTGCAGCACTACCTAGTGAGTGGAGAGTACTCATTTATATACACAACGTGGGACATCAATCCCCATGAGTCTATCCTCCTAACAAAACTAAATGTAGAGGACGTTCTGCCCTCTGGTGGTGACTGCTGCTAACAACACCTAGGTGTCTGCATTATGTGACATATTAAATCACCCCAGATTCTAATTTACTAGAACAGATGTTTAAACAGGGTAAACACAGTCCAGACATGAACGTTTGAACTTCAGAAAGAGCAGTCAGACTAATATCAAGTTTGGGGAAGACAATATCACAGTCTGGAAATCAATCCAAGTACAACACAGGGAAACAAAAGTGCAGGCCAGATCAGCTACATCTAATACATCCAGCAGAAGGGACAATGGGGGTGATTCAGACCTGATCGCATGCAGGCGTTTTTTTTTTGCAGTGCTGCGATCAGGTAGTTGCCGCCTACAGGGGAGGGGGTAAACGGTGTGCAGGGGTGCGATCGCTTGTGCAGAGAGCTGCACAAACAAAAGTCTGCACAGTCTCTGCACAGCTCAGGACTTACTCAGCCGCTGCGACGATCCAGCCTGGAGCCGACGTCGGGAACCCTCCCTTGAAACGGCTGGACATGCCTGCGTTCGCCCGGACACTCCTTAAAAACGGTCAGTTGACACCCACAAACGGCCTCTTCCTGTCAAACTTCTTGCGATCGCTTTCTTCGTTAGATCTGTCGCTGTCCGGCGATCCCCGTTGCCCGATGCGCCAGTGCATACGCAGTTCAGATCCGATCGCAACGCTGCAAAAAAAGCTAGCGTGCGATCGGGTTTGAATGACCCCCAATATCTGATCAGCAGCCGCATCTCTTCCCTCACTGACATACGGTCTCACTGAGACGTCAGCGCGCCTGAGCCTAGCAGTGTGTACCTCCATACAGGCAGCTTGGGAAACTCTGAATTCCTCTGGCACCGAGGTACACTCAGCATATCACAGTACCCAGGAGCCAGATCCCAGCCACCCAGGATGGTACAGAAGGAGCTGCAATAAGGCGAGGAAATATTTCTGGAATCTATCATTTTTGAATGGTATTTGAAGATTCTACACCAGAAGCCATTATTCTGGGTTATATTCTAGTTAAAGTAAACAGCAGTAGAGTGTCACTGATTATGTCTGTAATTAGGTTCCAAAAACAACAAAATTTCAAACAAAAATAGTAAAAAAGTTTCACATGTAACACCACTTCCGCTGAACACTGTCGGAATGCAAAGATTGCTGCATGAGACACAGGAGAACAGCCACTGGTCAGGGGCAGAACCCTGGTGTCCTTTACACTGACACATACCTGAGTTCCGGAGAGGTCCTCATTGTTTTCAAACTCCATCCGGATGGGGTCATGAGGAGGCAGCCCCATGGGGTATACAATCATTACAGCACCTCTCAGCTGGTCCAAGGCGTCTTTCACCATGTCCATCGTTACACAAACATTGGCCTCAGCTTGTTTCTAGACAAAAATCCAGAAGATATTGAGAAACATTGTGTCATCTGATGACTACAGACAGTGGATGCTGCATCATTTAGGAGTAAATCAATGGGACCTGGCATCACGGGAGCTCAGGCAGATCTGCCGTGTACAAATCATCCTAGGAAATATCCCTGTGTCTGCTACGGCCGGGACGCGGTCATTTATGCAGTGCCATATCACACACTGTATCCGGTGGAAGTGTAGCAGAACACGTGGCCTGTATTGCACAGAACGGCAACAAGCAAAGTGAAGTAAAGCCATTATACCTTTGATAACAGAGCTTTTGCCTCTTCCATTGTTTTTTGCAGAACTTTCTTCATATTCTCATTTGGTGCTGCAAAAAAAATAATAATTAAATACTCTTTAATATATATTTTTAAAAAATAAAAAAAAAAAGACAAAAAAAAAAACACCCTATAAATTGTTCTATAGGCAGAAATGTAAAACTATTCCTGGTTTTCCCAGGAAGAGAGCTCCTATCATAGAGAGCGAGGGATAACCAGCGTTACAAGCAGTACCGTAGGAAACAAGTCACCCTGGTCGTCAGTATGTGCTATGTGGCATATCACTATGTAATGAAGTATAGACTCGTGTAACCCCGCTAGATAATTACCACGTCCGTTTCGCCTTCCGATCTCATCCTTTTTGAATCCACTTCCTCCACTGGGCTCACACTTTGCCTCCCATTCGTCCTTCAGTTTCAGCTCCTGAATCTGCTCGTCCGTCAGTCCCTGCATATTGGGGGGCATTGTGATGCCGTGCTCTGCCAGCTCCTCCATCTCTACAAATGGTGACAACAGGATACAGATATGTCAATGAGATATCGGTTACAGACAGCGTCACAAATGTCACCTCGCTTCATCCATACAGGACAATGTTAAACGTACAAAGCGACAGCAAAGCAGCAGATCGCACTCGGTTAGGTGCACAGGGCAACCCCAGAAACATCTCTATATATTCATACACGTCATTTTATTAGACTGTTTGCCAATTACAGTTTTACAATTTATTTTGTATTCTCTGAGAGAGACGATGGGAAAGGAACTCCCACTATACTAGTAACTAGTATAAACACACACGTAACTCTCTACAGCCCTTCTCACCAAACACACACACACGTAACTCTCTACAGCCCTTCTCACCAAACACACACACGTAACTCTCTACAGCCCTTCTCACCAAACACACACACGTAACTCTCTACAGCCCTTCTCACCAAACACACACACGTAACTCTCTACAGCCCTTCTCACCAAACACACACACGTAACTCTCTACAGCCCTTCTCACCAAACACACACGTAACTCTCTACAGCCCTTCTCACCAAACACACACGTAACTCTCTACAGCCCTTCTCACCAAACACACACGTAACTCTCTACAGCCCTTCTCACCAAACACACACACGTAACTCTCTACAGCCCTTCTCACCAAACACACACACGTAACTCTCTACAGCCCTTCTCACCAAACACACACGTAACTCTCTACAGCCCTTCTCACCAAACACACACACATAACTCTCTACAGCCCTTCTCACCAAACACACACACATAACTCTCTACAGCCCTTCTCACCAAACACACACGTAACTCTACAGCCCTTCTCACCAAACACACACACATAACTCTCTACAGCCCTTCTCACCAAACACACACGTAACTCTCTACAGCCCTTCTCACCAAACACACACGTAACTCTCTACAGCCCTTCTCACCAAACACACACGTAACTCTCTACAGCCCTTCTCACCAAACACACACGTAACTCTCTACAGCCCTTCTCACCAAACACACACGTAACTCTCTACAGCCCTTCTCACCAAACACACACACGTAACTCTCTACAGCCCTTCTCACCAAACACACACACGTAACTCTCTACAGCCCTTCTCACCAAACACACACGTAACTCTCTACAGCCCTTCTCACCAAACACACACGTAACTCTCTACAGCCCTTCTCACCAAACACACACGTAACTCTCTACAGCCCTTCTCACCAAACACACACACATAACTCTCTACAGCCCTTCTCACCAAACACACACGTAACTCTACAGCCCTTCTCACCAAACACACACACATAACTCTCTACAGCCCTTCTCACCAAACACACACGTAACTCTCTACAGCCCTTCTCACCAAACACACACGTAACTCTCTACAGCCCTTCTCACCAAACACACACGTAACTCTCTACAGCCCTTCTCACCAAACACACACGTAACTCTCTATAGCCCTTCTCACCAAACACACACGTAACTCTCTACAGCCCTTCTCACCAAACACACACACACAACTCTCTACAGCCCTTCTCACCAAACACAGACGTAACTCTCTACAGCCCTTCTCACCAAACACACACACGTAACGCTCTACAGCCCTTCTCACCAAACACAGACGTAACTCTCTACAGCCCTTCTCACCAAACACAGACGTAACTCTCTACAGCCCTTCTCACCAAACACAGACGTAACTCTCTACAGCCCTTCTCACCAAACACACACGTAACTCTCTACAGCCCTTCTCACCAAACACACACGTAACTCTCTACAGCCCTTCTCACCAAACACACACGTAACTCTCTACAGCCCTTCTCACCAAACACACACGTAACTCTCTACAGCCCTTCTCACCAAACACACACGTAACTCTCTACAGCCCTTCTCACCAAACACACACACATAACTCTCTACAGCCCTTCTCACCAAACACACACGTAACTCTACAGCCCTTCTCACCAAACACACACACATAACTCTCTACAGCCCTTCTCACCAAACACACACGTAACTCTCTACAGCCCTTCTCACCAAACACACACGTAACTCTCTACAGCCCTTCTCACCAAACACACACGTAACTCTCTACAGCCCTTCTCACCAAACACACACGTAACTCTCTACAGCCCTTCTCACCAAACACACACGTAACTCTCTACAGCCCTTCTCACCAAACACACACACATAACTCTCTACAGCCCTTCTCACCAAACACACACGTAACTCTCTACAGCCCTTCTCACCAAACACACACGTAACTCTCTACAGCCCTTCTCACCAAACACACACGTAACTCTCTACAGCCCTTCTCACCAAACACACACGTAACTCTCTATAGCCCTTCTCACCAAACACACACGTAACTCTCTACAGCCCTTCTCACCAAACACACACACGTAACTCTCTACAGCCCTTCTCACCAAACACACACACGTAACGCTCTACAGCCCTTCTCACCAAACACACACGTAACTCTCTACAGCCCTTCTCACCAAACACACACGTAACTCTCTACAGCCCTTCTCACCAAACACACACGTAACTCTCTACAGCCCTTCTCACCAAACACACACACGTAACTCTCTACAGCCCTTCTCACCAAACACACACACGTAACTCTCTACAGCCCTTCTCACCAAACACACACACGTAACGCTCTACAGCCCTTCTCACCAAACACACACGTAACTCTCTACAGCCCTTCTCACCAAACACACACGTAACTCTCTACAGCCCTTCTCACCAAACACAGACGTAACTCTCTACAGCCCTTCTCACCAAACACAGACGTAACTCTCTACAGCCCTTCTCACCAAACACACACGTAACTCTCTACAGCCCTTCTCACCAAACACACACGTAACTCTCTACAGCCCTTCTCACCAAACACACACGTAACTCTCTACAGCCCTTCTCACCAAACACACACGTAACTCTCTACAGCCCTTCTCACCAAACACACACACATAACTCTCTACAGCCCTTCTCACCAAACACACACGTAACTCTACAGCCCTTCTCACCAAACACACACACATAACTCTCTACAGCCCTTCTCACCAAACACACACGTAACTCTCTACAGCCCTTCTCACCAAACACACACGTAACTCTCTACAGCCCTTCTCACCAAACACACACGTAACTCTCTACAGCCCTTCTCACCAAACACACACGTAACTCTCTACAGCTCTTCTCACCAAACACACACGTAACTCTCTACAGCCCTTCTCACCAAACACACACGTAACTCTCTACAGCCCTTCTCACCAAACACACACGTAACTCTCTACAGCCCTTCTCACCAAACACACACGTAACTCTCTATAGCCCTTCTCACCAAACACACACACGTAACTCTCTACAGCCCTTCTCACCAAACACACACGTAACTCTCTACAGCCCTTCTCACCAAACACACACACGTAACTCTCTACAGCCCTTCTCACCAAACACACACAAGTAACTCTCTACAGCCCTTCTCACCAAACACACATGTAACTCTCTACAGCCCTTCTCACCAAACACACACGTAACTCTCTACAGCCCTTCTCACCAAACACACACGTAACTCTCTATAGCCCTTCTCACCAAACACACACACGTAACTCTCTACAGCCCTTCTCACCAAACACACACGTAACTCTCTACAGCCCTTCTCACCAAACACACACACGTAACTCTCTACAGCCCTTCTCACCAAACACACACGTAACTCTCTACAGCCCTTCTCACCAAACACACACGTAACTCTCTACAGCCCTTCTCACCAAACACACACACGTAACTCTCTACAGCCCTTCTCACCAAACACACACGTAACTCTCTACAGCCCTTCTCACCAAACACACACACGTAACTCTCTACAGCCCTTCTCACCAAACACACACGTAACTCTCTACAGCCCTTCTCACCAAACACAGACGTAACTCTCTACAGCCCTTCTCACCAAACACACACGTAACTCTCTACAGCCCTTCTCACCAAACACACACGTAACACTCTACAGCCCTTCTCACCAAACACACACGTAACTCTCTACAGCCCTTCTCACCAAACACACACGTAACTCTCTACAGCCCTTCTCACCAAACACAGACGTAACTCTCTACAGCCCTTCTCTCCAAACACACACGTAACTCTCTACAGCCCTTCTCACCAAACACACACACATAACTCTCTACAGCCCTTCTCACCAAACACACACGTAACTCTCTACAGCCCTTCTCACCAAACACACACGTAACTCTCTACAGCCCTTCTCACCAAACACACACGTAACTCTCTACAGCCCTTCTCACCAAACACACACGTAACTCTCTACAGCCCTTCTCACCAAACACACACGTAACTCTCTACAGCCCTTCTCACCAAACACACACGTAACTCTCTACAGCCCTTCTCACCAAACACACACGTAACTCTCTATAGCCCTTCTCACCAAACACACACGTAACTCTCTACAGCCCTTCTCACCAAACACACACACATAACTCTCTACAGCCCTTCTCACCAAACACACACGTAACTCTCTACAGCCCTTCTCACCAAACACACACACATAACTCTCTACAGCCCTTCTCACCAAACACACACGTAACTCTCTACAGCCCTTCTCACCAAACACACACGTAACTCTCTACAGCCCTTCTCACCAAACACACACGTAACTCTCTACAGCCCTTCTCACCAAACACACACGTAACTCTCTACAGCCCTTCTCACCAAACACACACGTAACTCTCTACAGCCCTTCTCACCAAACACACACGTAACTCTCTATAGCCCTTCTCACCAAACACACACGTAACTCTCTACAGCCCTTCTCACCAAACACACACACATAACTCTCTACAGCCCTTCTCACCAAACACACACGTAACTCTCTACAGCCCTTCTCACCAAACACACACACATAACTCTCTACAGCCCTTCTCACCAAACACACACACGTAACTCTCTACAGCCCTTCTCACCAAACACACACACATAACTCTCTACAGCCCTTCTCACCAAACACACACGTAACTCTCTACAGCCCTTCTCACCAAACACACATGTAACTCTCTACAGCCCTTCTCACCAAACACACACACGTAACTCTCTACAGCCCTTCTCACCAAACACACATGTAACTCTCTACAGCCCTTCTCACCAAACACACACGTAACTCTCTACAGCCCTTCTCACCAAACACACACGTAACTCTCTACAGCCCTTCTCACCAAACACACACGTAACTCTCTACAGCCCTTCTCACCAAACACACACGTAACTCTCTACAGCCCTTCTCACCAAACACACACACGTAACTCTCTACAGCCCTTCTCACCAAACACACACGTAACTCTCTACAGCCCTTCTCACCAAACACACATGTAACTCTCCGCAGCCCGTCTCAACAAACACACACATGTAGCACTCCGCAGCCCTCCTTATCAAACAAACACAAGTAACGTTTTGCAGCCCTTCTCACCAAACACACATGAAATGCTCTGCAGCCCTTTTCACCTGCACATATCCGATTCACTTTAAGCCTCCCGTTATAAATGGCTGCCACTTGCTTCACCAGGTCCTCCACAGGAACGCTGACGGTCGTATCGAACAAGAACTGGCTGTCATCGCCGTGTTTCACGTGTAAGCGCACCATTTCTGCGCTGGGGAAATAAGTGTTCCAGTTTATACAATCTCTGTATAATGAGGATACTAAATGAAACCACGTGTCAGCACAGTGTGGGGTTGTTTCTGAGTCGGCCATAGTCGCATCTGCGACTTTATGCAAATACCATTACAAAACTCTTCCCTGGTGTACATCCGAACGTGTACGGATGGAGACGCCCACTGTCAGCGTCCATAGGCGCTGAAATAGTGATTGCTGCGTACGATTAAGAATATAGCATGCCATTCTGTAGATTTCCCCTATACACAGACATAAATAGTGACATCTACTGTGCAGTAAATATGCCATCAGATTATAGAAACTGCTTAATGATAATTAGCTCTTGCAATGCTGGTGTCAGGTATACAGCCCTCACCTGTACAGCAGGTGGAGGGGAGATGGCTGGGAGAACTAGGGCAGTTTGTTTCTATGGTTACTACAACCTAACACATGCAGAAATGTGGAGTCAGGAGCGCCTCCACAAAGTGCCACAAGCATCTGTATATGGGCAGCGTGCACGTCACAAGGACGGTACTGACACTTCTAAGCAGTATTAGGTTTATGCAAATGCAAGCGACACTAAATGCTACATTCCCACCTAAACAATAGGCTCCGACCAGCCAGCCCAGTGCGCTACGCCCTCAAAGCAAGGACACGCTCTCCGCTTACCTAGACTTCTATAACTCTGGGGTATGGGTCTGTGCGAGGTGCAGAAGTGTATTACAGAAAGAGCCATCAGGCTCCCCGACAGGAGTCATACAGAACAGGTTAGAGACTCAGGTATACAACATGTGACACCCAGCTGCTGTTGAACTACAGACCCCAGAATGCCCTGCTACAGGTTTTAGCAAACCCTACTAATACAACTGTGGCAGGGCATGCTGGGTTGTGTAGTTCCACAGCAGGTGAAGGGGTGCATGTTGACTACCCATGGTGGAAACGTGAGACCCTCCAGATTTGATGGAACTACAAGTTCCAGCTTGCCCTGCCAGCCTCTGTGCTGGAAACACCAGCCTTGAGTGACTGGCATGGCAGCCTGTGACTTGCAGTTTCCACGCAGAGGATGGACAACGTGAGCCTGGAGACAGCCAGTAAGTATAATGTTAGTAGTATAGGAGCGGAGGGGACTGTTTATATACTTACCTCTCCCTCTGCTGCTGCTGCTGCTGCTGCTACACACAGACTGCAGTACACTTCCGGGACCGGTCTCCTAGGAGACCTCAACCAACATCCGGTAACAGCAGCACATACGTTACAGTGCTCCGTCCAGCCCCGCCCACGGCTGTTGACTGGCCAGAGCTCGCTACCATTGCTTAAAATGGGGCGTCCTGTCTGGGGTGTGTAATGTTGGGAGGAGGCACTGCATGGGGGTGTAATGTGGGGAGGGGGCTCTGACTGGGGGGGTGTAATGTGGGGAGGGGGCTCTGCCTGGGGGGTGTTATGTGGGGAGTGTCTCTTCTGCCTGGGTGGGTGTAATGTAGGGAAGAGGCTCTGTCTGTGGGGTGTAATTTGGGGAGGGGGCTTTTATGGGATGTGTAATGTGGGGAGGGGACTTTTCCTAGGGGGTGTAATGTGGGGAGGGGCTCTGCTTGTGGGGTGTAGTGTGGGGAGGGGGGCTCTGCCTGTGGGGTGTAGTGTGGGGAGTGGGCCTTTCCTGGGATGTGTAGTGTGGGAAGGGGGCTCTGCCTGAGGGGTGTAATGTGGGGAGGGGTCTCTGCCTGTGGGGTGTAATGTGGGGAGGAGGCTCTGCCTGTGGGGTGTAGTGTGGGGCGTGGGCTTTTCCAGGGATGTGTCTTGTGGGGGAGGGGGTTCTGCCTATGGGGTGTAGTGGTGTAGAGTGGGGCGTGGGCTTTTCCTGGGATGTGTAGTGTGGGGGAGGGGGCTCTGCCTGTGGGGTGTAGTGTGGGGAGTGGGCCTTTCCTGGGATGTGCAGTGTGGGGGAGGAGGCTCTGCCTGTGGGGTGTAGTGTGGGGAGTGGGCTTTTCCTGGGATGTGTCGTTTGGGGAGGGGGCTCTGCCTGTGGGGTGTAATGTGGGGAGGGGGCTCTGCCTATGGGGTGTAGTGTGAGGAGTGGTCTTTTCTTGGGATGTGTCCATGCCTGTGGGGTGTAATGTGAGGAGGGGACTATGCCTGTGGGGTGTAATATGGGGTGGAGGCTCTGCTTGTGGGGAGTGGGCTTTTCCTAGGGGGTGTAATGTGGGGAGGGGGCTGTTAAGCAATATAAGGAGGGTGCTGTGCATGTGGGGTATAGTGTGGGGAGTGGGCTTTTCCTGGGATGTGTAGTGTGGTGAGGGGGCTCTGCCTGTAGGGTGTAATGTGGGGAGGGGGCTGTGTAAGCAATATAGGGAGGATACTCTACCTGTGGGGTGTAGTGTGAGGAGTGGGCTTTTCCTGGGATGTGTAGTGTGGGGAGGGGGCTCTGCCTGTGGGGTGTAATGTTGGGAGGGGGCTCTGTCAGGGATGTGTAAGGAATATAGGGAGGGAGCTCTGCGTGTGGGGTGTGAGTTTTTCCTGGGATGTGTAGTTTGGGGAGGGGGCTCTGCATGTGGGGTGTAGTGTGGGGAGTGGGCTTTTCCTGGGATGTGTAGTGTGGGGAGGGGGCTCTGCCTGTGTGGTGTAATGTGCGGGGGAGATTCTGCCTGGGATGTGTAAGCAATATAGGGAGTAATTCCAAGTTGATCGCAGCAGGAATTTTGTTAGCAGTTGGGCAAAACCATGTGCGCTGCAGGGGAGGCAGATTTAACATGTGCAGAGAGAGTTAGATTTGGATGGGGTGTGTTCAATCTGCAATCTAATTAAAGCAGACAGTATTTACCCTGCACAGAAACAAAATAACCCACCCAAATCTAACTCTTTCTGCACATGTTATATCTGCCTCCCCTGCAGTGCACATGGTTTTGCCGAACTGCTAACAAAATTCCTGCTGCGATCAACTTGGAATTACCCCCATAGGGAGGGGATCTGCCTGGTAATCAGTTGCTGCCGGAAGACTCATCATGTGGAGATGAGAGGAGGGTCTGTGTCATGCAGCACTTATATTAGGGGCAGCAGCACATTGCACAAAGGGTAAATACAGGAACTGCTGCTAAAGAATAAGTGAGTGTCTGCTGTGTTACCTTATTGGTAGGTGTAACCAGTGTTCATTTTCTGTGAATACTGGTTCCGGACCTCAGCTAAAGTTACGCGTTGATACGATATGTATAGTAGCTCCCACGGATAAGTGTGCAGATGCTTATTATTCTGCTGGGTCTAACAAGCCAGCAAATTCCTGGGTCTTAGCCCCATGATCCTGGTCAGGGGCAGGGTCGTGCACCTGGGTCCTAGTCCAGGTTGTTTCCTTTCACACATGCAGGAATTCCGGGTTGATAGTGATACATGTTCACGTGATATGATATCCCTTTTCTCTAACGTCCTAGTGGATGCTGGGGACTCCGTAAGGACCATGGGGAATAGACGGGCTCCACAGGAGACTGGGCACTCTAAAAGAAAGATTAGGTACTATCTGGTGTGCACTGGCTCCTCCCTCTATGCCCCTCCTCCAGACCTCAGAATCTGTGCCCGGCCAGAGCTGGGTGCTCCTAGTGGGCTCTCCTGAGCCTGCTAGTAAAAGAAAGTATTTGTTAGGTTTTTTATTTTCAGTGAGCTTCTGCTGGCAATAGACTCACTGCTACGAGGGACTGAGGGGAGAGAAGCAAACCTACCTGTCTACAGCTAGGTTGCGCTTCTTAGGCTACTGGACACCATTAGCTCCAGAGGGTTCGAACACAGGCATCTGTCCTCGATCGTCCGTTCCCGGAGCCGCGCCGCCGTCCCCCTCGCAGAGCCAGAAGAACAGAAGCTTGAAAACGGCGGCTGAAGACTCCTGTCTTCATTTAAGGTAGCGCACAGCACCGCAGCTGTGCGCCATTGCTCCCAGCACACTTTCACACTCCGGTCACTGTAGGGTGCAGGGCGCTGGGGGGGGGGGGGGGGGGCGCCCTGGGCAGCAATTGAAGTACCTTTTTGGCATAACATACATATATACAGTCAGGCACTGTATATATGTAAAAAAAACCGCCATTTTTTTCACACAGAAGCCCGCCGCTGAGGGGGCGGGGCCTTCTTCCTCAGCACACCAGCGCCATTGGACGCTCCCCAGGCTCTCCCCTGCAGTATCCAGGTACAAGAAGGGTAAAAAAGAGAGGGGGGGCACATAAATTTAGGCGCAAAAGACATAAAATCGGCAGCTATTGGGTAATCACTTATTATAGTGAATATCCCTGGGTTATATAGCGCTGGGGTGTGTGCTGGCATACTCTCTCTCTATCTCCCCAAAGGCCTTTGTGGGGTCCTGTCCTCAGTCAGAGCATTCCCTGTGTGTGTGCTGTGTGTCGGTACAGCTGTGTCGACATGTTTGATGAGGAGGGTTACGTGGAGGCGGAGCAAGTGCGGATAAATGTGGTGTCGCCGCCGTCGGGGCCGACACCTGATTGGGTGGATATGTGGAAGGTCTTAAATGATAATGTAAGCTCCTTGCATAAAAGGTTTGATGACGCTGCAGCCTTGGGACAGCCGGGGTCTCAACCCGGGCCTGCCCAGGCGACTCAGAGGCCGCCAGGGTCTCATAAATGCCCACTATCTCAGATGGTTGACACAGATGCCGACACGGAGTCCGACTCCAGTGTCGACGATGATGAGGCACAATTACAGCCTAAGATGACCAAGGCCATCCGCTACATGATTATTGCAATGAAAGATGTATTGCACATTTCAGAGGTTAACCCTGTCCCTGACAAGAGGGTGTATATGTTTGGGGAGAAAAAGCAGGCAGTGACTTTTCCCCCGTCACATGAATTAAATAAGTTATGTGAAGAAGCGTGGAGTTCCCCTAATAAGAAAGTGGTGATTTCCAAAAAATTACTGCTGGCGTACCCTTTCCCGCCAACGGACAGGTTACGTTGGGAATCCTCCCCTAGGGTAGACAAGGCGCTGACACGCTTATCTAAGAAGGTGGCCCTGCCGTCTCAGGATACGGCCGCCCTAAAGGATCCTGCGGATAGGAAGCTATCTTGAAGTCAGTGTATACACACTCTGGTACTCTACTGAGACCAGCTATTGCTTCAGCCTGGATGTGTAGCGCTGTAGCAGCATGGACAGATACTCTGTCAGAGGACATAGATGCCCTGGACAGGGATACTGTCTTGCTAACCCTGGGCCATATAAAAGACGCCGTCTTATATATGCGGGATGCCCAGAGGGACATTTGCCTGCTGGGTTCTAGAATTAATGCAATGTCCATTTCTGCCAGGAGGGTTTTATGGACTCGGCAATGGACAGGGGATGCCGATTCTAAAAAACACATGGAGGTTTTGCCTTATAAGGGTGAGGAATTGTTTGGGGACGGCCTCTCGGACCTTGTGTCCACAGCGACAGCTGGAAAGTCGACTTTCTTGCCTCAGGTTTCCTCACAGCCTAAGAAAGCACCGTATTATCAAATGCAGTCCTTTCGTTCTCAGAGAAGCAAGAAGGTCAGAGGTGCATCCTTTCTTGCCAGAGGCAGGAGTAGAGGAAAGAAGCTGCACCATGCAGCTAGTTCCCAGGAACAAAAGTCCTCCCCGGCTTCCACTAAGTCCACCGCATGACGCTGGGGCTCCACAGGCGGAGCCAGGAGCGGTGGGGGCGCGTCTCCGAAAATTCAGCAACCAGTGGGTTCGCTCACAGGTGGATCCTTGGGCTATACAAATTGTATCTCAGGGATACAAGCTGGAGTTCGAAGTGACTCCCCCTCACCGTTACCTAAAATCAGCCTTGCCAGCTTCCCCCACGGAAAGGGAGGTAGTCCTGGCTGCAATTCACAAGCTGTACCTCCAGCAAGTGATAATAATGGTCCCCCTCCTCCACACTGTTTGTGGTACCGAAACCAGACGGTTCGGTAAGACCCATTCTGAATTTAAAATCCTTGAACATTTATATGAAAAAATTCAAGTTCAAAATGGAATCGCTCAGAGCGGTCATTGCAAGCCTGGAAGAGGGGGATTTTATGGTATCTCTGGACATCAAGGATGCTTACTTGCATGTCCCCATTTATCCACCTCACCAGGAGTACCTCAGGTTTGTGGTACAGGACTGTCATTACCAATTCCAGACGTTGCCGTTTGGTCTGTCCACGGCACCGAGAGTATTTACCAAGGTAATGGCCGAAATGATGGTACTCCTTCGGAAGCAAGGAGTTACAGTTATCCCGTACTTGGACGATCTCCTCATAAGGGCGAGGTCCAGGGAGCAGTTGTTGATCAGCGTAGCACACTCTCAGGAAGTGTTGCAACAGCACGGCTGGATTCTGAATATTCCAAAGTCGCAGCTGATTCCTACGACGCGTCTGCCCTTCCTTGGTATGATTCTGGACACAGAACAGAAGAAGGTGTTTCTCCCGGAGGAGAAGGCCCAGGAGTTAGTGACTCTGGTCAGGAACCTCCTAAAACCAAAGCAGGTGTCTGTGCATCACTGCACGCGAGTCCTGGGAAAGATGGTGGCCTCATACGAAGCCATTCCCTTCGGCAGGTTCCATGCGAGGATCTTTCAGTGGGATCTGTTGGACAAGTGGTCCGGATCGCATCTTCAGATGCATCGGCTGATCACCCTGTCCCCGAGGGCCAGGGTGTCTCTACTGTGGTGTCTGCAGAGTGCTCATCTTCTCGAGGGCCGCAGATTCGGCATACAGGACTGGGTACTGGTGACCACGGATGCAAGCCTCCGCGGATGGGGGGCAGTCACTCAGGGAAGAAACTTCCAAGGGCTGTGGTCAAGTCAGGAGACTTGTCTGCACATAAATATACTGGAACTAGGGGCCATATACAACGCCCTGAGTCAAGCGGAGCCCCTGCTTCGAGACCAACCAGTGCTGATTCAGTCAGACAACATCACGGCGGTCACCCATGTAAACCGCCAGGGCGGCACAAGAAGCAGGGTGGCGATGGCAGAAGCCACAAAGATTTTTCGTTGGGCGGAGATTCACGTACAAGCACTGTCAGCAGTGTTCATTCCGGGAGTGGACAACTGGGAAGCAGACTTCCTCAGCAGACACGACCTCCACCCGGGAGAGTGGGGACTTCATCAAGAAGTCTTCACACAGATTGCAAATCGATGGGAACTGCCACAGGTGGACATGATGGCGTCCCGCCTCAACAAAAAGCTAAAAAGATATTGCGCCAGGTCAAGGGACCCTCAGGCGATAGCTGTGGACGCGCTAGTGACACCCTGGGTGTTCCAGTCGGTATATGTGTTCCCTCCTCTTCCTCTCATACCCAAGGTACTGAGAATAGTAAGAAAAAGAGGAGTGAGAACAATACTCATCGTTCCGGATTGGCCAAGAAGGACTTGGTACCCAGAACTACAAGAGATGATCACAGAGGACCCATGGCCTCTGCCTCTCAGACAGGACCTGTTGCAACAGGGGCCCTGTCTGTTCCAAGACTTACCGCGGCTGCGTTTGACGGCATGGCGGTTGAACGCCGGATCCTAACGGAAAAGGGCATCCCGGATGAAGTGATTCCTACGCTGATAAAAGCTAGGAAGAATGTAACAGCTAAGCATTATCACCGTATATGGCGAAGATATGTTGCTTGGTGTGAGGCCAGGATGGCCCCTACAGAGGAATTCCAGCTGGGTCGATTTCTGCACTTCCTACAGTCAGGTGTGACTATGGGCCTGAAATTAGGGTCCATAAAGGTCCAGATTTCGGCCCTATCCATTTTCTTTCAAAAAGAACTGGCTTCACTGCCTGAGGTTCAGACGTTGTAAAGGGAGTGCTGCATATTCAGCCCCCTTTTGTGCCACCAGTGGCACCTTGGGATCTTAACGTTGTGTTGGATTTCCTGAAATCCCACTGGTTTGAACCACTTAAGACCGTGGAACTAAAGTATCTCACGTGGAAAGTGGTCATGCTGTTGGCCTTAGCATCGGCGAGGCGTGTATCAGAATTGGCGGCTTTGTCATGTAAAAGCCCTTATTTGATCTTCCATATGGACAGGGCAGAATTGCGGACTCGTGCCCAATTTCTCCCAAAGGTGGTATCATCGTTTCATTTGAACCAACCTATTGTGGTCCCTGCGGCTACTCGGGACTTGGAGGACTCCAAGTTGCTGGACGTAGTCCGGGCTTTGAAAATATATGTTTCCAGAACGGCTGGAGTCAGGAAGACTGACTCACTGTTTATTCTGTATGCACCCAATAAGCTGGGTGCTCCTGCTTCAAAGCAAACTATTGCTCGCTGGATCTGTAGCACGATTCAGCTGGCTCATTCTGCGGCTGGTTTGCCGCATCCAAAATCAGTGAAAGCCCATTCCACAAGGAAGGTGGGCTCTTCTTGGGCGGCTGCCCGAGGGGTCTCGGCTTTACAGCTTTGCCGAGCGGCTACTTGGTCGGGTTCAAACACTTTTGCAAAGTTCTACAAGTTTGATACCCTGGCTGAGGAGGACCTTGTGTTTGCTCATTCGGTGCTGCAGAGTCATCCGCACTCTCCCGCCCGTTTGGGAGCTTTGGTATAATCCCCATGGTCCTTACGGAGTCCCCAGCATCCACTAGAACGTTAGAGAAAATAAGAATTTACTCACCGGTAATTTTATTTCTCGTAGTCCGTAGTGGATGCTGGGCGCCCGTCCCAAGTGCGGACTTTCTGCAATACGTGTATATAGTTATTGCTTAATAAAGGGTTATTGTTATGAGCCATCCGTTGAGTGATGCTCAGTTGTTGTTCATACTGTTAACTGGGTAAGGTTATCACGAGTTGTACGGTGTGATTGGTGTGGCTGGTATGTATCTTGCCCTGGATTATCAAAATCCTTTCCTTGTAATGTCAGCTCTTCCGGGCACAGTTTCCCTAACTGAGGTCTGGAGGAGGGGCATAGAGGGAGGAGCCAGTGCACACCAGATAGTACCTAATCTTTTTTTAGAGTGCCCAGTCTCCTGCGGAGCCCGTCTATTCCCCATGGTCCTTACTGAGTCCCCAGCATCCACTACGGACTACGAGAAATAGTAATTCTTGTGAGTAATAGTAATACCGGTGAGTAAATTCTTATTATTCTTCCCACTTTCTGAGATTAGTCATAAGAAATAATTATTAGAGAAATAAAAGAAATAAAGCTGGTAGTTATGCGCACCCGAGTACACCCAGAAGACAAGCGCTGGGTGTAATAGAGATGAAAGGGACCCGGTACAGCTGAGCCGCTCATTAGCCCAATGCATGGCGTCACGGCCACCCTGCAGGGGACTGCGGGCTTATCAGATAAGCCATGTACATCTGCAGATAGGGAATGTGGATGAAAGATATGGCTGGCTGCAATGAAACGCCTACTGTACATGTATCTTTTAGGCTAGGCCACACATAGCGTTTTAGCAGGATGCAGCAGAACAGGGCCTGGAGTTGCACCTGAGCTAGACTGCCTGCTTCCAATGCTGCAAACTTCCAGCAGGTGGGTTTGCGGTTCTACCACAATGCGTACACAAATACATCCAAATGTATGTGTTGTACTTGTCATCCGGCCGTCCTGTCATCCTGCTGGTGGTTGCATCCGGTGGCTGCGGTTCAGCAGGATATACTGTATGTAGACGGCTGCATAGAATACCATGTGAAGGCTCCATCCTGCCAAGCAGGTACCGCTGAACGGGAGCCGCTAAACCGCTGTGTGGCCGCAGCCTAACACTGCAGACCTACGTACGAACATACCAACACTTGAAATAACCATGAGGCGCTTTATGCTATGGGTCTGGATTCAGAGGACAATGCAGAATTTCTAGAGGAGGCTTCCAAGTACTTGGGAGGCAGATTTCCGAAAACCTCAAAAAAATATAAAGTGGTGTAACCAATTAGATTCTGTCTTTTTTTTCTAGGATGCAATAGTGAAATGGTAGCTAGAATCTGACTGGATGCAATGTGCAACACCACCACTTTTCACTTTTTAGAAGCTTTAGTAAATCTGCATCTTCAAAGGAGGTGAAAACAAGTCTAATTAGTTCTAGGCTTATCCAAAGAACAGGTTAGTGAACCATGAGGCGTAGCTCCCACCATTGGAAGGCTCCAAAGTAGGACAGGGGTGCGGCTGCAGCAGATCCCTGGTGGGTTTATTTTTCATACTGCACACCGCACAGATATCTTCCACCACAGCGTGCACCAGTGCAACACCTCCCAGCCGTCAGGAAATCGGACAAACACTCTGGACAGTGGGACTGTCACATTAAAATCAGGATGGTTGGGAGGTATGCATGAGTGCGCTTCCCTGGGGCTGGGACTGGCAGAGCTGTGTGCACCACAAATAGGCCAGGCTACGCTCAGCCGATTGGCATTGCTGCTGGACCCTGCGGAGCAGTGACTCAGAGCAGTGACCCAGCCCGCAGGAAATGTGACACTGGTACTTGTGTGGTGAAATATTCCATACCTCCCATCTGTCCCGATTTCGGCGGGATAGTCCTGTTTTTCACGAACTGTCCTGCTGCCCCCTCCACGTGCATAGTGTCTATCCACTGGCAGAGAGGGACAGGGGGCATGGCCAGCAGCTCACAAAGCGCTATCCATGCCCCTATAGTGCTAAAAAAGGGTGTGTGGCTTGCAATTGAGGCACTTGACACGAGGCTACGCCCTCTAATTTCGGGCATGCGCAGATGTCCCTCTTCACCGCATTAAGAAGTTGGAAGGTATGAATATTCCAGAACCATAATCACTAAAGACTTAGGAAGTATTCACCCATATCGCCTCTACACAACGAAAGCGGTCAGTATACGGATTACAGGTGCTTGGTGTCATCGCACCTCTTTCCGCAGTCAGCTATTGCTCTTGTAGGAATGGCGGTGGTAACGTTACAAGCTCAGCATTGGGAGGGCAGAAAAGGAACAGAACAGAGACGTGCGATCACCTGGATCAGTTACCTGGATTTCTGCCATGTTTTCAAAATTGCTGGCTCATGTTACCGTGTTTGAAACGGGATCGGTATGGGATCCCGGCTGTCATTATACCAACCGTGGCATCTCATCTGCCAGAATGGCTGCAGCGTGGCGAGGACTATGATAAAGGGGTTAGGCAAAAAAAAAACACCTTTAAAATGAAACCATTTCACACCACAGAAATAATCCAGTATCGACCCAGTATATTGCTGGGTTGACACAAGTCGCTGTGAGGTTTGAAAAGGTCAGTCCCGAATTCCCGGGTTGCCTGACCCGGTAATTCAATCCGCGAATAAAGAAGGGTTACCGGGTCAGGTGCAGTGTAAACGGGTTAAATAGAACCCGTTCACTGCATAGGGAGAGATAGCGCGAAGATGATCTCATCTCCTAGTGCCGCCTCCACCCCCGATGACGCCACGGTCCCAGTCCCCGATGGCAACCGAGCCAGTTCTCAGGGTCCAATGCCGGGTCGCACCTGAGAAGGACCCGTTTCCAATTCCCGGGTGCGACCCGGCATTAGCGATCTGAAAACGGTATCAGTGGGTACGGGTACTACTTTTCTCTTTCATCCACTAGGGGACACTGGAGCGTTCCTTAGACATTAGGGGTGTGAAGCTTGCAACCGGAGGTGTGGCACAATCTAAAGTTAGCATTGTCTGCACAGCCGGCTCCTCCCCCTTCACATCCCTCCTCCCTCAGTTTGGAAAATTGTGCCTAGGAGGTACAAGCACAGAAGGAAGCTCCTGCTCCTTGAAGATGATTTTTTTTTTTTTTCCTTTTATACTGACCCAATCCCTCCTAACTAAAGGGAGGGTGCAGTTTTCAAAAGAAAAGATGGTAAATGCCCGATCCCACCTAAAGAAAGGGGGTGCAGGCTTTACTAGATGAAAAGGCTGCGTCCCCCTAATAAAAGGGGGACAAAGTTCAGGAGTGGAGACAATGCTTCCGACTGAATAGAGACTAAGATCCCAGTGAAAGGGTTTGGTATCTCTATCTGAAGATTCTCTTCTAACAGTGAGTAAACGGCTGAGCCGAGAAAAAGAATATCCTTATTAGAGAAGAACAGCTGGAGCCGAGCCAACCTGTTAAAAATGGGGGCAAAGGTTTCCATGAAGTGGAGAGACAAGGACCCTGATTGAAAGGGTCGGCATCTCTCCTAAGCAGCACAGTGAGTTGATTTACAGGCAGCATTTTTAAATAGACACTGTTAGACAGAGACAGTCCGTACAGACACTGCCTGTAAGGAGAGTGAGCACTATGAGGGGGCAGCTACATGGAGGGCTCTATTGCAGGCTGAGCACCGACAGTACTTTTAGAGATGTGTCTTAAATTTTTCAGTTGTGGCCATTTTGGATTTTAGAAATAGGCGCCCACCTGTAGTTAGAAAATCTCTGAGGAGATTCTTCAGCTACCAATCACTGTCAAGCAGATTGAAACATTGTATTAAATTCAGTACATCCTGAGATTAATTTACATATGGCTGGTGTTGCTACAGAAAGGCTTTGCTGCTGCTGCTGCTGCTGCTAAATCTTTGTATAAAGAATTATGTGGGGGGGTTTTCCCTCCAAAGGATTCTACTGAAAAAGATCCTGAGGAAGAGGAGCAACAGAAGTATAATCCAGTCAAGCCAAGCTGTTCTAACAGTTGGTGCTGTGAGGATTGCAGACGCCAGGTTGGTTTTAAAAAAAATAAAATAGAAAATAAATATATATATATATATATATATTCTCTCTAAGAACAAAAGAAGAATGCGCTCATAGTGCAGATAAGTTTGATAATTTATTTTCACACAGGTAGGTCAAAGCTGCTCACAATAATTAAAAAGACTTGTACCCTATATTCCCACTCTGTGGGCTGATTACCACATGGTATAAAGAAAGAACCCAGGCAAAGACCTGTACACCGCCGTCCAAGGACCAGGACCTGAAACCCGCATCGCTGGCTGAGATTATCGGCCGTGACTCGTCCGGACACCACGTCAATGGACCAGTCGGAGATACAGTGCACACGGGTGACTCGAGCGTCTGGTAGGCCACGCCCCCAACGCGTTTCGTAAGGTACTTCGTCAGGAGGCTGGCCCACCAGACGCAACACTGGTCTTAATATACTCTACAGGCCAGGCAATCAGCCATTCACTGCCGCCGGATAGTTTAACATAAACTTCTACTTAATCAGCTATTTGCCGCAAATTCAATCATTTACACAAAACATGGTTTAAAACACTGGGATGAATCACATCATATATAAAATCATGCTATGTGGCAGTAACATACAATATATTGCACAAAACAACCACATTAAAAACACACATAAATACATATACGTATACCCACATCTATACATAGACAGACATTCTTTAATAGATTACTAAAACATTTTTTCTCTATCGTCCTAGTGGATGCTGGGGTTCCTGAAAGGACCATGGGGAATAGCGGCTCCGCAGGAGACAGGGCACAAAAAGTAAAGCTTTAGGATCAGGTGGTGTGCACTGGCTCCTCCCCCTATGACCCTCCTCCAAGCCTCAGTTAGATTTTTGTGCCCGGCCGAGAAGGGTGCAATCTAGGTGGCTCTCCTAAAGAGCTGCTTAGAAAAGTTTAGCTTAGGTTTTTTATTTTACAGTGAGTCCTGCTGGCAACAGGATCACTGCAACGAGGGACTTAGGGGAGAAGAAGTGAACTCACCTGCGTGCAGGATGGATTGGCTTCTTGGCTACTGGACATTAGCTCCAGAGGGACGATCACAGGTACAGCCTGGATGGTCACCGGAGCCTCGCCGCCGGCCCCCTTGCAGATGCTGAAACAAGAAGAGGTCCAGAATCGGCGGCAGAAGACTCCTCAGTCTTCTTAAGGTAGCGCACAGCACTGCAGCTGTGCGCCATTTTCCTCTCAGCACACTTCACACGGCAGTCACTGAGGGTGCAGGGCGCTGGGAGGGGGGCGCCCTGGGAGGCAAATGAAAACCTTTTTTGGCTAAAAATACCTCACATATAGCCTCCGGGGGCTATATGGAGATATTTAACCCCTGCCAGAATCCATTAAAGAGCGGGAGACGAGCCCGCCGAAAAAGGGGCGGGGCCTATCTCCTCAGCACACAGCGCCATTTTCCCTCACAGAAAGGCTGGAGGGAAGGCTCCCAGGCTCTCCCCTGCACTGCACTACAGAAACAGGGTTAAAACAGAGAGGGGGGGCACTAATTTGGCGTTAGAAATATATAAAAGATGCTATAAGGGAAAACACTTATATAAGGTTGTCCCTATATAATTATAGCGTTTTTGGTGTGTGCTGGCAAACTCTCCCTCTGTCTCTCCAAAGGGCTAGTGGGTCCTGTCCTCTATCAGAGCATTCCCTGTGTGTGTGCTGTGTGTCGGTACGTGTGTGTCGACATGTATGAGGACGATGTTGGTGAGGAGGCGGAGCAATTGCCTGTAATGGTGATGTCACTCTCTAGGGAGTCGACACCGGAATGGATGGCTTATTTAGGGAATTACGTGATAATGTCAACACGCTGCAAGGTCGGTTGACGACCAGGTTGGTTTAAAAAAAAAAAAATAGAAAATAAATATATATATATATATATTCTCTCTAAGAACAAAAGAAGAATGCGCTCATAGTGCAGATAAGTTTGATAATTTATTTTCACACAGGTAGGTCAAAGCTGCTCACAATAATTAAAAAGACTTGTACCCTATATTCCCACTCTGTGGGCTGATTACCACATGGTATAAAGAAAGAACCCAGGCAAAGACCTGTACACCGCCGTCCAAGGACCAGGACCTGAAACCCGCATCGCTGGCTGAGATTATCGGCCGTGACTCGTCCGGACACCACGTCAATGGACCAGTCGGAGATACAGTGCACACGGGTGACTCGAGCGTCTGGTAGGCCACGCCCCCAACGCGTTTCGTAAGGTACTTCGTCAGGAGGCTGGCCCACCAGACGCAACACTGGTCTTAATATACTCTACAGGCCAGGCAATCAGCCATTCACTGCCGCCGGATAGTTTAACATAAACTTCTACTTAATCAGCTATTTGCCGCAAATTCAATCATTTACACAAAACATGGTTTAAAACACTGGGATGAATCACATCATATATAAAATCATGCTATGTGGCAGTAACATACAATATATTGCACAAAACAACCACATTAAAAACACACATAAATACATATACGTATACCCACATCTATACATAGACAGACATTCTTTAATAGATTACTAAAACATTTTTTCTCTATCGTCCTAGTGGATGCTGGGGTTCCTGAAAGGACCATGGGGAATAGCGGCTCCGCAGGAGACAGGGCACAAAAAGTAAAGCTTTAGGATCAGGTGGTGTGCACTGGCTCCTCCCCCTATGACCCTCCTCCAAGCCTCAGTTAGATTTTTGTGCCCGGCCGAGAAGGGTGCAATCTAGGTGGCTCTCCTAAAGAGCTGCTTAGAAAAGTTTAGCTTAGGTTTTTTATTTTACAGTGAGTCCTGCTGGCAACAGGATCACTGCAACGAGGGACTTAGGGGAGAAGAAGTGAACTCACCTGCGTGCAGGATGGATTGGCTTCTTGGCTACTGGACATTAGCTCCAGAGGGACGATCACAGGTACAGCCTGGATGGTCACCGGAGCCTCGCCGCCGGCCCCCTTGCAGATGCTGAAACAAGAAGAGGTCCAGAATCGGCGGCAGAAGACTCCTCAGTCTTCTTAAGGTAGCGCACAGCACTGCAGCTGTGCGCCATTTTCCTCTCAGCACACTTCACACGGCAGTCACTGAGGGTGCAGGGCGCTGGGAGGGGGGCGCCCTGGGAGGCAAATGAAAACCTTTTTTGGCTAAAAATACCTCACATATAGCCTCCGGGGGCTATATGGAGATATTTAACCCCTGCCAGAATCCATTAAAGAGCGGGAGACGAGCCCGCCGAAAAAGGGGCGGGGCCTATCTCCTCAGCACACAGCGCCATTTTCCCTCACAGAAAGGCTGGAGGGAAGGCTCCCAGGCTCTCCCCTGCACTGCACTACAGAAACAGGGTTAAAACAGAGAGGGGGGGCACTAATTTGGCGTTAGAAATATATAAAAGATGCTATAAGGGAAAACACTTATATAAGGTTGTCCCTATATAATTATAGCGTTTTTGGTGTGTGCTGGCAAACTCTCCCTCTGTCTCTCCAAAGGGCTAGTGGGTCCTGTCCTCTATCAGAGCATTCCCTGTGTGTGTGCTGTGTGTCGGTACGTGTGTGTCGACATGTATGAGGACGATGTTGGTGAGGAGGCGGAGCAATTGCCTGTAATGGTGATGTCACTCTCTAGGGAGTCGACACCGGAATGGATGGCTTATTTAGGGAATTACGTGATAATGTCAACACGCTGCAAGGTCGGTTGACGACATGAGACGGCCGACAAACAATTAGTACCGGTCCAGACGTCTCAGAAACACCGTCAGGGGTTTTAAAACGCCCGTTTACTTTAGTCGGTCGACACAGACACGGACACTGAATCCAGTGTCGACGGTGAATAAACAAACGTATTCCTTATTAGGGCCACACGTTAAGGGCAATGAAGGAGGTGTTACATATTTCTGATACTACAAGTACCACAAAAGAGGGTATTATGTGGGATGTGAAAAAACTACCGTAGTTTTTCCTGAATCAGATAAATTAAATGAAGTGTGTGATGATGCGTGGGTTCCCCCCGATAGAAAATTATGGGCGGTATACCCTTTCCCGCCAGAAGTTAGGGCGCGTTGGGAAACACCCCTTAGGGTGGATAAGGCGCTCACACGCTTATCAAAACAAGTGGCGGTACCGTCTATAGATAGGGCCGTCCTCAAGGAGCCAGCTGACAGGAGGCTGGAAAATATCATAAAAAGTATATACACACATACTGGTGTTATACTGCGACCAGCGATCGCCTCAGCCTGGATGTGCAGAGCTGGGGTGGCTTGGTCGGAGTCCCTGACTAAAAATATTGATACCCTTGACAGGGACAGTATTTTATTGACTATAGAGCATTTAAAGGATGCATTTTCTATATATGCGAGATGCACAGAGGGATATTTGCACTCTGGCATCAAGAGTAAGTGCGATGTCCATATCTGCCAGAAGATGTTTATGGACACGACAGTGGTCAGGTGATGCAGATTCCAAACGGCACAAAGGTGTATTGCCGTATAAAGGAAGAGGAGTTATTTGGGGTCGGTCCATCGGACCTGGTGGCCACGGCAACTGCTGGAAAATCCACCGTTTTTACCCTAAGTCACATCTCTGCAGAAAAAGACACCGTCTTTTCAGCCTCAGTCCTTTCGTCCCTATAAGAGTCATATCTGCCCAGGGATAGAGGAAAGGGAAGAAGACTGCAGCAGGCAGCCCATTCCCAGGAACAGAAGCGTTCCACCGCTTCTGCCAAGCTCTCAGCATGACGCTGGGACCGTACAGGACCCCTGGATCCTACATGTAGTATCCCAGGGGTACAGATTGGAATGTCGAGACGTTTCCCCTTCGCAGGCTCCTGAAGTCTGGTTTACCAAGGTCTCCCTCCGACAAGGAGGCAGTATGGGAAACAATTCACAAGCTGTATTCCCAGCAGGTGATAATCAAATTACCCCTCCTACAACAAGAAAAGGGGTATTATTCCACATTATATTCTGGTACTGAAGCCAGAAGGCTAGGTGAGACCTATTCTAAATCTAAAAAAAAATTTGAACACTTACAAAGGTTCAAATCAAGATGGAGTCACTCAGAGCAGTGATAACGAACCAGGAAGAAGGGGACTATATAGTGTCCCGAGACATCAGGGATGCTTACCTCCATGTCCAAAATTTGCCCTTCTCACTAAGGGTACCTCAGGTTCGTGGTACAGAACTGTCACTATCAGTTTCAGACGCTGCCGTTTGGATTGTCCACGGCACCCCGGGTCTTTACCAAGGTAATGGCCGAAATGATGATTCTTCTTCGAAGAAAAGGCGTCTTAATTATCCCTTACTTGGACGATCTCCTGATAAGGGCAAAGTCCAGGGAACAGTTGGAGGTCGGAGTAGCACTATCTCGGATACTGCTACAACAGCACGGGTGGATTCTAAATATTCCAAAATCGCAGCTGATCCCGACGACAAGTCTGCTGTGCCTAGGGATGATTCTGGACACAGTCCAGAAAAAGGTGTTTCTCCCGGAAGAGAAAGCCAGGGAGTTATCCGAGCTAGTCAGGAACCTCCTAAAATCAGTGCATCATTGCACAAGGGTCCTGGTAAAGATGGTGACTTCCTACGAAGCAATTCCATTCGGCAGATTTCACGCAAGAATTTTTCAGTGGGATCTGCTGGACAAATGGTCCGGATCGCATCTTCAGATGCATCAGCGGATAACCCTATATCCAAGGACAAGGGTGTCTCTCCTGTGGTGGTTACAGAGTGCTCATCTTCTAGAGGGCCGCAGATTCGGCATTCAGGATTGGATGCTGGTGACCACGGAGGCCAGCCCGAGAGGCTGGGGAGCAGTCACACAAGGAAAAAATTTCCAGGGAGTGTGATCAAGTCTGGAGACTTTTCTCCACATAAATATACTGGAGCTAAGGGTAAATTTATAATACTCTAGGCTTAGCAAGACCTCTGCTTCAAGGTCAGCCGGTATTGATCCAGTGGGAAAAACATCACGGCAGTCGCCCACGTAAATAGACAGGGCGGCACAAGAAGCAGGAGGGCAATGGCAAAAACTGCAAGGACTTTTCGCTGGGCGGAAAATCATGTGATAGCACTGTCAGCAGTGTTTCATTCCGGGAATGGAAACTGGGAAGCAGACTTCCTCAGCAGGCACGACCTCCACCCGGCAGAGTGGAAACTTCATCGGGAAGTTTTCCACATGATTGTAAACCGTTGGGAAATACCAAAGGTGGACATGATGGCGTCCCGTCTGAACAAAAAACGGGACAGGTATTGCGCCAGGTTAAGAGGCCCTCAGGCAATAGCTGTGGACGTTCTGGTAACACCATGGATGTACCAGTCGGTGTATGTGTTCCATCCTCTGCTTCTCATACCTAAGGTACTGAGACTTATAAGACGTAGAGGAGTAAGAACTATACTCATGGCTCCGGATTGGCCAAGAAGGACTTGGTACCCGGAACTTCAAGAGATGCTCACAGAGGACTTATGGCCTCTGCCGCTAAGAAGGGACTTGTTTCAGCAAGTACCATGTCTGTTCCAAGACTTACCGCAGCTGCGTTTGACGGCATGGCGGTGGAACGCCGGATCCTAAGGGAAAAAGGCATTCCGGAAGAGGTCATTCCTACCCTGGTCAAAGCCAGAAAGGAGGTGACCGCACAACATTATCACCACATGTGGCAAAAATATGTTGCGTGGTGTGAGGCCAGAAAGGCCCCATGAAGAAATTTCAACTCGGTCGATTCTTGCATTTCCTGCAAACAGGAGTGTCTATGGGCCTCAAATTGGGGTCCATTAAGGTTCAAATTTCGGCCCTGTCGATTTTCTTCCAGAAAGAAGTGGCTTCAGTTCCTGAAGTCCAGAAGTTTGTCAAGGGAGTATTGCATATACAACCCCCTTTTGTGCCTCCAGTGGCACTGTGGGATCTCAACGTAGTTCTGGGATTCCTCACTTCACATTGGTTTAAAACCAGTCAAATCTGTGGATTTGAAGCATCTCACATGAAAAGTGACCATGCTCTTGGCCCTGGCCTGGACCAGGCGAGTGTCAAATTGGTGGTTTTTTTCTCAAAAAAGCCCATATCTGGTTGTCCATTTGGACAGGGCAGAGCTGCGGACTCGTCCCCAGTTCTCTCCCTAAGGTGGTGTCAGTGTTTCACCTGAACCAGCTTATTTTGGTGCCTTGCGCCTACTAGGGACTTGGAGGACTCCAGGTTGCTAGATGTTGTCAGGGCCCTGTAAATATAGGTTCCAGGACGGCTGGAGTCAGGAAAACTGACTTGCTGTTATCCTGTATGCACCCAACAAACTGGGTGCTCTTGCTTCTAAGCAGACTATTGCTAGTTGGATGTGTAATACAATTCAGCTTGCACATTCTGTGGCAGGCCTGCCACAGCCAAAATATGTAAATGCCCATTCCACAAGGAAGGTGGGCTTATCTTGGGCGGCTGCCCGAGGGGTCTCGGCTTTACAACTTTGCCGAGCGGCTATTTAGTCAGGGGCAAACACGTTGGTAAAATCCTACAAATTTGATACCCTGGCTAAGGAGGACCTGGAGTTCTCTCATTCGGTGCTGCAGAGTCATCCGCACTCTCCCGCCCGTTTGGGAGCTTTGGTATTATCCCCATGGTCCTTTCAGGAACCCCAGCATCCACTAGGACGATAGAGAAAATAAGAATTTACTTACCGATAATTCTATTTCTCGGAGTCCGTAGTGGATGCTGGGCGCCCATCCCAAGTGCGGATTATCTGCAATACTTGTACATAGTTACAAAAATCGGGTTATTATTGTTGTGAGCCATCTTTTCAGAGGCTCCGCTGTTATCATACTGTTAACTGGGTTCAGATCACAGGTTGTACAGTGTGATTGGTGTGGCTGGTATGAGTCTTACCCGGGATTCAAAATCCTTCCTTATTGTGTACGCTCGTCCGGGCACAGTATCCTAACTGAGGCTTGGAGGAGGGTCATAGGGGGAGGAGCCAGTGCACACCACCTGATCCTAAAGCTTTACTTTTTGTGCCCTGTCTCCTGCGGAGCCGCTATTCCCCATGGTCCTTTCAGGAACCCCAGCATCCACTACGGACTCCGAGAAATAGAATTATCGGTAAGTAAATTCTTATTTTAACTATTAATGCATGGTGAGAGTTTCTTTTAGTAATTAATACATAATGAAAGTTTCTTTAGATAATGAATAATCATAAAGGCTGAAACGCTTATGTAATAAGCTAATTCAAGTTTCCATTGGAGAACCCAAAACGATACATTTATTATGGGATCAGTGTTGTTTACCTTAAAGGAAACAATGTTTTGCAACATTTTTGTGACTGTAAATATATTCTAGATACATAGAGACTTAATTTGTTCATAAAAACTATTTACAACAACCTCCGACGGTGAATGCTTTTACACCCTGGATACTTTTTTTACCAATAGTGTCAATAAGCAAAATGTACACTATTTTAAACCTTATATTTAAATCTTTCGTTTAGACAGCAGACTAGCTTTTTTTAAACCGAATGACGGGCACATAATAAATTCCAATAGAAAAACAACTAATTCGCTAAGCACAATTCCCAATCTAAAAATTCTCATTATTATAAACCATAATCAACCAAGTGCCAGGCCCCACCTGAAATCGATTATATACTCATTCCTAGATGTACTAACAGATAGCACACTTATCTCACCCCACAGGGACATTAACCTCTCTATTGCCCTAATCACTACAGGATCTTAGGATACCCAAAGGAAGTAGTTGAAACAGCTAGAGTGAAAGCAAGGGGGAAAGAGAGAGGTTCCCTTTTACAGTATAAGAAAAAGGATAGTCAGAAAAAAATGTTTTGTCCCTTTGTTACTCAGTTCAGTACAGATTTCAGACAGTTAGAAAGAATAACGAAGAAAAATTGGCATGTGTTAAAACTTGATCCAATCTTGGGCCCTGAACTTCCAAAGAGGCCTGAAATGATCTATAGGAAATCCAATACGATTAAATCATTGGTATCTAAAAGTAAATTAGCTAAAATTAAGACTAATAATGGGGAACATTTCTTGAGTTCTATGAAAGGTTTTTTCAATTGTGGGCATTGTAAAATATGCAGCCTAGCAGAGAGAGGCACAAAGACCTTTTATAACGATAATAAAAGAATGGCTTTCAATATTAAGTCCTTTGTTAATTGTAATACCTCTTTCTGTATATATATGCTGACTTGCCCATGTGGGCTCCGATATGTGAGAAAGACAAAAAGGGTTCTAAAATTGAGGATTTTGGAGCATACCAGGAATATTAGGAATAGGGTTCTGAACCACAGTGTTCCCCGACATTTTGTGGAAAAGCATAATGCTGATCCTGGTTGTCTCAAATTTGTGGGGATTGAACATGTGGCCCAAAATCCAGATGGAGGTAATAGAGAAGAACAACTTCTAAAGCGAGAAACCTTCTGGATACTCACATTAAACACACTCATTCCTCATGGTTTAAATGAGGACTATGAAATTACTCAGTTTATCCGTGAAAGATAGAATGGAGTTTAATTTCCATTATAGATACTAAGATCCTGTAGTGATTAGGGCAATAGAGAGGTTAATGTCCCTGTGGGGTGAGATAAGTGTGCTATCTGTTAGTACATCTAGGAATGAGTATATAATCGATTTCAGGTGGGACCTGGCACTTGGTTGATTATGGTTTATAATAATGAGAATTTTTAGATTGGGAATTGTGCTTAGCGAATTAGTTGTTTTTCTATTGGAATTTATTATGTGCCCGTCATTCGGTTTAAAAAAAGCTAGTCTGCTGTCTTAACGAAAGATTTAAATATAAGGTTTAAAATAGTGTACATTTTGCTTATTGACACTATTGGTAAAAAAAAGTATCCAGGGTGTAAAAGCATTCACCGTCGGAGGTTGTTGTAAATAGTTTTTATGAACAAATTAAGTCTCTATGTATCTAGAATATATTTACAGTCACAAAAACATTGTTTCCTTTAAGGTAAACAACACTGATCCTATAATAAATGTATCGTTTTGGGTTCTCCAATGGAAACTTGAATTAGCTTATTACATAAGCGTTTCAGCCTTTATGATTATTCATTATCTAAAGAAACTTTCATTATGTATTAATTACTAAAAGAAACTCTCACCATGCATTAATAGTTAAAAAATGTTTTAGTAATCTATTAAAGAATGTCTGTCTATGTATAGATGTGGGTATACGTATATGTATTTATGTGTGTTTTTAATGTGGTTGTTTTGTGCAATATATTGTATGTTACTGCCACATAGCATGATTTTATATATGATGTGATTCATCCCAGTGTTTTAAACCATGTTTTGTGTAAATGATTAAATTTGCGGCAAATAGCTGATTAAGTAGAAGTTTATGTTAAACTATCCGGCGGCAGTGAATGGCCGATTGCCTGGCCTGTAGAGTATATTAAGACCAGTGTTGCGTCTGGTGGGCCAGCCTCCTGACGAAGTACCTTACGAAACGCGTTGGGGCGTGGCCTACCAGACGCTCGAGTCACCCGTGGGCACTGTATCTCCGACTGGTCCATTGACGTGGTGTCCGGACGAGTCACGGCCGATAATCTCAGCCAGCGATGCGGGTTTCAGGTCCTGGTCCTTGGACGGCGGTGTACAGGTCTTTGCCTGGGTTCTTTCTTTATACCATGTGGTAATCAGCCCACAGAGTGGGAATATAGGGTACAAGTCTTTTTAATTATTGTGAGCAGCTTTGACCTACCTGTGTGAAAATAAATTATCAAACTTATCTGCACTATGAGCGCATTCTTCTTTTGTTCTTAGAAAAAATCCTTGGCTCCAGGAGTCCGGAGTCGTTTGTTTGAAGAAGTGCTGCGGCACCTATCAGTGCCTGTGCTACAGTCAGGAATTACTACACCTGTGGACTGTTAATTCCAACCAGCGCACCTGTATTATCTTTGTTTTGGATATATATATATATATATTTTTTTTTCTTTCTCCTATAATGTAGGCTTAGTTCCAGCTGTGTGTCTAAACCAGTTTCACTTGCTCGCTATATCCCTCCGGTCTTTCTCTTCCTACTTAAATAGGGTGAAAGCACTGCTGACTGTTGATGAAGTATATGTTAAACAGGTCAAAAGCACCAACCAAGACCACAAAGAAGCAATAATGGCAAGGAGGTGAGCGATTTATGTTTAGGAATGGACGCTCAACCTGGGAGTAGTGGTCAGTCGGCATCAAGTTGTCGGAATACCGCAAGCACATTTAGAATGGGCAGCAGGGTTTACCAAAATTATGGACTAATTTTTCAGTAGAATGACTCCGCCCGCACATGCAGAAAAGACTGTGTTGGGCAGCAAAGAGACCACTCCCAACCCTACATGAAGAGGAAGGGGGTCTTGTAATGAAGAAGGTGAGGCAGTAGAGGCGATACTGAACACCAGTCCGTAAGAGGAGGACTCTGAGGTTAAGGGATTAGATTCTCTTATTAAGCTGTAAAAGGTCCTTAACCTCAATGAGGAAGAAGTTAAGAAACTGGAAGGTTTTGATTTCAGTCAGGAACCACGAGGAGCAGATTTTCCAATTCTTCAGTCCCTCCATGTTCAAAGGGAGAAGCTTGAAAGCAGCTTGATAAATGCTTCCAAAAATTCCAAAGAAGTTAGAGGCCGATTACCCACTACATGTATAGGTGGGATGTTCCGCAGATGGTGGTTGCCTCTCTGGCTAGACTGTCAAGTAGAAAGACAATTTTGCCGATACCAAACTTAACTATTTTAAAGGAGGCGTCCGATTGCAAGGTAGACAAGAATCTATTTTTTGTAGCTGCTACGACACACAGACCTGCTATTGTTAGTGCCTGGATCACCAAGGCTATTATAGCATGGTCTGGTCGTATTGTTCAGGCTGTAGAGAAAGATACAGCAGGAGTAAATAGTTAGACTAGCGGAGCATATCGGTGAGTCGACTACTTACAATTGCCAGGCCGTAAAGAGATGCTACCAGAATTGCATCATACTTCTCTACGTCGGCCATATCAGAAATAAGGATTCTGTGGCTCAGAGACCGGAAAATCTTTATAGCTGCAAGGGCATCACACAGAGCTATGAGGTCCGTGCTTTGGAAAAATGGTTCGGGCAGAACAGGCAGGAGGAGGTCTCCCAAGGAGGGGACGTTTTAATTGGTCTATAATTAGACAAGTGGATTTCACAAACAGAGAAAAAAATACTCTTTTCTGCGTACCACGTTTCATAAAGCTACGCAAATAGGCAGAAATTACTCTGGTCCAGTATTTGGGTCCTTTCGTGCTAGAGAAGAGGTTTTCGCGTTCAGGCGTGTGAAAACAGAGACCGTTCTCAGTACACAGTCCAGAAACAGGTCTCTAAGACAAGCTCACCTTGGGCGTCCTATGATAGGCGCAGGTTTTGAAAGGTTTCGGGACACCTGGGCCGAGACTTTGCCAAATAACGGGATTCAACGGAATCCAACGGGATTGCCTCGGTGCCCTCAGAAAGCAAAAGCCCTACTGATAGCGATCCAAAAATTGCTACAGTCAGAAGTCATTACTCCAGTTCCCGCCTCTCAATGAGGAACGGGGTTCTATTCCAATCTTTTTGTCGTACCAAAGCCGGACGGGACGGTCAGACCGATACTCAATTTAACAGCTTTAATCAGATTTCTATGGGTCTACAAATTCAAGATGGAATCAATTCAGTCGGTCATTGCAGGTTTGGAACGAGACAAGTTCATGGTATCCATGGACATAAAGGATGCATACCTCCATGTCCCGATTTGGTCTCCTCACCAAGCTTACTTAAGGTTTACACTGGTGAAGGATCACTACCAGTTCAGTGCCCTACCATTCGGTCTATCGTCAGCCCCGAGGATCTTTACGAAGATCATGGCGATAATGGTTGCAGGATTGAGACTGTTGGGGGTCACGATAATACCTTATCTAGACGATCTATTGATCTCGCCAATTTCTCATTCGACATGGGTGGATTGTGAACTTTCAGAAATCCAATCTCATACCGACTCAACGGATTCAGTTCCTCGGTCTCATCTTGGACACGGTAAAATTGAGAGTCTTCCTACCAGAGCACAAGAACCAGGACCTACAGAGTTTAGTGGCTCAGGTACTACGGACACAGACTGTTTCTCTATACCTCTGTGGGCAACTTCTCAGGAAGATGGTGGCGTCGTTCGAAGCTCTCCAGTACGGCAGACTTCATTCCCGACCATTCCAGATGACCCTCATTGGTCAGGGAGCAGGTTCACACTGGCTTCTACATCGAAGAATCCCACTTCTACCGCGCAAACGAACCTCCTTGATTTGGTGGTCGTTGAACAAGAATCTCGCAGCAGGCAAGAGATTCGGCATTTGGGATTGGAGGATCCTAACAACGGACGCCAGTCTCAGAGGTTGGGGTGCCGTCCTAGAGGAACATCAGTTTCAGGGCAGATGGACATTACAGGAGAGCAGACTACCCATAAACATTCTAGAACTGAGAGCTGTTTACAATGCGCTTCTCTTAGCCAAAGACCTAGTCATGGGTCAACACTTAGAGATACAGATGGACAATGTCACGACGGCGGCTTACATAAACCGTCAGGGAGGACCAAAGAGCAGGATGGCGTTAAAGGAAGCCACAAAGATCTTGTTGTGAGCAGAAAGGTGAAACGTCATCCTCTCGGCTGTGTTCATTCCAGGTGTGGAGAACTGGGAAGCGGATTATCTCAGTCGCCAGGACATGCATCTGGGAGAGTGGTGCCTACATCCACAGATTTTCGACATGGTGGTGAGGAGATGGGGCCTACCTCAAGTTGACCTCATGGCGTCTCGGCAAAACCATCAGCTGCCCAGATATGTGTCCAGGACAAGAGATCCAGCAGCAGAAGGAGTGGACGAATTAACACTTCCTTGGTGTTACAGGAGGGTTTACATTTTTCCCACCCTTCCCCCTAATACCCAGGGTTCTGATAAGGTTGAAACAAGAGCGAGTCTGGGCGATTGGCCCCGCAGGAGTTGGTATTCAGACCTGCGAAGGTTACTCGCGGAAGATCCTTGGCGGTTATCTCAGAGGGAGGACCTGCTGTCTCAGGGTCCGTTCCACCACCCAGACCTGAACAGGCTGCGTTTAACGGCGTGGCTATTGAAACCCGGATCTTAAGGAACAGAGGAATATCATGAACGGCCATTCCTACGATGATTGCCGCTAGGAAGCCGGTCACAGCCATGCACTACTACAGGATTTAGAAGATGTACATGGACTGGTGTCAAGAACGTGGGTGGAATTCGGCAAACTTCCATTTATCCAGACTTCTACTCTTCCTTCAGGCCGGTCTAGTTTTAGAACTGAGGCTGGGCTCTCTGAAGGTTCAAATTTTGTCTCTCTCTATCCTATTTCAACAGCGGTAAGCGTCCTTGCCAGAGGTTCAAACCTTTTTACAGGGGGTTCTGAGAATGCAGCCCCCTTTTCGTCCTCCTATTGCACCATGGGACTTAAATTTGGTGTTGGAATTTTTGAAATCACCTACTTTGAGCCGTTCGCAAGAACAGACCTGTGATATCTCTCTTGGAAGGTCACGTTATTGCTTGCCTTGGCTTCGGCCAGGCGGGTTTCTGAGTTGGGAGCCTTATCGTGTATGAGCCCCTTTTTAACTTTTCATGAGGATAGGGCTGAACTCCGTACAAGAGCGGAGTTCCTGCCTAGAGTTGTTTCGGGGTTTCACGTAAACCAGCCATTTGTGGTTCCATCTTTCCAGGGTCTCGCAGATGGGGACGTGTCCTTGGATGTTGTCCGAGCTTTGCGGGTATACGTACAAGTTACGTCGTCCTTCAGAAAGTCGGACCATTTGTTTTTTCTTTATGATGGGCCTAAGAAGGGTTGGCCAGCATCTAAGCAGTCTTTGTCCAGATGGATTCGACTTGCCATTCAGCAAGCTTATATTTCCTGTGGCAAATAGGTTCCGGTTCAGACGGGTGCTCATAACCACCCGATCAGTGGGTGCCTCATGGGCGGCTGCCAGAAGTGCTTCCACTGCTCAACTTTGCTGGGCGGCGACGTGGTCTTCAGCCCACATGTTCGCGAAATTTTTACAAGTTTGATACCTTTGCGTCCGGTGACTCTAAGTTCAGACGTTTAGTTTCGCAGACCACCGACAGCACTCCCTCCCTGGGGGATAACTTTGGGACGTCCCCTAATGTCTAAGGAACGCTCCAGTGTCCCCTAGTGGATGAAAGAGAAAAGAGGATTTTGGTACTGTCAAAGTCGAAAAATATCTAAACCTACATTGCCTTGTTTTCTCCCCATGCGTGTGCACGCTGCACGTGCATGAACCCTCCCGTGCGTGCGCATACTCGCCGTCACGGGCGCACGGTATGCGCATTTACGGTAGAGTTTGTGTGCGTCTAGCATGCGACTCGATCATTACATATTTTAGTCATATAATGTATTTTGTAGAGTATGGTCCCTTTGATAGAATCTGAAAGTTTAGTTAATATAGCATGTTCAGAGACAAAGAGATCCCTCTTTGTTTGATACGAAGGGTCAGACAGGGGTTACGCAGTGGTATTTAGTATCCATCGGAAGAGTATATAATTAGCAATATCCCGGTGTTGGTTAGAAACAGATTAATCGCTCGTGCGTATAGTTATGACTATAAGAAGTTTATGGACATTTACTATATTTGCAGTTTATTACCCAAGCGGCGGGAAACCTGAGTTCCCCTCCCACCTGAGCAGTTTGAAATAGTCACAGCCCACCTGTATGAACCAACCTATGACCTTTTGTTATAATGCGGAGACGGATTCCTATGTCCAATGAACAATAAGAATGTAGGGACCATTGTACTGTACTGTGTGTAGTGTATATAAAGACAAGCCGACCTGGGCCAGCCCCACTCTACTCTTCTCAACGGTTCTCATCACTGATAATCGGGAGCTGGATATCCAGGAAGGCGCTTGCGATTGTTTCCCCTTGTGCGTAAGTTCTCTGCAGCCATTTTACCTCCTATTTGTTGTAAGCCATTCTCTCTCTCCTTCCCCTTAAATGTAATAGTGCTGCTATTGTATTTTAACGTGTAGTAATTCTGTTAGGTATTTATGTTAGCCTGGTAGTGTATAAACTGTACTGTATATTCTTTTGCAATTGAACGTTCATTCTCTCTCTTAAAGGTGTTAGAACCTTAGACCGGTATTTGAGTGTTTATTATATTTCTAAGGGTTCTCTGAGCGTCTCAGTCACTCATACAGCTTTTAAACTAACAAGGTTACATTGCGTTGCATCTACACATTATCACTGCATAAAGGTTTACAGTATAAGTACATTCTTTAAGGTATAGTTATTAAGGTTTAATTCTGTGAGCGTTCGTGCCGCTTGTGTTTGTTTCCTGTTCACAAGCGTCCGTTACGCTATTAGCGTAACATTACGGTGATCGGCCGCCTATGGTGTGCTTGATCCCAACAGCGTATTCTCGCGAGCGTTTGTGTCGCTCGAGCGGCTCGCTCCCGATACAGCGTCCGCTACGCTAAGGGCGTACCCTTACGGTACCTCGTGCGCCAATTGCGTACTGTGTCTCTTAACCTTTTATAGTGTTTAATATAGGGTAAATCTGTAGGCTTTATCAGTACTTACCGATAAATCCATTTCTCTGAATCCTCTAGGGGACACTGGACGCCCGCCTCGGTGCTGTCGGCCTACTGTGTTAAAAGTTCTTGTTTAAACAGTTCGTACAAACAGCATTGGTTTTTCGGTTAAGAGTTTCTTGGATGCTGTTTGCTATGTTGTACGGTTCGGTTTCTCGCCAGGTGCTCTAGTATCATGTCCTATTCTCTCAGTCAAATTTTCCAAACTGAGGGAGGAGGGATGTGAAGGGGGAGGAGCCGGCTGTACAGACAATGCTAATTTTAGATTGTGCCACACCTCCGGTTGCAAGCTTCACACTCCTAATGTCTAAGGAACGCTCCAGTGTCCCCTAGAGGATTCAGAGAAATGGATTTATCGGTAAGTACCAAAATCCTCTTATCTGGACCTGCTGAGGGGGCCTGGTGGAGCATGTGTCCATATCACAGTGGCAACGGTCTTTCTCCCCAACACACGTTGCTGTGTGCTGGGCTGTGGAGGGTCTACAGAGGCGGCTGCCTTTATCTTATAATTCTTACCATGGTATTATAAATGCCATTTTTTAGCCTGTCTCAGTGAGTAACTGGCCACTAAGGGCCTGATTCAGATTAGTACTAATGCATACACAGCTGTGATTTTGAAGCCTACGGACTTGCTAAGCATCGTAAGTGAAGCAGCCGCCCAGAGATAAACAGAGAGACCCGCCGGAGCCATCGCAAAGTCCACAGCAACTGCATACACATACCCAGCATCTATACGGAATCAAGGTACATCAACTCCCTGAGTGAGTCTATCGTCACAGTCTGTCTGCGGCAACAGCAACGCTGACGGCATGTTTCTCTATGTTCATGATCTCATCTGCAACATGCATTCCTACCCTATTTCCTGACCCCTCACCTTAACCCATCACTAATACACTACCCCTAATACACTAACCCAAACCCCTAAACTATCCCTAATACCCTAACCACTACACCAACCCTAATACCCTAACTGCTACACCAACCCAAATACCCTATGCCTAATACCCTAATCCCATGGTTCCCAAACTTTTTTGAATCACGGCGTCCTAGATTATCAGAATTTTTTCATGGCACCCCCAGGCCAAAAAAGTTTCATATTGAGAAATTTAGAAAAAAATATTAAAATAGGATTTTAATTACCTGAACGGTAAATCCTTTTCTCATAGTCTGTAGAGGATGCTGGGGTCCATATTAGTACCATGGGGTATAGACGGGTCCACCGGGAGCCATTGGTACTTTAGGAGTTTAATAGTGTGGGCTGGCTCCTCCCTCTATGCCCCTCCTACCAGACTCAGTCTAGAAACTGTGCCCGAGGAGACGACATACTTCGAGAAAATGAATTACAGATAGTCGCGAGATTCATACCAGCTCACACAACAGGCAAATCCGGCCAACATGCCGGAACAACTCAGCAACAGCTGAAACAGTACTGAAACAGTAAATAACACAGAACTTACCTAGGCACCAGGCAGTACTGAACTATAAAAACCAATACAGGAAAACGAAGCGCAGGGCGGGCGCCCAGCATCCTCTACGGACTACGAGAAAAGGATTTATCGTTAAGGTAATTAAAATCCTATTTTTTCTTATGTCCTAGAGCAGGGGTGTCCAACCTTTCACCTTCCCTGGGCCACATTAGAAGATGAAAATTTGGTTTGGGCCGCACATAAAATAAAATAACAGTAACGATACCTGAATGAGAGACAGATTACTTACCTACATCCCACGCCGGTCACGTCCACTTGTCCAGTAGAATCCAAAAGGGTCGGTACCTATAAAAATGAAAATTATACTTACAAACGAATGAATGAATATTATGCCCTCACTGACGCGGGAAGACGTTCGCCCCTTGTAGTTGTGCCCCTGTAGCTGCGCCCCTTGTACTGTGCCCCTTGTAGTTGTGCCCCTTTAGCTGTGCCCCTTGTACTGTGCCCCTTGTAGTTGTGCCCCTGTAGCTGCGCCCCTTGTACTGTGCCCCTTGTAGCTGTGCCCCTGTAGCTGCGTCCCTTGTAGTTGTGCCCCTGTAGGTGCGCCCCTTGTAGCTGTGCCACTATAGCTGCGCCCCTTGCAGTTGTGCCCCTGTAGCTGCGCCCCTTGTACTGTGCCCCTGTAGCTGCGCCCCTTGTACTGTGCCCCTTGTAGCTGTGCCCCTGTAGCTGCGTCCCTTGTACTGTGCCCCTTGTAGCTGCCCCCTTGTACTGTGCCCCTTGTAGTTGTGGCCCTGCAGCTGCCCCCTTGTACTGTGCCCCTTGTAGCTGCCCCCTTGTACTGTGCCCCTTGTAGTTGTGGCCCTGTAGCTGCCCCCTTGTACTGTGCCCCTTGTAGCTGCCCCCTTGTACTGTGCCCCTTGTAGTTGTGGCCCTGTAGCTGCCCCCTTGTACTGTGCCCCTTGTAGTTGTGGCCCTGTAGCTGCCCCCTTGTACTGTGCCCCTTGTAGCTGCGCCCTTGTACTGTGCCCCTTGTAGCTGTAAAAAAAAAACACACACACACACACAGACACATACTTACCGCTCCTGCAGCGCTGCCTCCGTCTCCGTCCGCCGCTCCTCTCTCCGCTGTACTACGGGAGGGACGTCTGTACAGGACACTGTACAGCGGCGCTGGCCGCAGCCACGGACTTCAGATCTTGATTCCCCCCCCCCCCCCCCCCCTTCCCCGGGACACTGTACAGCGGCGCGGCCACGGACAGACACCCACCCCCGGCTCACTTACGTGTTCTTGTACAAGCAACTTCTCCGCTGGGCTCCTCTACTCTTGCGCTGCTCAGTCACGTGTGCCGCTATGCAGCGGAGGAGGGCTACACTGTGACTGACAGCGGAGAGGGCGTGAGCTGGTGCTGGTCCCAGCAGCAGCAATCCAATCAGGATGTGCTGACAGCCTGCTGGGGCCGGCTCAGCCTCACATGTGGTGTCCGTACTCGAAAAAAAAAACCTCTGCTGCAGCGCTGCTCCTGGGCCGCATTAGTAGCCGACTTGGGCCGCATGCGGCCCGCGGCCCGCGGCCCGCGGGTTGGACAAGCCTGTCCTAGAGGATGCTGGGGTCCATATTAGTACCATGGGGATGTACCAAAGCTCCCAGTACGGGAGGGAGAGCACGGAGGCTCCTGCAACACTGCTTGACCAAACTTGAGGTCATCAGAGGCCAAAGTATCGAACTTGTTTAACTTGGCAAACGTGTCGACCCAGACCAAGTCGCAGCTCGGCAAAGTTGTATAGCCGAGACACCCTGGGTAGCCGCCCAGGAAGAGCCCGCCTTACGAGTAGAATGGGCCTTTACAGATTTTGGACACGGCAATCCTGCCGTAGAATATGCATGCTGGATGGTGAACCTGATCCAGCGTGAATTTGACTGCTTAGAAGCAGGACACACAATTTTCTTGGGATCATAGAATCAGTCTTTCGATGACGAGCTGTCCTCTTCACATAAATCTTCAAAGCCCTCACAACATCCAAGGCCTTTGAAGCAATTGAGGAGTCAGTAGCCACTGGCACCACAATAGGCTAGTTGATATGTAAAGCCGATACAACCTTAGGCAGGAACTGTGGACGAGTCCTAAGTTCCGCCCTATCTTCATGGAAGATCAGATAGGGTCTCTTACAAGATAAAGCCACCAATTCCGACACGCGTCGAGCAGAAGCTAAGGCCAACAAAGTGACTGCCTTCCAAGTGAGAAACTTAATGTCAGCCTCCAGCAGAGGCTCAAACCAAGCAGATTGCAGGAACTGCAGCACCACGTCCAGATCCCAGGGAGCCGTCGGCGCCACAAAGGGAGGCTGGATGTGTAGAACCCCTTTCAAAAAGGTCTGAACCTTAGGGAGGGCAGCCAATTGTTTTTGGAAGAAGATGGACAAAGCAGAGATTTGGACCTTGATTGAACCCAATCTCAGGCCCATATCCACACCTGCTTGCAGGAAAAGGAGCAACGTCCACGTTGAAACTCCACCGCAGAAAATTTCTTGGATTCACACCAAGAAACATATTTTTTCCAAATACGATGGTAATGTTTAGACATTACCCCCTTTCTAGCCTGTATCAGGGAATAACCTCACTCGGGATACCTTTCCGAGCTAAGATCTGGCGTTCAACCGCCATGCCGTCAAACGTAGCCATGGTAAGTCTTGATAAACGAACGGCCCCTGCAGTAGCAGATCCTCCCGAAGAGGTAAGGGCCTTGGATCCTCTAACAGAAGATCCAGCAGATCCGCCTACCAAGCCCTCCTTGGCCAGTCCGGAGCAATGAGAATTGCCAGAACCTTTGTTCTCCTCACCAGCTGAAGAACCTTTGGTATCAGAGGATGTGGAGGGAACACATACACTGATCTGAACACCCACGGTGTTACCAGTGCGTCCACCGCCACTGCCTGTGGGTCTCTTGACCTGCAACAGTACCTCCCCAGCTTCTTGTTGAGGCGGGAGGCCATCATGTCTATGTGAGGAACCCCCCACCAACCGGTTACCTCCTCGAACACCTCCGGGTGGAGGCCCAACTCTCCCGGATGGAGATCGTGGCAGCTGAGGAAGTCTGCTTCCCAGTTGTCTACTCCCGGAATGAAGATTGCCGACATAGCCATCGCGTGTCTTTCTGCCCAGAGGAGGATTTTTGACACCTCTGACATGGCAGCCCTGCTCTTCGTTCCGCCTTGTCGGTTTATGTAAGCCACCGTGGTCACGTTGTCCGACTGCACCTGAACAGCCCGATCCTGTAGAAGGTGTGCTGCTTGCAGAAGGGCGTTGTACACGGGCCTTAGCTCCAGGATGTTTATTGGGAGAAGGGATTCTTGATTCGACCACCTTCCCTGAAAAGTTTCCCCTAGAGCGACTGCTCCCCAACCTCTTAGACTTGCATCTGTGGTTAAAAGGATCCAGTCCTGAATTCCGAACCTTCGGCCTTCCAGAAGGTGCGGAAGTTGTAGCCACCAGAGGAGTGAAATCCTGGCTTTCGGAGGCATGTGCATGTGTAGGTGAGAGCCCGTCCACTGGTCCAATAGGTTCAGCTGAAAAGGTCGAGCATGAAACCTGCCGTACTGCAGAGCCTCGTAGGCGGCAACCATCTTCCCCAGAAGGCGGATGCATTGATGAACCGATACCCGGGTAGGCTTTAAGACATCCCGGACCATTGTTTGGATTACCAATGCCTTCTCCACCGGGAGAAAAACCCTCTGCAATTCCGTATCGAGGATCATTCCCAGGAAAGACAGCCTCCTTGTCGGCTCCAGATGAGACTTTGGAAGGTTCAGGATCCAACCATGCTTCCTGAGCAGCTGTGTCGTGAGCGTGATGGATCGCAACAACCTCTCCCTGGACGACGCCTTTATCAGGAGATCGTCCAGATATGGACTTATGTTCACCCCCTGCTTGCGGAGGAGAACCATCATCTCCGCCATCACCTTGGTGAAGATCCTTGGTGCTGTGGAGAAGCCAAACGGCAGTGCCTGGAACTGATAGTGATCGTCCAACAGTGCAAACCTGAGATATGCCTGATGCGGCGAGCAAATGGGAATGTGGAGGTAAGCATCCTTGATGTCCAGCGACACAAGGAACTCCCCATCCGTCAGTCCTGAGATGACAGCTCTCAGAGATTCCATCTTGAATTTGAACTCCTTGAGATAAGGGTTCAAAGACTTTAAGTTTAAAATAGGCCGTACCGAACCATCCGGTTTTGGTACTACAAAAAGGTTCGAATAATAACCCTTGTTCCACTGTTGAGGTGGAACTGGAACAATGACCTCTGACACCATCAATTTTCTGATGGCCTCCAGAAGAATTGTTCTGTCCGCCAGCAGAGCTGGCAAGCCTGACTTGAAGAAACGGTGAGGTGGGGGACCTTAAAACTCCAGTCTGTACCCCCTGGACACAATGTCCAGGACCCATGGGTCCAGACCAGACGACACCCAGACATGGCTGAACTGCTGGAGTCTTGCCCCCACCTGACCTTCCTTCAGCCTAACTGTCCACCGTCATGCGGAGGACTTAGGGTTATCAGAAGCGGGCTTCTGGGCTTGGGAACCTGCGGGAGCAGGTTTCTTTCCCTTGGCACGACCACCTCTGAAGAAGGTGTTCGAAGGCTTTTTCTTTCTAGACCTCGCGGGTCGAAAGGACTGTGACGTGGCTGGTGTAAAAGGCTTCTTCGTAGCCAGTGCAGCTGAGGGGAGAAAAGTAGACTTACCCGCGGTAGCCGTGGCAATCCACGCATCCAGCGCCTCCCCAAAGAGAGCCTGGCCTATATAGGGTAGGCCCTCCACACCCTTCCTGGATTCCGCGTCCGTAGACCATTGGCGCAGCCAGAGACCCCTGCGAGCCGAGACGGACATGGAGGAGATCCCCGCAGCCATGGAACCCAGGTCCTTCATGGAATCTACCAGGAATCTTGCAGAATCCTGAATATGGCGTAAAAATAAATCAACGTCACCTTTATCCATCGTAGTCGATGCCTCCTGCAGAGTGATTGACCACCTGGCAATAGGTTTTGCAATCCAAGCACAGGCTATAGTAGGCCGTAATATAGCCCCGGAAGCCGTGTAAATGGATTTTAGCGTAGCATCCACCTTGCGAACTGCCGGGTCCTTCAACGCGGTAGATCCCGGGACTGGCAATACCACCTGTTTAGACAGCCTGGAGACAGAGGCGTCGACTATCGCGGGGACTCCTATCTCTTTCTATCTTCCTCTGGGAAGGGAAAAGCAACCAAGACCCTCTTAGGGATCTGAAATTTATTTTCCGGAGTTTCCCAGGCCTTTTCAAAGATAGCGTTTAATTCTTTGGATGCCGGGAAGGTGAGGGGGGGCTTTTTATTATCTGTAAAAAAGGCCTCCTCCACCTGCACAGGCGCTGTGTCAGAAATATGTAATATATCCCTCACAGCTGCAATCATCAACTGCAACGCTCCTTAGCAAGTAATGCTGTTCCCCTCGACACATCCCCGTCACCATCTGCAGTGTCAGAGTCGGTGTCCGTATCATCCTGCGTAAGCAATGCAAGTGCACGTTTATGAGAATGTACTGCAGGGGACCCCGAGGAAGCAGTATCAGACCACACAACCATAGAGGATTGTAGTATCTGAGTGGCGTGCACAGTCCTAGCAACCCTGTCAGAAATCTGAAAAATAGTCCCCCTCAGAGAGACTAACCATTCTGGCTCTCTAACAGGGATCTGTGCGAAGACAGTGCAATCCTGATTACATGGAATGGAGTCCTCCTGGGAAGACAAATCCTCTGCAGCATATGAAACAGTGTCCCTAGACATGTTGCACACACACACTCAAACACCCCACAGACACACAGGGTATTATGAAGACAGAGTTTCCCCCCCAAGAATGGCAGAGAGACAGAGATTGGAGCCAACCCCCACACAGCGCTATCAAAGGTATAGGGAGTCCCTAACCAGCGCTGACTGTGTCCCTAAATAGGTGACACAGCCTGTATACAGCCCCCCCACCCCCTTTCTACAACCCCCTTGGTACCGTACTGATAGCTGGAGATTGCTCTGGAGGGACCTGGATCCACTTGGTAGTGAGTGCAGGCAGGAGAAAATGGCGCTGAACGCTGTTGGGTCCGCTCTGAGGAGAAGCTCCGCCCCCTCAATGGCGCTGTCTTCCCGCTCACCGAAAGATTATACTGGCCAGAGGAGTTGCGCTAGCCTGGACCCGCAGACTTCAGTGGACAGTGTAGGGTCTGGCGCTAGCCCAGGGCGCCTCTCCCAGCGCCGCACCGCAGTACCGCTGAGCCATCACGGTGCGCGAGTCAGACCGTGCTCCCTACCCTAAGGCCGCCTTCTTCACACTGTTCCCCCGCTTGCGAGGGGGGACAATGACTCACTCGCCATCTTCAGCTCCCGAGGGGGTGGCGGCCGGCTGCCGGGGCGAGCGTGTCCCCTGCGGCGGGGTGCGATCAGACCCCTCTGAAGCCTAACGTTCAGTCAGCGGGAGCAGTGGCTCAAGACCCCGCAGGGCGGACACTGCCCCCCCCCCCCCCCCCCCTCAGTCCCTCGCTGAAGGGAGGCTGTCGCCAGCAGCCTCCCTGTAAGACAAAAAACTCTGAAAAGAAAGAAAATAAACTTTTTCTAAAGAAGCTCTGTAGAGCTCCCCTAGCTGTGACCGGCTCCTCCGGGCACATTTTCTAAACTGAGTCTGGTAGGAGGGGCATAGAGGGAGGAGCCAGCCCACACTATTAAACTCTTAAAGTGCCAATGGCTCCTGGTGGACCAGTCTATACCCCATGGTACTAATATGGACCCCAGCATCCTCTAGGACGTAAGAGAAATTAAGTAAATTGTGCTTATATGTCATCCTTAGGTTCATTTATGTGGTGAGGGACAAGATTTGCTTCTGTTTGTCCACATATTTTATGATAGGGAAAACCAGTGCTGGTGGTTGCCAATTACATTGACCATAAATAATATGAATTGGTCCTGGACCACCAATCCGAGGCACCCTGCATCTGTCCCAAGGCACCCCAGGGTGCCACAGCACACAGTTTCAGAACCACTGCCCTAAGCCAAACCCCTAAACTAGCCCTAATTCACTAACCCAAACCCCTAAACTATCCCTAATACCCTAACCTCTACACCAACCCTAATACACTAAGCCAAACCCCTAACCGCTACACTAACCCTAACACCCTATCTGTAATACCCTAAACAAACCCTTACCCCTAAACCAAACCGCTAAACCAACCCTAACACCCTATCCCAAACACCTAAACTAATCCTAATAACCTAACCCAAAACCCCCTTACAAACGCTAATACCCTATCCAAAACTGCAACTAATACCCTAACCCAAACCGCTACACCAACCCTAATGCCCTATCACTAACCCAAACCTCTAAACTAATCCTAATACTCTAACCCAAACCGCTACTCTAACCCTAAGTTAGATGTTATGACTAAGTTACCTAAATTATGACTCCTAAGAAGGAGTCATTCAGGCGTTTACACCGGCAGACACCACCAACATCCACATAATGTAAATTATGATGAGTTACCAATTATTTTTTGTTATTGTTTGTGTTCAGCATACTTGTACATAATATATTTGTCATATAACTTATATGACAATTATATTAAAAGAAATCTGGGCCAAAAAATAAGATTTTACTTACCGATAAATCTATTTCTCGTAGTCCGTAGTGGATGCTGGGACTCCGTCAGGACCATGGGGATTAGCGGCTCCGCAGGAGACAGGGCACAAAAATAAAAGCTTTAGGACTAGGTGGTGTGCACTGGCTCCTCCCCCTATGACCCTCCTCCAAGCCTCAGTTAGGATACTGTGCCCGGACGAGCGTACACAATAAGGAAGGATTTTGAATCCCGGGTAAGACTCATACCAGCCACACCAATCACACCGTACAACCTGTGATCTGAACCCAGTTAACAGTATGACAAACGTAGGAGCCTCTGAACAGACGGCTCACAACAATAGAACAAACAAAAAAAGAGGTTTGGCACTGCGCTAACAGAATACTATTCTTGCTTTACTATATATGCTGCTCAGGAAAGGGATGCGGAATCACTACCTAATACCGCTATTCAAGGTTGGAATACAAATGGATTTTATTCCCAGCGCAAGATTAGTAAAGATAAAAGACACGTAGCTAATAAAAATAATTTCTTTATTCTAAAACAAATTTCATAAATATGAATGTTTTTGTAATCATTAATATAGATATAAAGATCCCTTCAAAGTTGTATATAAAAAGGTTATGTAATTGGAACTATATGTTCAAAATGAGAGTTAATTTTAAGAAAATTTTATAAAGGAAATCCTCTATATTTCGCTATGGTAAAGTGCCATACAGCGAGAAAAAGGATATACGGTATGAAATTGAATAATAAAAACACCTATTACCGGTAAACAAAACAGACAAACTACATAAAACACATAAAACATAAATGTAGCTGGATGCCCACACGTTCAGCAATCAGTTCTAAAAAGGGCTGTCTATGTAGATTGTTACTTATATCATCTGGATGTGGAGAAAGTGCATTTAAATTACTGTCTGTTTGATCGATTACAGATCAAATCGATCCCGCACAGTGCCGTTCAGCGCTGAAGAACGGCTGTTGCTGGATCTCCGCCGGCGGACTCCAGACTCACCTGCCTTAGGGGGACGACTCATCCGGGATATCTATCTAAGCAACTAAGGATTTGGAAGACAGTGAAGACGGAGGTACACTCAAATCTTTTAAACCAATATTACATGGCATAAAAACTTTCCAGTGACACCTGACAGTGCATATTACGATAAGACTGAGCCACACGTGTACTTTTATGCACATGTCGGAAGTTCTCCTTTCAGAAATAAGTCCTGAAGCATATTGGAGAGGTCAAGGTGTCAAACAGACAGTAATTTAAATGCACTTTCTCCACATCCAGATGATATAAGTAACAATCTACATAGACAGCCCTTTTTAGAACTGATTGCTGAACGTGTGGGCATCCAGCTACATTTATGTTTTATGTGTTTTATGTAGTTTGTCTGTTTTGTTTACCGGTAATAGGTGTTTTTATTATTCAATTTCATACCGTATATCCTTTTTCTCGCTGTATGGCACTTTACCATAGCGAAATATAGAGGATTTCCTTTATAAAATTTTCGTAAAATTAACTCTCATTTTGAACATATAGTTCCAATTACATAACCTTTTTATATACAACTTTGAAGGGATCTTTATATCTATATTAATGATTACAAAAACATTCATATTTATGAAATTTGTTTTAGAATAAAGAAATTATTTTTATTAGCTACGTGTCTTTTATCTTTACTAATCTTGCGCTGGGAATAAAATCCATTTGTATTCCGGCTCACAACAATAACAACCCGATTTTTTTGTAACAATAACTATGTACAAGTATTGCAGACAATCCGCACTTGGGATGGGCGCCCAGCATCCACTACGGACTACGAGAAATAGATTTATCGGTAAGTAAAATCTTATTTTCTCTGACGTCCTAGTGGATGCTGGGACTCCGTCAGGACCATGGGGATTATACCAAAGCTCCCAAACGGGCGGGAGAGTGCGGATGACTCTGCAGCACCGAATGAGAGAACTCCAGGTCCTCTTTAGCCAGGGTATCAAATTTGTAGAATTTTACAAACGTGTTCTCCCCCGACCACGTAGCTGCTCGGCAGAGTTGTAATGCCGAGACCCCTCGGGCAGCCGCCCAAGATGAGCCCACCATCCTTGTGGAATGGGCCTTGATAGATTTAGGCTGTGGCAGGCCTGCCACAGAAAGTGCAAGTTGAATTGTGCTACAAATCCAACGAGCAATCGTCTGCTTAGAAGCAGGAGCACCCAGCTTGTTGGGTGCATACAGTATAAACAGCGAGTCAGATTTTCTGACTCCAGCCGTCCTTGAAATATATATTTTCAATGCCCTGACAACGTCCAGCAACTTGGAATCCTCCAAATCGCTAGTAGCCGCAGGCACCACAATAGGCTGGTTCAGGTGAACGCTGAAACCACCTTAGGCAGAAACTGAGGACGCGTCCGCAGTTCTGCCCTGTCCGAATGGAAAATCAGATATGGGCTTTTATACGATAAAGCCGCCAATTCTGACACTCTCCTGGCTGAAGCCAGGGCCAGTAGCATGGTTACTTTCCATGTAAGATATTTCAAATCCACCGATTTGAGTGGCTCAAACCAATGGGATTTGAGAAAATCCAAAACTACATTAAGATCCCACGGAGCCACTGGGGGCACAACCGGGGGCTGTATATGTAGTACTCCTTTTACAAAAGTCTGGACTTCAGGAACTGAAGCCAATTCTTTCTGGAAGAAAATCGACAGGGCCGAAATTTGAACCTTAATGGACCCTAATTTGAGGCCCATAGACAATCCTGTTTGCAGGAAATGTAGGAATCAACCCAGTTGAAATTCCTCCGTCGGGGCCTTCCTGGCCTCACACCACGCAACATATTTTCTCCAAATGCGGTGATAATGTTGTGCAGTCACCTCCTTCCTGGCTTTTACCAGGGTAGGGATGACCTCTTCCGGAATGCCTTTTTCCCTTAGAATTCGGCGTTCAACCGCCATGCCGTCAAACGCAGCCACGGTAAGTCTTGGAATAGACACGGTCCCTGCTGAAGCAGGTCCCGTCTTAGAGGTAGAGGCCACGGATCTTCCGTGAGCATCTCCTGAAGTTCCGGGTACCAAGATCTTCTTGGCCAATCCGGAGCCACGAGTATCGTTCTTACTCCCCTTTGCCGTATAATTCTCAGTACTTTTGGTATGAGAGGCAGAGGAGGAAACACATACACTGACTGGAACACCCACGGTGTTACCAGAGCGTCCACAGCTATTGCCTGAGGGTCTCTTGACCTGGCGCAATACCTGTCCAGTTTTTTGTTGAGGCGGGACGCCATCATATCCACCTTTGGTTTTTCCCAACGGTTCACAATCATGTGGAAGACTTCTGGATGAAGTCCCCACTCTCCCGGGTGTAGATCGTGTCTGCTGAGGAAGTCCGCTTCCCAGTTGTCCACTCCCGGAATGAACACTGCTGACAGTGCTATCACATGATCTTCCGCCCAGCGAAGAATCCTTGCAGCTTCTGCCATTGCCCTCCTGCTTCTTGTGCCGCCCTGTCTGTTTACGTGGGCGACTGCCGTGATGTTGTCCGACTGGATCAACACCGGCTGACCCTGAAGCAGGGGTTTTGCCAGGCTTAGAGCATTGTAAATCGCTCTTAGCTCCAGTATATTTATGTGAAGAGACATCTCCAGGCTTGACCACACTCCCTGGAAGTTTCTTCCCTGTGTGACCGCTCCCCAGCCTCTCAGACTGGCATCCGTGGTCACCAGGACCCAGTCCTGTATGCCGAATCTGCGGCCCTCTAACAGATGAGCACTCTGCAACCACCACAGAAGAGACACCCTTGTCCGTGGAGACAAAGTTATCCGCTGATGCATCTGCAGATGCGATCCGGACCATTTGTCCAGCAGATCCCACTGAAAAGTTCGTGCGTGGAATCTGCCGAATGGAATCGCTTCGTAAGAAGCCACCATTTTTCCCAGGACTCTTGTGCATTGATGCACAGACACTTTTCCTGGTTTTAGGAGGTTCCTGACAAGTTCGGATAACTCCCTGGCTTTCTCCTCCGGAAGAAACACCTTTTTCTGAACCGTGTCCAGAATCATTCCCAGGAACAGCAGACGTGTCGTCGGGGTCAATTGAGATTTTGGAAAATTCAGAATCCACCCGTGCTGTTGCAGCACTACTTGGGTTAGTGCTACTACGTCCTCCAGCTGTTCTCTGGACCTTGCCCTTATCAGGAGATCGTCCAAGTAAGGGATAATTAATACGCCTTTTCTTCGCAGAAGAAACATCATTTCGGCCATTACCTTGGTAAAGACCTGAGGTGCCGTGGACAATCCAAACGGCAGCGTCTGAAACTGATAATGACAGTTTTGCACCACGAACCTGAGGTACCCTTGATGTGAAGGGCAAATTGGGACATGCAGGTAAGCATCCTTGATGTCCAGAGACACCATAAAGTCCCCTTCTTCCAGATTCGCTATCACTGCTCTGAGTGACTCCATCTTGAACTTGAATTTTTGTATGTACAGGTTCAAAGATTTCAGATTTAGAATAGGTCTTACCGAGCCGTCCGGCTTCGGTACCACAAATAGTGTGGAATAATACCCCTTTCCCTGTTGTAGGAGGGGTACCTTGACTATCACCTGCTGAGAATACAGCTTGTGAATGGCTTCCAATACCGTCGCCCTGTCTGAGGGAGACGTTGGCAGAGCAGACTTTAGGAACCGGCGAGGGGGAGACTTCTCGAATTCCAACCTGTAACCCTGAGATACTACCTGCAGGATCCAGGGGTCCACCTGTGAGTGAGCCCACTGTGCGCTGAAATTCTTGAGTCGACCCCCCACCGCCCCTGAGTCCGCTTGTAAAGCCCCAACGTCATGCTGAGGGCTTTGCAGAAGCCGGGGAGGGCTTCTGCTCCTGGGAGGGAGCTGCTTGGTGCACTCTCTTACCCTATCCTTTGCCTCGGGGCAGATATGACTGTCCTTTTGCCCGCTTGTTCTTATAGGAACGAAAGGACTGCGGCTGAAAAGACGGTATCTTTTTCTGTTGGGAGGGGACCTGAGGTAAAAAGGTGGATTTCCCGGCTGTTGCCGTGGCCACCAAATCCGATAGACCGACCCCAAATAATTCCTCCCCTTTATACGGCAATACTTCCATATGCCGTTTGGAATCCGCATCACCTGACCACTGTCGCGTCCATAAACTTCTTCTGGCAGATATGGACATCGCACTTACTCTCGATGCCAGAGTGCAAATATCCCTCTGAGCATCTCGCATATAAAGAAAAGCATCCTTTAATTGCTCTATAGTGTCAAAGTCAAAAATATTACATAGAGAGAACATACAAACCACACACACATTTAAGTCGCTATACTTGCAAATATGCGCAGCGAGCACAGCAATATATGGAAACACACGCATTTGCTCGGACATGGCACGGAGATGGATTCGGCGCTTGTTTCATACAGTACATGGTTATAATAATGTCAAGCACCAGACATCATGGAGATTTAGAATTGGCTGATGAATTGATGTCATGAATATGTATTATCAGAACAGAACCAGATGCGCCCATCATGTTTGGTATTGAAGCAAGCAGAATGATGTGTGGGTTAGTTTGATGCTGGTTGTGAAGTTGTGGGACATTGCAGCGGATAGATATGATTATATGTATAAAAGCTAAGATCACTTTGTTGAGAACAATGGATGATCAAGCCAACCTTTTACTAAGATTTTCAGGGCTGAACCTGATTAACATATACAAAGGAGAGGGAGAGAGAGAGACCCCTCCCCTAGGAACAGACACACAGGAGGATAGTTCCTGTCTGGGGGGGTTGGGGGTCAGTTTTTGCTGGTGGCCTCAGAGAACAGATGTAATGAAGCTACACTCAGAACAAAGCTCCCAGAAGCATGGCTGGATCATCACCAGGCACCAAAGGCTAAGTATTGAATTCACATGGCTAGATAAGGAAATATAGACAGATTGCTTTCTGGTTTAAATAGGATATTGTAACTTGGTTGTGTGATTGTTGGGTGTTTGTGTGATAGATCTGGGAATCTGTGATGGTAGCTGGGACATTAGACAACCTGTAGCATAGCATTTGTGGTATTTGTTTGCCTATGGTGATTTAAAATAGATTGTACTGGTTAGTTATAATATATATCTTGTTAATCATAAATACCACCATGCAGTTGCGTTTGGGGCATGTGCTTGTGGCAGTGGCGGGCTGAGATGTGTGGTTACATTGTGATCTGGTCTTGTGATGAATATGCTCTGGTTATTGAGATACTGAAGTTGTTTGGAATGTGAAAGTGAATAAGATGGTTCTAGGAAGTTGTTTGGAATGTGAAAGTGAATAAGATGGTTCTAGGAAGTTGGATTGAAATTGTGAAAGGTGATTTAGATGGTTTGGAATTGTAAAATCAGAACATATGCATTGTTCTGAGGCTTGGACATTTTGGAATAAAATGGAGTCTTGTGTCTTCTGCTATGTGATTGTGGTGTAGCAGAGAGTGCCATGTGTTTGGACCTGCAAATCTAAAATGGCTGCTGCCGGGTATTTTCCCCTCCCCCTTTCAACCATGTGGTGCAGTCTTTGGAATCATGGGAGCTTTAATAAAATGGAGTCTAGCTTCTGTCCCATGCGGTATTGTAGGGTTGTGTATATAGGGACTACCAGTATGGGTAAGGTCAAGTATTTTCTCCACAAAGATTCTCAGCATTGAATAACTGCGCAGCGATTGTTCCTCACATGTGTAAGCTTCGCTGCAATCATATTGTCTGTATTGTTATGGTGAGCCATTTCTCTCTCTCTCTCTCTCTCTTCTCCTCTTTCTCTCATTTTCCCTTAAACGTAATTGTATTGTATTGTATTTCCTGTGCAGTTATCTGGTTAGTTAGTCTATGTTATATTGGTAGTGTATAATTGTATTGTATTATTCTTTTGCAAGCATACCATCCATAATATATATATAAGGCGTTAGACCCTAAGCCCAGGTATCTGTGTATTTCTTATAGTGTTAAGTACTCTCAGAGCGTCGGTGACGCTCAAACAGCTTTGAAGTTAATAAGGTTACACTGTGTTGCATTTACACTCTACCACTACACAGAGGTTTACAGTATAAGTACATTCCTTAAGGTATAGTTAAGGGAGTACCCTTGCGGTACTTTTTGCGCCAATTGCGTACTGTGTTCTTTAACCTTTAACGTGTTTTTAATAAGATAAATATTTAGCTTTGTTAGATGGGGGCTCTGGTCCGGGATATCACGATCTTAATGATGCACTGTACATTACAAACGCGGCTGTAATTGACCGGCTAATGATGGACATCTCGCAAAATGCTGAAAAAAAAAAAACATCCACGTTAATGTATTGTGGTATCAGTAAGACGCTGATAGGAAATTTTAAGGGACAAGGCGTTTCTCATAATATTTAAGATGCTAAAATGTATTTTTATTGTCGCAAAACCAGGTTCAAATGGATCATATCGTGTTTGATTAAGATTAAATTGTTTATCTGTTTAAGTAGGTTTAAAAGTACATTTAAAAGTTACTTTGGGAGCTAGCATGGTGATTTTCTTTATGGCAGGAGAGGCCGCATGGTCTGTCCACCATTTTGTGTGACCCTCATGGAGGTGGAAGGGGGAGGAGCAGCGGCCATTTTGGGAAGGTCAAATTTTTTTATTTTTTTTAACGGCTGCTTTTCAGTTGACTCAGGAAATAATCAGCCACCCATTGTCAAAAATAAAATAAAAATAAAAATAAAAAATCACCATTTATGAGTTACCAATGCATTTATTTAACCAGTGTCATAGTCAATTATAAATAGTTCAGATAGGGCTTAATGAAAGTTGTTGTTTTGTTTTTGTTGTGTTTTTTTTCTTTTTCCCCTCTCACCTCCAAGATTCTAGGATTCTCTGCTAGTTGTGAGATGGGCCATTGAAATGCAAATGAACTTGTGTGACTGGTTTGTTGTTTTTTTTCTCTCCCAGCAGTGAAGGAGATTGCCTTCACAGATAGTTTGAAAGCACATTCGTATGCAAATTGGAAGCACTGAATAAGGTCTCATATATGTAATAAGTGATTAGTACATATATGTAATGTCTATATGTCTGTGCTTACATCAATGTATGTTATTAGATTAATTTAGAATTGCATTTTCATCTGTGTACTTTCACATATCTCACCTTCCTGTTTGCCATTTGCATTGATAACGTGCTGAGAAAATTTGCTGCTATTTAAAAAAAAAAAAAAAAAAAGGTAAGGAGTAATACTTAAGGGAGTAATTGAAAAAAAACAAGCACACAGCATAGAAGATACTGTGTGGTGTTTGGTAAGCGTTTATATAGTGAAATATCGCTTACATTTATAGTAAGGCGATACAGAAGCCACAAGACAATAGCACACATTTGTTCAGTTTCCAAAATTTAGTTTAAATACCTTACTTTACTGTAATGCCTCTGGGGAGAGCTATCAGATTACGGGAAATTATTTTTCTGATCAGAAAACTATAAGAATGATAGTGGGTTGAAAACGGTATGAGTGTATTGAATCCCGCTTTGTGGACTTTGTGATCTATGTGATAAAACGGTATTGAATTCCGCTTTGTGGACTTTGTGATCTGTGTGATCTTTAGTGGAACGTGATGAGCACGGTCTGAGTGAAAACGTGCAACAGAGTGTGATAAAGTTTTCGTTGTATTACGCTCTGGCTGTTTTGGAGCACAGTAGGTAGACTCCAATGATCCTACCATTTATGGGCAACAAGTGTCTATAAGTGGTACGATTGGACCGCACGGTTGTATGTGTGACCAATAACGCAACGTGATATGAGGTCGTATATCCATGCGTAAATCTTGCCCTCATACGTGTTGTAGGGAGCACATGCAAGCGTGATTTGTGTAAAGAAAAAGAAAGGGAATTTTCTCAGGAAAATCTCTAGAGATAGGGCCTGCAACGGCTACACGTGTCTGCTAGAAGGCGGACCGGAGATACTCGGAGCAGAAGAAGTTCAGTGGAAGAGCTTTAAGGATTTCCAACGTAGATTTCTGTGTCTGGTGCATTTAAGGAAGTTTTTCTGTGTTAAAGAGGTCCACAATGGCAGCCAAGTGCACAACACAGGGACGTTCAGCAGTCAGGATTCAGACTCCAGAGGCTTGCAGACCCCGAGGGTCTGCTCGGTTAGTAATGTGGGGGAAATATGGTCCCCACACTGAGACCTTTTGTGATGAATGGACACGAATGACTGCGGGGGATAAGGCACCATTTCCCGGGATAGGTAGTTTTGACTCAGAGGTATTGCATAATTTAAGGCGGAGGATCTGTCTCATAAAATACTGGAAACAACGGGTTAAACATGATGATTGTTTACAGTTATGGCTACAGGAAAGTGAAATGCAAAGAAATGTAACTTACATACCTAACTTTCATCTTGAGAGGAGAGACATGGCAATGGAGAGGATTATGGTTGCAGAGAAATGGCACAATGTTGTACGATAAAAATGCACTTAGTAACTGTATTAAGAATGAAAGTGTTAAATGTAATAATGTTTATGAAAATGAAAGTGTAAAAATTACAAATGTTAACCTGTGCAAGTCGCACCCCATGTTAAACTTCCCTCAGGATTATCAGCAAGAAAGTGAGCCCAGAACGATGTCGGCATCTCTTCCAGCAGCCAGCCTACAAGACATCCAGGTGGACGCGACCAAATTGGTAAAGGCAATAATCAAACCCCCTAACGGAGGGTCAGGTGAGGTCGTGTCCACAGGTACGTACAATGTTTTATATCACGCACAAACAAATGTACCCCATATTGTAAGACCAAAACAAGGTGATGTAATTGAGTTTAGTCCTGTCAGGGTGATCACAGTCCCCAATGGGAAGACTGACGATCAGGGAACCATTCCCGTCAAGGACAGTGCAATGTGCCATCCCTGGTCCCGGACAGAATTGAGATCAATCATGTCTGATTACCCAGATCCTAGGAAAGATCTAACTGTATGATCAAAGATTCACAGAAGGTATATCAACTCCCTAGACAACGACATAATCATGGTATCCAAGGAATCAGGTAGGTACAGGGAAAGCGGTTGATGGTGATGAGCATCCAAGCGTTTGAGGAGGCATCAAATCAACCAAAACCCCAGGCCATTGGCACATGGAGGAACTCAAGGATTTGTGATCTTTGCAAAAGAGAAGGGCATTATGCCAGCAACTGTAATAGCCCACATAAAGTCAGACCCCCTAGACCAAGAAATGAGAAAAGTTAGGACACACCAAATTATAATCAGGGATCATATAGGAAGAATTTTGGGCCACACCCATGATATGTGGTCAGGAAAGGTGATCATTAGAACTGATGGTAAGCCTGAGGTAACGGTTAATAAATTGGGAGGTCATTCCCTGAAGACACAGGAATGACCAGGTGAAACATTGTAAATGTATCTGTGAAATGTTTTTTTTTCTCTCTCTCTCTATCTCCCCATCTCTGACGATTATTAGTAAGGACTCAAACATTGCATATCCGCTTGGTCTTTGCAGAAGTCTATCAAACCCCAGCATGACCTATCCGCATCAATGTATCCTGGCCAGATACAGAAAGTGGAGTATGGTGCTGGGGGGAGGGACGGCGCAAAGAAACCATTGGACATGTAGATATGACAGCCTGACGATCTGACAATGTTTTAAAATGTTTGAAAAATGTTTTTTTTCTCTTTTCCTATTGATGGCTATTGTTGATTTAAGTAATATACACATGCATATAAATTGTTCTCTCTCTTTTGTTTTTTTTGCTGTTGTTGTTTTCTCTCTCTTCTCACTCATGCTTTCATGTTTTAAAGATGGTATGTCACCCATCAGTTAGACAAATGGTAATGCAAGATTTTTGCTCCTTACAGAAAGATCGCTGGTTTGGAGGGAATATTGCATCACCAGAATGTTCGTTTGGAAGACTGAGAGACAGCACCTTTGAGAAGACAGCAGAACAAGAAGAACAACAAGACGAGAGAACTAATTATCGTAACAAGTTTCTCTCCCCCTCAAACTGATTTTCTGTACCCCATTACAAATTTCTTCTTTTCTCCTCCTGTAAGATGGACTTGCCCCAAGAGACTGTGATATGGATTTTCCTGTTGACCATGACGTTGACCCGAGCAGTCTGTTTCGGTGAGAGTACCAGTGAGGTCGAGAAAGGATCCAGAAAGGTTCCAATGACTAAGACGGAGGTGTAAATTTCCAATAGCAACACAAGCACCGAGCAAAGGCGAGTACCGGAAACGATCTAACAGCCATGTTATTTGTAAACATGGTTAGCTGAAAAGAAAACTGTATCTGTAGGCTCTGTAACAATGTAGTTGAGGATGGGTGCATTAAGAAATGCCAGTCCAGTTTTAATATCCACATGGACCGGCATCCATTGAGTGACTATCACTCCTTAGTGGGTAGTGTGTTAAATAAGACAGATTGTTGGGTATGCTCTTAAGTACCTCAAGGTCATAGCAAATCAGGGCTAGTACCATTTCCTTTAACGTTAGGGGAGGTACTTGAGTTAAGTGGTGGGAGACCGGTGGACAGGAGGTTTAATATCTCCAGCCCTCCTAGTTTGAAGCTCCACCAATATCATGTGGATAGGTCCCTATTATGTTTTAACATCTCCAATCCCCGAAAGCCGGGAAATTGGGAAGTGTCATGGAGTAACCAAACCATGACCTTTTCATATAGAACCGATAGAATGCCTACAGATACAGAGCTCATACGCCACATAGCCGATAGTGGAAAATATTTCCGATATAGGTATACCTTAGGAAATAGGATTACGAGAGTTGGAGAGGTATCACCAGGATACTGTGCACATATCGTACAACCTGATACGTGTACTAAGCAGATGGAAGAATTAGGGGTAGGAGATTTCACATGGAGGATGTGTAATATGGTTATGTCCTACTCTGTCCCATATGTTCTCCCCGATGATGCATATTTCATATGCGGGAGGAAGGCGTATAAGTGGCTTGCCCCAAACTCTGAAGGATTGTGTTGTATTGGAAAAGTACTACCTGAGGTAATGAGTTTGAGGAGTGAGGAAACTGTAATTCCAATGAATTTGAGTTATGACCCAACGGTGGAAACAATGATGTAATGAAAATGCGATTATACGGTCCGTTTCTTTCACCTGTTTTTCCGTTTTCCTCCAAGGTAAAAAGACCCACTTGGACGAGGAATTTGATGAGCTGATATACAGACAACGGATAGATTAAAGAAGAAGTTTTGACAACCTTATACACAGATATTTGATGAACTTTGCCATAGATCCCCAGTTTCCCTAGAAATTTTAAAATTACGCCAGCCCAACACTTTTGTAAATCTATGGACATTGACATAAGCTTTTGCTCGCACCTTATGGGCAAAAGCACAAAGAAGACTGCAACCAACAGACACCGAACAAGACTTCAACCGACAAATGTACATTAACCTGACATAGAATACCACTGCATTTACCATAAGTGTTCTTTATCTTCATTTCTACAACCCTCAGGTAGTGACACACATAGTCGATAGGGAATACAGGCACAGATATCAGCAATCAGATATTCCCCCATTCATGTATCATCAACTAAAATGTGCTCCCCCATTTTGTTACAACCAAAGCCGAAAAGAGCTCGGTAAAGTTTGACAGCCCATCCACAGACCCGTACCACGGGATAAGAAGGAATTCAAATGTATACTTCGCAATACCTCGAAGCTTGATTTAAAACACGTACGGCACGATGATACATGACCCCCAAGCATGGATTCATACACACATGCTTCTGCTATCTCACTAGGTCATACCCTTTTTCTACCTTCTCCTCTCCTCCCCTACCCAACCATGTAAATGTATTAACCCCTGACATATATTTTTCTCTTTTTGAAATGTTTTAGGAAGTGGCAGTTATTGGTGACTGCCAAAGGGTGGACTGTCAAAGTCAAAAATATTACATAGAGAGAACATACAAACCACACACACATTTAAGTCGCTATACTTGCAAATATGCGCAGCGAGCACAGCAATATATGGAAACACACGCATTTGCTCGGACATGGCACGGAGATGGATTCGGCGCTTGTTTCATACAGTACATGGTTATAATAATGTCAAGCACCAGACATCATGGAGATTTAGAATTGGCTGATGAATTGATGTCATGAATATGTATTATCTGAACAGAACCAGATGCGCCCATCATGTTTGGTATTGAAGCAAGCAGAATGATGTGTGGGTTAGTTTGATGCTGGTTGTGAAGTTGTGGGACATTGCAGCGGATAGATATGATTATATGTATAAAAGCTAAGATCACTTTGTTGAGAACAATGGATGATCAAGCCAACCTTTTACTAAGATTTTCAGGGCTGAACCTGATTAACATATACAAAGGAGAGGGAGAGAGAGAGACCCCTCCCCTAGGAACAGACACACAGGAGGATAGTTCCTGTCTGGGGGGGTTGGGGGTCAGTTTTTGCTGGTGGCCTCAGAGAACAGATGTAATGAAGCTACACTCAGAACAAAGCTCCCAGAAGCATGGCTGGATCATCACCAGGCACCAAAGGCTAAGTATTGAATTCACATGGCTAGATAAGGAAATATAGACAGATTGCTTTCTGGTTTAAATAGGATATTGTAACTTGGTTGTGTGATTGTTGGGTGTTTGTGTGATAGATCTGGGAATCTGTGATGGTAGCTGGGACATTAGACAACCTGTAGCATAGCATTTGTGGTATTTGTTTGCCTATGGTGATTTAAAATAGATTGTACTGGTTAGTTATAATATATATCTTGTTAATCATAAATAACACCATGCAGTTGCGTTTGGGGCATGTGCTTGTGGCAGTGGCGGGCTGAGATGTGTGGTTACATTGTGATCTGGTCTTGTGATGAATATGCTCTGGTTATTGAGATACTGAAGTTGTTTGGAATGTGAAAGTGAATAAGATGGTTCTAGGAAGTTGTTTGGAATGTGAAAGTGAATAAGATGGTTCTAGGAAGTTGGATTGAAATTGTGAAAGGTGATTTAGATGGTTTGGAATTGTAAAATCAGAACATATGCATTGTTCTGAGGCTTGGACATTTTGGAATAAAATGGAGTCTTGTGTCTTCTGCTATGTGATTGTGGTGTAGCAGAGAGTGCCATGTGTTTGGACCTGCAAATCTAAAATGGCTGCTGCCGGGTATTTTCCCCTCCCCCTTTCAACCATGTGGTGCAGTCTTTGGAATCATGGGAGCTTTAATAAAATGGAGTCTAGCTTCTGTCCCATGCGGTATTGTAGGGTTGTGTATATAGGGACTGCCAGTATGGGTAAGGTCAAGTATTTTCTCCACAAAGATTCTCAGCATTGAATAACTGCGCAGCGATTGTTCCTCACATGTGTAAGCTTCGCTGCAATCATATTGTCTGTATTGTTATGGTGAGCCATTCTCTCTCTCTCTCTCTCTCTCTCTTCTCCTCTTTCTCTCATTTTCCCTTAAACGTAATTGTATTGTATTGTATTTCCTGTGCAGTTATCTGGTTAGTTAGTCTATGTTATATTGGTAGTGTATAATTGTATTGTATTATTCTTTTGCAAGCATACCATCCATAATATATATATATAAGGCGTTAGACCCTAAGCCCAGGTATCTGTGTATTTCTTATAGTGTTAAGTACTCTCAGAGCGTCGGTGACGCTCAAACAGCTTTGAAGTTAATAAGGTTACACTGTGTTGCATTTACACTCTACCACTACACAGAGGTTTACAGTATAAGTACATTCCTTAAGGTATAGTTAAGGGAGTACCCTTACCGTACTTTTTGCGCCAATTGCGTACTGTGTTCTTTAACCTTTAACGTGTTTTTAATAAGATAAATATTTAGCTTTGTTAGAAGTCAATAAAATACTGTCCCTATCCAGGGTATCAATATTTTCAGTCAGGGAATCCGACCAAACCACCCCAGCACTGCACATCCATGCTGAGGCGATGGCTGGTCGCAGTATAACACCAGTATGAGTGTATATACTTTTCAGGGTAGTTTCCAGCCTCCTATCAGCTGGATCCTTGAGGGCGGCCGTTTCAGGAGACGGTAACGCCACTTGTTTTGATAAGCGTGTGAGTGCCTTATCCACCCTAGGGGGTGTTTCCCAGCGCACCCTAACCTCTGGCGGGAAAGGATATAATGCCAATAACTTCTTTGAAACTAGCAGTTTTCTATCGGGGTTAACCCACGCTTCATCACACACTTCATTCAATTCCTCTGATTCAGGAAAAACTACAGGTAGTTTTTTCAGACCCCACATAATACCCCTTTTTGTGGTACTTGCAGTATCAGAGATATGCAAAGCCTCCTTCATTGCCGTGATCATATAACGTGTGGCCCTACTGGAAAATACGTTTGTTTCTTCACCGTCGACACTAGATTCGGTGTCCGTGTCTGGGTCTGTGTCGACCGACTGAGGTAAAGGGCGTTTTACAGCCCCTGACGGTGTCTGAGACGCCTGGACAGGTACTAACTGGTTTGCCAGCCGTCTCATGTCGTCAACTGATTTTTGTAACGTGCTGACATTATCACGTAATTCCATAAACAAAGCCATCCATTCCGGTGTCGACTCCCCTAGGGGGTGACATCACCATTACCGGCAATTGCTCCGCCTCCACACCAACATCGTCCTCATACATGTCGACACACACGTACCGACACACAGCAGACACACAGGGAATGCTCTTATCGAAGACAGGACCCCACTAGCCCTTTGGGGAGACAGAGGGAGAGTTTGCCAGCACACACCCAAGCGCTATAAATATATAGGAACAACCCTACAGAAGTGTTGTTTCCTTTATAGCAGCTTAATATATCAATATCGCCAAAAAAGTGCCCCCCCTCTCTGTTTTTTTACCCTGTTTCTGTAGTGCAGTGCAGGGGAGAGTCCTGGGAGCCTTCCTCGCAGCGGAGCTGTGCAGGAAAATGGCGCTGTGTGCTGAGGAGATAGGCCCCGCCCCCTATTTCGGCGGGCTCTTCTCCCGGTGTTTGTGAGACCTGGCAGGGGTTAAATACATCCATATAGCCCCAGGGGCTATATGTGATGTATTTTTAGCCAGAACAAGGTATTATCATTGCTGCCCAGGGCGCCCCCCCCCCAGCGCCCTGCACCCTCAGTGACCGCTGGTCTGAAGTGTGCTGACAACAATGGCGCACAGCTGCAGTGCTGTGCGCTACCTCATGAAGACTGAAAAGTCTTCTGCCGCCGGTTTCTGGACCTCTTCACTTTTCGGCATCTGCAAGGGGGTCGGCGGCGCGGCTCCGGGACCGGACTCCATGGCTGGGCCTGTGTTCGATCCCTCTGGAGCTAATGGTGTCCAGTAGCCTAAGAAGCCAATCCATCCTGCACGCAGGTGAGTTCACTTCTTCTCCCCTAAGTCCCTCGTTGCAGTGAGCCTGTTGCCAGCAGGACTCACTGAAAATAAAAAACCTAATAACTTTTTCTAAGCAGCTCTTTAGGAGAGCCACCTAGATTGCACCCTGCTCGGACGGGCACAAAAACCTAACTGAGGCTTGGAGGAGGGTCATAGGGGGAGGAGCCAGTGCACACCACCTAGTCCTAAAGCTTTTATTTTTGTGCCCTGTCTCCAGCGGAGCCGCTAATCCCCATGGTCCTGACGGAGTCCCAGCATCCACTAGGACGTCAGAGAAAAATAACAAAAACAATTGGTGAATTAATCATCATCCATTATGCCTTCCTTGTTACCTCGCCACCATGTTGATGCTGGGCGGCGGCCCCCCGAAGCATAGTTGTTCAGGAGCGGCTTGACAAGAGGAATATGACATTTCAAGCCCATGTCCAGGATCCATCTGTGTGTGGTGGCTCTTGATGCACTGACTCCAGCCTCAGTCCACTCCTTGTGAAGCTCCCCCACGCTTTTGAATGGTCTTTTCCTGACAAGAAAAAAAGAACTGGTCTGTTGCTCCAAAGTCCTCTTTTCTGATGAGAGCAAATTTTGCATCTCATTTGGAAACCAAGGTCCCAGAGTATGGAGGAAGAATGGAGAGGCACACAGTCCAAGAAGCTTGAAGTCCAGTGTGAAGTTTCCACAGTCTGTCTTGATTTGGGGAGCCATGTCATCTGCTGGTGTTGGTCCACTGTGCTTTATTAAGTCCAGAGTCAACGCAGCCGTCTACCAGGACATTTTAGAGCACTTCACGCTTCCTTCAGCAGACAAGCTTTATGGAGATGCGGACTTCATTTTCCAGCAGGACTTGGCACCTGCCCACACTGCCAAAAGTACCAAAACCTGGTTCAATGACCGTGAGATTACTGTGCTGGATTGGCCAGCAAACTCGCCTGACCTGAACCCCATAGAGACTCTATGGGGCATTGCCAAGAGAAAGATGAGACCGAACAATGCAGAAGAGCTGAAGGCCGCTATTGAAGCATCCTGGTCTTCCATAACACCTCAGCAGTGCCACAGGCTGATAGAATCCATGCCACGCCGCATTGAGGCAGTAATTCATGCAAAAGGGGCCAAAACAATGTACTGAGTACATATGCATGATTATACTTCTCAGAGGGCCGACATTTCTGTATTTAAAATCCTTTTTTTAATTGATTTTATGTTATATTCTAATTTTTGGAGATTTTGGATTTGGGGTTTTCTAAAGCTGTAAGCCACAAGAATCAAAAATATAACAAATAAAGGCTTGAAATATCTCACTTTGCATGTAAAGAGTCTATGTAATATATTAGTTTCACCTTTTAAGTTGAATTACTGAAATATATACGTTATGATAAGAACTTACCGTTGATAACGGTATTTCTCCTAAGTCCACAGGATAACATTGGGATATGATGAAGCGATAGCGGATTTGCACCAATTGGTCAAAGCTTTTCGGCCTCCCAGCATACAACGGGCCCGTCCATATATCCCCGCCTCCTGGCTCAGGCAAATCAGTTGTATTCCAAAGCTCAAGGCAGGAGCATCATAGATAGCCCTAATCAGGCGAGAAGAACACACATACACACCCTTCCGTATAAGAAAGAAGAGGTTAGTGAGTAAAAGGATCCTCAAATCAGGTGCGTCAGGGTGGGATCCCTGTGGACTTAGGAGAAATACCGTTATCAACGGTAAGTTACCATAACGTATATTTATCCGGCAGGGTCCACAGGTTATCCACAGGATAACATTGTGATTTCCCAAAGCAATTTAGTGGTGGGGACACTCCTGATTTGACAGAAGAATCCTTTGCCCGAATTCAGCATCATGAGAGGCAAAGGTATCCATGCCATAATGAGAAAACAGTGAGAGGATAGATCAAAGGCGATAACAAATTAGATTAAAATTGTGATATACGTCACATGTTAGGGTGGCCTTTCGGATGTTCACTCTTTCGATTATCTCATGATATCCAGATGTCAAACATGAAAAAAAGAAAGATGGTACACATGCATGGGTGGTATTGCTTAAAACACTAATTTGAACAACCTATAAGTGTCCAGAAAAGAGAAGCCTATAGTGCCGGGCCCAATTTGATAGTAGATGAGGATAGTATCTCGCCACCAATCTCCCGATTTTTAAGGACGTACCGAAACTCACATCAGAATAAATAAGAATAAGTGTGTAAAGGTATCTTTAAAACGCTATATCCCACGTGATGTAAAATAGAAAGAAAGCTGCTCCAGAAGGCGTACCCCACTCACTTGGGAGGGGGATTGTTTCCACACATAAAGGTATCTTTCAAGCCGGGATCAGGAATAGCATCCACAATAATTCAAGTTCTGATGTGAGTGAGTGTATTTTTTGTATCCATGCCATAATGTCTAATGAATGTGTTAATGGAAGACCATGTGGCTGCCTCACATATCTGTTCTGCTGAAGCACCACGTTGTGCTGCCCATGATGGACATACCTTACGAGTAGAGTGAGGAGAGACATTAGCCGGAACAGGGAGATCAGCTGGAATATGCTTCTGAAATAGTAGTCCGAAGCCACCTTGCCAGTGTCTGCTTATCAGCAGGCCATCCTCTCTTGTGAAATCCATACAGAATGAAAAGAGAATCTGTCTTTCTGATGGCACTGGTACGATCCACGTAGATCCTTAAGGCACGGACCACGTCCAGCGGTGCATCTCCCGCAGAAAGGCCCGGTACCTGGAAAGCTGGGACTACAATTTCTTCATTAAGGTGGAATTTAGACACCACCTTCGGAAGATACCCAGATCTAGTTCTGAGAACTGCTTTATCTGGATAAAAAAATCAGAAATGGGGAACGACATGACAATGCCCCTAAATCTGATACTCTTCTAGCTGACGCCATTACCAGTAGAAAGAGAACTTTAGCTGTCAACCATTTAAGATCCACGTTATTAAGTGGTTCAAATGGGGCAACTTGAAGGGCCTTTAGGACTAAACTTAAGTCCCAAGGCACTGTAGGAGGAACAAAAGGAGGTTGAATGTGCAGCATTCCCTGGAAAAAAGTACGCACATCATGTAAGTTGGCAATTTTCTTTTGGAACCATACAGTCAATGCTGACACTTGCACTCTCAAGGAAGCCACCTGCAAACCTTTATCCATTCCTGCCTGAAGGAATGCTAAGACCCTGGAAACTCTGAAAGACTTAGGGTCCATTTTCCGTTCACTGCACCAATGAATATAGGTTTGCCATATTCGGTGATAAATGCGAGCTGAGGAAGGTTCCTTGCTCTGAGCATTGTTTGAATTACCTGTTGTGAGAATCCTCTTAACTTCAGGATAGAGGTTTCAAGAGCCACGTCGTCAAAGACAGCCGATCCAGCTGTCTGTAATAACAAGGACCCTGCATCAGTAGATCTGGACGTTGACGGAGCAGGAGTGGGGCATCCATCGACATTCTCTGCAGATCTGTGTACCAATGCCTTCTGGGCCAAGCCGGAGCTATTAGTATCACGGCACCCTTTCCTTGCTTTATCTTTCTCACCACCCTGGGTAATATGGTGATTGGAGGAAACACATAAGCCAGATGAAAGTCCCATCTCACTGACAGGGCATCCACAAAGATCGCTCTGGGATCCTTTGTTCTTGTCCCGTATGCAAGAACTTTGTTGTTCTGACGGGACGCCATGAGATCTATCTCTGGCAACCCCCACTTGTCTACTAGGATCTGGAAGACCTACGGGTGTAGAGCCCATTCGCTTGCCTGAATGGTGTGTCGACTGAGAAAATACGCTTCCCAATTTAGGACTCCCGGAACGAACACTGCGGATAAGGCTGGATGATGAAGTTCTGCCCACTTTAGTATGTGACTTACCTCCTTCATCGCTTTTCGGCTGCGAGTTTCTCCCTGATGGTTGAGGTACGCTACTGCCACCGCCACAGCGGATCTGAACTGGCTTTCCCCGAAGAATGTTCTTTGCCTGAATCAGTGCCATGTATATGGCCCGAAGTTCCAATATGTTTATTGGCAGGCAACCTTCTTCCTTGGTCCATTTCCCCTGGAAACACAACCTTCCTGACACTGCTCCCCAGCCCTGGAGACTGGCATCTGTCGTCAGAATTTCCCAATCTGATATCCAAAAGGGTCTCCCCTTGTCCAGATGGGATATCTGTAGCCACCAGGCTAATGACCTTCTTACTTCTATCGTAAGAACCATAAAGTGCGTTTTTATCATCTGATGAAACCCATTCCATTTGGCAAGAATCACTGTCTGTTGCAGATGACATAGGAGCAATTCCTGCGACTGTGCCAGGATTAAAAGATCGTCGAGGTATGGAAAAATTCTTATCCCCTGCTGGCGGAGATAAGATGCCATTACCACCATAATCTTGGTAAATACTCTGGGGGCTGTGGCTAACCCAAAAGGTAGGGCCTGGAACTGAAAATGCTGTTGGAAAATAGCAAACCTGAGAAAGCACTGATGGGACAGTGCTATAGGAACATGTAGGTAAGCATCCTGTATATCCAGGGATACCATATAATCCCCTGGCTCCATGGCCAAAATGATGGAACGTAAAGTTTCCACATGATACCGAGGTTCCCAAATGTCCTTGTTCAGCACTTTGAGATTGAGAATGGGCTTAAATTACCTATTTGGTTTCTGAACTAGAAACAGGTTGGAGTAAAAACCCTGTCCTCGTTGCACAGGAGGAACTGGAATGACTACTCCTGACTGAAGCAATTTCTACCCAAGACAGGCTGGTAAAAAAAAAACCTTTGAGGAGGGTACTTCTTGAAGGCAAAAGCATAACCTAGAGATACCGCTTTCTGCACCCAAGCATCTGTTGTAGACTGCTGCCAGATCTGTGCAAACTGAAGAAGTTGTCCCACCACCCTGGGGTCCCCCAGGTGGAGGCCCACACCATCAGGCTGATGGCTTATTATCTGTTTTACCACCCGGTCCTTTGGTAGCCCAGTGCTTTTTTAGTCTTACCAGACTTGTTGTATTGGGACTGCCTGCCATCACTTTTTCCTTTAGCTTTTCCTTGAGACCGAAAGGGACGAAAAGCCAGAACTTTAGGTTTGAAATTGTATGTGGAAGGAAACTTTACCTTCTTGGAGTCTGCTTCTGACTCCAAAATTTCCGTCAATTCTTTACCAAAAAGAATATCTCCAGAAAACGGCAAAGATTCCAAAACCTTCTTAGATTCTGAATCAGCTTTCCACGTACGTAGCCAAAATGCTCTGCGAGCAGCGATAGTTGAAGCTGATGCCCTGGAGGCAATAGTACCCATGTCCAATGGTGCTTCTTCCAGGAACATTGCAGCCTATTTTATATGTGCTATATGGGATTTTTGCTCTCTAGATGCTATTGAAAAATGCATCAGCCCAGGCAGCCACTGCCTTTGCCATCTAAGCTGAAGCCATGGCTGGCGTTATGACTGCCCCAGACAGGGAATAAATGTTTTTTAAAAACTATCCATTCTCCTATCCGTGACATCATTTAATGATGTTGAAGGCAAAGGTAATGTCCTTTTTCGCACTAATCGAATCACATGCTTATCTACTTTAGGAGCCACCTCCCTTTTTAAACAATCCCGAGCTGAAAGAGGATAACTGGAATTCCATTTCTTAGGAATTCTAAACTTATTGGGCGTAGCCAAAGCCTCTTCCATGATTTCAGTCAGCTGATCTGACCCTGGAAACTCAGTCTTAACTGTTTTGGGACGTTTAAACACAGGTGCCTTGGTTTTTAACACAGGCTCTGCTGAATCCTCTAAGGAGAGATTGGCTTTCATTGCTTTAATTAACTCCGCTATAGCCACTGAGCTGAGACCTTCCTCCTCCTCTTCGTATGTCGAAGCAGTTTATTGAGCTTTCATCTTCCGATGAATCCTCATCTGAAACATGTGTAGCCTGTGAGGATGAAGATTTACTTACCACTGGCTTATCAGTCTGTTTCTTTTGAGAGGCCGCTGCTAGAAGTGATAAACCGCAGGTGGGAAGCTACATGTAAGGGCTAATTGTGTAACCTATCCCTGGTACAGGAGTTGGAGGAATTATCCCTTCAGCTATACTGGATAATGTCTGTGCAAACATAGCCCAAGGTGGATCAACCTGCACCTGAATCTGCCTTGTATTTGTCAAGAGACCCTGGTATAAACTAAAACAATTTGCACACAAACCATCCTGAACCAGATCCTGAGAGGTTAACACAGCTTTGCAAGACAAACATGATGAGTGTTGGTGTTGCTGTGAGTGTATCTTCCTCACCTTTGCCGCCCTTAGACATGATAAATAATCTCCACTTCCACAGTGTACTACACAATTAGTGACTGTAATCACTTTAAGCTTTTTAAAGTGACCTACAATCCGACCCTACCCATGCACCAGCATTATGGATCGGAATAGGAAAAAACTGACAGAATATATAGTAAAGTCAGCAATCACACTAGCAGTCAGTCACATGTTATACATTAGTATAAGCAATATGAACACATCATCAACTACAACTACATTTCAAGTATGTAGGAGAACATATTACTGAATCATGTTTAAACAGATCTACCGTATTCAGATGCATAGCGAAAGAATCAACAGTAATAGTATACAGACTCATACAATAGGCACTTATCTAACTATTCGTACTCAAAAAGGTAGATAGTGCTGTATTACCCGTACTCAGTAGAGTGGGATACAGGGAGACTCACCTCGCTTCCAGGACCGATCAATACGTTAGCGAAAGCTGAGTGGCTCTAGGCGCTACTAGTGTACACTGCCGCTCCATGAACCTATAGTGAACACAGACGCTCAGTGAACACAGATGCGCCCGTCACACAGCCGCCTATGCTGCGACTGGGTCCCCTTCATGTACAGCTTCTGAGACGAAAGTGGGAAACAGTTCATGGCGGGAGACTCGGGAGGAAACTGGTCATGAACTGTGGGGAGGGGTGACCAGGAGAGCGTCTGACTCCCCACTGCTGACATCAACCCTAGGGATCGCGGCCTCATACTACTCCTGGAGCCTATGATCCCTAAGGGCTAGCGCTGGTGTACCAGAGGTGGCAGCCGCATCAGCGACTGTTTGGTAGTCTCCTCCCAAAACAGTGCGGCTGTGTCCGTATTCCCCTTCTAAGTGGAACCGATGCCTTACCTTCTCCCCATGCTTCGGCCACAGCCTGGCAACGTCTGCTGGACCAGCTAGTATATCCGACACAGACGCCCGCCGAAACAGCACTGTACTCGCGGGTAAGCGTTGTCGCAACCCGTCGGAGAGTTGTTGGAGCGACTCTTTCTAAGGTATGTATAAGACGCGTTTTAGAAAGATCACGAAAGAAAAAATAAGAATTTACTTACCGATAATTCTATTTCTCGTAGTCCGTAGTGGATGCTGGGGACTCCGTAAGGACCATGGGGAATAGCGGCTCTGCAGGAGACTGGGCACAAAAGTAAAGCTTTAGAACTACCTGGTGTGCACTGGCTCCTCCCCCTATGACCCTCCTCCAAGCCTCAGTTAGGATACTGTGCCCGGACGAGCGTACACAATAAGGAAGGATTTTGAATCCCGGGTAAGACTCATACCAGCCACACCAATCACACCGTATAACTCGTGATCTAAACCCAGTTAACAGCATGATAACAGAGGAGCCTCTAGAAAAGATGGCTCACTACAGCAATAACCCGATTTTTTGGTAACAATAACTATGTACCAGTATTGCAGACAATCCGCACTTGGAATGGGCGCCCAGCATCCACTACGGACTACGAGAAATAGAATTATCGGTAAGTAAATTCTTATTTTCTCTAACGTCCTAAGTGGATGCTGGGGACTCCGTAAGGACCATGGGGATTATACCAAAGCACCCAAACGGGCGGGAGAGTGCGGATGACTCTGCAGCACCAAATGAGAGAACTCCAGGTCCTCCTCAGCCAGGGTATCAATTTTGTAGAATTTTACAAACGTATTTGCTCCTGACCAAGTAGCTGCTCGGCAAAGTTGTAAAGCCGAGACCCCTCGGGCAGCCGCCCAAGATGAGCCCACCTTCCTTGTGGAGTGGGCATTTACAGATTTTTGGCTGTGGCAGGCCTGCCACAGAATGTGCAAGTTGAATTGTACTACAAATCCAACGAGCAATAGTCTGCTTAGAAGCAGGAGCACCCAGCTTGTTGGGTGCATACAGGATAAACAGCGAGTCAGATTTTCTGACTCCAGCCGTCCTGGAAACATATATTTTCAGGGCCCTGACAACGTCTAGCAACTTGGAGTCCTCCAAGTCCCTAGTAGCCGTAGGCACCACAATAGGTTGGTTCAGGTGAAACGCTGAAACCACCTTAGGGAGAAACTGAGGACGAGTCCTCAATTCCGCCCTGTCCGAATGGAAAATCAGATAAGGGCTTTTACAGGATAAAGCCGCCAATTCTGACACGCGCCTGGCCCAGGCCAGGGCCAACAGCATGACCACTTTCCATGTGAGATATTTTAACTCCACAGATTTAAGTGGTTCAAACCAATGTGACTTTTGGAACCCAAAAACTACATTGAGATCCCAAAGTGCCACTGGAGGCACAAAAGGAGGCTGTATATGCAGTACCCCTTTTACAAACGTCTGAACTTCAGGGACTGAAGCTAGTTCTTTTTGGAAGAAAATTGACAGGGTCGAAATTTGAACCTTAATGGACCCCAATTTCAGGCCCATAGACACTCCTGTTTGCAGGAAATGTAGGAATCGACCCAGTTGAATTTCCTCCGTCGGGCCTTACTGGCCTCGCACCACGCAACATATTTTCGCCAAATGCGGTGATAATGTTTTGCGGTTACATCCTTCCTGGCTTTGATCAGGATAGGGATGACTTCATCCGGAATGCCTTTTTTCCTTCAGGATCCGGCGTTCAACCGCCATGCCGTCAAACGCAGCCGCAGTAAGTCTTGGAACAGACAGGGTCCTTGCTGGAGCAGGTCCCTTCTTAGAGGTAGAGGCCACGGATCCTCCGTGAGCATCTCTTGAAGTTCCGGTTACCAAGTCCTTCTTGGCCAATCCGGAGCCACGAATATAGTGCTTACTCCTCTCCATCTTATCAATCTCAGTACCTTGGGTATGAGAGGCAGAGGAGGGAACACATACACTGACTGGTACACCCACGGTGTTACCAGAGCGTCTACAGCTATTGCCTGAGGGTCCCTTGACCTGGCGCAATACCTGTCGAGTTTTTCCCAACGGTTCATAATCATGTGGAAGACTTCTGGGTGAAGTCTCCACTCTCCCGGGTGGAGGTCGTGTCTGCTGAGGAAGTCTGCTTCCCAGTTGTCCACTCCCGGAATGAATACTGCTGACAGTGCTATCACATGATTTTCCGCCCAGCGAAGAATCCTTGCAGCTTCTGCCATTGCCCTCCTGCTTCTTGTGCCACCCTGTCTGTTTACGTGGGTGACTGCCGTGATGTTGTCCGACTGGATCAACACCGGCTGACCTTGAAGCAGAGGTCTTGCTAAGCTTAGAGCATTGTAAATGGCCCTTAGCTTCAGGATATTTATGTGAAGTGATGTCTCCAGGCTTGACCATAAGCCCTGGAAATTCCTTCCCTGTGTGACTGCTCCCCAGCCTCGCAGGCTGGCATCCGTGGTCACCAGGACCCAGTCCTGAATGCCGAATCTGCGGCCCTCTAGAAGATGAGCACTCTGCAACCACCACAGGAGGGACACCCTTGTCCTTGGTGACAGGGTTATCCGCTGATGCATCTGAAGATGCGACCCGGACCATTTGTCCAGCAGGTCCCACTGGAAAGTTCTTGAGTGGAATCTGCCGAATGGGATTGCTTCGTAGGAAGCCACCATTTTACCCAGAACCCTTGTGCATTGATGCACTGAGAGTTGGCTCGGTTTTAGGAGGTTCCTGACTAGCTCGGATAACTCCCTGGCTTTCTCCTCCGGGAGAAACACCTTTTTCTGGACTGTGTCCAGGATCATCCCTAGGAACAGAAGACGAGTCGTCGGAACCAGCTGCGATTTTGGAATATTGAGAATCCAATCGTGCTGCCGCAACACTACCTGAGATAGTGCTACACCGACCTCCAACTGTTCCCTGGATCTTACCCTTATCAGGGAATCGTCCAAGTAAGGGATAACTAAAATTCCCTTCCTTCGAAGGAATATCATCATTTCGGCCATTACCTTGGTAAAGACCCGGGGTGCCGTGGACCATCCATACGGCAGCGTCTGAACTGATAGTGACAGTTCTGTACCATAAACCTGAGGTACCCTTGGTGAGAAGGGTAAATTGGGACATGAAGGTAAGCATCCTTGATGTCCCGAGACATCATGTAGTCCCCTTCTTCCAGGTTCGCAATCGCTGCTCTGAGTGACTCAATCTTGAATTTGAACCTCTGTATGTAAGTGTTCAAAGATTTTAGATTTAGAATCGGTCTCACCGAGCCGTCCGGCTTCGGTACCACAACAGTGTGGAATAATACCCCGTTCCCTGTTGCAGGAGGGGTACCTTGATTATCACCTGCTGGGAATACAGCTTGTGAATGGCTTCCAAAACTGTCTCCCTGTCAGAAGGAGACATCGGTAAAGCCAACTTTAGGAAACGGCGAGGGGGAGACGTCTCGAATTCCAATTTGTACCCCTGAGATATCACCTGAAGGATCCAGGGGTCTACTTGCGAGTGAGCCCACTGCGCGCTGAAATTCATTGAGACAGGCCCCCCACCGTGCCTGATTCTGCTTGTAAAGCCCCAGCGTCATACTGAGGGCTTGGCAGAGGCGGGAGAGGGTTTCTCTTCCTGGGAACTGGCTGATTTCTGCAGCCTTTTTCCTCTCCCTCTGTCACGGGGCAGAAATGAGGAACCTTTTGCCCGCTTGTCCACGAAAAGACTGCGCCTGATAATACGGCGTCTTCTCATGTTGAGAGGCGACCTGGGGTACAAACGTGGATTTCCCAACTGTTGCCGTGGCCACCAGGTCTGAAAGACCGACCCCAAATAACTCCTCCCCTTAATAAGGCAATACTTCCAAATGCCGTTTGGAATCCGCATCACCTGACCACTGACGTGTCCATAACCCTCTACTGGTAGAAATGGACAACGCACTTAGACTTGATGCCAGTCGGCAAATATTCCGCTGTGCATCACGCATATATAGAAATGCATCTTTCAAATGCTCTATAGGCAATAATATACTGTCCCTATCTAGGGTATCAATATTTTCAGTCAGGGAATCCGACCACGCCAACCCAGCACTGCACATCCAGGCTGAGGCGATTGCTGGTCGCAGTATAACACCAGTATGTGTGTAAATACATTTTAGGATACCCTCCTGCTTTCTATCAGCAGGATCCTTAAGGGCGGCCATCTCAGGAGAGGGTAGAGCCCTTGTTCTTACAAGCGTGTGAGCGCTTTATCCACCCTAGGGTGTGTTTCCCAACGCACCCTAACCTCTGGCGGGAAAGGATATAATGCCAATAACATTTTAGAAATTATCAGTTGTTATCGGGGGAAACCCACGCATCATCACACACCTCATTTAATTTCTCAGATTCAGGAAAACTACAGGTAGTTTTTCCTCACCGAACATAATACCCCTTTTTGGTGGTACTCGTATTATCAGAATGTGTAAAACATTTTTCATTGCCTCAATCATGTAACGTGTGGCCCTACTGGAAGTCACATTTGTCTCTTCACCGTCGACACTGGAGTCAGTATCCGTGTCGGCGTCTATATCTGCCATCTGAGGTAACGGGCGCTTTAGAGCCCCTGACGGCCTATGAGACGTCTGGACAGGCACAAGCTGAGTAGCCGGCTGTCTCATGTCAACCACTGTCTTTTATACAGAGCTGACACTGTCACGTAATTCCTTCCAACAGTTCATCCACTCAGGTGTCGACCCCCTAGGGGGTGACATCACTATTACAGGCAATCTGCTCCGTCTCCACATCATTTTTCTCCTCATACATGTCGACACAAACGTACCGACACACAGCACACACACAGGGAATGCTCTGATAGAGGACAGGACCCCACTAGCCCTTTGGGGAGACAGAGGGAGAGTTTGCCAGCACACACCAGAGCGCCATATATATACAGGGATAACCTTATATAAGTGTTTTTCCCCTTATAGCTGCTGTATTGTTAATACTGCGCCTAATTAGTGCCCCCCTCTCTTTTTTTAACCCTTTCTGTAGTGTAGTGACTGCAGGGGAGAGCCAGGGGAGCTTCCCTCCAACTGAGCTGTGAGGGAAAATGGCGCCAGTGTGCTGAGGAGATAGGCTCCGCCCCTTTTTCGATGACTTTTCTCCTGCTTTTTTATGGATTCTGGCAGGGGTTAAAATTCATCCATATAGCCCTGGGGGCTATATGTGATGTATTTTCGCCAGCCAAGGTGTTTTTATTGCTGCTCAGGGCGCCCCCCCCCTAGCGCCCTGCACCCTCAGTGTGAAGTGTGCTGAGGAGCAATGGCGCACAGCTGCAGTGCTGTGCGCTACCTTGGTGAAGACAGGACGTCTTCTGCCGCCGATTTTCCGGACCTCTTCTGTCTTCTGGCTCTGTAAGGGGGCCGGCGGTGCGGCTCTGGGACCCATCCATGGCTGGGCCTGTGATCGTCCCTCTGGAGCTAATGTCCAGTAGCCTAAGAAGCCCAATCCACTCTGCACGCAGGCGAGTTCGCTTCTTCTCCCCTTAGTCCCTCGATGCAGTGAGCCTGTTGCCAGCAGGTCTCACTGAAAATAAAAAACCTAAAACTAAACTATTTACTAAGCAGCTCAGGAGAGCCACCTAGTGTGCACCCTTCTCGTTCGGGCACAAAAATCTAACTGAGGCTTGGAGGAGGGTCATAGGGGGAGGAGCCAGTGCACACCAGGTAGTTCTAAAGCTTTACTTTTGTGCCCAGTCTCCTGCGGAGCCGCTATTCCCCATGGTCCTTACGGAGTCCCCAGCATCCACTTAGGACGTTAGAGAAAATAGTAAGACTATAAAAATGAAATAAGAAAGCTTAGGGCTGCTAAAAACCAGCCGCCTTCTGACCATGGTCCGGCTCCTGCCGCACCAAACAATAAACTGATTTGCCTGAGCCAGGAGGCGGGGATATATGGACGGGCCCGTTGCATGCTGGGAGGCCAAAAAGCTTTGACCGATTGGTGCAAATCCGCTGTCGCTTCATCAAAACCCAATGTTATCCTGTGGATAACCTGTGGACCCTGCCGGAGAAAAATTAACTTTTGCACGATATTCTAATTTTCTGAGTTTTACCTGTACTTGGTGACTAGGTCCTGTCCAGCCCTGGAAGTCATTTTCCAAATAGGCAGTTGGTTTGAAGGAAGTGGTATTCCTATTTACTGTTGGTGTGAGTGAGGGACGTCAGTCTAATGGTGTCGGCCACAACTTGATTTACCTGACAAGATAGCCATTGGCTGGAACAGTTACCTCAGGCAAGTTTGCACCACAGAAAAATGGTAATTATACAGAAACACAGCTGCTTGGAGACACGAGAATGCTAAAACCCATCGATCACCTGAATATTCCATCTAGGGGTCGGCAGTGAGGTATTGCTTAATATGTCTAGCGTTAATAAGATACAATTTAAATTATTAAACCTCCCATATATACAGTACTATACGTCAGTAAATGGTGCAAATGATACACTTCAGGCCTTTGTGTTATATATATATTTCTTTTTTTTATTATTTCAACATCACACCACATTTCACAGGACTGTGCACAGGTTACGGAGTATCGATAATGTAATACTGCAGAACTGTTCTGTATATAATCTCATACATGTACTAAAGAAGCAATGTAAGATTTACAGGAGATTCATCAATGACACAGCTTTCAGATAAAGTACATTTTTTCCTTATACAGTACAGAAAACAGTAAAGTTTAGACCAACTTGAGATGTGCACTATGTCAGTAGCAGAATACTCTGTAAAAGATTCTGCAATAAGACGTAGAGGGTTAGATAGCCACCAATTGTACAGATCACTTACACACATACAGATTGCTGGCCGCCATTTTCTTGGAGGGCTAAACCAATACTCAGTAAAGACTGTGGCCTCACAACTCACTGGGAAATATGACATGATTAGCAATTTGCTAAGCTGCATTAAAGAATAATGGTTCAACCCACAAAATGTCTGCCATCGATGTCTAGGCGACAGGGACACAGCAGCAGAGCGGCTGTTGCCTATTGAAGACAAATTCCAAACACTTTGAATAGTTGGAGTAAAATGAATCATCTGTGCTTCTATACAAAGGTTTTTCTAATTAAGGGGTCTATTCATGAAGCAGTGAAAAGAGTGGAGAAGTTGCCCATGGCAACCAATCAGCTTTAAAAGGAAGCCTTTATCAAGTACATTCTATAAAATGTAAGGGAGATGCTGATTGGTTACCATGGGCAACTTCTCCACTGGTCTGTTTCTCCGCTCTTTTCACTGCTTCATGAATAGACCCCTAAATTATAACCTTCAGTTTGCGTTTACATTTACACTGTATAAAATATGATGTAACATATTTTTGATCACTTTTCTGTATGTGCAAAAACCAAGGCTCATTGCAGTTCTCAGATGGAATAAATGTGTATAAGCAAAGTTCATAGAGATCGTGTGAGACAAACATAGATGGCCAATTGTACAACATCGTATTAACAGAAACCGATTCCCATATACAGACGCCGCTCTCCTCAGTCATTCCGGTCCGCATCTTTTAAACACTTTTCTATAAACTGTACAATTCAACAGCCGCACAATAATTAAAAAAAAAGCAGTATATCCCTCTCACCCTTATTTGCAATATAGTATTTCCATAATTATACCACTTAAAAATCTAGTAACTGTTCAATATATTAAAAGGTCTATCCATGCTATATAAAGGTTTTATTTTGTTTAAACATCCTCTGAGTTACCTACATGATATTTTATCCTGTGTACATGTTTTAAATAGTCTAATCGGCTTTAACATGTTTCGATTAATATAATGACTACGTTAACACTGGACATCCAGATGGAAAATCGGACTCCCCGAAATGTTCCTAGAGCTATTTGTATGACCTGGCCTATAAATGATATTTGTACAGGAATGTATATATGTATGTATGCAGCCCGTAGTTATTACACCCCATAAATACTGGTCACTAATCCGTATATATCAGAACATATTAAGCATTTATTCCTGTAAATATTTGCAAATGGCATTCCTCACGTCTACTCTACAACACAATTCAGACCAGATAACAGTACGGTGTACTAATATGAATGACAGCCTAATTATACCACACAGTATATTTAGCAATGTATCATCTGTACCAAAAAAAGTAAGTAGACTTCGCATCTCCAACATTAAAGTGAACCTGTAGTCAACACAAGATAGAGGCAGCCATTTTGTGGTCTGAACCAACATTCATATTTCAGTAAATGGGTGAGTGTCAGTCTCCCAACAAAATGGCTGCTTTAATGAGTTGCGCATTTCTAACTACCCAAAACCGGAATTGCACATTTTTCTAAGGCAAGTAGTAACATTTTGGATGAAAATGGAGTTATTGGGAGAGGAACCCGGTGCATGACTGAAACTATTATGAACTATACCTATCCAGTGAAATACAATATTTGGAAATGTGATGAGGAAATTAAAGTGCAATTGTTGTATATCGGCTCCAACTTGTTATATACACCTTGTAAACCCTGGAGCACGCTAGTGTGTATTTAATATTAATGACTTGCTTACACAGAGTAAATCTGTCACAGTGAAAAAATACAAACAAACAAATAAAAACATTCACCATTTTCCCCTGGGATCCTGTAGGGAAGTGATCTGAGGATACTGGATATAGGGGCTAAGTCAGGTTGGATTGTAGTGTGCGATCCAACTGGAATTTTTGTTGAAAAGATGCGGGCGCATGCGCAGTGACCATCCTGCGCACGCACTTCTCCTGCGCATGCACCCGCATTTTCTGCGGGGGGGGGGGGGGGGGGGGGGGTGGACGACGACGAACAGGGGGCGTGTTGCAGACGTGAACACGGCAGCTGCGTGATGTCACACGCAGCCGCTGCGATCATGAAACTGGCGGGGAGTCTCCTGTGGCCGCAGCTAAGCTGCACCGGCAGGAGGCTCCCACAGTTTCTGCTAACAAGCAGAAATTGCGAATGCTCCGCAATTTCTGCTTGATCATCTGGGGGAGGCGCCGGTCAGCATGCTGGGCGGCCTTGCCCTGTGATGGACGGCCCTCAGCATGCGATACAAAGAATAGCAAATTCTGCTGAATTTGCTATTCAACCTGAATTAGCCCCATAATCTGAGAGAGAAAAAAGCATTTAACCGTATAATGTCAGAAATGATAAAGTTCAATATTTGTATTGTTAAAACCTCTTTCGAATCCTAGTTTTGAGAACTGTAGATGAGAAAACAAACCTAATAAACCACGCAGACTCAACTTGTACAGAGAAGGTATGTACATTAACAATGTAGGGTTTTGTTTGCAAATATAACTCCTTTCCTACAGGCTGTAAGATCCATTGTATCTAACTAACTACCTGTATTACATTTTGGTCCTCTTAGTCCTGAGCTAAATGACTGTCACATATTGATCAGCAGCTGGTTTGAATTAATTGGCCCAAGTAGCTTTCCACACTAGTCCGTTCAAACCGCACATAACTGAATATGCCTATTACAGTAAGAAGAAATACTTTATAAAAAGTTTGCTTACTTAGATACAGGATAACCATGCTAAAAACCCCAGAAACTTTCAATAGAAAGCGAAACGCGTCAAGGTAGATGGTCCCAGTTCTTATACAATTCTCTTGCACGCCATCTGTGCATCTTTTCAGCCTATCCATTACAAAGCTTCACCAGCAATATCGGACTAATTTACTTTCCCAGTATTGGTGCGCATTGGAGCAATTTAGTTTTTTCCCCTTTATGACCAGGTCTGTACACGGAATCCAAGTGCTGCCTCCTTTTCTTTCTATAGGATAACAATTATATTTGCAAAATAAACCCCAACATTTTCCACATTTAACCTCCATCCATTAAAATAAAAAGTCCTTTACAAATGCAAATACATAAAATTAAATGGACTGTAACGAGTCAATACAGCGGAAAAGGTTAGTATAAGAAATTGTACAATATTTGGCTGAGGGATACATTGTGGGGAATCACACTTCCTATATGTCATTCCACATGATCAAAGGACTCATTCTGTAATCTATAGATTTAGGTCTACACATGATCAGAGTTTCGCCAGCTACTGTAGAACTACAACTCCCAGGATGTTTTGCCAGGCACAACTCACTAGTTCTTAGGTAGCACTAATAATACTTTATTGCACATTTATGGAACAATTAATGACCAGTATTATGTATTGTGCCTTTTGATTTCAGGTGTACAATGGGGTTGATTTAATTCTCCGACAGTTGAATAGCGCCGGGAATTAGCTCCCGTCGTTATTCAATTCAGCTCATGTTAAGTCGGCGAATGCCCGTTCTCCCGGACTTAACAGGTTGAGTTGTCGGGAGAACGGGCATTCTCCAACTTAACTCCCCGGGGTGATGCTGATTCCCGACAGAATCAGCCTTGCGGCAGCACTTTTGTCGGACTTCCTCTCGCATCCCCCGGGGGGTGAGAGAAGTATTCCAGACAATTGAGTGTCACTTGGCGCTGTATTGAATAGCACCAAGAGCTAATTTCCGGCGCTATTCAACTGTCGGGGAATTGAATCGACGCCAATATTTGAGGATAATATAACTTCCCCCCAGATTCAGTTATTTCACATAAGTCCTGGCACTGTGCAGTGTACATACGGTATTTCCCTTTATAGGAGTGTGCGGTTGCTTGCAAAGAGGTAGCTACATCAAGGAGCCACAAGAAACACATTTGTAGGCAATGCACCATGTTACTAAATAAGCCCAGCTTATTAAAACACATTAGGAACAGTTGGCGCAAGCTGGTACAAAAGGAAAAAAAAATAATTATATTTTACAAAGCAACCAATAAGACGTTTGATTTCATCTTCTAAACCAGCCTAAAAACTGACAAACAAGCCGATTGGTTACTAATAGAGTCATTACTTTTTCTTTGAACTAGCTTTTGCAGATTTATCCCACTCAAGGGGAAAAATAAGCCACCACGAACTCTACCTGACTACCTGCTACATGTGTGTAATTCCTATTGAGCAGTAGGGGAAATCACATTGATTCCTTGGGATATATGGACTTCTATTACAATGCTTTTATTTTGCTTACTCTGTCCTATTTCCAGTGGTAAAGCAATCTATGGCTCTCCAGCTATTGTGAAAGTACAGACCAAGGCATGGTAGTACTTGTAGTTGTACAACATACCTTAGGCCACTTTTGCCTCTATATCTCTCCCATGTCAAATATAAAACAATAAACACCTATTCAAACTACAGTACAATATATCCTCCATCAACATATTTGGTTTCTGTTCAAGTCAGTGGATAAAAAGAAATGGTTTGTGCCTCGGCCTCAGTCTCCCCCTTTACCTATTGTATAGTGGTTTCATTGCCATAACAGTAAACATCAATGATCTAAACAGGTTTCCCCAAAACAAATGCATACTTTCATTTTTAAACGAAGGCAGAAACATACACCCCCCCATAAAAAAAAACCCCCAAAACAAATCGAACCACATCCTATGCACTCGCCTGACAGTTTTCATGGTTTTTCCATATAGCACACACATTTACATTATGCTGAAGCACAGGAGGAAAAAAAAAAACAACATCTTCAAAAATATTGCCCATATAAAGCACAAAAATGTATTATGAGATACATTAAATAGTGGTTACATTAAGTAGCGATGTATTTCATAATCGACTAAACGTATTGCACACTAGAGAGAGAGAGAGCACCAAGCCCAGGTTACCGATCGGTGAAGTCTAGACTTGGTGATGAATAAGTTGATGGTTTTGCCGAGAGCGGTTCATGTTTTGTCCTTGAAGGGACACGTGGAGGGGGCGGGGGCTTCCTTAGCGATAGGGTATAATTTGAACCATCCGGGATTGCGTTGCGGTTGTTGTCCAGTCTGGAGTGCTGAAAGCTGTTCTGTGAACTGATCCCGTCCATTTCCGCTCCATTGATGAGTGAACTGTCCACTTTACCGGCAAAGTTGTCTTCGTCAAACGTCACCCAACCTTTTGGATTAGGTTCTGGCATTGCGGAAAAATTGTGTGGTAATGAAAGACTTTTTTCAGCCGGACCCACCATAAACATTGGCCTGCCCTGTTGGGGAAATTGATCGAACAGGCCAGTTGAAAGCGATGTTGGAGCACTTAGTGAGGCGTTTGGTGTATTAAATGGGTTTCCTGCATTTGCCGATCTCTCAGTGAATGGGTTTGCCGAGAAAGTATTCGCCTTGTTCAGAAACGGATTGGGCGATACCGGCGGAACATCTTGAGACCTGCTACGGGCCGGGACCGGAGGCAGTGTAGACATGCAACTCTTATTACTCAAGGTAGAAAGGTTATTTTGCACTGCAGAAGGCAACAGAACCGGCTCCTTTTGATTCGATGATAAAACAGAAGATATGTGAACGGACGTCAGCAGCTTTGTAACGGGAGGCTGATCAAATGAGAAGTCCACAAAAGGATCATTGTCAAAATGACTTTTAAAGCCACTGACTCCATTAGTTGGATTCTGCAAGGGAAAAAATAAAATAAAACTAACATTAAAACAGCAATAAGATTAGAAAGAATAAAAACACATTGCATCGGGTTCCAAAAGTAAAATGAGCAAGATGGAATGTCATAAAAATAGAATTAAACGGCTTTTTCTACACAGTTACAGTACTCACTGGTCTCAAATAAAAATGTCTATTCACATAAACTTACTTGGATTGGACTTTTAGTTCCCTCATGCAATATTCATGCAATAAGTGGGATGAAAATTCAATAAACTCTGGGTGGTCCAACAAAGGCCAAAGATGAGAAGGGACTTTTCTCAGAGAAAATAATAGGTCACTGGCTTTTACAGCTGCAGCTTTGGTTTCCATTTTATCTTAGTGTCATCCAATATGCTGTATAATGGCAAATGCTAGTAATGATTACTGGAACAATTCCATACCTTTTTTTTATAGACACCATAGAGAAATAATTGCTGCACCAGACTGACACAATCACTTTCACTTCACTCTAGTTTTATATAGTGTTTATTGTAGGATCATATAATGTGTGTGTTTTTGTCAAAGGCAACAAATATGGATTATAGATGGATCGGTTTCCCTTTATTTACAAGAGTTACCTCAGACTGTGTCCTAGATATGTGAATTACCTCACTTAAAGAGGATGTGCCACCTATGCACAGGCAGCCATTTTGTTGGCTGAACCAGTATGATATCACTAATACACAGCCTGTTGGATATTCACAAGGCCTGGCTTCTAGTCATGAGGTACTGGTTCCCTGTGCACTAGCAGGCTTCTATTTCATAAATAGATCAGCTCTGGCCACAAAACATATATGTCTCCTAGATGAAAGGTACACTATAAGGAGAATGTGTAATTCGGCAACACAAAATCTCTGTATCAGTCTTTCAGTTTTATTGGCTAGATAATCACCTGTCTTTTCAGTGTTTTATCATATTATTAGTGTTTTATCATATTATTAACGTATGACCTGAAAACCCGCAAAGGTATCTCCAAACTCTTTAAGGCAGTGTTTCCCCAACAGTCCAGGTTTTAAGAATATGCTTGAGCACAGATTGTTAACTCAAAATAACTGAGCTCCTAATTAAGGCACCTGTGCTCAAGTATGGCTATCCTTGAAAACCTGGACTGTTGGAGGTCTATTTACTAAAGTGTGGGTTTTCAGATGTGGAGATGTTGTCCATAGCAACCAATCAGATTGTACTTATCATTTATCTAGCACCTTCTAGAAGATAATAGCCGACATAAAGTCTAGAGTAGTCAAATTCCGACCACATTATTAGAAAACAATTGATAATGATCGGAATAATCTTTAACAACAAATTAGAAATGCATGACATTATAGTTCTGGAGCCAGGTATGGTATATGTAGTCGATATTCAGTACGTCTTTACCAGAATGTCAACATTTACAGAATGCAGACAGTCATAATGTTGACAATACGGTTTCCCATTAACTTTGAATGTTAGCATAACCCTTACCATAATTGCAGCCTGACCCAAAAATCAGGTGTACACATTCTAGCTGTCAACATTCTTTATATGTCGATAATCTGCCGACAGTATGACTGCATACCCTATAGCCTTCTGCCAAATATGTCAGCTAGCTTAGAGGTTCAGGCCAACAATGTTGACATGATATATAGTGAGGTGTTTGCAAGGAAGTGGGGGCTGAGTATATCTAGAGGACTGGAAACCCTGCAGAAGATAAATTAGATACATTCTGATAGAGAGTATCAAATTAATTATTATAATTTTGCCTTTAACACTTAAAAAAAAAAAAAAAACCTTAAGAAAGTTTGTGTCAACGCTACAGATGTTTCCTCATACAGGTAGCCTTACTACGCCACGCAACGCGAGATGACTGGCGTAGGTGAGCCGCCAGGTCCTGTGCAACTCTGTTAACGTGGGGCGTGTTTTTTTATTTTGCCGAATATGTATCTTAAATGCAACACAGTGTGACTAGAATGCACAAGGAGTTTATGGTGATTATGTGATATATGACATAGAAACATAGAATTTGACGGCAGACAAGAACCACTTGGCCCATCCAGTCTGCCCCTTTCTTTTTTTACCATATTTTTTTTTTATCTCAAACCTTATTTGAGCCTTATTTCTTTGTAAGGATATCCTTATGTCTATCCCATGCATATTTACACTGCTCCACTGTCTTAGCCTCTACCACCTCTGATGGGAGGCTATTCCACTTGTCCACTACCCTTTCTGTGAAGTAATTTTTTCTCAAATTTCCCTTGAGCCTCCCCCCCCCCCCCTCCCATCTCAGTGCATGTCCCTGTGTCCTATTGCTTCTCTTCATTTATATATTGTGTATATTGTGTGTGAAAGAGGGGGACATGTACTAAGCAGTGATAAAAGTGGAGAACTGCGCCAGTGGAGAAGTTGCCCATGGCAACCACTCAGCTGCTCTGTATATGTTTATAGTATGCAAATTATAAATGTTATGTCAATGCTGATTGGTTGCCATAGGCAACTTCTCCACTGACACTGACTCACTTCTCCACTTTTATCACTGCTTAGTACATATTCCCCCGAATCTATATATGGAGCAGAACAGAACTTGTATTGGAAAAAAGCTGCGTCTGCTGCATTGTAGCCCTTTGTGCACAGATTCAGAGACTCAGCCGCACCCAGATAGACTAGTGTCGTATCAAATTAATCAGCACATGCCCTAGTCACATTGCGCTGCGACACAAACGCATTTTCGGCAAAAACTACGCCTGATGCGAGAAGATTCTCGTGCAACCTGCCAAGAGAGGCTGTTTGGCTTGACTGCATCAAAGATGTCTTTAGACTTCTCTGTATAACTGCAGTGGGTCTCACATTATCTTTACATTCCTAAATTGCTAAATGTTTCAATACTGACTAGGGATATGCAACAGATGTTCACAGAAATATGGCAACAGTCACTGAGCAACCCTTGATTTTCTGCCTGAACAGAGTTGTTTGGAGATAAAACCTGCAGAATTCAGAGCACATGCTGATCTATAAGGTGATAATACTCAAGTTTATATAATTAGTGGTAAATAAGTGCCATGCTCATCATTTGCAAAACAGCAAGGTTAAAAAAAAACCCCAACAACACTCCTGAGGTTCTATAAGCAAGTTCATGAGCTGTGGCATAACACAAGCTACCCAGCCACTTACACAACCACTCCACTATGCTTCTGCAACCTGCCCTCACATCCTCAGTATAGGACATGTTTAGTAAAAAACACACATAAAAAAATCCACAGGAACACCAGCGCTTCTGTCATATCTGCTCCCAGTGATGTCATGCAAAACAATGATACAAGTTTCAGGGGACATGTATGGGTATATTTAATAAGAGTCGGATCCATTCCGACATGCAGTTGTCGGAATGGATCCGACAACCCCTATTCAATGGACGGCCGCTGCTGTCAGCGGCTGCGGATGCGCTGACAGCAGCGGCCAGGAGTGCAGATGGCGGCGAGCATGAGCGGGAAGCAGAGATCGGCGGCTGGCGGGGGGACATGTCTGCGGCGGCAGGGGGCGGCGCTGCAGGGAGAGAGGTCTCCCTGCAGCGCCTCCCCCCGCCTACATGTCCCCCCGCCGGCTGCCGATCTCTGCTCCCTCCACATCCCGCAGTACCGCCTGTCGGATTTGGCCCCATTTCCGACAGAAGCACGTGGATCGGCGGCTATTCCGCCGATCCACGTGTTTTCCGACAAGTCGGAAAAAATCAGCCCCTATTGAATAGGTCAGAACCCCTTCCAACCTATTTCTGTCGGAAGCTGCCGTCTTTCCGACAAGACGGCAGCTTCCGACAGTTATTGAATACAGCCCATAGCATACCCCATCCAGGCTGGTATATTGTGCCCCAAAACATTGTAGGTGGGATGTACCGAGCCTTAGAAAGAAGGAGTAATTGCCCAACGGGCTTCTGATATTTCAAAGACTGTGCTAGAAAAATGATTGGCTATGGGCCACGCCTCCACTTTCTCTCTCCAAGGCTTGATACACCTCCCCCTGTGTGTATTGCCTGCAGCTGAAATATTATACTGTGACACACAGCACTCTAATGAGAGCCAGCAATGCCAGTGGCATGTATCCTTATCAAACAGAAAGCGCTTCAGCTGTAAGATTGCTCAGACATGCTTCCCTGTCCCTGTCACAGCATTACACTCTTCCGGCCGGGGAAGAAGCACCTGAGTGATGTGGCACATTCACTGCACCCACTACTATTCTGCTGGTTATTTCTCGGAGGGATCTGAAAAGTTAGCATTTTGGACGGTTTAAGGACCAAACCAGTAGAGTTTCTTTGATCCATGCTAAGATGCTTTGGGGATCTCTGGCAGTAGTGGGTGGAACAGTAAGTCCCAGGAAACAGACATTTACGCTGTGCCGCCCAGGACACGGACATTTACGCTGTGCCGCCCAGGACACGGACATTTACGCTGTGCCGCCCAGGACACGGACATTTATGCTGTGCCGCCCAGGACACGGACATTTACGCTGTGCCGCCCAGGACACAGACATTTACGCTGTGCCGCCCAGGACACAGACATTTACGCTGTGCCGCCCAGGACACAGACATTTACGCTGTGCCACCCAGGACACAGACATATATGCTGTGCCGCCCAGGACACAGACATTTACGCTGTGCCGCCCAGGACACAGACATTTATGCTGTGCCGCCCAGGACACAGACATTTACGCTGTGCCGCGTAGTCCGTAGAGGATGTTGGGACTCCGTAAGGACCATGGGGAATAGACGGGCTCCGCAGGAGATAGGGCACCTTAAGAAAGCTTTGGATTCTGAGTGTGCACTGGCTCCTCCCTCTATGCCCCTCCTCCAGACCTCAGTTAGGGAAACTGTGCCCAGAGGAAATGGACAGTACGAGGAAGGATTTTTGGAAGGAGATTCATACCAGCCACACCAATCACACCGTATAACTTGTGATAAACTTACCCAGTTAACAGTATGAACAATAACATAGCCACGGTTCCACCGAAAAACTATAACATAACCCTTATGTAAGCAATAACTATATACAAGTCTTGCAGAAGAAGTCCGCACTTGGGACGGGCGCCCAGCATCCTCTACGGACTACGAGAAATATATTTACCGGTAAGTAAAATCTTATTTTCTCTAACGTCCTTGAGGATGCTGGGACTCCGTAAGGACCATGGGGATTATACCAAAGCTCCCAAACGGGCGGGAGAGTGCGGATGACTCTGCAGCACCGATTGAGCAAACAGGAGGTCCTCCTCAGCCAGGGTATAAAACTTATAGAACTTTGCAAAGGTGTTTGTCCCCGACCAAGTAGCTGCTCGGCACAACTGTAATGCCGAGACCCCTCGGGCAGCCGCCCAAGAAGAGCCCACTTTCCTACTGTAGTGGGTCTTAATCGATTTCGGTAACGGCAATCCTGCCGTAGAATGCGCCTGCTGAATCGTGTTACAGATCCAGCGAGCAATAGTCTGCTTTGAAGCAGGAGCGCCAACCTTGTTGGCAGCATACAGAACGAACAAAGCTTCAGTCTTCCTGATTCTAGCCGTTCTGGTCACATAAATCTTCAAAGCCCTGACTACATCCAGGGACTCTGAATCCTCCAAGTCCCGTGTAGCCACAGGCACGACAATAGGTTGGTTCACATGAAAAGATGAGACCACTTTTGGCAGAAAGTGAGGGCAAGTCCTCAACTCTGCCCTATCCACGTGAAAAACCAAGTATGGGCTTTTATGTGATAAAGCCGCCAATTCGGAAACACGTCTTGCCGAAGCTAACGCCAACAACATGACCACTTTCCACATGAGGTATTTCAACTCCACAGTTTTGAGTGGTTCAAACCAAGGTGACTTGAGGAAATGTAACACCACGTTAAGATCCCAAGGTGCCACCGGAGGCACAAAGGGAGGCTGAATATGCAGCACTCCCTTCACAAAGGTCTGTACTTCAGGAATAGAGGCCAATTCTCTTTGAAAGAAAATGGATAAGGCCGAAATCTGGACCTTTATGGACCCTAATTTTAGGCCCAAAGTCACTCCTGTTTGAAGGAAGTGAAGTAGACGGCCCAAATGGAACTCCTCCGTAGGAGCAGCTCTGGCCTCACACCAAGAAACATATTTCCGCCATATACGGTGATAATGTTTTAACGTCACGTCTTTCCTAGCCTTGATCAGGGTAGGAATGACTTCCTCCGGAATCCCTTTTTCCGCTAGGATCCGGCGTTCAACCGCCATGCCGTCAAACGCAGCAGCGGTAAGTCTTGGAACAGACAGGGCCCCTGCCACAGCAGGTCCTGCCTTAGAGGAAGAGGCCACGGATCCCCTGCGAGCAACTCTTGCAGCTCCGGATACCAAGTCCTCCGTGGCCAATCTGGAACAATGAGTATTGTTCTGACCCTGCTTCTTCGTATTATTCTCAACACCTTGGGTATGAGAGGAAGAGGAGGAAACACATAGACCGATATGAACACCCAAGGTGTCACCAGAGCGTCTACCGCTACCGCCTGAGGGTCCCTTGACCTGGCGCAATACCGCTTTAGCTTTTTGTTAAGACGGGATGCCATCATGTCGATTTGAGGCAGTCCCCAACGATCCGTGATCTGTGCGAAGACTTCTTGATGAAGTCCCCACTCTCCCGGATGCAGGTCGTGCCTGCTGAGGAAGTCCGCCTCCCAGTTGTCCACCCCCGGGATGAACACCGCGCTTACATGGCCTTCCCGCCCAGCGTAGAATCCTGGTCGCTTCTGCCATGGCCATTCTGCTCCTTGTTACGCCTTGGCGGTTTATATGAGCCACTGCCGTGACATTGTCTGACTGAATCAGAACCGGTTTTCTCCAAAGCAATTCCTCAGCTTGACGCAGGGCGTTGTATATGGCCCTCAACTCCAGGACGTTGATGTGGAGACAAGACTCTAGGCTTGACCAGAGACCTTGGAAATTTCTTCCCAGTGTCACTGCTCCCCAGCCTCGGAGGCTTGCATCCGTGGTCACCAGGACCCAGTCCTGAATGCCGAACCTGCGACCTTCTAGTAGGTGAACACTGTTCAGCCACCACAGGAGAGATACCCTGGTCCTGGGAGACAGGGTGATCCTTTGATGCATTTGTATATGGGACCCGGACCACTTGTCCAAGAGGTCCCATTGAAAAGTCCTCGCATGGAACCTGCCGAAAGGGATGGCCTCGTAGGAAGCCACCATCTTCCCCAGGACCCGCGTGCAATGATGCACTGAAACCTTTTTTGGTTTTAATAGGTTCCTGACCATGGCTATGAGTTCCTGAACCTTTTCGATTGGAAGAAAAACCTTTTTCTGGTCTGTGTCAAGAATCAGCCCCAAAAAGGTCAGACGCGTTGTAGGGACTAGCTGGGACTTCGGTATATTGAAAATCCAGCCGTGTATCTGCAACGTCTTCATGGACAGAGACACGCTGTCCAGCAACCTCTCCCGAGATCTCGCCTTTATGAGGAGATCGTCCAAGTATGGGATAATTGTGACCCCCTGCCTGCGCAGGAGCACCATAATTTCCGCCATTACCTTGGTGAAAATTCTCGGGGCCGTGGAAAGCCCAAACGGCAACGTCTGAAATTGGTAGTGACAGTCCTGCACTGCAAATCTCAGGAACGCCTGATGCGGGGGGAATATCGGAACATCCTTTATGTCCAGGGACACCATCCACTCCCCCCCCCTCCAGACTGGCGATGACCGCCCTGAGTGATTCCATTTTGAACCTCTTCAAGTACAGGTTCAGAGATTTCAGGTTTAAAATGGGTCTGACCGAACCGTCCGGTTTCGGGACCACAAACAGGGTTGAGTAATATCCCTCTCCTTGCTGGAGATGAGGAACTGTGACAATCCCCTGTTGAATATACAATTTTTGGATTGCTGCCAACACTAGCTCCCTTTCTGACAGGGAAAACGGGAAAGCCGATTTGAAAAATCGGCGAGGAGGCAAGTCTTCGAATTCCAGCCTGTATCCCTGAGAAACAATCTCTAATGCCCAGGGATCCACCAGCGAGTGAACCCAGACGTGGCTGAAAAATCGAAGACGAGCCCCCACCAGATCTGCCTCCTCTCGGAAAGCCCCAGCGTCATGCGGTGGACTTTGCAGACGCAGGGGAGGACTTCTGCTCTTGGGAACTAGCTGTGTGCAGCTTTTTTCCCCTGCCTTTCCCTCTGGCAACAAAGGATGATCCACGTACCTTCTTGTTTTTATTGGAACGAAAGGACTGCATTTGATAATGAAGTGCCTTTTTTGTATGCTGCGGGGGGACATAAGGTAAGAAAATAAGAATTTACTTACCGATAATTCTATTTCTCATAGTCCGTAGTGGATGCTGGGGACTCCGAAAGGACCATGGGGAATAGCGGCTCCGCAGGAGACTGGGCACAAAGTAAAAGCTTTAGGACTAGCTGGTGTGCACTGGCTCCTCCCCCTATGACCCTCCTCCAAGCCTCAGTTAGGATACTGTGCCCGGACGAGCGTACACAATAAGGAAGGATTTTGAATCCCGGGTAAGACTCATTACCAGCCACACCAATCACACCGTACAACTTGTGATCTGAACCCAGTTAACAGCATGATAACTGAAGGAGCCTCTGAAAAGATGGCTCACAACAACAATAACCCGATTTTTGTAACAATAACTATGTACAAGTAATGCAGACAATCCGCACTTGGGATGGGCGCCCAGCATCCACTACGGACTATGAGAAATAGAATTATCGGTAAGTAAATTCTTATTTTCTCTAACGTCCTAGTGGATGCTGGGGACTCCGAAAGGACCATGGGGATTATACCAAAGCTCCCAAACGGGCGGGAGAGTGCGGATGACTCTGCAGCACCGAATGAGAGAACTCCAGGTCCTCCTCAGCCAGGGTATCAAATTTGTAGAATTTAGCAAACGTGTTTGCCCCGGACCAAGTAGCTGCTCGGCAAAGTTGTAAAGCCGAGACCCCTCGGGCAGCCGCCCAAGATGAGCCCACTTTCCGTGTGGAATGGGCTTTTACAGATTTTGGCTGTGGCAGGCCTGCCACAGAATGTGCAAGCTGAATTGTACTGCAAATCCAACGAGCAATCGTCTGCTTAGAAGCAGGAGCACCCAGCTTGTTGGGTGCATACAGGATAAACAGCGAGTCAGATTTTCTGACTCCAGCCGTCCTGGAAACATATATTTTCAGGGCCCTGACTACGTCCAGCAACTTGGAATCCTCCAAGTCCCTAGTAGCCGCAGGCACCACAATAGGTTGGTTTAAGTGAAATGCTGAAAACACCTTAGGGAGAAATTGAGGACGAGTCCTCAATTCCGCCCTGTCCGAATGGAAAATCAGATAAGGGCTTTTACAGGATAAAGCCGCCAATTCTGACACGCGCCTGGCCCAGGCCAGGGCCAACAGCATGACCACTTTCCATGTGAGATATTTTAACTCCACAGATTTAAGTGGTTCAAACCAATGTGACTTTTGGAATCCAAAAAAAAAACTACATTGAGATCCCAAGTGCCACTGGAGGCACAAAAGGAGGCTGTATATGCAGTACCCCTTTTACAAACGTCTGAACTTCAGGGACTGAAGCTAGTTCTTTTTGGAAGAAAATTGACAGGGCCGAAATTTGAACCTTAATGTACCCCAATTTCAGGCCCATAGACACTCCTGTTTGCAGGAAATGTAGGAATCGACCCAGTCGAATTTCCATCGTCGGGCCTTACTGGCCTCGCACTACGCAACATATTTTCGCCAATTGCGGTGATAATGTTTTTGCGGTTACATCCTTCCTGGCTTTGATCAGGATAGGGATGACTTCATCCGGAATGCCCTTTTTCCTTCAGGATCCGGCGTTCAACCGCCATGCCGTCAAACGCAGCCGCGGTAAGTCTTGGAACAGACAGGGTCCTTGCTGGAGCAGGTCCCTTCTTAGAGGTAGAGGCCACGGATCCTCCGTGAGCATCTCTTGAAGTTCCGGTTACCAAGTCCTTCTTGGCCAATCCGGAGCCACGAATATAGTGCTTACTCCTCACCATCTTATCAATCTCAGTACCTTGGGTATGAGAGGCAGAGGAGGAAACACATACCCTGACTGGTACACCCACGGTGTTACCAGAGCGTCTACAGCTATTGCCTGAGGGTCCCTGGACCTGGCGCAATACCTGTCGAGTTTTTCCCAACGGTTTATAATCCTGTGGAAGACTTCTGGGTGAAGTCCCCACTCTCCCCGGGTGGAGGTCGTGCTGAGGAAGTCTGCTTCCCAGTTGTCCACTCCCGGAATGAATACTGCTGACAGTGCTATCCCATGATTTTCCGCCCAGCGAAGAATCCTTGCAGCTTCTGTCATTGCCCTTCTGCTTCTTGTGCCACCCTGTCTGTTTACGTGGGTGACTGCCGTGATGTTGTCCGACTGGATCAACACCGGCTGTCCTTGAAGCAAAGGTCTTGCTAAGCTTAGAGCATTGTAAATGTCCCTTAGCTTCAGGATATTTATGTGAAGTGATGTCTCCAGGCTTGACCAATTCCTTCCCTGTGTGACTGCTCCCCAGCCTCGCAGGCTGGCATCCGTGGTTACCAGGACCCAGTCCTGAATGCCGAATCTGCGGCCCTCTAGAAGATGAGCACTCTGCAACCACCACAGGAGGGACACCCTTGTCCTTGGTGACAGGGTTATCCGCTGATGCATCTGAAGATGCGACCCGGACCATTTGTCCAGCAGGTCCCACTGGAAAGTTCTTGCGTGGAATCTGCCAAATGGGATTGCTTCGTAGGAAGCCCCCATTTTACCCAGAACCCTTGTGCATTGATGCACTGAGACTTGGCTCGGTTTGAGGAGGTTCCTGACTAGCTCGGATAACTCCCTGGCTTTCTCCTCCGGGAGAAACACCTTTTTCTGGACTGTGTCCAGGATCATCCCTAGGAACAGAAGACACGTCGACGGAACCAGCTGCGATTTTGGAATATTGAGAATCCAATCGTGCTGCCGCAACACTATCTGAGATAGTGCTACACCGACCTCCAACTGTTCCCTGGATCTTACCCTTATCAGGGAATCGTCCAAGTAAGGGATAACTAAAATTCCCTTCCTTCGAAGGAACATCATCATTTCGGCCATTACCTTGGTAAAGACCCGGGGTGCCGTGGACCATCCCTACGGCAGCGTCTGAACTGATAGTGACAGTTCTGTACCATAAACCTGAGGTACCCTTGGTGAGAAGGGTAAATTTTGACATGAAGGTAAGCATCCTTGATGTCCCGAGACATCATGTAGTCCCCTTCTTCCAGGTTCGCAATCACTGCTCTGAGTGACTCAATCTTGAATTTGAACCTCTGTATGTAAGTGTTCAAAGATTTTAGAATCGGTCTCACCGAGCCGTCTGGCTTCGGTACCACAATAGTGTGGAATAATACCCCGTTCCCTGTTGCAGGAGGGGTACCTTGATTATCACCTGCTGGGAATACAGCTTGTGAATGGCTTCCAAAACTGCCTCCCTGTCCGAGGGAGACGTCGGTAAAGTCGACTTTTGGAAACGGCGAGGGGGAGACGTCTCGAATTCCAATATGTACCCCTGAGATATTACCTGAAGGATCCAGGGGTCTACTTGCGAGTGAGCCCACTGCGCACTGAAATTCATTGAGAACGGGCCCCCACCGTGCCTGAGCTTGTAAAGCCCTAGCGTCATACTGAGGGCTTGGCAGAGGCTGGAAAGGGTTTCTGTTCCTAGGAACTGGCTGATCTCTGCAGCCTTTTTCCTCTCCCTCTGTCACGAGCAGAAAAGAGGAACCTTTTGTCCGCTTGCCAACAAAGGACTGCGCCTGATAATACGGCGTCTTATTTTGAGAGGCGACCTGGGGTACAAACGTGGATTTCCCAGCTGTTGCCGTGGCCACCAGGTCTAAAAGACCGACCCCAAATGTCCCCTTTCAAAGGCAATACTTCCAAATGACGTTTGGAATCCGCATCACCTGACCATTTTACTGGTAGAATTGGACAACGCACTTATACTTGATGCCAGTCGGCAATTATTCCGCTGTGCATCATGCATATATAGAAATGCATCTTTTAAATGCTCTATAGGCAATAATATACTATCCTTATCTAGGATATCAATATTTCCAGTCAGGGAATCCGACCATGCCAACCCAGCACTGCACCTCCAGGCTGAGGCGATAGCTGGTCGCAGTATAACACCAGTATGTGTGTAAATACCTTTTTTTGGATACCCTCCTGCTTTCTATCAGCAGGATCCTTAAGGGCGGCCATCTCATGAGAGGGTAGAGCCCTTGTTCTTACAAGCGTGTGAGCGCCTTATCCCCCCTAGGCGGTGTTTCCCAATGCATCCTAACCTCTGGCGGGAAAGGGTATGCAGCCAATACTTTTTAAGAAATTATTAATTGTTATCGGGGGGAAACCCACGCATCATCACACATTTTATTTCTCAGATTCAGGAAAACTACAGGTAGTTTTTCCCTCACCGAACATAATACCCCTTTTTTGGTGGTACTCGTATTATCAGAAATGTATAAAACATTTTCCATTGTCTCAATCATGTAACGTGTGGCCCTACTGGAAATCACGGTGGTCTCTTCACCGTCGACACAGGAGTCAGTATCCGTGTCGGCGTCTGTATCTGCCATCTGCCTGACGGCCTATGAGACGTCTGGACAGGCACAAGCTGAGTAGCCGGCTGTCTCATGTCAACCACTGTTTTTTTATATAGAGCTGACACTGTCACGTAATTTTCAACAGTACATCCACTCAGGTGTCGACCCCCTAGGGGGTGACATCACTGTTACAGACACTCTGCTCCGCCTCCACATCATTTTCCTCCTCATACATGTCGACACACACGTACCGACACCCAGCACACACACAGGGAATGCTCTGATAGAGGACAGGACCCACTTAGCCCTTTGGGGAGACAGAGGGAGAGTTTGCCAGCACACACCAGAGCGCTATATATGTACAGGGACACCCTTACAATAAGTGTCTATCCCTTATAGCTGCTTATATCTGTTATTTTGCCAAATAAGTGCCCCCCTCTCTTTTTTACCCTGTTTCTGTAGTTGCAGGATGCAGGGGAGATTCTGGGAGCCTTCCTACCAGCGGAGCTGTGTGGGAAAAATGGCGCTGTGTGCTGAGGAGATAGGCCCCGCCCCCTTCACGGCGGGCTCTTCTCCCGCTTTTTACTGGAAAACTGGCAGGGGTTAAATACATCCATATAGCCCAGGAGCTATATGTGATGTATTTTTCGCCAACTAAGGTAAATTCATTGCTTCCCAGGACGCCCCCCCCAGCGTCCTGCACCCTCAGTGACCGGAGTGTGAAGTGTGCTGAGAGCAATGGCGCACAGCTGCAGTGCTGTGCGCTACCTTATGAAGACAGGAAAGTCTTCTGCCGCCGATTTATGGACCTCTTCTTGCTTCAGCATCTGTAAGGGGGCCGGCGGCGCGGCTCCGGGACCCATCCATGGCTGGGCCTGTGATCGTCCCTCTGGAGCTAATGTCCAGTAGCCTAAGAAACCCAATCCACTCTGCACGCAGGTGAGTTCGTTTCTCTCCCCTAAGTCCCTCGATGCAGTGAGCCTGTTGCCAGCAGGTCTCACTGAAAATAAAAAACCTATTTAAACTTTTACTCTAAGCAGCTCAGGAGAGCCACCTAGATTGCCCCCATCTCGTTCGGGCACAAAATCTAACTGAGGCTTGGAGGAGGGTCATAGGGGGAGGAGCCAGTGCACACCAGCTAGTCCTAAAGCTTTTACTTTGTGCCCAGTCTCCTGCGGAGCCGCTATTCCCCATGGTCCTTTCGGAGTCCCCAGCATCCACTAGGACGTTAGAGAAATTTGACTTACCAGCCGTAGCGACAAGATCCGAGAGGCAGTCTCCAAACAACTCCACCCCTTTGTAAGGCAAGGACTCCATATGCCGCTTTGAATCGGCATCTCCCGTCCACTGTCGGGTCCACAAGAGCCGCCTAGCAGAAATAGACATAGCATTTATTCTGGAGCTTAATAAACAAATGTCTCTCTGAGCATCCCTCATATACAAGGCAGCATCTCTGATATGCTCTATGGTCATTTGAATGGCGTCCCTATCTAAGGTGTCAATTTCCGTAGATAAGGAATCTGCCTATGCCACAACCGCACTACAAACCCAGGCCGACGCCATAGCCGGTCGAGCAATAGTACCGGAATGATTGTAAATGTGCTTTAAGGTAATTTCCTGCCTGCGATCAGCAGGTTCCTTGAGGGAAGCCGTATCCTGAGAAGGTAGTGCCACCTTTTTGGACAAACGTGTCAGCGCCTTGTCAACTTTTGGCGAAGATTCCCAGCGTATCCTATCAGTTTGTGGAAAAGGATACGCCATGAGAATCCTTTTGGGAACTTGTGGTCTCCTATCTGGAGATTCCCAAGCCTTTTCGCACAAGTCACTTAATTCAAATGAGGATGGAAAAGTGACTTCAGGCTTTTTCCCTTTATACATGTGTACCCTCGTGTCAGGGACAGGGGGTTCCTCAGTAATATGCAAAAGCTCTTTAATGGCAATAATCATGTACCGTATACCCTTAGCCACCTTTGGCTGTAATTTTGCATCTTCATAGTCGACACTGGAGTCAGTATCTGTGTCATCGATCTGGGATATGGTGCGCTTCTGAGACCCCGAAGGACCTGGCGCCCCAGGGACAGGCATGAACTGGCTACCTGACTGATCCCTAGCTTCTGCCTTGTCTAATCTTTTATGCAATAGATTAACATTTGCATTCAAGACATTCAGCATATCCACCCATTCCGGTGTCGGCGTTGCCGACGGCGACCTGACATTCAAGCACTCCCCCTCCACATTAAGCGAGCCTTCCTAGTCAAACATGTCGACACACGCGTACCGACACACTTCACACACACACACACACACACACACACACACACACACACACACACACACACACACACACACACATGGAACCCCTTTCCTGAAGACAGTATCCCTGTCAAGGCCCTTTGGAGAGACAGAGAGAGAGAGTATGCCAGCACACACCCCAGCGCAATAACCCTGGAGACCAACAAAAAAGGTTTTTCCCCAGCAGCGCTGTATAATGTGTAAACCGCCAATTATGTGCCCCCCCCCCTCTCTTTTAAGCACCCTTTCACCATGTGTAAGCAGGGGAGAGTCCAGGGAGCTTCCTCTCAGCAGTGCTGTGGAGAGAAAATGGCGCTGGTGAGTGCTGAGGGAGAAGCCCCGCCCCCTCGGCGGCGGGCTTCTGTCCCGCTCAAACTTAGTAAAATATGGCGGGGGCTCTTTTATATACATGTACAGAGCCCACCTGTACATGAATATAGTCTTTTTGCCATGCAGAGGTTTATATTGCTGCCCAGGGCGCCCCCCCCCCCTGCGCCCTGCACCCTTACAGTGACCGGAGTATGTGAGGTGTATGGGAGCAATGACGCACAGCTGCAGTGCTGTGCGTTACCTCAGTGAAGCTGAAGGCTTCTGCCGCCTGACGACTTCTGTCTTCTGTACTTCTAGCTCTGTGAGGAGAACGGCGGTGCGGCTCCGGGGGTGGACGCCCAGTAAGAACCTGCGTTCACCCCCTCTGGAGCTAATGGTGTCCAGTAGCCGAGGAAGCAGAGCCTATCTTTGACAAGAAGGTCTGCTCCTCTCTCCTCAGTCCCTCGATGCAGGGAGCCTGTTGCCAGCAGTGCTCCCTGTGAAAAAGTAGTAAAAGGTAGAAAAAAAAAATCCAAACAAAAATGCTTCTAGGCAGAGAACTCTGGAGAGCTCTCTGCAGTGCACCCATCTTGCTCTGGGCACAGTGTAAAACTGAGGTCTGGAGGAGGGGCATAGAGGGAGGAGCCAGTGCACACCCAGAATCCAAAGCTTTCTTAAGGTGACCTATCTCCTGCGGAGCCCGTCTATTCCCCATGGTCCTTACGGAGTCCCAGCATCCTCAAGGACGTTAGAGAAATACATTTTTGTTTAAAGCATAAAAATATCACCGCCGGTTAAATGGCTGTTGCTATATAAGAAAAAATAAGAATTTACTTACCGATAATTCTATTTCTCGTAGTCCGTAGTGGATGCTGGGGACTCCGTCAGGACCATGGGGTTTAGCGGCTCCGCAGGAGACAGGGCACAATAATAAAAGCTTTAGGATCAGGTGGTGTGCACTGGCTCCTCCCCCCATGACCCTCCTCCAAGCCTCAGTTAGGATACTGTGCCCGGACGAGCGTGCATAATAAGGAAGGATATTGAATCCCGGGTAAGACTCATACCAGCCACACCAATCACACCGTACAACCTGTGATCTGAACCCAGTTAACAGTATGATAACAACGAAGGAGCCTCTGAAAAGATGGCTCACAACAAGAATAACCCGATTTTTGTAACAATAACTATGTACAAGTATTGCAGACAATCCGCACTTGGGATGGGCGCCCAGCATCCACTACGGACTACGAGAAATAGAATTATCGGTAAGTAAATTCTTATTTTCTCTAACGTCCTAAGTGGATGCTGGGGACTCCGTCAGGACCATGGGGATTATACCAAAGCTCCCAAACGGGCGGGAGAGTGCGGATGACTCTGCAGCACCGAATGAGAGAACTTCAGGTCCTCCTCAGTCAGGGTGTGCCCCTGACCAAGTAGCAGCTCGGCAAAGTTGTAAAGCCGAGACCCCTCGGGCAGCCGCCCAAGATGAGCCCACTTCCTTGTGGAATGGGCTTTTACTGATTTTGGCTGTGGCAAGCCTGCCACAGAATGTGCAAGCTGAATTGTACTACAAATCCAGCGAGCAATCGTCTGCTTAGAAGCAGGAACACCCATCTTGTTGGGTGCATACAGGCTAATCAGCGAGTCAGATTTTCTGACTCCAGTCGTCCTGGAAACATATATTTTCAGGGCCCTGACAACGTCAAGTAACTTGGAGTCCTCCAAGTCCCTAGTAGCCGCAGGATACCACAATAGGTTGGTTCATGTGAAAAACAGAAAACACCTTAAGGAGAAATTGAGGACGAGTCCTCAATTCTGCCCTGTCAGAATGAAAAATTAAGTAAGGGCTTTTATATGATAAAGCCGCCCATTCTGACACACGCCTGGCTGAAGCCAGGGCTAATAGAATCTTCACCTTCCATGTGAAATATTTTAATTCCACAGTGGTGAGTGGATCAAACCAATGTGACTTTAGGAAACTCAAAACAACATTGAGATCCCAAGGTGCCACTGGGGGCACTAAAGGAGGCTGTATATGCAGTACCCCTTTTACAAACGTCTGAACTTCAGGCACTGAAGCCAGTTCTTTCTGGAAGAAATTCGACAGGGTCGAAATTTGAACCTTAATGGACCCTAATTTTAGGCCCATAGACAGTCCTGTTTTCAGGAAATGTAGGAAACGACCCAGTTGGAATTCCTCTGTAGGGACCTTCTTGGCCTCACACCACGCAACAATGTTTTGCGGTTACATCCTTCCTGGCTTCGACCAGGGTAGGGATGACTTCATCTGGAATGCCCTTTCAGGATCCGGCGTTCAACTGCCATGCCGTCAAACGCAGCCGCGGTAAGTCTTGGAACAGACAAGGCCCCTGCTGGAGCAGGTCCTTTCTTAAAGGTAGAGGCCACGGTTCTTCCGTGAGCATCTCTTGAAGTTCCGGGTACCAAGTCCTTCTTGACCCATCCGGAACCACGAGTATCGTTCTTACTCATCTCCTTCTTATGATTCTCAGTACTTTTGGTATGAGATGCATAGGAGGGAACACATACCCTGACTGGTACACCCACAGTGTTACCAGAGCGTCCACCGCTATTGCCTGAGGGTCCCTTGACCTGGCGCAATATTTGTCTAGTTTTTTGTTCAGGCGGGACGCCATCATGTCCACCTTTGGTTTTTCCCAACGGTTTACAATCATGTGGAAGACTTCCCGCTGAAGTCCCCACTCTCCCGGGTGGAGGTTATGCCTGCTGAGGAAGTCTGCTTCCCAGTTTTCCACTCCCGGAATTAACACTGCTGAGAGTGTTATCACATGATTTTTCGCCCAGCGAAGAATCCTTGCAGTTTCTGTCATTTCCCTCCTGCTTCATGTGCCGCCCTGTCTGTTTACGTGGGCGACTGCCGTGATGTTGTCCCACTGGATCAATACCGGCTGACCTTGAAGCAGAGGTCTTGCTAAGCTTAGAGCCTTGTAAATTGCCCTTAGCTCCAGTATATTTATGTGGAGAGAAGTCTCCAGACTTGATCACACTCCCTGGAAATTTTTTTTTTCCTTGTGTGACTGCTCCCCAGCCACTCAGGCTGGCATCCGTGGTCACCAGGACCCAGTCCTGAATGTCGAATCTGCGGCCCTTTCATAGATGAGCACTCTGCAGCCACCGCAGAAGAAAACACCCTTGTCCTTGGAGACAGGGTTATCCGCTGATGCATCTGAAGATGCGATCCGGACCATTTTCCCAGCAGATTCCACTGAAAGGTTCTTGCGTGAAATCTACCGAATGGGATCGCTTTGTAAGAAACCACCATTTTTCACAGGACCCTTGTGCAATGATGCACTGATACTTTTCCTGGTTTTAGGAGGTTCCTGACTAGCTCGGATAACTCCCTGGCCTTCTTCTCCGGGAGAAAACATCCTTTTCTGGACTGTGTCCAGAATCATTCCTAGGAACATTAGACGTGTCGTCGGAAAAAGCTGCGATTTTGGAATATTTAGAATCCACTCGTGCTGTCGTAGAACTACTTGAGATAGTGCTACTCCGACCGCCAACTGTTCTCTGGACCTTGCCCTTATCAGGAAAGCGTCCATATTTCTTTTAGGAAGAATCATCATTTCGGCCATTACCATGGTAAAGACCCGGGGTGCCGTGGACAATCCAAACGGCAGCTTCTGAACTGATAGTGACAGTTCTGTACCACGAACCTGAGATACCCTTGGTGAGAAGGGCAAAATTTGGACATGTAGGTAAGCGTCCCTGATATCCAGTGACACCATATCGTCCTGGTTCGCTATCACTGCTCTGAGTGACTCCATCTTGATTTGAACCCTTGTATGTAATTGTTCAAATCTTTTAGATCTCACCGAGCCGTTTGGCTTCAGTACCACAATATAGTGTGGAATAATACCCCTTCCCTTGTTGTAGGAGGGGTACTTTGATTATCACCTGCTGGGAATACAGCCTGTGAATTTTTTCCCAATACTGCCTCCCTGTCGGAGGGAGACGTTGGTAAAGCAGACTTCAGGAACTTGTGAGGGGAAGACGTCTCGAATTTCCAATGTACACCTGGGATACTACGTGTAGGATCCAGGAGTCCACTTGCGAGTGAGCCCACTGCGTGCTGAAACTCTTGAGATGACCCCCCACCGCACCTGAGTCCGCTTGTATGGCCCCAGCGTCATGCTGCGGACTTGGCAGAAGCTGTGGAGGACTTCTGTTCCTGGGAATGGGCTGCCTGCTGCAGTCTTCTTCCCTTTCCTCTAACCCTGGGCAGATATGACTGGCCTTTTGCCCGCCTGCCTTTATGGGTACGAAAGGACTGAGACTGAAAAGACTGTGTCCTTTTCTGCTGAGATGTGACTTGGGGTAACAAAAGTGGACTTTCCAGCTGTTGCCATGGCCACCAGGTCCGATGGACCGCCCCTTTATACGGCAATACTTCCATGTGCCGTCTGGAATCTGCATCACCTGACCACTGTCGTGTCTATAAACATCGTCTGGCAGATATGGACATCACATCTACTCTTGATGCCAGAATGCAAATATCCCTCTGCGCATCTCGCATATATAGAAATGCATCCTTAAAATGCTCTATAGTCAATAAAATATTGTTCCTGTCAAGGGTATCAATATTTTCAGTCAGGAAATCCGACCAAGCCCCCCCAGCGCTGCACATCCAGGCTGAGGCGATTGCTGGTCGTAGTATAACACCAGTATGTGTGTATATACTTTTTAGGATATTTTTCAGCTTCCTATCAGCTGGCTCTTTGAGGGCGGCTGTATCTGGAGACGGTAACGCCACTTGTTTTTATAAGCGTGTGAGCGCCTTATCCACCCTAAGGTGTGTTTCCCAACTCGCCCTCACTTCTGGCGGGAAAAGGTATACCTCCAATAATTTTCTATCGGAGGAAACCCACGTATCATCACACACTTTAATTTATCTGATTCAGGAAAAACTACAAGTAGATTATTCCCACCCTACATAATACCCTTATTTGTGGTACTTGTAGTATCAGAAATATGTAACATCTCCTTCATTGCCCTTAACATGTAACGTGTGGCCCTAAAGGAAAATACATTTGTTTCTTCACCGTCGACACTGAAGTCAGTGTCCGTGTCGACCAACTGAGGTAAATGGGCGTTTTTACAAGCCCCTGACGGTGTCTGAGACGCCTGGACAGGTACTAATTTGTTTGCCGGCCGTCTCATGTCGTCAACCGACCTTGCATCGTGTTGACATTATCACGTAATTCCTAAATAAGCCATCCATTCCGGTGTCGACTCCCTAGAGAGTGACATCACCAATACAGGCAATTTGCTCCGCCTCCTCACCAACATCGTCCTCCTACATGTCGACACACACGTACCGACACACAGCACACACACAGGGAATGCTCTGATAGAGGACAGGACCCCACTAGCCCTTTGGGGAGACAGAGGGAGAGTTTGCCAGCACACACCAAAAACGCTATAATTATACAGGGACAACCCCTTATACAAGTGTTTTCCCTTATAGCATTTTCACATATGTAATCATATCGCCAAATAAGTGCCCCCCCTCTCTGTTTTAACCCTGTTTCTGTAGTGCAGTGCAGGGGAGAGCCTGGGAGCCTTCCTCACAGCAGAGCTGAGCAGGAAAATGGCGCCGTGTGCTGAGGAGAATAGGCCCCGCCCCCTAAAACGGCGGGCTCTTCTCCCGGAGTTTGTGAGATCTGGCAGGGGTTAAATACATCCATATAGCCTCAAGGGCTATATGTGATGTATTTTAGCCATAAAAAAGGTATAATACATTGCTGCCCAGGGCGCCCCCCCCAGCGCCCTGCACCCTCAGTGACCGCTGGTATAAAGTGTGCTGACAACAATGGCGCACAGCTGCAGTGCTGTGCGCTACCTTATGAAGACAAAGTCTCCTGCCGCCTGTTTCTGGATCAACTTCGGCATCTGCAAGGGGGGTCGGCGGCACGGCTCCGGGACGAACCCCAGGGTGAGACCTGTGTTCCGACTCCCTCTGGAGCTAATGGTGTCCAGTAGCCTAAGAAGCAAATCCATCCTGCACGCAGGTGAGTTTACTTCTCTCCCCTAAGTCCCTCGTAGCAGTGAGCCTGTTGCCAGCAGGACTCACTGAAAATAAAAAACCTAACTTAAACTTTTATTCTAAGCAGCTCAGGAGAGCCACCTAGATTGCACCCTTCTCGGCCGGGCACAAAAATCTAACTGAGGCTTGGAGGAGGGTCATGGGGGGAGGAGCCAGTGCACACCACCTGATCCTAAAGCTTTTATTATTGTGCCCTGTCTCCTGCGGAGCCGCTAAACCCCATGGTCCTGACGGAGTCCCCAGCATCCACTTAGGACGTTAGAGAAATACACTGCAAAGAACAAAAATAATAGCTAGCACTGCAATAACTAAATGTTATTCCAAGGCACCATATTGAAAAAAAACTGTATAAAATAAGACTTCAGCCCAATTACAGAGCACATCATCCGATCAATACTGTAAACTGATGACAGTATAACATCTGTAATTACTGAACACTGTATGCTTGTTAGATTTTCATAGGTTCTGCAGCAGTAAAAGCTATTGATATACGCATTATGTCATGATAAAGGACACAGTCCCCTTAGGACTCCTGATGTCCTGGTTACTCTCTGGCCACATGGTCTGTGTGTCACTGGTACTGTATGGTGAATAACATGCTGAACGAGACCGTAAATAGTCAGTTTTTTAAACAAAAAATTATATATTAAGTATCCATTCTGTATAAAGGTCACTATGATACAATACTGCCCCTGATGCTACTATACATATGGGCACCATTAAATCATAACAAACACTACGATACAGGCTTGGATGACATGAAAATAATCCAATTTAAAAAGGTCAGCCTTGCGGTAATTGGAGTTACAGTATACACGTCACATCACATCATTTACAATGTGGTCAGAGAAAGGAGAACATCATTTTGGACGGATTTGGTTAGTAGGTGCAATGCAATCTCATCACACCCCACAATGACCGGATTCTCCAGATTTCATTAGCAAAATCCAGATGCATCTTAAACAGGCAGGATGATTGCTGGAGAATGTTTGCCGTAGAGGGCTGGTGGGCGAGAACATCCAGTGCATAGCAATGTTGGGACAATATGGTCCTTTTCAAATCACACATAAAAAGATGTCATCCCCACTACCACTAAATAATTTTGCACGGAAATAATAATCGTCCACTAGAGTTCCTTTATCAAATACAGGTAGATAAATCCATATTTGATATATTGAAAATCACCAATAAGATCTGACGTGTACATAAACGGTCCACTTTAAAAATGATCTGGTGTAGGTCACAGGGAACCTCTATAACTAATACCAAATAAAAGGGTTCCATATGAATGTTACCAATTTTTCCAATATAACTTTGGTGGGCATTGCTTCCTTGGGACCACTGTCATTCAGGGCTAAGCAGTGCCAAAGGCGATGGGCAGAGGACCTGTTAAATACCGAAAATGTGGAGGCAGACCCCCTTCCTAAGGACTTATTGGAGGGGAGGGCTTAGTATAAATAAAATCCAGAGTGGTAAACCCCTTTCATTTTCAGTCGGTTGGCACAATCCAGGTTAAAACTGCAGCCAAAAAATAGTTTTAGATCCTTAGGTATTTGTACAGATTGACAAGAAGGGTTACATTGTCCCCTTTATCATGACGGCACAATGCAGAGGTAATGGTGGTTATCGGATTAATAGACGTAACAATCATTGGCTACATGAGAGATGTGAGGCTAAGGGTGTCATTCACTAATGGAACAATTTAGGGTGGAATACAGACAATATGGTGAAATTATTTCGGTACCTGTTACCCTGATGGTTCCTCCTGCTAGTGATAAAAAAAGACAAATATTAAAGAAAAAAGAAATTAGAAGAGATATACACCGTGTGCAATGCCAATCATGCAGTTCTAATTCATAGGCCTTTCCAGTGACATGTTGCCATAGGAGATTACAGTAACAAAACCTAGAACACAGTGACGTCACCTAATTCAGGCGTATTCCTATTGGAGGAGCTGCTCTGGCCAATGTTGTAAACCGAGCTGGCTAGTTTATGTATGGAACATTGGTAAATGTCAGGTGTACATTAACCCCAAATGTGTGGAATAATAGTCTTTCCTTTTTGCTATTTCTGCAGGTTCTGACCCTCAAGAAGACCAGTAGGCTATTAAGGTTTACTCGCACAAGACTGGCGCCAGTGAAAGTGAATGACAGGAAAGACATTAAGAGAGCGTCAACAGTCTTCCCAAAGAGACAGAGGTGGGGATTGCTGTGTTGCAGATGTATAGTCAGACAGTTCTACTTCAGTGAACAATTCCTCGGGTTCCTAAGGGCCTGGCACTGTACTGGGCAATTTCACAAGGGAAGCCCGCAAGGAAGGTGTACTAACAATACTGAAGAGGAGTGCTGGACCAGCCGGATCAGCGTTTTCCACCTCCCGTCAGTAATGTGCAGACCACCACTAAAATAACCTTTTACTTTGGGGATTGCGGACACTCAGCCAATCAACTGACTATGAAGTAGTGACCTCAGAAGCGTGGGCTCCATGCTGTCACTAGCTTCCAGGTAGCTGATGGCTTCCATTCTCATTAATATGCGGGTAAGCAATGAGTCCGCTTTCAAGGGAAGAGTTGGAAGCAAATAAAAAGTAACTTAGCACCTTGGTAAAACCACGCTTGGGCAGATGTAACATGTGCAGAGAATTAGATTTGGGAGGGAAGGATCTTAGTTGACCTCTTGATTACAGGTATAAATAAAGCTGTCTGGCATTTGTTGGCTACATGCAAAAGCAGACTGTATTTACGCCAGTGTTTACCGCATGGGTTAAGCTCTGAGTAGAACACCTTGAGCTATTAAATTAATGGTCAATTCCTGTGCAGTAAACCCACAGGTAGCACGATAACCTATAAATTCTGCGTCAAGTGCTGGAGTCTATGGGTTTCCCAGATGGTGCATTTTAATGCGGGTTTCCCCCCGTAAGTGGACCCTCTAACACGCAGGGTTTAACTCGGCTAACTGAACAGGCCCCTGTATCAGAGTTATACAGTGGATTCATTGCATACCAGCACGTTATGCATCTTGGAACCATAAAGGCGTCTCTAGTGTGATTAAATTTCCAGTAAATCCCCAGCTATCGAAGCTTGAAAATACCCAGATGCATTTCCAAAAATATGTTATAAATATATTATAAATGATATTAATTTGATTTATCGTAATTTTGAATAATTAAATAATTCCAGTGCGTGTCATACAGTAATCAGATAGAACGGTCAGGCAAAAAACAGATGCCATGTCAGCGTTGAGGGTATTTACGGGGTCATTCCGAGATGATTGCTAGCTGCCGTTGTTCGCAGCGCAGTGGTCAGTGAAAAAACGGCTAATCTGCGCATGCGTATGCACCGCAATGCGCATGCGCAACGTACAGGTACAAAGAGCATTGTGGTTTTGCACAGGTTCTAGCGAAGCTTTCAGTCGCATGGCCGAAAGCAGGAAGATTGACATGAAGTGGGCGTTTCTGGGTGTCAAACAACCGTTTTCAGGGAGTGCTTAGAAAAACGCAGGCGTGGCTGGGCGGGTGTGTGACGTCAAAAGCCGTCCCTCCGTCGTTAGAATCAACGCACACAAAGAGTAACTACAGGGCTGGTCTTGTTTTGCACAAAATGATTTTGCAGGCGCTCTGCTGCACAAGCGTTCGCACTTCTGCAAAGTGAAAATACACTCCCCGGTGGGCGGCGACAATGCGTTTGCACAGCTGCTAAAAGTAGCTAGCGAGCGATCAACTCAGAATGATCCCCTTAGGTACAAGATACCAAAGGAGCATTGCCCATTTCTGGGTATTACCATACTGTCAGTAGAGCCTGTTTTTGATTGCACTTCATGTCTTGTACCCACACAGGAACTTGCACTGGATTGAGTCACCTGCACCGTTAATAGTATATCTAGATATTTACATGTGTGTGCACTGAGCACTGAAAACCAATGTTTCTAATAGGACATTTCCGTGACCTATCTTATATTAAACCCTCCCATCTATTTGCAACGTAATTTACATGCAGCGATTATAGGGTTCTCTACAGGTGGGCAGCAGCTAAAGTCTGCCAAGCCGGTTGTACAAGTACTGTACATCTATTATTGTTTAAAGTAACCTTGACTGATGACCCGGAAATCTTATGAAATATTAAAATGATTAAAGACTACTAGATGCAGATAAACAGATTCTCTGTACATACGACACTGCTAATACAATATGTTTTGGCAGAACATGAAACTAGTTACATAAAGGATAACGTTTCCCTTAATAACATACGTCTTTCATGGATAATTCAGAATAAGGTTATGTATTATTAACCAATTATAAAACCATTGTTCTTTTGTGTTGCTAATGGTTTCAGGCCGCCAGTAGCAGTGCCTAATAAAGATGAATGGGAACTAATCATTTTATTTAATGTCTGCAGAGCGAAATTAAAGGTTAACGCGATTAGAGAGCCTAGCTCATTATATAATTGCAGAACTCCACAGGAAGCACCTGGCTGGTTCTGGTCATTCCGACCAAGCGTTTTAACTGTCTGGTCACCTACCCCAACCAGGTATTCAGCTCCGTGGCTATAAGACCTACCTGTTGGTTATTAACTTGCTCTGTAGGCAGGTTCTGGGAGGAGCGGCTGCGAGGCGGCGCCTGGGGAGGCGGGTCTAGGCTTTGCAGAGGGGGTGTTTGGGTGGTGGGATGTAATGCTGTAGGCAATAGAGGCTCTGGCAGTGTTTGGCAGGGCGGCTGGGAGGTAGGGCTGGGCTGGATTGGAGTTGCAAACTGGGGTTTCATGGGTTCAGGAAGAGAAGGAAACACTGAAAAACATTTAAGCAGAAAAAAAAAAATTAGAACATATTATGTGCACAGAGCATTCGGGGAGGAGTCACTTTTGCCACAAAACTTGATAAATGTATCATCCGCTCACATAGTCACAGGGTTGGGACAAGTTTCGATTGTGCAGCCGATGTTTGCGTCTTTACGCACTAGACCAGGCCTGGCCAACCTGTGGCGCTCCAGCTGTTGTGAAACTACAAGTCCCAGCACACCCTCCCACAGATAAGCTGGTAAAGCATGCTGGGACTTGTCGTTTCACACCAGCCGCAGAGACCCAGGTTGGTCAGGCCTGCACCAGACGGCACAGCAGTGTCTATAGACGCACAGATGTACACCAAGGATGCACTTTGTAACGGCAACAGCATAAAGCCGCAGGCGCAACTTCGGCAAGAAACAATAAAGTGCCTGCTTCTGCATGCTACTCTAGATCACGCCTGCGTCTGACCTTACATGGGAAGAATACGTAACGTACCTTTAGGAGGCTCGGCAGCAGCGGCTTTCACTGGTGGCTCCATGGTTGGCCGGGCTTGCGTTGGTCGAATATGGCTTTGGGGGACACTAATAACACCGGCGCGAGGAGGAATGGTCTAAAATCACAATGAAAAGCAGTAAGATCAATCTTTTTTTTTTCCCATGTAGGATTTCCCCACTAGCCCCACTACAAATCATTTAGGTGAGCCATAAATTACGCAAAGAATGAAATAGAATAAACCGTAACTCTAACAGCCACTATGTAGTACGCGAGGAGTACAGGAGCTTGTAGGAAAGCCGGATTTGTAACATTCCCTCTAAATGATTTTAGAGAAGAGGAGGAACCCTAGAACCACGCTACATTTGCGTTCGTGACGATGCTCAAGGTTGGCCAAGCCTCACTCCGCTACATGCAACACAACCATTTAGTTTCTGCCTCCACAGAGGACTATAGATCACACTTTAGAGAGAGATAAAGTGGAGAAATTGCCCATAGCAACTTCTCTGCTTTCTCTCTCTCGATGGTTTGATACATCTCACCCTATGTCTTTATCCTTTGTTTTAATGGTGGCACTTAGTTTTGGCTACCTTGTACCTGTATGTTTGCGTTTTATGTATATTCTGTCTTCACCACTGTGAATTCTATTCCATTGGGGGAACACTGGTGACAAGGGTGGGCACGTTATAACTAAAAAAACTATAACTTAATTCCATAGTTTCTCCCACCCACATCCCATGCCTGCCGAGATCACATCAGTTATGTGTAACCAAGACCCACAGGACAGAACAGAGACAAATGAGCAAAAAGGAGGAGGAACAACAGCCACCTCCTAAACCATGAAACGGAAAACAATATTACGTGTTAAGGGTAACGCCCAGCGTCCCCCAATGGACTCCAAGAAAAAGCTTTAACGTTAGTATAATAAAAGAATCAAATTTCTTTTTCGCCGATTGGGAGACACTGGAACATGTATAGGGTGTGAAACTCCTTCCTTCCAAAATGGCCATCCCTGGATGCAAACACGTGAAACGTACAATCTTTTGAATTCTAAAACAGACCACAAGGTGGCGCTCAGTCGAGGTGCAATGTGCTCCGAGATTTACAGAACAGGCTGCCCAGCCCCTCACTGTAAGGTTGATGCTAGATTCAAGTGGCCTAAGAGCCCTTTTACGTCAGGGGGAGGAGCCACGACACAAGGGGGAGGAGCTAGGCCAGCAGGATAGTTCCTCTACTATCCACGCCACCAACTATTACCTTTAGTAATCAGGTGGCGAGCGAAGCAAGCCCGCGAGGGTACTTTTCTAGTACCCTTTTCGGCCGTAGCTCCTCCCCCTGGTGATGTGTCTCCTCCCCTAGCGACGTCAGAAGGTCCCTTCTCCCACTCCAATTTCGAACCAACCCTCACTGTAAGCTTAGGCATTGGTGTGTAAGTAATACAACAAGCAATGTGACAGCTAGGAGGCCAGCCAATTTCCTTTCGATGCATTATGGAGGACTAAGACATCCTCTGTCTTGCAGAACAAAAATCCTCAAAGACCATCCATATCTAATGAGCAAAAAGAGTCGTCTTCTTCTGTAGACTTAGGACAGACCAAAGCCGGAATCACAATATCCTGATTAATATGAAACTGGAGACCAGTTTTGGCTGATGGGAAAGCTTGGACCTAAAAACAGGCCGATCCTCGTGGAAAATGAGAAAGCGGTCTATCTTGTAAGTCTCCCTATGAAACTCCTAGCAGAAGAAATGGGAAAAAAAAGGAAAATGGGCTTCAGGACGCTGTAAGGCATCCGACACCCACCCATTTATGCAATTTCCTAGCATTCCAGGTCAGACTTTCACAGAGCCTGCAGATATCTGCGTGATCTCTGAAAAGCCATCTATTTATTTATTACTCCCCATCTATACTACTCACACATACAGAGCCGGATTAAGGATCCGGGGGGCCTGGGGTACTGAAGACATGGGGGCCCCCTAAAAACTAATAATATATATATATATATATATATATATATATATATATATATATATATATATATATATACATACATACACGGTATCTCTCAACCTAGGAATATATCAGCAGTGCGGGTGGCACGCACGGGACTGGATTCAATTCAAATAACTGGACACAAGATTCTCCTTCACAATAAACATTTTGGCATTATTAATCTTCGTTAGGATCCTGGCAAAGGTTAATAATTCTGAAATGTTGATCATGAAAGAGACTGTTTTTGTTCAGTTATCTGAATTGAATGTCAGTCCCGTGCATGCCACCCGCACTGCTGATTATATTATATATATATACACACACACACACACACACACACACACACAGATATATGTAGTGTATATATATATATATATATATATATATATATATATATATATATATATATATACACTGACATTTCTGGGGACCTACGGGGCACCAGCTTAACTGCCACCCACACACCACCTCGACCACCAAGAGAGAGGGAGAAGGAGAGAGGGGGGAATGAAAGGAGAGAGACAGAGAGAGAGGTAGAGAGAAAGAGAGAGGGAGAGAGAAAGAGAGAGGGAGAGAGAAAGAGGGGGACTAAGAGAGAAAAAGAGAGAGAGGGAGATGGACAGAGGGGGAGCTGAGAGAGGGAGAGAGAAAGAGAGAGGGAGTGAGAAAGAAAGAGGGGGACTAAGAGAAAAAGAGAGAGAGAGGGAGATGGACAGAGGGGGAGCTGAGGGAGAGAGAGAGAGAGGGATAGAGAGGAAGAGGCGGAGGGAAAGGCAGAAAGAAAGAGATAGAGAGGGGAGGGAGAGGAAGAGAAAAGGAGGGAGAGGGAGAAAGAAAGAGAGGTAGAGAGAGGGGTGAGAGAGAGCAGGAGGGTTGAGGTTAGATCCAAGTGGCCTAAGGGACCTTTTCCATAAGGGGGAGGAGCCACGACACAAGGGGGAGGAGCTAAGCGGGAGGGGGATGAGAGATTTAATGAGAGTGGAAATAAAGTAGCAAATGTACGCTGACACTTACCACACTGTTTCAGTGTCAGCTTCCTCTTTTGTGGAGCCGGCAGTGCTGCAGATTGTGCATCCTCCTGCCGCCATCATTGTCACGCTGCAGCTCCTGTCACATCTGCTGTGGCTCCTGTCACGTCTGGGATATAGCAGGTGAGGCATGGAGGGTTGGCGCAGCGTAGTGCGGGTGCAGTGCGCCGGGCGTAAGGAGATGATGTCATTCTTAGCCAGCACAGTATGAGAACTGGACAGGTGACCGTGGGTGAGGAGGGGGCGGGCGGGTGTTACCGTAGTGATGTGCGCCGCGTAATTGACAATGTTTTTGTAGCCTACCTGTGCCACAGTGCAGCGACAGGCTGGTGACCGGTGCGATCAATTACAGGGACACGGGGGCCCCTGAGAAATGGGGGGCCCGGGGTAACGTATCCCCTGGGACCCCCCCTTAATCCGGCTCTGCACACATACTGCCCCCAACACTCAGAGCCACACTTGTTCCTCTTGTGTCAGCTATGGCCTCCTCTAACCAGAGCCATTCCTTCCCTTTCTCCTTATATCTGCATATACTTTGTCTACCTTGAATATCTCTGTTTTACGTATGTCCTGTTCTTCCCTACAGTCCGGTACATTGAGCACTGTTGTGCCTTACAAATCTACAAACAGAATAATAATACAAATACTGCTAAAAGTGTAACAATTGGGTAAAAATAAATCATTTTAAAAGAAAAAACGTAAAAAAAAAAAAAAAGAAAGAAAGGCTAAATCGCAGTTTCATTTGCAAGAACGGTACGTGCTGGATAGAGGACACACGGAGAGGATACTCACTGGTCTGACAGAAACGCAGGCGGCAGCAGCTGGAGCTACAGACTGGGGAGGAAGTTGTCCTCGAACTGAAAAGAACAAGTGAAAAGGCAGAAGGTTATCCAATGCACCACTGCACGCTTACTCAGCACTGTGCTCTCATATGTCTTCAATTAGCAGGCAGGACATAGCACATGCATAATTAATTAGCAATCAGCAGCCGCCATTTCCCCTTCGGTCATCCTCACTCCTCGTTTTCAAGACTGTAAGCTTCCTGGAACAGGGATCTCCCTCTCCTCCCACCTGTACATCCTTGTGTTATGTCTCTAGTATGCCCTGTACGTCACTTGCTTGTTACGTCACCTGTCTGTCTTATGTTTTAGGTTTGCTTTCTCGCTGTTGTCACAATAACGCTTTTTGAATGTCCTGGATTTTTCCTATTGGTCCTCTGTGCGCTAAGTCCCCACTGTGCAACGCTGCACAAATATGTAGCACCCTTTAAATAAATAATAATAACATTGTTACACTATCAGGCAACCAGACAAAATATAATCTTTGCTAATAAGACACAATTCTGAGTCAGAACGCGTCTGCGTAACCGTACGGCTGTGGCAGCCTATTAAATAGCTTATGCTAATGCAAGAATGCGCCCGCGTATGCAGAACATCTGTGCGGCTGCATGAGGAAAGCTGCCCTGCCCACTGTTGTTCCGTCTGCGGCTGTAACAGTATCTGGGCAAGCAGCAGCCCCACGCTCTATCTGTTCGACACAGGTGACCCGTCTCCACCCGCACGCTATGGAAGCTGGCTTACGAGCCCACAACACGGAACAGTTCCAAGCATCTGAACAATTTGCCCGCACTTGCGATCCCTGTTCCGTATGTGCAAGCTTCATCCAGTGCACGCGCAGCATGCTGAAATCAGCGAGATCCGTACGCAAACCCACGTGTCGGAGAGCATGAGAGATTTCAGTGCAGGTTATGGATGAACAGCTGCATCTCCACCTATAGCTACATGTTACTGATCTGCTCCCTCTCATCCGCGGAGCACTGGAGGCTGCTCCCTGCAGCGGGGTTACCCGGGGCTCAGCGCTTCAGCGCTGGCTGCTCAAATATTTTGCAGGTCAGCTAGTAATGCAGGAGATGTTTCACCCCCACGGCTACATATTGAGCCCCATGTGACTATATAAGTGGTCTCTTTCCTCAGTAATCTTGCTGTAGGTAGACGAAGAGCAAGAACTGAAGACTGAAAGCAGCAATAACCTGTATATGAAGCACCAGATATTATAATGCCCTGTATATGGATATTAGTGGAGTTTAAGTGTATTAGTGGTCACGGCTTAGTACATGCATGCAAAGAGAGGCAATCCATTTACCTTCCGAATCTCTGCGTGTTACCCCTGGGCTGGGAGGAGAGCCTGCACCTTATCAAAGAGAGAAAACACACTCAAGACACCAAGGACAGAAAGGACAACAGGTACAGAATGGCTGACAGGACAATAGCAAAGACAGCACTGATTACATCTCTGCAATGTATTCCCTTTTAATGAATTGGAACTGTGTTTCAATGGTCCATGTGTGCGAGTAAGGGGGACCTGCCTGCGCGTGGGGGTGGACCTGCCTGTGCATGAGGGGGGCAGCCTGCACGTGATGGGAGGGCCAGCCTGCGCCTAAGAGTCGGGGGGGAGTGCCAGCCTGCATGTGATGGGAGGGCCAGCCTGAATGGGGGGGGTGGAGGGGGGGGGGGGTTGCAGCCTGAGCCTGAGGGGGGGGGGGGGGGGGGAGGCCCCCTGCACCTGCTCGAGCCTGAGAGGGGGGGGGGGGGGGGTGGCGGGGGATTGAGGCCGCCTGTGCCCTTGGGGGGGAGTGAAGAGGCAGCCTGCGCCTGAGGGAGGGGGGGGGAGAGAGAGAGAGAGAGAGAGAGAGAGAGAGAGAGAGAGAGAGAGAGAGAGAGAGAGAGAGAGAGAGAGAGAGAGAGAGAGAGGAGGCAGCTTGCTCCTGAGGGGGGTGGGGGGAGGAGAAGGCAGCCTGCGTCTGAGGGTGGGGGGGCGGACGAGGCAGCCTGCGCCTGAGGAAGGGGGGGGAGAGGCAGTCTGCGCGCAAAGGGGGGCACAGCCTGCAAGTGAGGGCAGTATGCATTAAAGACACTTGTCTAGTGGGGCAGATACGACACACAAGACAATGTAATATTACAGACCACATGAATTACACAGAAGGTAGATAAGACACAGAAAGTGGGCTGCAGAGACACCATTTATAGCAGACACTGTCATTACCTCCAATCTCTTTCCTAGATGGTGCTGGGCTTCTAGCACCTTATCATGCCAAAGAGCAGCAGCAGCAGCAGCAGCAGGAAGAGAGTACATGAAAGAGTCAGCGTGACTAAGGTATAAGGTGACACTGCTGGAAACACTGCAGTCTGTGCAACATATCCATTACATCACACATACAGACCACAGCTACCGCATCTCTGATCAGAGATGCCCTGTGCCACACACGTTCCCCCCTCTCTGATCAGAGATGCCCTGTGCCACACACGTTCCCCCCTCTCTGATCAGCTATGCTCTGTGCCACACACGTTCCCCCCTCTCTGATCAGTGATGCTCTGTGCCACACACGTTCCCCCCTCTCTGATCAGTGATGCTCTGTGCCACACACGTCCCCCCCTCTCTGATCAGCGATGCCCTGTGCCACACACGTTCCCCCCTCTCTGATCAGCGATGCCATGTGCCACACACGTTCCCCCCTCTCTGATCAGAGATGCCCTGTGCCACACACGTTCCCCCCTCTCTGATCAGCTATGCTCTGTGCCACACACGTTCCCCCCTCTCTGATCAGAGATGCCCTGTGCCACACACGTCCCCCCCTCTCTGATCAGCGATGCCCTGTCCCACACACGTTCCCCCCTCTCTGATCAGCGATGCCCTGTGCCGCACACGTTCCCCCCTCTCTGATCAGCGATGCCATGTGCCACACACGTTCCCCCCTCTCTGATCAGCTATGCTCTGTGCCACACACGTTCCCCCCTCTCTGATCAGAGATGCCCTGTGCCACACACGTCCCCCCCTCTCTGATCAGCGATGCCCTGTGCCACACACGTTCCCCCCTCTCTGATCAGCGATGCCCTGTGCCACACACGTTCCCCCCTCTCTGATCAGCGATGCTCTGTGCCACACACATTCCCCCCTCTCTGATCAGTGATGCTCTGTGCCACACACATTCCCCCCTCTCTGATCAGTGATGCTCTGTGCCACACACGTTCCCCCCTCTCTGATCAGCGATGCTCTGTGCCACACATTACACGCTCTCTGATCAGCGATGCCCTGTGCCACACACGTTCCCCCCTCTCTGATCAGCTATGCTCTGTGCCACACACATTACACCCTCTCCGATCAGCTATGCCCTGTGCCACACACGTTCCCCCCCCTCTCTGATCAGCGATGCCATGTGCCACACGTTACACTCTCTCTGATCAGAGATGCCATGTGCCACACACATTACACCCTCTCTGATCAGCGATGCCCTGTGCCACACACATTACACCCTCTCTGATCAGCGATGCCCTGTGCCACACACATTACCCCCTCTCTGATCAGCAATGCTCTGTGCCACACACATTACCCCCTCTCTGATCAGCGATGCTCTGTGCCACACACATTACCCCCTCTCTGATCAGCGATGCCCTGTGCCACACACATTACCCCCTCTCTGTTCAGCGATGCTCTGTGCCACACACATTACCCCCTCTCTGATCAGCGATGCCCTGTGCCACACACGTTACACCCTCTCTGATCAGAGATGCCATGTGCCACACGTTACACCCTCTCTGATCAGCGATGCCCTGTGCCACACATATTACCCCCTCTCTGATCAGCGATGCCGTGTGCCACACACATTACCCTCTCTCTGATCAGCTGATGCTCTGTGCTACACACATTACCCCCTCTCTGATCAGCGATGCCCTGTACCACACGTTACCCCCTCTCTGATCAGCGATGCTCTGTGCTACACACATTACCCCCTCTCTGATCAGCGATGCCCTGTGCCACACACATTACCCCCTCTCTGATCAGCAATGCTCTGTGCCACACACATTACCCCCTCTCTGATCAGCGATGCTCTGTGCCACACACATTACCCCCTCTCTGATCAGCGATGCCCTGTGCCACACACATTACCCCCTCTCTGATCAGCGATGCTCTGTGCCACACACATTACCCCCTCTCTGATCAGCGATGCCCTGTGCCACACACATTACCCCCTCTCTGATCAGCAATGCTCTGTGCCACACACATTACCCCCTCTCTGATCAGCTGATGCTCTGTGCTACACACATTACCCCCTCTCTGATCAGCTGATGCTCTGTGCCACACACATTACACCCTCTCCGATCAGCTATGCCCTGTGCCACACACGTTCCCTCCCCTCTCTGATCAGCGATGCCATGTGCCACACGTTACACTCTCTCTGATCAGAGATGCCATGTGCCACACACATTACACCCTCTCTGATCAGCGATGCCCTGTGCCACACACATTACACCCTCTCTGATCAGCGATGCTCTGTGCCACACACATTACCCCCTCTCTGATCAGCGATGCCCTGTGCCACACACACATTACCCCCTCTCTGATCAGCAATGCTCTGTGCCACACACATTACCCCCTCTCTGATCAGCGATGCCCTGTGCCACACACATTACCCCCTCTCTGATCAGCGATGCTCTGTGCCACACACATTACCCCCTCTCTGATCAGCGATGCCCTGTGCCACACACATTACCCCCTCTCTGATCAGCAATGCTCTGTGCCACACACATTACACCCTCTCTGATCAGCTGATGCTCTGTGCTACACACATTACCCCCTCTCTGATCAGCTGATGCTCTGTGCCACACACGTTACACCCTCTCTGATCAGAGATGCCATGTGCCACACGTTACACCCTCTCTGATCAGCGATGCCCTGTGCCACACACATTACCCCCTCTCTGATCAGCGATGCCGTGTGCCACACACATTACCCTCTCTCTGATCAGCTGATGCTCTGTGCTACACACATTACCCCCTCTCTGATCAGCGATGCCCTGTACCACACGTTACCCCCTCTCTGATCAGCTGATGCTCTGTGCCACACACATTACCCCCTCTCTGATCAGCGATGCCCTGTGCCACACACATTACCCCCTCTCTGATCAGCGATGCTCTGTGCCACACACATTACCCCCTCTCTGATCAGCGATGCTCTGTGCCACACACATTACCCCCTCTCTGATCAGCTGATGCTCTGTGCTACACACGTTCCCCCCTCTGTGAACAGTGATGCCCTGTACCACACGTTACCCCCTCTCTGATCAGCGATGCTCTGTGCCAAACACGTTAACCCCTCTCTGATCAGCGATGCCCTGTGCCAAACACGTTACCCCCTCTCTGATCAGCTATGCCCTGTGCCAAACACGTTCCCCCCTCTCTGATCAGCGATGCTCTGTGCCAAACACGTTAACCCCTCTCTGATCAGCTGATGCTCTGTGCTACACACATTACCCCCTCTCTGATCAGCGATGCCCTGTACCACACGTTACCCCCTCTCTGATCAGCGATGCCCTGTGCCACACACATTACCCCCTCTCTGATCAGCGATGCCCTGTGCCACACACACAACCCTCTCTCTGATCAGCTGATGCTCTGTGCTACACACATTACCCCCTCTCTGATCAGCGATGCCCTGTACCACACGTTACCCCCTCTCTGATCAGCGATGCTCTGTGCCACACACATTACCCCCTCTCTGATCAGCTGATGCTCTGTGCCACACACATTACCCCCTCTCTGATCAGCGATGCCCTGTGCCACACACATTACCCCCTCTCTGATCAGCGATGCCCTGTGCCACACACACATTACCCCCTCTCTGATCAGCGATGCTCTGTGCCACACACATTACCCCCTCTCTGATCAGCTGATGCTCTGTGCCACACACATTACCCCCTCTCTGATCAGCGATGCTCTGTGCCACACACATTACCCCCTCTCTGATCAGCTGATGCTCTGTGCTACACACGTTCCCCCCTCTGAGATCAGTGATGCCCTGTACCACACGTTACCCCCTCTCTGATCAGCGATGCTCTGTGCCACACACATTACACCCTCTCTGATCAGCGATGCCCTGTGCCACACACGTTACCCTCTCTCTGATTAGCGATGCTCTGTGCCACACACGTTACACCTTCTCTGACCAGCGATGCCCTGTGCCACACACGTTACCCCCTCTCTGATCAGCGATGCTCTGTGCCACACACATTACCCCCTCTCTGATCAGCAATGCTCTGTGCCACACACGTTACCCCCTCTCTGATCAGCAATGCCCTGTACCACACGTTACCCCCTCTCTGATCAGCGATGCTCTGTGCCACACACGTTCCCCCCTCTCTGATCAGCGATGCTCTGTGCTACACATGTTACCCCCTCTCTGATCAGCGATGCTCTGTGCCACACACGTTACCCCCTCCCTGATCAGCGATGCTCTGTGCCACACACGTTAACCCCTCTCTGATCAGCGATGCCCTGTGCCACACACACAACCCTCTCTCTGATCAGCTGATGCTCTGTGCTACACACATTACCCCCTCTCTGATCAGCGATGCCCTGTACCACACGTTACCCCCTCTCTGATCAGCGATGCTCTGTGCCACACACGTTCCCCCCTCTCTGATCAGCGATGCTCTGTGTCAAACACGTTAACCCCTCTCTGATCAGCTGATGCTCTGTGCTACACACATTACCCCCTCTCTGATCAGCGATGCCCTGTACCACACGTTACCCCCTCTCTGATCAGCGATGCCCTGTGCCACACACATTACCCCCTCTCTGATCAGCGATGCCCTGTGCCACACACACAACCCTCTCTCTGATCAGCGATGCTCTGTACCACACGTTACCCCCTCTCTAATCAGCGATGCTCTGTGCCACACACGTTACCCCCTCCCTGATCAGCGATGCTCTGTGCCACACACGTTACCCCCTCTCTGATCAGTGATGCTCTGTGCCACACGTCACCCCCTCTCTGATCAGCGATGCTCTGTGCCACACACGTTACCCCCTCCCTGATCAGCGATGCTCTGTGCCACACACGTTACCCCCTCTCTGATCAGTGATGCTCTGTGCCACACACGTTTCCCCCTCTCTGATCAGTGATGCTCTGTGCCACACACGTTTCCCCCTCTCTGATCAGCGATGCTCTGTGCCACACACATTACCCCCTCTCTGATAAGCGATGCCCTGTGCCACACACATTACCCCCTTTCTGATCAGCTGATGCTCTGTGCCACACACATTACCCCCTCTCTGATCAGCGATGCCCTGTGCTACACACATTACCCCCTCTCTGATCAGCAATGCTCTGTGCCACACACATTACACCCTCTCTGATCAGCGATGCCCTGTGCTACACACATTACCCTCTCTGATCAGCAATGCTCTGTGCCACACACATTACCCCCTCTCTGATCAGCGATGCCCTGTGCCACACACATTACCCCCTCTCTGATCAGCAATGCTCTGTGCCATACACATTACACCCTCTTTGATTAGCGATGCCCTGTGCAACACACATTACCCCCTCTCTGATCAGCGATGCCCTGTGCCACACACATTACCCCCTCTCTGATCAGCAATGCTCTGTGCCACACACATTACCCCCTCTCTGATCAGCTGATGCTCTGATCACAGAGGGGGGAACGTGTGTAGCACAGAGCATCAGCTGATCAGAGAGGGGGTAATGTGTGTGGCACAGAGCATCGCTGATCAGAGAGGGGGTAATGTGTGTGGCACAGAGCATCAGCTGATCAGAGAGGGGGTAATGTGTGTGGCACAGAGCATCGCTGATCAGAGAGGGGGTAATGTGTGTGTGGCACAGGGCATCGCTGATCAGAGAGGGGGTAATGTGTGTGGCACAGGGCATCGCTGATCAGAGAGGGGGTAATGTGTGTGGCACAGAGCATCAGCTGATCAGAGAGGGGGTAATGTGTGTGGCACAGGGCATCGCTGATCAGAGAGGGGGTAATGTGTGTGGCACAGAGCATCAGCTGATCAGAGAGGGGGTAACGTGTGGTACAGGGCATCACTGATCACAGAGGGGGGAACGTGTGTAGCACAGTGATGCCCTGTACCACACGTTACCCCCTCTCTGATCAGCGATGCTCTGTGCCAAACACGTTAACCCCTCTCTGATCAGCGATGCCCTGTGCCAAACACGTTACCCCCTCTCTGATCAGCGATGCCCTGTGTCAAACACGTTCCCCCCTCTCTGACCAGCGATGCCCTGTGCCACACACATTACACCCTCTCTGATCAGCGATGCCCTGTGCCACACACGTTACCCCCTCTCTGATTAGCGATGCTCTGTGCCACACACGTTACACCTTCTCTGACCAGCGATGCCCTGTGCCACACACGTTACCCCCTCTCTGATCAGCGATGCTCTGTGCCACACACATTACCCCCTCTCTGATCAGCAATGCTCTGTGCCACACACGTTACCCCCTCTCTGATCAGCAATGCCCTGTACCACACGTTACCCCCTCTCTGATCAGCGATGCTCTGTGCCACACACGTTCCCCCCTCTCTGATCAGCGATGCTCTGTACCACACGTTACCCCCTCTCTGATCAGCGATGCTCTGTGCCACACACGTTACCCCCTCTCTGATCAGCGATGCTCTGTGCCACACGTCACCCCCTCTCTGATCAGCGATGCTTTGTGCCACACACGTTACCCCCTCCCTGATCAGCAATGCTCTGTGCCACACACGTTACCCCCTCTCTGATCAGTGATGCTCTGTGCCACACACGTTTCCCCCTCTCTGATCAGTGATGCTCTGTGCCACACACGTTTCCCCCTCTCTGATCAGCGATGCTCTGTGCCACACACATTACCCCCTCTCTGATAAGCGATGCCCTGTGCCACACACATTACACCCTTTCTGATCAGCTGATGCTCTGTGCCACACACATTACCCCCTCTCTGATCAGCGATGCCCTGTGCCACACACATTACCCCCTCTCTGATCAGCAATGCTCTGTGCCACACACATTACACCCTCTCTGATCAGCGATGCCCTGTGCCACACACGTTACCCCCTCTCTGATCAGGTGATGCTCTGTGCCACACACATTACCCCCTCTCTGATCAGCGATGCCCTGTGCCACACACATTACCCCCTCTCTGATAAGCGATGCCCTGTGCCACACACATTACCCCCTCTCTGATCAGCAATGCTCTGTGCCACACACATTACCCCCTCTCTGATCAGCGATGCCCTGTGCCACACACATGACCCCCTCTCTGATCAGCAATGCTCTGTGCCACACACATTACACCCTCTCTGATCAGCGATGCCCTGTGCCACACACATTACCCTCTCTCTGATCAGCTGATGCTCTGTGCTACACACATTACCCCCTCTCTGATCAGCGATGCCCTGTACCACACGATACCCCCTCTCTGATCAGCGATGCTCTGTGCTACACACATTACCCCCTCTCTGATCAGCGATGCCCTGTACCACACGTTACCCCCTCTCTGATCAGCGATGCCCTGTGCCACACACATTACCCCCTCTCTGATCAGCGATGCCCTGTGCCACACACACAACCCTCTCTCTGATCAGCTGATGCTCTGTGCTACACACATTACCCCCTCTCTGATCAGCGATGCCCTGTACCACACGTTACCCCCTCTCTGATCAGCTGATGCTCTGTGCTACACACATTACCCCCTCTCTGATCAGCGATGCCCTGTACCACACGATACCCCCTCTCTGATCAGCGATGCTCTGTGCCACACACATTACCCCCTCTCTGATCAGCTGATGCTCTGTGCCACACACGTTACACCCTCTCTGATCAGAGATGCAATGTGCCACACGTTACACCCTCTCTGATCAGCGATGCCCTGTGCCACACACATTACCCCCTCTCTGATCAGCGATGCCCTGTGCCACACACACATTACCCCCTCTCTGATCAGCGATGCCCTGTGCCACACACATTACCCTCTCTCTGATCAGCTGATGCTCTGTGCTACACACATTACCCCCTCTCTGATCAGCGATGCCCTGTACCACACGGTACCCCCTCTCTGATCAGCAATGCTCTGTGCCACACACGTTACCCCCTCTCTGATCAGCAATGCCCTGTACCACACGTTACCCCCTCTCTGATCAGCGATGCTCTGTGCCACACACCTTCCCCCCTCTCTGATCAGCGATGCTCTGTACCACACGTTACCCCCTCTCTGATCAGCGATGCTCTGTGCCACACACGTTACCCCCTCTCTGATCAGCGATGCTCTGTGCCACACGTCACCCCCTCTCTGATCAGCGATGCTCTGTGCCACACACGTTACACCCTCTCTGATCAGAGATGCCATGTGCCACACACATTACCCCCTCTCTGATCAGCGATGCCCTGTGCCACACACACACATTACCCCCTCTCTGATCAGCGATGCTCTGTGCCACACACATTACCCCCTCTCTGATCAGCGATGCTCTGTGCCACACACATTACCCCCTCTCTGATCAGCTGATGCTCTGTGCTACACACGTTCCCCCCTCTGTGATCAGTGATGCCCTGTACCACACGTTACCCCCTCTCTGATCAGCGATGCTCTGTGCCAAACACGTTACCCCCTCTCTGATCAGCGATGCCCTGTGCTAAACACGTTACCCCCTCTCTGATCAGCGATGCCCTGTGCCAAACACGTTCCCCCCTCTCTGATCAGCGATGCTCTGTGCCAAACACGTTAACCCCTCTCTGATCAGCTGATGCTCTGTGCTACACACATTACCCCCTCTCTGATCAGCGATGCCCTGTACCACACGTTCCCCCCCTCTCTGATCAGCGATGCCCTGTGCCACACACATTACCCCCTCTCTGATCAGCGATGCCCTGTGCCACACACATTACCCCCTCTCTGATCAGCTGATGCTCTGTGCTACACACATTACCCCCTCTCTGATCAGCGATGCCCTGTACCACACGATACCCCCTCTCTGATCAGCGATGCTCTGTGCCACACACATTACCCCCTCTCTGATCAGCTGATGCTCTGTGCCACACACATTACCCCCTCTCTGATCAGCGATGCCCTGTGCCACACATTACCCCCTCTCTGATCAGCGATGTCCTGTGCCACACACACATTACCCCCTCTCTGATCAGCGATGCTCTGTGCCACACACATTACCCCCTCTCTGATCAGCTGATGCTCTGTGCCACACACATTACCCCCTCTCTGATCAGCGATGCTCTGTGCCACACACATTACCCCCTCTCTGATCAGCTGATGCTCTGTGCTACACACGTTCCCCCCTGTGATCAGTGATGCCCTGTACCACATGTTACCCCCTCTCTGATCAGCGATGCTCTGTGCCAAACACGTTAACCCCTCTCTGATCAGCGATGCCCTGTGCCAAACACGTTACCCCCTCTCTGATCAGCGATGCCCTGTGTCAAACACGTTCCCCCCTCTCTGACCAGCGATGCCCTGTGCCACACACATTACACCCTCTCTGATCAGCGATGCCCTGTGCCACACACGTTACCCCCTCTCTGATTAGCGATGCTCTGTGCCACACACGTTACACCTTCTCTGACCAGCGATGCCCTGTGCCACACACGTTACCCCCTCTCTGATCAGCGATGCTCTGTGCCACACACATTACCCCCTCTCTGATCAGCAATGCTCTGTGCCACACACGTTACCCCCTCTCTGATCAGCAATGCCCTGTACCACACGTTACCCCCTCTCTGATCAGCGATGCTCTGTGCCACACACGTTCCCCCCTCTCTGATCAGCGATGCTCTGTACCACACGTTACCCCCTCTCTGATCAGCGATGCTCTGTGCCACACACGTTACCCCCTCTCTGATCAGCGATGCTCTGTGCCACACGTCACCCCCTCTCTGATCAGCGATGCTCTGTGCCACACACGTTACCCCCTCCCTGATCAGCGATGCTCTGTGCCACACACGTTACCCCCTCTCTGATCAGTGATGCTCTGTGCCACACACGTTTCCCCCTCTCTGATCAGTGATGCTCTGTGCCACACACGTTTCCCCCTCTCTGATCAGTGATGCTCTGTGCCACACACGTTTCCCCCTCTCTGATCAGCGATGCTCTGTGCCACACACATTACCCCCTCTCTGATAAGCGATGCCCTGTGCCACACACATTACCCCCTTTCTGATCAGCTGATGCTCTGTGCCACACACATTACCCCCTCTCTGATCAGCGATGCCCTGTGCCACACACATTACCCCCTCTCTGATCAGCGATGCCCTGTGCCACACACACATTACCCCCTCTCTGATCAGCGATGCCCTGTGCCACACACATTACCCTCTCTCTGATCAGCTGATGCTCTGTGCTACACACATTACCCCCTCTCTGATCAGTGATGCCCTGTACCACACGTTACCCCCTCTCTGATCAGCGATGCTCTGTGCTACACACATTACCCCCTCTCTGATCAGCGATGCCCTGTACCACACGTTACCCCCTCTCTGATCAGCAATGCTCTGTGCCACACACATTACCCTCTCTCTGATCAGCTGATGCTCTGTGCTACACACATTACCCCCTCTCTGATCAGCGATGCCCTGTACCACACGTTACCCCCTTTTTGATCAGTGATGCCCTGTGCCACACACATTACCCCCTCACTGATCAGCGATGCCCTGTGCCACACACATTACCCTCTCTCTGATCAGCTGATGCTCTGTGCTACACACATTACCCCCTCTCTGATCAGCGATGCCCTGTACCACACGTTACCCCCTCTCTGATCAGCGATGCTCTGTGCCACACACATTACCCCCTCTCTGATCAGCTGATGCTCTGTGCCACACACATTACCCCCTCTCTGATCAGCGATGCCCTGTGCCACACACATTACCCCCTCTCTGATCAGCGATGCCCTGTGCCACACACATTACCCTCTCTCTGATCAGCTGATGCTCTGTGCTACACACGTTCCCCCCTCTGTGATCAGCGATGCTCTGTGCCACACGTCACCCCCTCTCTGATCAGCGATGCTCTGTGCCACACACGTTACCCCCTCCCTGATCAGCGATGCTCTGTGCCACACACGTTACCCCCTCTCTGATCAGTGATGCTCAGTGCCACACACGTTTCCCCCTCTCTGATCAGTGATGCTCTGTGCCACACACGTTTCCCCCTCTCTGATCAGCGATGCCCTGTGCCACACACGTTACCCCCTCTCTGATCAATGATGCTCTGTGCCACACACGTTACCCCCTCTCTGATCAGCGATGCCCTGTGCCAAACACGTTACCCCCTCTCTGATCAGCGATGCCCTGTGCCAAACACGTTCCCCCCTCTCTGATCAGCGATGCTCTGTGCCAAACACGTTAACCCCTCTCTGATCAGCGATGCCCTGTGCCACACACGTTACCCCCTCTCTGATCAGCGATGCTCTGTGCCAAACACGTTACCCCCTCTCTGACCAGCGATGCCCTGTGCCACACACGTTACCCCTTCCCTGATCAGCGATGCTCTGTGCCACACACATTACCCCCTCCCTGATCAGCAATGCTCTGTGCCACACACGTTACCCCCTCTCTGATCAGCAATGCCCTGTACCACACGTTACCCCCTCTCTGATCAGTGATGCTCTGTGCCACACACGTTACCCCCTCTCTGATCAGCGATGCCCTGTACCACACGTTACCCCCTCTCTGATCAGCGATGCTCTGTGCCACACACGTTACCCCCTCTCTGAACAGCGATGCTCTGTGCCACACGTCACCCCCTCTCTGATCAGCGATGCTCTGTGCCACACACGTTACCCCCTCCCTGATCAGCGATGCTCTGTGCCACACACGTTACCCCCTCTCTGATCAGTGATGCTCTGTGCCACACACGTTACCCCCTCTCTGATCAGCAATGCCCTGTACCATACGTTACACCCTCTCTGATCAGCGATGCTCTGTGCCAGACTATCACTAGGTTTTATCTTACTCTGTGCCAGCAATGGGGAACTTTCAAATGAAGTGTGTATACTGAGCAACCAGCTGTACATGTACTAAATATACTGCAGAACACTATGATCAATGCTTGCCTAAGGTCCCACAGGAACTAAATAATTGCTCAAATAATCAGGTGTTTTCCGGTCTAGTCTGAACCAAACAATAGAGATCAGAAATAGGATCAAGTGAAATGCGTGAGATATATGTCACTACGTCAAACACAATCCTAGTTCAAAAACGTACATTAGCTGTAACATTACAGGTTTATATCAATATTATACATTACATAATATATTTATTTTGATTGTTACTTAAATTAGATAATTCCAAAAGAAGCGTAAAGGGAGAAGCAGAAGTTCTACATGGCTAGCTGGTATTACACTGGGCTGCTTCATGATGTTGTCTTACAGAACCAATCAGATCTACCCCAACGGCTATTTTCTTAAATGTTCTGCCACTTGGGTGGTAATGCAGATTTAGTGTACTTGGTTACTTTCTACAGAATTTGCTTAGAATGTACAGGGTATAGGTCCGTATTCAGCTTCAGTCGCAGTTTCTGCAATCTTAGCAGAAACTGCAACTGAAAAAATCTCAGCTGGGGTTCACCCATCACAGGGCAAGGCCGCGCAGCATGAGAAGGGCTGGCCCGCAATGCAATTCGCAGTCTAACTGTGATCGCATCACAATTAGATTGTGATCACATCAAAACTATGGTTGACCCCTGTCCTGGAGAATATTCAATAGATCTGTCACCCTTCTGTAATATCCTTATTTATATTAAGCCTTCAATCTTTTCTCCAATCAATTTCGAAGCGTACCCGTCTTGTTCGATAAAGCATTGTTTTTAAAGATATTGGGGGTCATTCTGACCCGATCGCACGCTGCTACGATCGCCTCTGCCTGATTGACAGGCAGAGGTGGTCGCTGGGCGAAGGAGGGGGGTGGAACGGCGGCGTTTGGCCGCCATTTCGTGGGCGCGGTCCGGCCAACGCAGGCGTGGCTGGACCGAACGGGGGGCAGGCCACAGCGGCTGCGTGACGTCACACGCAGCCGCTGCAGGCCGGGGAGCGATGAGTAGCTCCCGGCCAGCACGCTAAAGCTGCGCTGGGTCGGGAGCTACTCTTAAAGTGCAAAGGCATCGCCGCTGTGCGATGCCTTTGCACTTCTGCGAGGAAGGGGGGGAACCGGCACTGACATGCGGGGCGGGATAGCCCTGTACTGGGCGACCCCCCACATGTCAGTGTGAATGAACGTAGCTGTGCTAAATTTAGCACAGCTACGATCATCTCGGAATGACCCCCATTGCCTCCTTGAATATCCCAAGATCACCCTTTCTCTGCTGTGGAAGGGGGATCCTGTGGATCCCTTCAATATTCTGCTTTGCCCTATTTTACATAATTATGCATTACTGTACTGAATTTGCGATTCCACAATTTCTCCCTGTTTTTTTTTTTTTTTTTAAGTCCCTGCACATAACGGTGCATGTGTTACAGATTTCCTAGGTAGCGCACAGGTGGTGCTAATTATTTCACTTGTGATACTGAGGAGATCTGCAAAACATGCACTGTTAGGTGTCCCCGAGGACTGGAATTGGAAAACGCCGCCCTACGTGTTTGTTTTAACCCTTCTGTGATTATCAACCCTGCTGCAAATCACATGTGAATATTCTAGTAGGATTATGTTTTCTTTCCAGCTGTGACACCAGTTTCTTCATTTCACTCTAAAGCAATGTACGGACTCGAAAGTTGAATCATTAACCATTTAACGATCAATAATGAGAGATTACTGTGACGGTGCAGGCCGACAGATATGGCTTGCACTACTACAAGCTAAAATACTTACAGTATCTAGTTGTTACCTTAATATCATTCACTACTTGCGGCTCACCTGACGGCGGAGGGGGGCGCTGTGGCGGTGCTGGACGTGCCGGTGGAATGCCGGGTCTGGGAGGAGGTTGCCGTTTAGGTTCTAGACCCAGAGCTGCAGCCTCCTTCTGTTGTACTATTGGCTGGAAGTCCACCGGAGAACCTACTGACACATGCAGTTTTATCAGAACGTTAAACATTAAGATCTTAAAACAAGTCTTCTCCTCCCTCTTTTATAACCCTGTTCAGCAGGATAAGGTTATGGAAGCCCAATGAAAAGAACCAAAAAGTAATAAAGATTAAAGCTGGTTATACACCTATACAAATCATCAGGCCGATGCAGGAGCATTTGCAGATAAAACGCTTGTGGAAACGGTCGGATAGGGAGGTTACAAGATACACGTCTTCTGGGAAACGGTCGGATATGGAGGTTGCATCTTGTGTGCAGTTTTATATTTAAAATACCCGAGCTCCTAATACATTGAAAAACATTTATTAAAACTCTAAAAAGGAAGAGTGGAGGTGTTGACCCTAGCAACCAATCAGATTTTAGGTGTCAATTACCTGCTACATGCTTAAAAATAGTTACAATCTGATTGGTTGCTACGGGCAACACGACTCCTTAGGGCACTAAAGAAAAACTGACTGGCCTGGGCAGGGTATAGGGGAGAAGGAGCCTGATTTGTCCTTAAAGTTAACTTAAGTGCCCAGCCTCCTCCAGCACCAGCTATACCCCATTGCATTTCCAGTGTCCCCCATGGCTGAAAGAGATAACACATTCTTCATTCTGGTTCTCACACCCATGACACATACCTCCCGACATTGAGACAGTCCCGCTCACCAGGGTCTGTCCCACCACGGGCCGCAGTGTCCTGATGGCGGGAGGAGTGTTGGGGGGTGGTGAATAGATGCCACACACATGCGTACTATCCACACTGTGCCAAGGAAAGGCTGTGGGCTGCCGTGTTGCCGCTGGAGCTCTGGGCAAGCCCCCAGCGTGCCGAACAAGGGGGAGGACGTGTGGTAACATGCCCAAAATGTGACGCACAGGGCGGCATGGCCTAATAGGCACATCTCAACGTTGGGAGGTATGATGACAGCATATAGTAATGTAACAATCTGCTTTACCCTGATAATGTCACCAGCGTTACCTTATCATGCAAAGCCACCATATGGTAATCAACGCACATTACCTTGGGAGGAAGACACAGGGGGCCCCGGCGTTTTTGCAGGGGCGCGGCTTGGCCGTACAGGCAGAGCAGGAGGCGGACCCTCTGGCATGGTGGGCGATGGACAAGGGCTTGAGCGAGGAGAAGAACTAGGGGAGGAACCCATAGTGGAGCATGAAGACGGCTGCAAGTGCTGAGGGAGGATCTCCTCTACTTCCGCACTGTAATCATCCACGTCACCTGCCAGGAGGAACCAATCATAGTATCTCCAATGAACACACAACGCATGGATTCTAACAACCCATAACATACTATAAAGATCTGAGTGGGCCTTCATGTAAAACAAAAATCCAAAGTATTTCAACCACATTAACTACTGCATAGACACTCTTCCAAACAGACACAAAACCAGAAAGAAAATTCATTCATAAGTGATTAGATTGTCAATCAAAAAAACATTAGTCGCATATAAATAAATATTCTTACTTTTATCCAGTTCAGAACATTAGGGTATAAATAGCGCTTATTTGCGATTAATCCAGGGGCGGATAAACAATGGGGCAGGTGGAGCTGCAGCTACAGGCACCCCCGTGGTAAATAGGCCCGTACCATCAGCGGAGAGTGGTGTGCATGTAAGGCGGATTTTAATTCCTAGATATATTCAATTATAAGCTGATTTCTCTGAGCGGTAAACCCACAGATAATGCGACTTAACCCATAGGTTCGGGGTTTTGTGTCCAGAACTACGGCGTTACCCTGCGCGGTAAGCCATGGAGCAGGCCTGGCCAACCTGTGGCTCTCCAGCTGTTGTAAAACTACAAGTGCCTTCATGCCTTGCCACAGTTTTGCTATTAGGGAATGCTAAAGCTGTGGCAGGGCATGCTGGGATGTGTAGTTTCAAGGCATCTGGAGAGCCACAGGTTGGCCAGGCCTGCCATAGAGGGTGCGAGGAAAAATTTGCATTAAGTGCACCCTCTGGAACTTATGGTGCAGGGTAGTGGCAGTAATGAACTACCCCATGGAAGGACAAGACAAGAAAAGAAACAAAGAATAATATAAACAAACAATATATTATGATTGCAATAGTACTGTACGTATATAAAGACATAGTATATATGGTTTAAATATAATAAATCTATTATATATTTAGTCTTGATACAATCATCACTATTGCAATCATAATATATATTCTATTTAGCTTTGTGTGTATATTTATAGAGTTGCTCCCATTTTCGGTTTTATATTATTTTTTGGGTAAGCCCCCTCCAGGCCAGTGTAGGATTACAGCAGCAGTCTCAGGCTGAGAAAAAGCTTGGGAGCAGTACCGCCGTCGGGAAGAATAATGAATAGCGATGAGAGCTAGGACAATAGGACAATTTTATTTAAGAATTTTAAATCGTTCTACAAGTTCAATTCAAGGTTTTCTTTAATTGACAAGGTTCTGAAAGGGTATTATATATATATATATATATATAAATAATGGCAAGCTGGGTACAATTCGTATGGTAGGTGTTGCAGTGTCTTGGTGCTTAATAAGGGTCCGCACTCAGTTTTCCAGGTTTAAATAGATTAAAATAATGCTTTAAAGAAGTCAGCATAAGTGGTCATATAATGAGCAGCCTCGAGGTCTAGCCACGCCTCCTTTTCTTCTGTGTGGGCGGATCCCTCCAAAATCCATGGCTCACTACTGCCATCTATCTTAATACTGCTGCTGCTGCTACTACACACACACACACACACGTATATGTGTGTTTGTGTACATACAGTATATAAATATGTTTATACATATACATCTCATTAAGGGGTACATTTACTAAGCAGTGATAAGAGCATAGAAGTGAGCCAGTGGAGAAGTTGCCCATGGCAACCAATCAGCACTGAAGTAACATCTATAATTTGCATACTATAAAATGATACAGAGCTGCTGATTGGTTGATGGGGAAATTTCTCCACTGGCTCACTTCTCCGCTCTTATCACTGCATAGTAAATGTACACCTTACTGTCTATTTTTCTAGTTCTCACTATGTGGTCTAGATAATACCTAAGTGACCCTTATGCACGTTAATAGAGGGGTTTCACGTTTATATCATCAGTAAGTGCCATATTTCTTTTTGACATATTCGGGTCACAGAACCAAAGGGTGTTTCTTGTTAATTTGTAGACTCTCATATTACATTATAAGCATAAAGAGGAAGGAGACTGAGGGTAGGCACTAGCTATACCCTCCATAGTCCGATTCTGTTCTATTTATGAAGTGTCTGATCGATACAAAAGGTGAAAAGACGATTGTGACTAATACGGTAATACCTTTATTCTGCTCTTGGTTTAGAGATTTAAAATAAAAAAACCTACTTTCCACAACACAATGCAACCTATGGCATGTCTAGGCAGTTTCTTTTAACACCTCCCACCATTTCCCCCCCCCCAAAAAAAAACACTCAAAAAATCCCACTAAAAACAGCAGTGTGCCGCAAGCATCCTGGGCCCTCAGGTCTCAATGTAAGACTGTTCTGCCTCTGTGCCTACTGCACACAGCCTTCTCAAACGTTACTGATCATTTGCGCTAATACTGCAATGAGGCTATGTCATGGCGGACGCCCCTTTGCCTTGCCTTGCCGCCACTTTACATGTACATTGCAAGTTCTTAAGAATACATCTCACCATGTCCTAAGATCATTGACACTTGTGCGGCTTCCCAACTATTAATAATGCATGTGTTCTAGGAATATAGAATGACCGTGAGGCAGTATGGCGGTCACCCTCCCCCACATCCCATACATGCTGCAGGACACCACTGACCGTAAAGCCCCGGCAAAATGCGGTCTCAAGGCATACATGTATACACGCTGCATTAGGTGCAGTGCAACTTGCAAATGAAACAATATATTGAACCTGAGCGCAATAGGCTACCCTGCAATACAGAACAGGGATGATCCAGCAAAGGTGTATTTCAATCATATACCAGCAGCGTGAGACCCCTTCCAATAAATGACAAAAGTCTGAGAATTATATGGCCCCACCTTAAATTTCTGAAACTGCTAATGGCTGCCAACGCACCTTCCATGTCGTAATCTGCAGCGATATCCGCATCTTCACCAAGTAGCGTGGAGCTGGTAGAACACGGTAGCACCACGCTTATCCTCTCCAGGTTCATCTCCTCCTCTACCTGCGCGATCCAGTCTGGGTTTTTCAGCTGAATGTTCATAGTTTTCCCCAATACCTTAGTTTAACAGAGAACGAGACGTTGCAATCAATACTAAAAGCCGAAACGCTCATTTTTTATCCTGTTTAATGAAAATTGCTAAGAGCTCATTTCACATGTTGCACAGTGCATTCATAATTCATGGTATAATAATCTCTCTGCCGCGGTTTCGGAATATAAATGGGAGGTTGTTATTCTTTTTTTATACTAAAATGTCATTTACGATACATTACAGCCAGCAAGCTGCAAAATCACATTCAAATTCAATTTGTATGATGAATTTCTGGAATTAGCGTGACCACAAATTGGAATTTATGGGTAAATAGAAAAGAAGACAAAGTATACTCATACAGATTGCAATAACAATGGTAACCAGTATTTAGATATCAGACATAGGGGTCTAGTCATGAAGCAGTGAAAAAAGTAGAGAAGTGAGCCAGTGGAGAAGTTGCCCATGGCAACCAATCCGCTGCTAGGTATAATTTTATAGAATGCACTTTATAAACGTTACTTCCACGCTGATTGGTTGCCACCATGGACAACTTCTCCACACTTTAAACTGCTTCATGAATAGACCCCTCAGAGATATGCCACAGGTTAGTGTTACCTCAACACCGTCCAGGTCTAAAGCAGCCAGGGCAGAACTTCCTTCCAGAAAAGTCACCCACATTTTAGCATCGACAAACCTGTACAAGCAACAGAGACAACATCACCACACAGCTATCACATTAGAATATCACCGCTGCGCAGAAGCTTTGTGTGTCTTAGTCCTTAAGGATACCCGTAATAATCATTTACTAGGATAGACCACCGCTATCCAGGCTACTCAAAACCAAAATTACAAGTTTTAAAAAATTTACCCCACTCCTCTATTGCAGGCACGCACACACATTGCCAAAAATCATGGAAGAAGATATAGCAGGCACTGAAGTAGATGAACTAAGATTCATTTATTTTTAATCGTAATTTAAACAAATCCTAGATTTAAGTTGTAATTGGCTGGGAAATGACAGCTCTGCTTTAAGAAATAGATTACGGTTAAGCATGGTTTTCTCCATCATGTGATTGACAATGCTAGACCTTGGGCGTAGAGGGCGCTGTGACTGGAGATGGCACATTCTTCAACCTAACAACTTGTTTGTAGCAGTCTCCGCCCCCTCTACAGCTCTCCACCAGTCAACTTTCAGTTTCTTCTCAGTGATTGGGCACCTTCGCTTCTGCTGACAGGGTCTACAGGGGTCTCCTAACTGTCATTTTTCAAAAACAGCCTGTAACATGGCAGTTAGGTGCTGATTGGCTGGTACTTTATCTCTGTGTTCTAGGTCTGGTGCTTTGTCTATCTCACAGGTTCTCAAACTCGGCCCTCAGGACCCCACACGGGTTATGATTTGCAGGTCACCTGTAGATTTTTAAAATGTGACAGTTGGTGATACACAGTGCAGCTGCTGGGTGACATGGAAAACGTGAACCATGTGGGGTCTTGAGGACCGAGTTTGAGAACCACTGGTCTATCTAAAGCCTCATGTGGGGGATTTTTTGGACACCAAATAAAACATCAATTGCAAGCTGAATGGTGCATGGGAATTGTGTTCACGTACCTTATAAGTATCACCTCTCCATAGCCGGCAAACTGCTGCAGCAGCTCATCAATCAAATGATCATCAAAATAATTATCTTCCGAGGATCTGCTTTGTATAGAGACCATTATGGTACCATCAGGTGGTCCCTGGGCTGCAATCACCTCCTTATAGATCTTCTGTCTCTCATCAGCTTCCGTTTCAAATATATCGATCTCAATCAGTGCAACAACCGGCCTGCAAAAAAAAGATTAGTGATGACACTCAAGGCAAAAACACGGTTTAAAGAAACCACATATGCTGGGAACAATACCTGTGATCGGAGGTTTTCAACTCTGCCCTGCCGTAATGTAATAAGCTGCCCGGATTCCAGGTATAAGAGATATTTCGCCCTTCTTGCAAACTTGAATTCAGAAGGTCTAAATCTTCCGCTTAAAAAAAAACACCAACACCAGGACAGTTAAAAGCAGGAGGATGACTGAGTGAGCCCTGCACTTAGACGGGAGATGCCAGTTACTGCGGCTTAAGCCGGGTGTTTAGTCGCAGTAACCGGCCGCGATGCTCTTTGCGCACAGGCTAATGCAGAAAACAGCATTGTGGCATTAGTTTATTCGTATTTCTGCTCCCACCTCAGGAGGGGTGCGAGCAGGAATCGTCTAGTCGGGCTTAACAGCGCCATCAATTGGATAATTCGAGACCTCCTTCCCGGCACTATTCACATCGCGTTGAATTGAAATCGCCCCCATAGGAAGAGAATGTTCTCTTACTCTTGAAATGTAACTACTAGGAGGTGAAGATATGCCTAAGGGTCAGTCTGTGTAACCCATAGCTGTAGCTTTGGTTCGGTGTTCCCCAAAACTAGGCGATGCGTGCCCGAAATCACATTTTGTGGTCTAAGCCTTTATATTATTCGCATTGCATGAATGCTTGCCAGTTGTGTAGCAGGACAAGCTTTTGCATCCCGTTACCAGACATATAAGTTACTCATAGTAGCGTTAAAGGTGGTTCTGCAGACAAGAAATGTTAGGTGCATGGGAAAATAAGATTTTACTCACCGGTAAATCTATTGTTCGTAGTCCGTAGTGGATGCTGGGGACTCCGTAAGGACCATGGGGAATAGACGGGCTCCGCAGGAGACTGGGCACTCTAAAGAAAGATTTAGTACTACCTGGTGTGCACTGGCTCCTCCCTCTATGCCCCTCCTCCAGACCTCAGTTAAGGAAACTGTGCCCGGAAGAGCTGACATTACAAGGAAAGGATTTTAGAATCCTGGGTAAGACTCATACCAGCCACACCAATCACACCGTATAACTCGTGATAAACTTACCCAGTTAACAGTATGAACAACAAACAAGCATCACTCAACTGATGCCACATAATATAACCCTTTAGTAAGCAATAACTATATACAAGTATTGCAGAAAGTCCGCACTTGGGATGGGCGCCCAGCATCCACTACGGACTACGAGAAATAGATTTACCGGTGAGTAAAATCTTATTTTCTCTAACGTCCTAGTGGATGCTGGGGACTCCGTAAGGACCATGGGGATTATACCAAAGCTCCCAAACGGGCGGGAGAGTGCGGATGACTCTGCAGCACCGAATGGGCAAACTCAAGGTCCTCCTCAGCCAGGGTATCAAACTTGTAGAACTTTGCAAATGTGTTTGAACCCGACCAAGTAGCAGCTCGGCAAAGCTGTAATGCCAAGACCCCTCGGGCAGCCGCCCAAGAAGAGCCCACCTTCCTTGTGGAATGGGCTTTTACTGATTTTGGAAGCGGCAATCCCGCTGCAGAATGAGCCTGCTGAATCGTGTTACAGATCCAGCGAGCAATAGTTTGCTTTGAAGCAGGAGCACCCAGCTTTATGGATGCATACAGGACAAACAGCGAGTCAGTCTTCCTGACTCCAGCCGTTCTGGTCACATAAATCTTCAAAGCCCGGACTACGTCAAGCAACTTGGAATCCTCCAAGTCACCAGTAGCCGCAGGCACCACAATAGGTTGGTTCAAATGAAAGGATGACACCACCTTTGGCAGAAATTGCGGACGAGTCCGCAATTCTGCCCTATCCATATGGAAAACTAGATAGGGGCTTTTACATGACAAAGCCGCCAATTCTGACACACGCCTAGCCGAAGCTAAGGCCAACAGCATGACCACTTTCCACGTGAGATACTTTAGCTCCACGGTCTTAAGTGGCTCACACCAGTGGGATTTCAGGAAACTCAACACCACGTTAAGATCCCAAGGTGCCACTGGTGGCACAAAAGGGGGCTGAATATGCAGCACTCCCTTAACAAACGTCTGAACCTCAGGCAGTGAAGCCAGTTCTTTTTAGAAGAAAATGGATAGGGCCGAAATCTGGACCTTTATGGACCCTAATTTCAGGCCCATAGTCACTCCTGACTGTAGGAAGTGCAGGAATCGACCCAGCTGGAATTCCTCTGTAGGGGCCTTCCTGGCCTCACACCAAGCAACATATTTTCGCCATATACGGTGATAATGCTTTGCTGTCACATCCTTCCTAGCCTTTATCAGCATAGGAATAACTTCATCCGGAATGCCTTTCTGTATAGCCCAGGGATCCACCTGTGAGCGAACCCACTGGTGGCTGAAATTTCGGAGACGCGCCCCCACCGCTCCTGGCTCCTGTGGAGCCCCAGCGTCATGCGGTGGATTTAGTGGAAGCCGGGGAGGACTTCTGTTCCTGGGAACTAGCTGTGTTGTGCAGCTTCTTTCCTCTACCCCTGCCTCTGGCCAGAAAGGACGCACCTCTGACCTTCTTCTCTGTGATCAAAAGGACTGCATTTGGTAATACGGTGCTTTCTTAGGCTGTGAGGGAATATATGGCAAAAAGTTTGACTTCCCAGCCGTAGCTGTGGAAACTAGGTCCGAGAGACCGTCCCCAAACAATTCCTCACCCTTGTAAGGTAACACCTCCATGTGCTTTTTGGAGTCGGCATCACCTATCCATTGCCGAGTCCACAGGACCCTTCTGGCAGAAATTGACATTGCATTTATTCTAGAGCCCAGTAGGCAGATGTCCCTCTGGGCATCCCTCATATATAGGACAGCGTCTTTTATATGCCCCAGGGTCAGTAAAAATAGGATTTTGGTACTTACCAGGTAAATCCTTTTCTTTGAATCCATAGGGGGCACTGGAGTACTCTTGGAATATGGACGGTGTTAGCAAGGACTGGGCACTGAATATTCAAATTTCAGTAACTCTCCTCCCCTCCATACTCCCAGAATACCAGTGTTTTTTCCTGAGGCGAACAGGATAGAGAGGATGAACAATGGAGAATTACCTATAATATTATAACATAACGGACAACAATAAAGTTGACACATAATGTAACTGACAACTAACCAGTTGACACCATAACCGATAAACCGGTGAGAATGTGTTACCATAAGATCCCCTGAACTTACCACAACCAGGTAAAACTGCTCTGGGTGGGCGTCCAGTGCCCCCTATGGATTCAAAGAAAAGGATTTACCTGGTAAGTACCAAAATCCTATTTTCTTTTTCATCCACTAGGGGTCACTGGAGTACTCTTGGGACGTACCAAAGCTTCCCTCGTGGGCGGGAGAGCTGTTTGGCACCTGTAACACTAGGCGGCCAAAGCTAGATGCTGATGCCGCAAACGTATTAACTTGTAAAAGCGCACAAACGTGTGCACTGATGACTATGTAGCCGCACGGCAATTCTGCGTCGTAGACACCCCACGACCAGCTGCCCCTGAAGTTTCCACAGAACGTGTGGAAAGAGCTGTTACTGATGTAGGCGGCTGTAACCTAGCATGAAGGTAAGCCTGACGTATGGTCAGTTTTATCCATCTGGATAAGGTCTGCTTAGAAGCTGGCCAACCCATCTTGGCAGCATTATAGAGAACAAACAACGTATCCGTCTTACGAACTGTAGATGTTCGGGATACATAAACGCGTAATGCGCGTACCACATCCAAAGTTCCAGACTGTCCTGTTAACATAGGAACTACTATTGGTTGATTGATGTGAACATACGACACTACCTTTTGCCAGAAAGCGGGATTCGTACGAAGCTCCGCTCTGTCATCATGAAAACTACAAACAGTGGCTTGCATGACAAGGCACCCAAATCTGAAACACGCCTTGCCGAAGCTAAGGCTAGGAGAAAAAATCGTTTTCCAAGCGAGAAACTTAACATCCACTTGATGTAAGGGTTCAAAGTATGAAGCTGTACAAAATCTAAAACCAGACTCAAGTCCCATGGCGCTGTAGGTGGAATGAATGGAGGCTGTACTCTGAGAACACCTTGCAGAAAAGGTGTGTGAGACGGCAATAGAGCCAATATTCTTAGAAAGTAAATTGACACAGCAGATACCTGCACCTTTAGTGTAGATAAACGCAGTCCTCCATCTAACCCGGTTTGTAGAAATAACAAAAGACGGGATAACTTAAAAGATGATGTCGGAAACTTCCGAACTTCACACCAACCTATATAGGCACGCCAAATCCTGTAATAATGAGCTGTCGTAACTGGATTTCTAGCACGTAACATGGTTGTTATAACCGATAGTGGAATGCCCTCTCTTCTTAAGAGGGCGGTCTCAACAGCCACCCTGTCAAACGCATCCGCGCTAAATCGGGGTATAGGAATGGACCCTGTCGTAACAGGTCCGGACGTAACGGAAGCGGCCAAGGATCGTCTGCGAGTAAGCAACAGAGAGAGCAGCGAAAACGGTGGAAACAGATACCCGAGGCTGTACGGCCACGCAATCGTGAGAGCATCCACTGCCACTGCCTTTGGCTCTCGCGTTCTGGACACATACTGGCTTTTGGCGATTGTGGCGAGATGTCATCAGGTCCACTGGAGGGTAACCCCACCTCTGGACCAACATGTGAAACACTTCTGGATTTAATGCCCATTCTCCTGGATGAAAATCCCGATGGCTGAGATCATCCGCCTCCCAGTTGTCCATTCTCGTAATGAACACTACCGCCAATATCACTTGGTGATGTTCGGCCCAATTGAGGATTCGAGCTACTTCCCGCATTGCCATGCGGCTTCTCTTTCCCTTTGTTTATTGACGTACGCGACCGCCGGTGCGTTGTCTGACTGCACTTGGACCGTCTGAGACCGAAGCAAGTGCACTACTTGTCGTAGCACATTGTAAATTGGTCGGAGTTCTAGGACATTTATAGACAGCAATCTGTCGTGATCCTCCCCGAGACCCTGGAGCTGACAATTTTGAACTACAGCTCCCCAACCTCTGAGACTCGCGTCTGTGATTAGCACTATCCAATTCCAGACGCCTAACCGAGTTCCTGCGGATAGATTGTGTACTTGGAGCCACCAGAGTACAGAAACTCTGGCCCGTGGAGACAACCTCACCCTCTAGTGAAACTGCAGATGCGAGGCCGACCACTGTGCGAGCCCATGCAGTTGAAAAGGAAGTGAGTGAAATCTTCCGAACAGAAGCGCTTTGAAAGCCGCCACTATTGTGCCTAACAGGCGAATGCACAAACATACCGAGGCTTGAGCACTAATCGTACCAGATGACGAATAGTCTGTACTTTCTGTTCTGGTAGACAAATTCCTCGATCTACCGTATCGAGAATCATTCCTAGGAAATGAAGTCGTTGAGACGGAATCCGATGTGAATTCTTGAACATGACAAACCAACCGTGCTGAACCAGCACATTGTACCTTAGCAACGCATGTTGAAGGCGCAGTTGGTTAAGACGGAGCTTTGATGAGCAAATCGTCTAAGTACGGAACTATTATCACTTACAGGAATATGAGATGAGCCATCAAAACATACATCACTTTGGTGAATACCCTAAGCTCTGACGAGAGGGCAAACGGTAGAGTCTGAAACTGATAATGGATCTGCCGTATTGCAAACGCAAGAACCTCTGAAGAGGAGGCCAAATCGGAATGTGTAAGTACGCATCCTCGAGATCCAGCGCAATCATGAATTCCTGTGGCTCTAAACCTGCAAGTACTGTCCGCAGAGATTCCATCTTGAATCTGTAGTAAGTATGCAATATTGGCCTGACCAAGCCATCCGGCTTTGGTACCACAACAGACTGGAATAATAACCGTGACCTTGTTGGTGTACAGGGGCCGGAATCAAAACTGCTGACTCCAGCAGAGAGTGAATAGCAATTTACCGAACCGTCCTCTTCCTACACAGGCAGTCCTGTGTTGAAAAACCGCAGAGGCGGTAGACTGCTTTTAACACTAAATTGCGGATCCACCCATCTGTGGATATCTGCAACCATGCCAAATGAAACGTCTGAAGGCGTGCACACACAACTGGAGCACCGAGATGGGCTGGGAGCCCGTCATGCCACTGGCTTGCCGGTGACCGTAGCGTCCGGACGACTGGCGTTGGTTTGTTGAAAACCACGTCCTCGACCTCGCCTACCAGGCGTGGCTGTTTGTCTACCACGGCCTCGAAAGGGCTGAGGTCTAAAGGATTCGAACGCTGGTCCAGAGTATCCCGTGAAAAATACCTTTGTCCAAATCAGGACCAAACAACCTTCGCATAATGTAATGCTTCTATTCTTCTCTCGACCTTTGCCTCCGCCTGCTAAGGACGCAGCCAGAGCGCTTGTCGTGCCACAACGAGTGACGCTGAAAGGCGAGAACTGACTAGGCAGACGTCCGTAGAAGCTGTACATAGATAATCAGCAGCTTCGCAGATTTGATCAGCGAGAAGCATAAGGTGGACGTTTTGTAGGGCGGACCTGAGTCCTGTTATCCAGACAAGCAACGCCGTAGTTACCCAAATGCCAACCAAACACGGTCGAAGCAACACCCCTGCTGCTATATACAGCGACTCTAGCATAGCTCCCATGGAGATGTCACTGACTTTAGAAACGGGTAACTAGACCGAAATCGGCGAGGTTTCGAAACCTGTGTATCAGGAGCCTATTAACATCTTATTTAGAGATTCCACGCTGGAGATCTGTGGCCTTAGTAAAGACCACCTTATAAATTGTCAGAGCCTCTTCAGTCCCTGTAAACTTCAGAGTCTGACGCACCCACACTATCTGACTGCTGGTCTTCTTACATTCATCTTGCGCAGTTAGGCCTGGCATAGAATCGTCAGGATTGCAACATAGCAGAAACTGGGAATTTATAAGGCAAATGAAAACTATCTTTGCAAAATAGGAGATGAAATGGGAGTATAAAATATACTGTGCATGTGGTAGACCTCACCGGGAACCCACTGGTACAGACATTGCAGTGAAACAACTTTTCCGTCTTTGCTGGTGACTGACTTATTATGTAACCAGACAAATAAATAGACAAAGACAAACCAATTCCACCTCAGTAAAATTGTCAAAGTGCAGTGCACGTGGCCAGACCATAAGAAACCTGATGCAAAAATTCCTACCAACACCCCTGCGCCATCCGGTGGAGCAGTGTTGTAGGACAGGAACGTTCTGGAAAAGAAACTGAAAGTATGATTAAAATGGCCTCCAGCCATGTGCTTATAGTCAAAGAACATATAGCATATTTTGTTACATGACCATATATACATACATACATACAGTATTTTATATACATTTCCTATGGTATAACATTGTCTATGGTATAACAAGTGCTACACGAATGCATATATAACACAATGCAGCCCTTCTTTAGCATAGGCTGTCTATTGCTGCTGCTGTGGCATAATCTCTCCCCCCTGCAGCTGCGCTACAAGTAATAGGGACAAGGAAACTCCTGACTGCCCAGCATGAGCCCACTAGTTACTAGAGGGCTGATTTACAGGGACAGACCGCGGCAGCAGTGTGCACTGTCCGCGGTCTGAGTGATCAGAGGCGCCGGCCTCCTCCCCCCCCTGCTACCCTTAGTGTGTGCAGGGAGCGCTGGCAGTGCTGAGCTGCCGGCCGTTATTGAGACAGACCGCGGCAGCAGTGAACGCTGTCCGCGGTCTGAGGGAATAGTTACCTTCCCCTAAGCGACGGAGCCTCCGGCCGTTACAGGGACAGACCGCGGCAGCACTGAACGCTGTCCGCGGTCTGATTGCATTACAGGCAGGGAGCGCTGAGAACGGCGCTTGCAGCGGCCGTCCAGCGCGTCCCTCTGAGCGGCGCCAGGACTAGGGGAGCTGATAACAGCGGTGGCGGGGACGGAGCAGCGACTCGGGCGACGCACATAGCAGTACCCCCACATGGCGGGGCGGCAGCGTGAGCTGACCGCCCCTGTCATAAATACCTCGGTTCCTGTGCTCTGACGGGGCTTCTACAGCAAGCTCCGTTCTGCATTCTCAGCTGAAGGTAGCTGATGTACTTGGGCTCTGACGGGGCTTCTTCCAGCAAGCGCCGTCCAGTCCTTTCTGCAGTCTCAGCTGTTGTTAGCTGAGCTGTTTGTGGCTGTGAGGGGGCTCCTTTGTGAGGCCCGACAAGCCAAGAGCTGCACGCAGCAGCTTCTATAATCCCATACCCAGAGCTTTTGTGTAAGCTTGGAAGGGATTGTAATGTATAAAAAAGAAAAACAAAAATGTTTAAAAGTAAAAAATGTATGTCCCCCTCTGGAGGTCCACACTTGTGCTTCCTGTCCATGTGAGCACCGAAAAAACACTGGTATTCTGGGAGTATGGAGGGGAGGAGAGTTACTGAAATTTGAATATTCAGTGCCCAGTCCTTGCTAACACCGTCCATATTCCAAGAGTACTCCAGTGACCCCTAGTGGATGAAAAAGAAATGGTATCCTTGTCTAAGATATCCATTTCCTCAGACAGATTATCTGTTCATGCTGCTACAGCACTACACATCCATGCCGACGCAATAGCCGGCCTCAGTATTAGTACCTGAGGGTGCATAAACAGACTTCAGGATACTTTTCCTATCTGCAGGATCCTTTAGGGCGGCCGTATCCTGTGACGGCAGGGCCACCTTTTTAGATAAGCGTGTCAGAGCTTTATCTACCCTAGGGGAGGATTCCCAGCGCATCCTGTCCGTTGGCGGGAAAGGGTACGCCATAAGTAACCTTTTGGAAATCAGCACTTTCTTATCGGGGGAATCCCATGCTTTTTCACATAATTCATTTAACTCATGTGAAGGGGGAAAAGTCACCTCTTGCTTTTTCTCCCCATACATATATACCCTCTTGTCAGGGACAGGGTTTTCCTCCAGTATGTGCAATACATCCTTCATTGCTATAATCATGTATCGGATGGCTTTAGTCATTTTAGGCTGCAACTTTGCCTCATCGTCATCGACACTGGAGTCAGAATCCGTGTCGACATCTGTGTCAACCAACTGGGATAGTGGGCGCTTTTGAGACCCTGACGGCCTCTGAGCTGCAGAATCAGACACGGGTTGAGACCCTGACTGATTATCCAGCCTTTTATGCAAGGAGCTCACATTATCATTTAACACCTTCCACATATCCATTCAATCAGGTGTCGGCGCCGACACCACTTGCACTTGCTCTGCCTCCACGTAACCGCCCTCGTCAAACATGTCGACACAAACGTACCGACACACCGCAAACACACAGGGAATGCTCTAATTGAGGACAGGACCCCACAAGGCCTTTTGGGGAGACAGAGAGAGAGTATGCCAGCACACACCCCAGCGCTATATAACCCAGGGATTACACAGTAACTTAGTGTTTACCCAGTAGCTGCTGTTTATGATAATTTTGCGCCTAAATTTATGTGCCCCCCTCTCTTTTTACCCTTTTTCTACCTTGATACTGCAGGGGAGAGCCTGGGGAGCTTCCTCTCAGCGGAGCTGTGAAGAGAAAATGGCGCTGGTTAGTGCTGAGGAAGAAGGCCCCGCCCCCTCAGCGGCGGGCTTCAGTCCCGGGCCTGTGTAATAAAATGGCGGGGGCTCGTACATATATACAGTGCCCAGCTGTATATATGTGTCTTTTTGCCAAGAGGTATCCTAATTGCTGCCCAGGGCGCCCCCCCCCTGCGCCCTGCACCCTACAGTGACCGGAGTGTGTGGGTAGTGTGGGCGCAATGGCGCACAGCTGCAGTGCTGTGCGCTAGCTCATGTGAAGACAGGAGTCTTCTGCCGCCGATTTCGATGTCTTCTTGCTTCTGCCGGCTTCTGACTTCTGGCTCTGCGAGGGGGACGGCGGCGCGGCTCCGGGAACGGACGACAAGGTCAGGTCCTGTGTTCGATCCCTCTGGAGCTAATGGTGTCCAGTAGCCTAAGAAGCGCAACCTAGCCGCAGTTAGTAGGTTTGCTTCTCTCCCCTCAGTCCCACGTAGCAGAGAGTCTGTTGTCAGCAGAAGCTCTCTGAAAATAAAAAAACCTAACTAAAATACTTTCTTATTAGCAAGCTCAGGAGAGCTCACTAAAAGCACCCAGCTCTGGCCGGGCACAGATTCTAACTGAGGTCTGGAGGAGAGGCATAGAGGGAGGAGCCAGTGCACACCAGGTAGTACTAAATCTTTCTTTAGAGTGCCCAGTCTCCTGCGGAGCCCGTCTATTCCCCATGGTCCTTACGGAGTCCCCAGCATCCACTAGGACGTTAGAGAAAACGATTACCTTCAACTACAGTTCTAGTCAATGCCTGAAAGTGGTGCATCTATGGGTGACTCTTATATTAGACTCTATTCCACATAAAGCAACTTTTAGTTCAGTGTGTAATTATAAGTAAACCTATACATATACGCGGCTGTAGGGGAAGAAACACAATAAGGACCTGATCGGTCAAACGGCCATTTTCGTCTTCTCCAGAGAATACGATCCGTCCAGGCTGGGGTGCGACACTTCTCACTTGTGTCATAGTCATCGGAGAACAGGTCGTATTTGTAAGTGGGGGCAAAGTTGACTTTTCCTTCTAAGAAACTACGGAACACCTGCAGTAACAAACATTTACATGCACTGGTTAGGTGAAGGCTGACCAGACACTGATACAGTATGTTGATGGCTACTTTTAAACCAATGAGTGTGCCAAGTACTAGGTAATATCTTAGGGCAATTTTGGAAGTAATTAGGGGGTGCACGTTGCTCAAAAGAAGATGAAATGGTGTATACTGGCCCAGTTGCAGAATTTGATGCATCTCAAGATGAGACAACATCTCTGCATGCAGGATATGTACAGATGGAGCCACGGTCATCTACCCTTCTCTGCTGCGCCTAGGCACACCATGGTTTATTAGCATAAACCCTTCATCTATTGTTCTCAGCTGCAATACAATACAGAGAGAACAATACATCAGGGGATTAAGTCATTACAGCAGGAGATCGAGTCCGACTGCCCTGGCTCAGTTAATCCTATTAAAGGCCAAGATGAAGATGGCTCCACCTGTACCTGGTTTACTACAGACACACCTCTACAAAGGTGCACTCACTGAAATTCGTCTGTGTGTGAGAGCCACATCACACCTCCGTTTCACATCGTCAGACTCTCATCCTACAGTCTATGGGTGCACGTTTAACTCTCCATCAGCCCAGAGGTCCTCAACTCCCCAGTATAGATATTAGACCCTGGCTGTATCCTTTGCCCAGCAACTATAGTTAAGGACAGGACCCGCTCTCAAACACAGCAAATGACCAGAGGTCTTTCTTGGTAGACCTCACACAGTGGAAAAAGGATTTCATCAGGATCTTTCAGGAGTGCTAGCAGGAAATGCTGGGACTTGTAGTTTAAAATCTGGAGGGCGACGAGTGTTGTAAGTCTAACATAGATCATTCTGCCACTGGCTGGGCTTTGGAAAATGTTACAAGTGCAATGATCACATGACTTATGGGATAAATACAACATCCGTGACTGCCATACCTGTCCTCCATTCTTCTGGTTAACAAGCTGATCTCCGACAACTAGAGAATCCCAGTTTTGATTTCTGATCAGTTCTTTGACCTCTTCATTCGGTAGATCGATGCGATAGTTGAAGTCTCCACACCAGAAGACGTAGTCATGAGAAAACAGCATCCTCCCCTAGTGGCAGACAAGAGTAGTGATCAAGTACAAGCAAGCCATCTGCTCTTAGTAACGCTATAGAGTCAGGGGAACAGGACTCTGTGCCCGCTTACCATTGGGAAGCTAAGCTTGCGAACTATTTCGTTATAGTCCTCATTCCTCTCTTTCACTTGAGACTGTCCAGCTGCAAAGTGGCTGCAGACAAAGCAGAGACTGGTGGTATGGAACAGCATTCGGATGGCCACCGCACCCTTGTTTCCTGTGGCTCCCCCCATACCGGTCTTCACAGTATCTACTGCAACATCCCTGTAAGAAGTAAGGCCAGTCAATGAGCAGCGAGCAAGCAATGGCCAACCCAACCACTGGCCGGTAAAACCGATCACTATGACTGACCTGATAAAAGGTGCATGCTGTGGTCTTATGTATATGAAGAGACAAACACCGACAAGCTGTTCAGAAGCCAAGAGGACGTACTTATTATCCCTGGATATGGTTTTCTGAAGCTCGGCAGCCCACAGCTTCTGGTTGGTTGTGCTGTAGAGACACTCACAATTATCCACAAGCACAGAATGGGAAAGGAAATTATCCTTAGATTAAATGATCATCCGCAGTTTTGCCAAGGATCCTTTTCTATGCAATTCAGTAATTTTAGTGGTCATCAACATAACATTTACATGAAACAATAGAGAAATAACTGAAACGCCAACGTGCGTTTCGCTATTAAGCTTTCATGGGGCTAACTGGAGCCAGGGAACCAGGAATCCTTTTAAGAGGTCTGGTGGCCAATCAGCATCAGCTGCATCATGAGGAGTGGTGCGCTGGAAGTGGCATCACACATGAAAAACAATTGCCTCCAGCATATTTCCTCATTTTACAGGGAATATAGGAGTGTATATTATTTATATATATATATATATATATATATATATATATATATATATATACACACATACATACATACATACATATACATATATACACACATATACATATATACACACACACGCCTATATTCCCCATAAGATGAGGAAAGACAATCAACGTGGACCAGAATTTTATCTTTATTCTCTACATTTCAATACTATGTGCCCAATTCTAAGAATCACATGTATTTGTAATTAACAGCTTTATTTTTACACTGCAATTTAGATTTCGGTTTGAACACACCCCACCAAAATCTAATCTCTCTGCATGTTACATCTGCCCCACCTGCACTGCAACATGTTTTGCCCAGTTGTGTGCTTTTTTGTTTTGCTTGCAAACCTGAAACAGGACCTCTGTTCCTTATAATTTTATTGGGAGCAAGAAGTGAGTCTTTGGTATATTGGTTTGTGTCTTGAATGGCTTTCCAAATAGTTTTCCCACTATGCCCCCTAGATCTACATCTATTTTACTACTGTCAGACAGAATCCGGGGCTTGGACCCTGCTATTTCCCGGGTATCTGAACATTGGTTGGACCCCTTACGGAGTTTAAAGGTGCATATCTAGGAACTGATTGATGTTCCAAAAAAAATTGCCGGGGAAGATATCAGCTCCAGTAGTAGGCACCCCGTCTTCTCCTCGTCTGGTCAGGCCGCAGCTTCTCCCTCTCATTAGCCGTTTCAATCAGTAACTCTGATCTTTGTCAAGGCATGACACATGAATTAATTTTCAAATTAATTCATCAAATATAGTCTTCCCACCTTCCTAAATCACCAATGCATCATCTATGTACCGGAGCCACATAATGATGTGCTTTGTGTACCTATCACTGTTGTCGCTGGAAAACAAATTCCTTTTCACACCATGCCTGGAAGAGGTTAGCATACATAGGGGGCACACAAAGTCCCCATCGCAGTACCTCTGACCTGGAGATAGGATTTGTTGCATACAAAGTAATTCTTAGTGAGAACATATCTTAGTAGTGTTTGGATTAATTAATTCAAGTCTTGTGCAACATTCATACTGATAAAGTATATCTCAGCCACAATCCCAACCTCATGATCGATACCAGTGTACAGACACTCCACGTTGCAGCTTGAGAACCATATATTGGAGTTAAGTGTTAAATCTTGTAACTTGAGGGTAGTGCAATGACATACTTCTGCAAATGGTACAAACATACTGCCCTTTTCAGTGAATCTTTCAAACTGATCTATTTCCTTCTTATACTTTTCATAGGTTTGTTGAAATCTATCCAGGTTCTCATTTTTTTTAATATGTTGCTTAATGCCGATGTCTCCTGATTCCATAATATTTAATAAAAACGCAGCGCTTATCACACCACCAAAAAACCTATATCCATTAACCACTGCAATAAATATCACTTTCCTGCAGCTCCTACTGGTGGTACTGTTCCACCCACAATACAAGAGAAATACAATAAATAAAAAAGAGCGCTGGAACCGATACTGTTAAATTATTAATATATGTTTAATTTCATAGCATTCCACATAAAAAAACAATTAAAAATATTTAATACCATGCAATTAATTAATTAAGGCCCCTGCCTCTATCTCTATATCACCATCTCTCTTGATTTTAAAATGTTGCAGTCCATAGTACCGCTTGTAGCCAATTTATGAAGTTCTCAACCGAGTATAGTTGTCTCTTTAAACGGATAATAAAAAGTCTCTGTGGTACCACTTATTTCATCCCCTATTTGTACAGCCGTGATGAGAATTGCCGAGTACTCACGGATCTTAAACTTCCTGATTCCAGTTGGCAAATACAGGTTGAGTATCCCATATCCAAATATTCCGAAATACGGAATATTCCGAAATACGGACTTTTTTGAGTGAGATTGAGATAGTGAAACCTTTGTTTTTTGATGGCTCAATGTACACAAACTTTGTTTAATACACAAAGTTATTAAAAATATTGTATTAAATGGCCTTCAGGCTGTGTATAAGGTGTATATGAAACATAAATGAATTGTGTGAATGTAGACACACTTTGTTTAATGCACAAAGTTATAAAAAATATTGGCTAAAATGACCTTCCGGCTGTGTGTATAAGTTGTATATGTAACATAAATGCATTCTGTGCTTAGATTTAGGTCCCATCACCATGATATCTCATTATGGTATGCAATTATTCCAAAATACGGAAAAATCCCATATCCAAAATACCTCTGGTCCCAAGCATTTTGGATAAGGGATACTCAACCTGTACTATATCCTCATGTTTGGTGAGAATGTTTATTAATTCCATTGAGCATTGTGTCAGGGTCTCGTCCCAGGCTTACCTCAGGGTAACATTGGCACATTCGAAAGATGCAAAGACTGTTGACCGCAATCCCCTTGGAATCATATTCAGTTTTTGATAGTTTTCAAGAGTGTCCTCATTTACTAGGCCCTCGTTTGTTTTATTAATAGTAATTAATGGAATTGCTGAAGTACTGACAGTGGTGTCTTACTTTATTATTTACACGGACAGACTGGTATCTTCTGCATGCGTTTTGTACTCTGTAAAGCTACTGTAAGCCTCTGTATTAAGTTAATGGTTTCTGTAAGGCACCTGAGTGGGGCTGGATGTAATGACCTATGAGACTCGGACGCTATTTAAAGGGGCAATCACTTACAAAGCATGGTTTTGCCATGTAAGTGATTGCCCCTTTGAAAAAATGCCCGCATTCGGCCAGGATCCCGCAAGGCCGTCGAACTCGGGCGTCATTACATCCAGACCCTTAATTCCTTTAGGAGAAAAGCGTTATGTAAATAAAATGATTATTATTATTAATAAAGTAAAATCTACTTAACGCAGCTACAATAATGCAGCACTCACCTCGCTGCAGTACTCACCTTGCATTGACAATGTTCCCTGCATTTAACTCCACCATCTCCTCAAATCCAATGGCGAATATATCTATTGGCTTACTCCTCGTATCTGATGTGGATACAAAAGGCGAGGTGAGAGTATGGGTAGAAATTCAGCATAAGTGAGATAGAACAAAAGATACTGGCTGCAATATATCCAAATGCAAGTCAGATCTAAGAGAGAGAGAGCAGGCTGTGAACAGGGTCCAACTGGTGATTGGACAGAGTGGGCCCTTGGACTGTACACCCTAATTCTAAACACAATGAGAGGCGTTACCATGCTGAGACTTGTAGTTCCACACAGAAGAGAAAATGCAGGTGCACACTCTAAATACCAAGCACTTTTAATCAGAATTATTAATGATGTCCTGTAAGAAGCACAGCACTGGCAATCAGGCGATTCTACAGAGGAGGATTTGCCCCAGCAGTCCTAGAAACAGCACAGCTCAGCTCTATGATGGCCGCTGGTCAGGAGTGAGGGAGAGATATGCATATCCAGGGCGGGAACATTGCTGAAATGACGCCCTGGGGCTGGGGGGAGGGGCCTCAGGTCCGACCTGCTCCCCCTGCTGGCATCCCCACCAGGTACAGCGGGCTAAAAACGGGGTTAATAAAGATGAAAAAAAACCTGACCTGTGCCCATGAACGTCCCTGGTGGCTAGTGGAGCGGCTCCCAGTAATCAGTGTCCACGCCAACGCATGCGCGGCCCGCCTCCCACGGCCGCGCTGGATCGCGGTAAAGTGAGGGCACAGAAGCCCCTTACCTCCCCCTTGTCAGCGGCCCCACGATCCGTGGTGTGACTGACCTTGAGAAGAAAAACCGGAGCCTCCGCTGCAGCGACCCGGCAACCAGGGCGTCGGAGTATACAGCGCCGCTGGGGGTGACGGAACTGCACGCAGGGAAGTCTGAGACTAATCCTGCTGCAGCCCTGTAGTTGACAAGAATCTTCTGTTCTTTTTTCTTCAAATGCAAGCTCTGAATAAGCTGCCTAAGGCAGCCCCCTGTAAAGTGCCTGCATACTGCATGGCACCAACTTACAAACTGAGCTCCCTGTGCATGGAGGTGGGGTTATAGAGGAGGCGGCGCTGAGCATCTTGGGAACAGTCAAAAGCTTTGAGCCTGTTGGTGTCTCGGATCAAGATCCTACTCTACACCCAGATGTGAATCCTTGTGGAGCCCAGTGTACCCCGCAGCAGAAAATTATAATAAACTCTGCAACATACTAGAATAAAATTGAGGTGCTTAGCATAATTATGGCTAAAAATATGGGCCCAGCAACCATGAGGGATGGGAGCATTACACAATTCCGAGAAGCATTTGGACACAGATAACAAATAAACAGAAGGGTGTTGCCTAAAACCAGACGAGAGGTTATAACAGATAATTAGGTGGCTTTATTAACTCTACCGTCCTGGAGACTTCAGAACATCAGAGCTGTCACAGAGCTTGATCAGGACAGACAGTATTAAGCCCACACACACTGCAACTTGGAGCAAAACTGCTTTTGTGTTCAGCAGTAACTGACAGTACAACACTCACACAGCAGAGTTCTAGATCTGGTTACCTTGGAACTCTTGGATACCAGCTATTTTAGGAGCATCCAGCAGCCAATCTGTCAGGGTTTGATTCTTGAAAGCGATGCTTCTGAACTGCTTTCCACCATTCACATTCCAGGTACCAGCGCAGATTCGGATCTTCCTGGGTTTGGCGTACCTGTAATAATTCTCACACATGCTCCGTAATACTCTGGGAGATGCTAGGAGAGACAAGGAATGCCTTCAGTCAGTCTGCATGCACATTATGTGATATTACATAATATTACTTAGGAAGTAACACTGTTATTTCATTAAATGTACTAAAAACAGAACACACCAGACATCAGCTCTCATTTCCTCAATTATTAGGATATGAATGCTGCTGAAAAGGCCCAGAAAGTGTGAAGGTTTATTTCTACATTGCAGAGAATGATATTATAAAACTACAATAATAAAATAGTTTAACAAACATTTTCGGCTGATTGTCTAGATGACTATACCTGATTGCAACATGAGTTCTGACACTGACCGTGCAGCAGAAAGAGAAGAATAGACGGTTAATAGCAAACCAGGAACCGGAATCTTCAACACACAGATAACGGCAACTTCCAAATAACTACAAGCAAACATTTGTATCTGAGAGAGGACAGGAAGTGTGCTCCAATACAATGGTGGCCTAACGCGCAGCGCTCAGTGCCTCCCCCGCAATCCCTCGCTTCTCTTTGGTGTTTAGTATGCTAGACAGAGTGATCCCGGGTGGACAGACATTTCCAAGCCTGTACTTAAGAAGGAAATCAATAAAGTTATTCTACCAGCAAAAAAATCTGCAATATGAAATATACTAGTGTCTCTCACTAGGAATGGGGTGTCAATAGGGAAGCTGTGCTAGCACCTCTTTCTCGGAATGGGGTGTCACATAGGGAACTGTGCTAGCGCCTCTGGCTAGGAATGGGGTGTCACATAGGGAGCCGCACTAGCACCTCTGGCTAGGAATGGGGTGTCACATAGGGAAGCTGTGCTAGCACCTCTGGCTAGGAATGGGGTGTCACATAGGGAACTGTGCTAGCGCCTCTGGCTAGGATTGGGGTGTCACATAGGGAGCCGCACTAGCACCTCTGGTTAGGAATGGGGCGTCACATAGGAAGTTGTGCTAGCACCTCTGGCTAGGAATGGGGTGCCACATAGGGAGCTACTCTAGCGCGTCTGGCTAGGAATGGGGTGTCACATAGGGACCGCACTAGTGCCTTTGGCTAGGACTGGGGTGTCTCATAAGGAACTGTGCTAGCAGCTCTGGCTAGGAATGAGGTGTCACATAGGGAACTGTGCTAGCGCCTCTGGCTAGGGATGGGGTGTCACACAGGGTGCTGTGCTAGCACCTCTGGCTAGGAATGGGGTGTCACATAGGGAGCTACGCTAGCGCCTCTGGCTAGGAATGGGGTGTCACATAGGGAAGCTGTGCTAGCACCTCTGGCTAGGAATGGGGTGTCACATAGGGAACTGTGCTAGCACCTCTGGCTAGGAACGGCGTGTCACATAGGGAGCTGTGCTAGCACCTCTGGCTAGGAACGGCGTGTCACATAGGGAGCTCTGCTTACACCTCTGGCTAGGAATGGGGTGTCACATAGGGAGCTGTGCTAGCGCCTCTGGATAGGAATGGGGTGTCACATATAAAGAGGAGTTATTGCCTCTGGCTAGAAATGGGGTGTCACATAGGAAGCCGCACTAGCACCTTCGGCTAGGGATGGGGTGTCATATAGGGAAGCTGTGCTAGCACCTCTGGATAGGAATGGGGTGTCACAATGGGAACTGTGCTAGCGACTCTGGCTAGGAATGGGGTGTCACATAGGGAGCTGTGCCAGTGCCTCTGGATTGGAATGGGGTGTCACATAGGGAGCTGTGCTAGCACCTCTGGATAGGAATGGGGTGTCACATAGGGAACTGTGCTAGCGCCTCTGGCTAGGAATGGGGTGTCACATAGGGAGCTGTGCTAGTGCCTCTGGATAGGAATGGGGTGTCACATATAAAGAGGAGTTATTGCCTCTGGCTAGGAATGGGGTGTCACATAGGGAGCTGTGCTAGCGCCTCTGGATAGGAATGGGGTGTCACATATAAAGAGGAATTATTGCCTCTGGCTAGGAATAGGGTGTCACATAGGGAGCTGTGCTAGCACCTCTGGATAGGAATGGGGTGTCACATAGGGAGCTGTGCTAGCACCTCTGGCTAGGAATGGGGTGTCACATAGGGAGCTGTGCTAGTACCTCTGGCTAGGAATGGGGTGTCACATAGGGAGCTGTGCTAGCACCTCTGGATAGGAATGGGGTGTCACATAGGGAGCTGTGCTAGCGCCTGTGGATGGGAATGGGGTGTCACATAGGGAGCTGTGCTAGCGCCTGTGGATAGGAATGGGGTGTCACATAAGAAGAGGAGCTATTGCCTCTGGCTAGGAATGGGGTGTCACATAAGAAGAGGAGCTATTGCCTCTGGCTAGGAACGGATTCATATAACATTAGCATTTTTATACAATACATGAACAATAAAGATAATAGCTAATCACTGCTTTGAGATAACACATACCATGTAAACACCCAGTGGTCAGAAGAGCTCGCGCTTTATCCGCCAAGTCACTATTTAGTGTATTTCCCAGTAGTAGCACATCTATTGCTTCTTGTTTTGAACCATCAAAGAAGTTGCTCTGTATTGTCCTAGTTACGGAGCGTGCTCCGTCTTTCAGCTTTCCGCCCTGTAACATACACAGAATAACGCTGGATGACGGCGTCCAAAGCTCTCATCTGCTGGGGCTTCTCTAGAGAGTAATACTGATAACATAATTAGTGGGGACCCCGAAGGCTCACACCCCATCCAGCTCAGCTCTCCACTTGCCTTATCCAAGCAGGCCACTATTCTTTATTTTTTTCATTTGCGTATATATCTCACACATATTCCGCAGCGCTTTACAGTCATCCTCATCACATACACACACATACATATACACTTAAGGGCCGTACACACGGGGAGATTTGTTCTGAGTGATCTAGCACAGAACGCTCAGAACACATCTCTCCCCCCGCTCAGCACACAGCACGATGTGTGCTGAGCGAGGGGGGGGCACGCTCATTTCACCCAGCGGTGAAATGAGCGCTCGAACTAGATTTGGCAGTCCAATTTAGTACCGGAGCCACGCATCGCTATGGGGCATACATACGGAGAGAGATTGGTTAGAAATTAAGCACGGATCTCTCCGTGTGTACCCCCCTTCAGGTTAACATTCTGCCATAAGCCAATTAACCTACCAGTAGGTTTGTAGTTTGTAGGAGGAAAAGCGGAGCACCTGGAGGAAACCCGCACAAACATACATACAAACTCTATGCACAGATAGGGCCATGTGTGGAAACTGAACCCAAGATCTCGGTGCTGGAATGCCGCAAGCTGTTACTGATGCCTTGTCCTGCAAATTTCCCATCAGAACGTCTACATATATGGAACCGTCGCACCCGAGTAGCAGAGAGCAGACAGAACTAATCCAAGCCTTTGTTGTAACCCACCATATCAGACAAATGTTACCCCCCAGATATCTAGAAGTGTTTATTTAAAGGTACCCTAGTGAACACGATGGTATTCCTCACTGTACGCAAAGTCAGGCGAAAGGCCCGTATTCATGGGCAGATCTAGGGAGAGATGTGCTGAGCGGGTGAAGTGAGCGACCTGCTAGATTCACCAGCGATAGCGATGCGCTTCGCTATCGCTGTGGGTGCTACACACGGAGTGATTGCTGCTTAAAATCTAAGCAATCTAGTCAGATTGCTTAGATTTTAAGCAGCGATCGCTCCGTGAGTACCCCCCCCCCCTTTGGAGACTTCTCAAAATCTGTCCCAGTTCTCTATGCATCTACATGTAATGTGTCTGTCTGGTTTTGCCCAGTTTTGTTCTATTACTGTTGTTATCATTTTAAAGCGCAACGGAATATGCTGGGCAATATAAGAAACGGTTAATAAAATCGATAATAATATTAAATAAGTGGTTGCAAATACCCTATTTTTTACTATCCTTGTTTTCAATGCGGTTGGGCGAGAGTAATGGAGAATTTACTGTAAGTCCTAAGATACATCGTTACATTACAGCTATTTTTAAACCTACATAAATGTATTGGCAAACATATCAAACGTATACTGAAGGTCAAAACAACAGCGAGATCTGTTAGCAATATCCCTAAAATTCAAAGTATTGGTCTCATTCACATCCCTTCGGAGATCTGAAGTGTAAGAGCCTCTAGTAAATACAATCACTGGCACCAATGACAGAATGGTAGATGCTAGAATCAAGTGGGCTAAGGGACCTTTTCCGTCTGGGGGAAGAGTCACAACACAAGGGGGAGGAGCAAGGCCAGCGGGATAGTTCCTCTACTATCCACGCCACCAACTATTACCTTTAGTAATCAGGTGGTGAGCGAAGCGGAGCGGAGCGAGCCACCGAGCCCGCGAGGGTACTTTTCGGGTACCTTGTTCGCCCGTAGCTCCTCCCCCTGGTGACGTGTCTCCTCCCCTAGATACGTCAGAAGATCCCTTCTCCCACTCCGATATAGAATCAACCATGACAGAATACCAGATACATGACTTAAATCTCATTTCCTGGGTGTTGTTTCCTTTAAATAAACTTTTGACCCTTTTGCAGTGTTATTTCCACATGTAACAGAAACCACACACACCATACATGTAACGGATAGCCGCAACACGCACACACAGTGCAATGTATAGCTAGGTGTCTGTATCCCGTCAGATCTCTGGCATCACAGCTTCCAAACGTTATAAATGCAGAGAATATAACCTTTCTTACAGTAACAGCTGTATTGTGCATACTCACCAATCACATAGGAATCAGGAGGGGCCGAGAGAGGGAGCAGGAGGAAAGCAGGCAAGAAGTTAGAGACTAACACGTCAACTTTACACATAGGAGAAGAGAAAAGAAGATATGTGTAAAATAAACCTCTTCAGTTATGGCATGTGCGGGGATGGTAGAGGTAAGTATGTATAATGGAGGTGATGGACAGACTAGACACAAGGGTACTTTGCCAGAGTATGAAAGACAATAAAATCCTAGAAGCCAAGAAATAACCATATCTAAAGTTTGCTGGCACCTAATATTTTTGTTGGTAACTGAATCTAATCTCACTTGGCTCCTAGTTTTAATTTACCAGACTGGATCAGGATTCAACACATAAAGTGACTGACACAATTAAGTGTGAGGTTCTGCTGTAGCCTTGTGTTATGTGATTCAGGAACAATATACAGACGTAGAAAAATTTGTTGGTACCCTTACAGCTCATTTAAGCAATACTTCACTCCTCCTACAAAGTGATTATATTAAAAGCTCTTGTCTCATGCTTTTGGTATGTTATAGAAATTGTGAAAAGAAATAAAATTATTGCTTATTCTCAAAAGATATTCTAAAATGGCGTGGACCGATTTCTTGGTACCCCTTAGAAAGGATAATAAATAACTGGATCAGTCTTATCTACTATTCAACCTATTTAAATGGAGAGAAATAGTCACTCTGTCGTTTGGTATCACAGTGTGGACCACACTGAACATAAACCAGAGGAAGCAAAGTAGAAAGTTGTCTGAGGAGATCAGAAAGTAAAATTATAGATAAGCATGTTAAAAAGTAAAGGCTATAAGAACATGTCCAAGCAGCTTGATGTTCCTGTGACTACAGTTGGAAATATTATTAAGATGTTTTAAGTCCTTAGTACTGTAGCCAACCATTCTGGACGCAGCCGCAAGAGGAAAATCGACCCCAGATTAAACAGAAGGAAAGTGAAAATGGTACAAAAAAGAGCCACATAAAACTTCCAAAGAGATAGAAGCTGAACTCTTAGTTCAAGGTACGTCAGTGTCTGATTGTACCAACAGACACTTTTTGAGCAACAGAAGGCTGCATGGAATAGAAACTGGAAGTGCTCCACTTTTCAAAAACACAGCATAAAAAAGCCAGACTGGAATTTGGCAAAATGCATATTGACACAATGCTTCTGGACAGATGAGTCAAAACTGTAAAAAGCAGTTCAGGGGGCCCCACAGCTGACACTACATAATTGTATAAAGGTTTTACCTGTAATTGTGCCTTATTCAATGTGCAGCAAATACTAGTTCCCAACTTAAGCCTGCTAGCCCAAGCTGTAGGAGTACACTTGAAGGCTGAGACTCCTTCAGTCTGTATTGGCACCCCTCCTACCTGCCTCTGATTGTTTTTAAGTAGGGCACTAGCATTTGACTGCACATTGAATAAGGCACAATACATTTATATAGTTTCAAATCTGGAGTAAGCATTAGGGTGTGGGGCCCCCTGAACCGCTCTGGCTGGGCTGCCTCGGGGCATCACCATTTAACACTTTAAACATTTTTTTCACCCATTTTCTACTCTTGTAACACTGCTAACTGAGCAGCTGCTTTCACTCATCCAATACTCTAACACTTCACTGCTAGCTTTCATTTCTGTGATGACTTGGGGTGTTTTTGGCTGGGCTGGTTTAGATGAGCCCCACGTCCTAGACATGAACCCTAAGAATGTTAGGGACCTACTCGATGAGGTTACCTGAACGTTGGCCAAATGCTAACAACCTCTTATTTGATGTTTAATTGTAAAATGTATTTCAATTTTGAATATTAATGTTTGCATAGTGCACCCTTTCTTTCCAGTGACAGAAAGCTCTGTGTTAGTCGCATGTCATGGGTCCTCCAACAGGAAAATGACCAAAAATACACAGTAAAAGCAGCCAAGAATGGACAATAACAGAACACTGGACTGTTCTGAGGTGGCCTTCTATGAGCCCTGGTCTGAATCCTATCACACATCTATGGAAAGAGGTGAAACATGCAGCCTGCAGAAGGCACCCATCACACCCGAGAGCAGTTTTCTCAGGAAGAGTGGGCCAAACTACCTGCTGACAGGTACAGACGTCTCATTGAGAGCCACAGAAATTGCTTTATTGCTACAGATTGTACAACAAAATATTAAGTTACGGGTCCATTCATTTTTGTCCAACCATTTTCATTTGTTTTATTATTCAAAATATTTTGTAGAATCAAAAATCCAATGGAAAACCTGATGATTTCTACTAAATATGGAATAATTAATGGATGTCAATTACTTTTGCCAGTTTACATTTGTTCTTTTTTTTTTTTTCCATAGAAGGGTACCCAAAAAAAATTTCACGTCTTTATTTTTGGCCTAATCAAGTTTGTACGCAATTGCAATTCTCGAAGCTATGGAGCTGCTAATGTTAGCAAGTGTAGCTGCCGCCCAGGAATGAAATGAGACGCCCACCAGAGCCATCGCAAGTTCAAATCGCAATTGCGTACACATTTGCGGAATATACGCAATTACAAAGAACATCGCCGCTAAGGGTTGGTCTATAGCTATACAGACTAGACACAGCAGTAGCGCCTTAGACACCATGTATTTGTGTGCACAATCACACAGCCATCAGAAGATACACGCCTCGAAAACGGCCATGACACGCCTGCATTCTCCCAACCGCTCCCCCCAAACTCCCCGTTCACACCTCCAAATGGCCACTTCCCGTCAATCACTCTGTGACACAGTTCTCAGTGTGAGCGGGATGGTAGCAGCACCCTGGCGCATTGCACAATATGCGCGGTTTGAAGATAATTGCTCCAATGAGGGATAATCAGCAATTGCGTACAAACATGAATTAGGCCCTTTGCTTGCACTTCAAATTTAAGCAACTCAAATTTTAATTGCAGTGTACAACTAAAGCTGTCCAGTATTTGTAGACTACAGGCAAAAGCAGCCAATATTTACCCTGCATGCAAAAATAAATCGTTACGAGTTACTCCTTGCATGTGCAGCACGGGTTACTCCTTGCATTTGCAACACGGGTTACTCCTTGCATTTGCAACACGGGTTACTCCTTGCATTTGCAGCACGGGTTACTCCTTGCATTTGCAGCACGGGTTACTCCTTGCATTTGCAGCACGGGTTACTCCTTGCATTTGCAGCACGGGTTACTCCTTGCATTTGCAGCAATGGGTTTCTCCTTGCATTGCAGCAATGGGTTTCTCCTTGCATTGCAGCAATGGGTTTCTCCTTGCATTGCAGCAATGGGTTTCTCCTTGCATTGCAGCAACGGGTTTCTCCTTGCATTGCAGCAATGGGTTTCTCCTTGCATTGCAGCAATGGGTTTCTCCTTGCATTGCAGCAATGGGTTTCTCCTTGCATTACAGCAATGGGTTTCTCCTTGCATGTGCAGCATGCTCCTTGCATTGCAGCAATGGGTTGCTCCTTGCATTGCAGCAATGGGTTTTCTCCTTGCATTTGCAGCACGGGTTACTCCTTGCATTTGCAGCAATGGGTTACTCCTTGCATTGCTTCACTCTTAACTCACAATTAGCCCCCCACAATGTGAAAGCTCCAGAAGGCATCAGACAGGAGACGCGAAGGTCTAAGTAACTATAGCACTGTACCAAGAGTACTGGACGTCACATATAAAGCAATAATACAGGAGCAGGCTAAATGGCGAAAGCGTCTGATTCTAGCTCCTAGAAGTGTACTGGAAACTAGGATCAGATTTGCTGGGCACCTATTTAACACCCCATCCTTTATACATGTGCTATAAAGGTTCCTGTGTATAACAGTAATGTGTGAGCATGCTGCCATATACACAGAATGCAGATTGCATCTATCACATCTGCAGAAGAGTTCACGTCATAGGCTGCCCACTGACCACCAATACCTATTAATTGTGGATTAGTAACCACGGATGACTCAACACAAGATGCATTCACAGTAATAAGTGTTCTGATTTGGAAAATAAGAATTTCCTTCAAGTATTCTGTCCCTGTTGTTGCAACTGCACCACTAGTCAGTGTATATTTATTATTTACCAGCTACGACTGACATGGGAATACTGTACACGCCGTGGCTTGTCCTAATATACCAGGTACTGACTCTCCTCTGCAACGCGAATACCGTGCAGCTTCAGACACACGGTGCAAATATATTGCAGATTAATAATGGAACAGAAACATTCTTGGAATTTGTTCAGCTTCAGATGACCAAAAAAGGACAATGGCTCCGCACAGATCTTAGCGATACAGGCAGGAAAAGGTTTAGATCATCGTCGTTTTAAACAAAACAGGTTACTGGGACAAGCACAGGCCGTTCTCCACTATCAGATGGGAGTGTCTGGCCACGTTCTCCGCAGGTTACAACCCAGCTGCTCGGTACATGCATCTGATTAGATCAGGGCAGACGTAGCTATCAGCATTTAATCATGACCTCTCTACAGTGTACTACGTCCAGAAACCAAAAACATCCTGGTTAATCATAAATGAGAAACAACAACAATCCTTGTGACTAGGTAAATGCCATAGGGTGTAAGACATACACACGGAAGGCTTGTGTGAATGCACATATTTGGCTGGTTGGCCCCTGGTTGGTCTTTGTTCAACCACGTACACCCAATGGATACCTGATGAACCTTTATTAGGCGTCGGTGGGGATCAACATTCATTTCAGTCACACAAGAAGCAACACATTAGACATGGAATCACCAAATTGTAAGGGGAGAATAAGGAGACCAGACCAGTAATCTGCACTAAGAGAATGGCCACAGAGAAGCACAAGAAAATAGGCAAGACCAAAATAAACAAAAAACACAGAAATAATTATAAAATAACACAGCAAGGGGGTACACCATCACAGCTCCATGCAAATCTAGTCTTTACCCCTCAGCATGCCTCTTCTAGGAAACTGACAGACCATTGCTGTGTCCAATCAGCTTCCACAGGAACAACCTGACAAAGAGCCATTTCTAACAATCTGCGGCCTGTTAGTAGCTGGACGACAAGCAAAGACACATGCGCAATATCACATAATGTATTAATGGGATGACAATGCAGATGGCTTCTCAGAGAGAGGTTTCACTACATACATCCAAGCCTAGCATCATGCAGAAATAAATATATATATATATATATATATATATATATATATATATATATATATATATATATATATATATACACACACACACACACAGTATATATATATATATATATATATATATATATATAAAATAAGCCCCACAGGGTCTAGGTCTAGGTGCCTTCAGTGATAGGGCGTCTCAATGTGAAACTCACCTTGGCTTTTCCTTCTAGAGCTCCAGTGCCGGCGTATATTTTACTAATGGAGTCTCCATTAATAGACCACATGGAGCGGAAGACCTCCTGGAAGCGGGTGACCAGCTGCTGCTTCTCTGCTAGGCCGAGGGCTTCCAGCTGTTTGAACAGCATCTGAAAGTACAGGAATGAGAGGACATGCTCAGTGACAGTGTGTGGGTTATTCAGCAGTTTAGGGAATAATGGGGGGACTCTAGAGGGTGTAGTGAATACACATTTGTTATAGTGACACCATTATTTGCAGCAACGGAAACGCTGTGAAGGCGGAAATACTCGCTCTCCAATTTACACCGAACTTGGTACATATGACTTACAATCTGGACAAAAATATTGTAAGGGTAAGACACCCCTAGCACCCCCTGGGGTGGGGGTGGGAAGGGGGTGACATGTAAAAATCCACAGTTTGCGGGGTCGCTGAGATGAATACTGACACTCCCGATGCAGTTTCAGTCCAATAGAGATATAGATAAGAGAGAGACAGAGATAACTACATCTCTCTCTCTAGATAGATAGATATAGATAGATAGATAGATAGATAGATAGATAGATAGATAGATAGATAGATAGATAGATAGATAGATAGATAGATAGATAGATAGATAGATAGATAGATAGATAGATAGATAGATAGATAGATAAAAGGCAAATACCAGTGACTCATCACAAAATCTCCTGAACCATAAGGACCAGGAACTTGACATTTGGACAATAGGTTGCTTATGTGACGTAGGCACCCACTAGGAAGGGATTTTTCTAAATTCAATCCAAAAAGAGGGTAAAAGGGGTGAGATGATTATTGTAAATCGTTGTCCAGAAATAAGACACAGACTACAGATTCCCCTACAATAACATCCGTTTATTGTTTTGGTGTGTTCTCGGGCGTTTCATGGAGGAGCACTGTGATGCTACCAGTTCTCAACAACATCCTACCACAAGTGACCTACTTAAATACCAGCGCTTTTCATCTCTTTAGGATTATACTTGAAATTCGGTAGCGAAGCGTGGGTATTCAGCTGGTCAATAATCATTTTTAAATAAAGACACAGAAACCAAAACCAAAATATAATGTGACACTTTCACCAGGGCCGACTTGCAAGTACAAAACACAGTGCATATTTACATTAAGCTTTTACAGCAGCTTACATTTCTAAGGAGCTTATTACTATATGTCTACGGGTATTTTATACACCGTTTTGCTGCCTTTTTCATTTAAAGACCATTTAAAGTGCTTTGTAAATAACACGAACCACACGCTATACATTATACTAATGACAAAGCACAGCCTGCGGATGGTGAGCCAGCTGGAGCAGCGCCCTGGCTGCAACACGACCATTAAACACAGCTCAGTCTAATGTATATTGAATTGGGAAGACTCATTCAATTAAGCACTTCCTTGACTTATCATACATGCATATAAATTCATGCCCATTAGCTTTAATTCCCCATTGTCATGTAATTACATTATCCAATATTAACCCTCCAGGAAAACCAGACTCACTCCTAACTCTACGTAGCTTCTGGCCATACAAATTTACTATTTAAGATGCATCTAATCTAAAACCTGTAAATAAATGTGAAAATGCAAACGGCACTAAATGACACTGTGCATATTTCCGTCTCCGGCGTTTAACCTGTGTTGAGCTGGAACGCATGGATTTATTATAAATCTTGTTCCAGAACATTTTACTGCATCTGCTTGTAAATGCTGAGATGCACTCAACTAAATATATGTTCCAATATGCATAAGGTTCAATAAAAGCAACACAAAAGAATTAAAATAAGCACACTACGTCAAATATGCGTTTACCAATCACAGAATTGAACGCACTTGTAAACGCATCAAAATTAATATAATTTAATATACGTATATAAAACTGTTCTAGGTTAAAATATTATTTGTTGTTATTATTATTATTATTATTATTATTATATACATTTTTACATCATGTTGAAAAAATAAGAATTTACTTACCGATAATTCTATTTCTCGGAGTCCGTAGTGGATGCTGGGGTTCCTGAAAGGACCATGGGGAATAGCGGCTCCGCAGGAGACAGGGCACAAAAAGTAAAGCTTTAGGATCAGGTGGTGTGCACTGGCTCCTCCCCCTATGACCCTCCTCCAAGCCTCAGTTAGGTACTGTGCCCGGACGAGCGTACACAATAAGGAAGGATTTATGAATCCCGGGTAAGACTCATACCAGCCACACCAATCACACTGTACAACCTGTGATCTGAACCCAGTTAACAGTATGATAACAGCGGAGCCTCTGAAAAGATGGCTCACAACAATAATAACCCGATTTTTGTAACTATGTACAAGTAATGCAGATAATCCGCACTTGGGATGGGCGCCCAGCATCCACTACGGACTCCGAGAAATAGAATTATCGGTAAGTAAATTCTTATTTTCTCTATCGTCCTAGTGGATGCTGGGGTTCCTGAAAGGACCATGGGGATTATACCAAAGCTCCCAAACGGGCGGGAGAGTGCGGATGACTCTGCAGCACCGAATGAGAGAACTCCAGGTCCTCCTTAGCCAGGGTATCAAATTTGTAGGATTTTACAAACGTGTTTGCCCCTGACTAAATAGCCGCTCGGCAAAGTTGTAAAGCCGAGACCCCTCGGGCAGCCGCCCAAGATGAGCCCACCTTCCTTGTGGAATGGGCATTTACATATTTTGGCTGTGGCAGGCCTGCCACAGAATGTGCAAGCTGAATTGTATTACACATCCAACTAGCAAAAGTCTGCTTAAAAGCAAGAGCACCCAGTTTGTTGGGTGCATACAGGATAACAGCAAGTCAGTTTTCCTGACTCCAGCCGTCCTGGAACCTATATTTTCAGGGCCCTGACCACATCTAGCAACTTGGAGTCCTCCAAGTCCCTAGTAGGCGCAAGACACCACAATAAGCTGGTTCAGGTGAAACACTGACACCACCTTAGGGAGAGAACTGGGGACGAGTCCGCAGCTCTGCCCTGTCCGAATGGACAAACAGATATGGGCTTTTTTGAGAAAAAAACCACCAATTTGACACTCGCCTGGTCCAGGCCAGGTCCAAGAGCATGTTCACTTTTCATGTGAGATGCTTCAAATCCACAGATTTGACTGGTTTTAAACCAATGTGTTTTGAGGAATCCCAGAACTACGTTGAGATCCCACAGTGCCACTGGAGGCACAAAAGGGGGTTGTATATGCAATACTCCCTTGACAAACTTCTGGACTTCAGGAACTGAAGCCAATTCTTTCTGGAAGAAAAATCGACAGGGACGAAATTTGAACCTTAATGGACCCCAATTTGAGGCCCATAGACACTCCTGTTTGCAAGAAATGCAGGAATCGACCGAGTTGAAATTTCTTCGTGGGGCCTTCCTGGCCTCACACCACGCAACATATTTTCGCCACATGTGGTGATAATGTTGTGCGGTCACCTCCTTTCTGGCTTTGACCAGGGTAGGAATGACCTCTTCCTGAATGCCTTTTCCCTTAGGATCCGGCGTTCCACCGCCATGCCGTCAAACGCAGCTGCGGTAAGTCTTGGAACAGACATGGTACTTGCTGAAACAAGTCCCTTCTTAGCGGCAGAGGCCATAAGTCCTCTGTGAGCATCTCTTGAAGTTCCGGGTACCAAGTCCTTCTTGGCCAATCCGGAGCCATGAGTATAGTTCTTACTCCTCTACGTCTTATAATTCTCAGTACCTTAGGTATGAAAAGCAGAGGATGGAACACATACACCGACTGGTACACCCACGGTGTTACCAGAACGTCCACAGCTATTGCCTGAGGGTCTCTTAACCTGGCGCAATACCTGTCCCGTTTTTTGTTCAGACGGGACGCCATCATGTCCACCTTTGGTAATTCCCAACGGTTTACAATTATGTGGAAAACTTCCCCATGAAGTTCCCACTCTGCCGGGTGGAGGTCGTGCCTACTGAGGAAGTCTGCTTCCCAGTTTCCATTCCCGGAATGAAACACTGCTGACAGTGCTATCACATGATTTTCCGCCCAGCGAAAAGTCCTTGCAGTTTTTGCCACTGCCCTCCTGCTTCTTGTGCCGCCCTGTCTATTTACGTGGGCGACTGCCGTGATGTTTTATCCCACTGGATCAATACCGGCTGACCTTGAAGCAGAGGTCTTGCTAAGCTTAGAGCATTATAAATTTACCCTTAGCTATATTTATGTGGAGAAAAATCTCCAGACTTGATCACACTCCCTGGAAATTTTTTCCTTGTGTGACTGCTCCCCAGCCTCTCGGCTGGCCTCCGTGGTCACCAACATCCAAAACTGAATGCCGAATCTGCGGCCCTCTAGAAGATGAGCACTCTGTAACCACCACAGGAGAGACACCCTTGTCCTTGGATATAGGGTTATCCGCTGATGCATCTGAAGATGCGATCCGGACCATTTGTCCAGCAGATCCCACTGAAAAGTTCTTGCATGAAATCTGCCGACTGGAATTGCTTCGAAGGAAGTCACCATTTTTTTACCATGGCCCTTGTGCAATGATGCACTGATTTTAGGAGGTTCCTGACTAGCTCGGATAACTCCCTGGCTTTCTCTTCCGGGAGAAACACCTTTTTCTGGACTGTGTCCAGAATCATCCCTAAGCACAGGAGACTTGTTGTCGGGATCAGCTGCGATTTTGGAATCTTTAGAATCCACCCCTGCTGTTGTAACAGTATCCGAGATAGTGCTACTCCGACCTCCAACTGTTCCCTGGACTTTGCCCTTATCAGGAGATCGTCCAAGTAAGGGATAATTAAGACGCCTTTTCTTCGAAGAAGAACCATCATTTCGGCCATTACCTTGGTAAAGACCCGGGGTGCCGTAGACAATCCAAACGGCAGCGTCTGAAACTGATAGTGACAGTTCTGTACCACGAACCTGAGGTACCCTTAGTGATAAGGGCAAATTTAGGACATGGAGGTAAGCATCCCTGATGTCTCGGGACACCAGATAGTCCCCTTCTTCCCGGTTCGTTATCACTGCTCTGAGTGACTCCATCTTGATTTGAACCTTTGTAAGTGTTCAAATTTTTTTAGATTTAGAATAGGTCTCACCTAGCCTTCTGGCTTCAGTACCACAATATAGTGTGGAATAATACCCCTTTTCTTGTTGTAGGAGGGGTAATTTAATTATCACCTGCTGGGAATACAGCTCGTGAATTTTTTCCCATACTGCCTCCTTGTCGGAGGGAGACCTTGGTAAAGCAGCCTTCAGGAGCCTGCGCAGGGGAAACGTCTCGACATTCCAAACTGTACCCCTGGGATACTACTTGTAGGATCCAGGGGTCCTGTACGGTCTCAGCGTCATGCTGAGAGCTTGTCAGAAGCGGTGGAACGCTTCTGTTCCTGGGAATGGGCTGCCTGCTGCAGTCTTCTTCCCTTTCCTCTATCCCTGGGCAGATATGACTCTTATAGGGACGAAAGGACTGAAGCTGAAAAGACGGTGTCTTTTTCTGCAGAGATGTGACTTAGGGTAAAAACGGTGGATTTTCCAGCAGTTGCCGTGGCCACCAGGTCCGATGGACCGACCCCAAATAACTCCTCTTCCTTTATACGGCAATACACCTTTGTGCCGTTTGGAATCTGCATCACCTGACCACTGTCGTGTCCATAAACATCTTCTGGCAGATATGGACATCGCACTTACTCTTGATGCCAGAGTGCAAATATCCCTCTGTGCATCTCGCATATATAGAAATACATCCTTTAAATGCTCTATAGTCAATAAAATACTGTCCCTGTCAAGGGTATCAATATTTTTAGTCAGGGAATCCGACCAAGCCACCCCAGCTCTGCACATCCAGGCTGAGGCGATCGCTGGTCGCAGTATAACACCAGTATGTGTGTATATACTTTTTATGATATTTTTCCAGCCTCCTGTCAGCTGGCTCCTTGAGGACGGCCCTATCTATAGACGGTACCGCCACTTGTTCTGATAAGCGTGTGAGCGCCTTATCCACCCTAAGGGGTGTTTCCCAACGCGCCCTAACTTCTGGCGGGAAAGGGTATACCGCCCATATTTTCTATCGGGGGGAACCCACGCATCATCACACACTTCATTTAATTTATCTGATTCAGGAAAAACTACGGTAGTTTTTTCACATCCCACATAATACCCTCTTTTGTGGTACTTGTAGTATCAGAAATATGTAACACCTCCTTCATTGCCCTTAACGTGTGGCCCTAATAAGGAATACGTTTGTTTATTCACCGTCGACACTGGATTCAGTGTCCCTGTCTGTGTCTGTGTCGACCGACTAAAGTAAACGGGCGTTTTAAAACCCCTGACGGTGTTTTTGAGACGTCTGGACCGGTACTAATTGTTTGTCGGCCGTCTCATGTCGTCAACCGACCTTGGCGCGTGTTGACATTATCACGTAATTCCCTAAATAAGCCATCCATTCCGGTGTCGACTCCCTAGAGAGTGACATCACCATTACAGGCAATTGCTCCGCCTCCTCACCAACATCGTCCTCATACATGTCGACACACACGTACCGACACACAGCACACACACAGGGAATGCTCTGATAGAGGACAGGACCTACTAGCCCTTTGGAGAGACAGAGGGAGAGTTTTCCAGCACACACCAAAAACGCTATAATTATATAGGGACAACCTTATATAAGTGTTTTCCCTTATAGCATCTTTTTTATATATTTCTAACGCCAAATTAGTGCCCCCCCTCTCTGTTTTAACCCTGTTTCTGTAGTGCAGTGCAGGGGAGAGCCTGGGAGCCTTCCCTACAGCCTTTCTGTGAGGGAAAATGGCGCTGTGTGCTGAGGAGATAGGCCCCGCCCCTTTTTCGGCGGCCTCGTCTCCCGCTCTTAACGGATTCTGGCAGGGGTTAAATATCTCCATATAGCCCCCGGAGGCTATATGTGAGGTATTTTTAGCCAAAAAAGGTTTTCATTTGCCTCCCAGGGCGCCCCCCTCCCAGCGCCCTGCACCCTCAGTGACTGCCGTGTGAAGTGTGCTGAGAGGAAAATGGCGCACAGCTGCAGTGCTGTGCGCTACCTTAAGAAGACTGAGGAGTCTTCTGCCGCCGATTCTGGACCTCTTCTCGTTTCAGCATCTGCAAGGGGGCCGGCGGCGAGGCTCCGGTGACCATCCAGGCTGTACCTGTGATCGTCCCTCTGGAGCTAATGTCCAGTAGCCAAGAAGCCAATCCATCCTGCACGCAGGTGAGTTCACTTCTTCTCCCCTAAGTCCCTCGTTGCAGTGATCCTGTTGCCAGCAGGACTCACTGTAAAATAAAAAACCTAAGCTAAACTTTTCTAAGCAGCTCTTTAGGAGAGCCACCTAGATTGCACCCTTCTCGGCCGGGCACAAAAATCTAACTGAGGCTTGGAGGAGGGTCATAGAGGGAGGAGCCAGTGCACACCACCTGATCCTAAAGCTTTACTTTTTGTGCCCTGTCTCCTGCGGAGCCGCTATTCCCCATGGTCCTTTCAGGAACCCCAGCATCCACTAGGACGATAGAGAAACTAATTTTACATGCCAGGTACTTAGCCCTGCGGTATGTACTTACGTGACCGGCGCTCGCGATACCGCCAGTCACTATACTGACGACAGGATCCCAAGTGACCGCAAGCCCTACAGTCCGCATGCCGGCTAACAGGGATTATTCCCAACCTGGGAGTCCACGACACCCACAGCGTGGGAATTGAACCTGTGGCAAGAGCAGCAAGCCACCGAGCCTGCAAGGGGCTTTGTTGCGCTCACGTGTGTCGTCCCCCTCCCCCCACCAAGATACTATAAACCTTGGGATCGCGGCGTCGGTATGTTGACCAGCAGGATCCCAAGCGCCGGTTACCCATACCCAACCCCAATTTCTGCTTCTTTGCCTAGAATTCATTTTTATTAAACAATTAAAAGCTCCCAGCTCCGTAGGACTGACTTCGGGAGTGTAAGCAAATAGACGACAGGAGGAAGCCGATCCAGGCGTAAGTGGATTTGTGACATTATTCTCACCTCTAGCCCAAAGAAAGCCTGGACACTGTTGGTCCTGTCCAGACAGTCCAAGCAGTTGGTCCTTATGCTGCCACTTTGCGTTCTAAGGATATAAAGAAACAAATATTCTTATCTCCGTATTCCGCCAAGCCTACCACCCAGTCAGAGTGATTTCATGTGGACAACTAAACACGCATTGATGCCTGTAGGTCAAATTATTGTACAAAATAACACAACCACTAATTAATACTAAGATTTATACATACAGCGCCAACAAAATCCATAGTGATTTACAATTGAGAACAAACAGCGTAATAAAAACTAAATGGTAATTTTGGACAGGGTGCTGTCACAAACAGGAAATCTATAAGGAAAATATTTTGGATACATGAGATTAAGTGACAAAGGGGCTTAATGCACGGCTAAAGCTCTGCCTGGTGGTATTCAATTAATGCAGCCACCCTGCGTGATAAGCCCCAGAGGGTGCACTTACTGCACTCAGAATCTGTGTTTATCCACGAAGGGAGATTGGCTAATAACTGAATAGCTCTGTGCGTTAAACCCAGAGCGTTAACCACGCAGTAAATCTTGGGGCTAATTTAATCTGCGCCATATAGTGCATACTGGTCTAGCCAGATTGCAATGGAGAAAATACTTTGCACAGCTATATAGCCCAGTCACACAGCAATGTAGGTCTGTGGGTCAGAGGGCTGTTTAAAGGTTTGGGGACTAGAGGAAAGTCTTGTTGTGCGAGGGTAAGGAGCGGGTAACGAGTGCAGATGAGAGACACAGATTGTCAGCAGATGGACATTAACATTATTACATAAACTACAGGAAAAAAACAGGACAAAACAAGTGATAAAAAGAGGTAAATCCAGACATGTAACATCAGGAGGTACAATTACAGCGGGGGAAACATGTTTATCTAGGGTGTGAAGGAAGGTGGGAACCAGGTGGGGTAAGAAATACGGGGGAACAGAGGAGAGGGAGGAGACAAGAGGAATGAGGGTTCCAGTTCTCAAGAAAGCTTGGAGTGAGGGCTGACAGGAAGGGGGTATGAAGGTATATATTTATGCGCTGTAATGCTATTTTGGTTTGTATTATCTATACCTTACAGGGGTCTATTCAATTATTGTCGGATCCTCTCCAACGGAGAGGATCCGACACTTCCGTATTCAATTTGCGGGCATTTCCGACAGGTTTTTACCCGTTTTCGGGTTCGACCTAAAGAAGTCGGAAAGTGACGTTTTTCCAACAAGTCGGGAATTCCGACAACAACTGAATAGAACCCATAATCTCAAAATATTACACAAGCAGATATGTTAGGATAAATACTAAAGTGTAACCTACAGGCAAAAAGATCACACAAGTGCTCGTTGTGCAAATTAGAGTGCATTTATAACTGACTTATGTATCTCACACTGTACAGGGGGATGAAGACGTTGTCAGACCTGTGAACTCCGTCTTTGTCCAGGTAACAGAAGCCGCACTCCTGCAGGAAGCTGGACACTTTGGGCTTAAGGACGGTGAGGAGCTTCTCAGCTTTTCCTCCTCGCACCAACTGATGATAGTCAAAATTCACCATCAGGACGTCGGACACGTGCTCCGAGGCTTTCAGGTGGCTCTGCAATAGACGAAACATCTCTTATGTAACATCCAAATCCCTGCTGGAAGATTAGATAGACATTCCTATACAGGAGAGCCCCACATTTCACCATTCCACTAATGCTCAATTATCTATATTATGTTCTTTACAGCAAATGTTTAAGTATTTTTTAGCTGGACGTGCTGAACAGGACACCGGAGAACGCCACCCTTTACAGGACTGTTTCACAATGTCATAAGCCTCTCAGTGAGAAAGTATCTCTATGGCTGCCTTTATAATTGAAAAAAAAAAGTTAGTGCTGCCTGTATGATGATTTACACTTTATTACGGCGGGAGTCCGGAACGTAGGCCGCCATATGTGCGTGGGGGTCTTGCTGTATTTGTGTGTTCAAATTAGAAAAAAATTGAAGGCGCACAGTCACCTTTTCACTGGCTAAAAGATCTCCCCCCACCAGATCATTTTAGTTTATTGTCTTGTGCTGCCCCCTGCAACTTTTACTAAATACATTGTTTGTTTGTTTTTTATTACCAGCCCGTTTCTGCACTTTTTAGCCTGGTATTAACTGATCGGGGAAGATGTCTACCGGAGATAAGAGGCACAATTGTATGGCGAAAACAGAAAGCTGTGTATAATCAGCACGTAGAGCTGACAAATGAAGGTACTCTAAAGGTTTCATTAATACAAAAATGAATGTACATGTAGGGTCAGTAAGTCTGGGACTTCCAGAACCACTACCGCTTACCTGAAAGGCTTTGCTGAGCAAAGTCTCCCCTTCCTTGGACCCAAGGAGATTTACAACCACTTGTCTGCCGTAAAGTCTCTTGAGCGTCTGAAAATGCCTACATCAGAAATAAAAGGTGCTCTTATAGGGTAGGATACTGCATTATCTAGAACAGAGACCAATACACTGGGAAGTAATGGCATTGTACCTGTCAAATGCTGGTGCGTTAGCTTCAAATCCTCTAGACATCCTGACACGGTGAGATCCAACCTTTACCATGAGTAAAATAAAAGTTACAGGTGATTGAAAACCCACCCCTCACTTTCAATGTACAGTATCGTCAGGGAAGACACTTAGATTATTATATTTAAAGATGAAATCTCTTAGCTCTGACTTAGTGAAGTAAGGGAGAAGAGAGGGCAAATAAAGTCCCATGTAAGTACATACCATCTTCCTATAAGTGTAGCTACTGAGGAGCAATAACATCAAATAATCTACATGGTAGACATTTTTTTGTACATTACTAAACTGAAAACATATATAATAGGTCTGAGTGCTCTTCGTTGTTCTATAATTCCGTTCTCTTGTCCCTCTCAACTTTTAAGACAAGTGTAATCTGCTGGCACCCAAGTTACTGTAAGAGTCTGCACGGTACTGTTGGTGAGCATGAGAAAACGACTTACTGGAACAATGACCATGGCGCTGCGTTACAGGTCTCCCTGGAGGCAGATCTCTGCGTTATCACTCATGATGGCTGTGTGGAGCGCTCAGCCGCAACTAGCTTTAATAGCTGCCAGATAACGCGACACTAGCGCCTGTTTATTTCACATGAGGTGCATTGAATGTCCCTATGTAGATGACGGACAGGGGTCATCCAGCTCCACAATAATCAGAGGAGCTCAACGCCTGACTTACAGAGAAGGATCATTAATCCCTAAATAGGTTATTGTACATGTAAGCATGGCTCGTATAGTTAAATCACAAATACATTTATCATTGATAATGGACTGAAGTATGAGGGAAGCTCTGTTCTTCTATAGACTACACAGTTCCTGCTGACAGAATGGAGACCGAGGTCTTCTTATTTCCATGAATGATATAACGGGCAACCTACCTGCAGACCAGGTTGCTCCCAGAAGAGCGGGACAGACCCTCGTATTTGTATAAATGAAGACACACAGTCGTCGAGGTAAATCACCTGCAGGATCATTATAACAATATATATCAGACAGCTGGAAAACATCACTGGAGAAGGCGTTTCCGCTGAGAGATTGCACAGAGAGCACAGCAGTCAAAGACAATGGATAAGATTTACAAACTCATTTTATATTTATGTCTGAGGGATACGTCTGAAAATATCTGAATCTGATAACATGATCATCACCGGATGACATCAGCAAACTCGGCAAAATCCATAGGATTAAAGCGGGGTTTGGAAATAAAAACTGATCGACACACAACTACAGATGTGTCTCTCTCAGCGTTGCTGCAGTCACGTTAAACAGCCCTGCTAGTCGTGAGCGTGTTTACTAACACCCGGGCGTCTATTTGTGCATTTCCCCCCCGAAAATGTGTTTTATTCGCATTCTTGCAGGCAAACACTGTTCATATGCAGAAACAGCTGTGCGTCTTATTCCCATATCGATCAGACTAAGGGGGTCATTCCGAGTTGATCGCTAGCTGCCGTTGTTCGCTGCGTAGCGATCAGTGAAAAAAACGGCTAATCTGCGCATGCATATACACCGCAATGCGCACGCGCATCGTACGGGTACAAAGTCCTTTGTGGTTTTGCACTGGTTCTAGCGACGATTCCAAACGCACAGCCGATCGCAAGGAGATTGACATGAAGTGGGCGTTTCTGGGTGGCAACTGACCGTTTTCAGGGAGTGTTTGGTAAAACGCAGTCATGGCAGAAAAAACGAAGGCGTGGCTGGGCAGGTGTGTGACGTCAAAAGCCGTCCCTCCGTCGTTAGAATCAACGCACACGAAGAGTAACTACAGGGCTGGTCTTGTTTTGCACAAAAAGATTTTGCAGGCGCTCTCGATACAGAAAAACAAAACAAAAACTGCTAAAGGAGCGCCTAAACATGAAGTTATGTATGAATTAAACTAATTAGAATACACTTGTAGAAATAACAATTCCTAAGATGCTGCGCTTGCCGGAATACTATGTGTAGTATTGAGGTAGAAACAAGAGAAAAAAGACAAACGGCTGCGCTGGATGTCAGGAAAGTGAATATACTGTACAGAGAGCCAACGTGAATGATAACAGTATTTATTAATTAATAAAAATAGAATTAAAACATATATACCGGTAAAGTGATATTAAGAAGAGTCACTAGTATAGTAAACTCATAATGACTAGTGGTAACTCATGGTTAATATGATGGACATAACCTTAATAGAGAAAGTCCGTATTCCACTTGATAAGATTAGTTGCTATTGGAAGACAGGGTGCACTGATAACGTCCCAATTGGATATGGGTCCCTCGGGTTAGAGCAAATCTCAATACCTCTCCGGTGGGCTGGTCAGAGCCGAGCGTCCTCGGCATAAGAGTCCTGCAGTGCCCACATTAGCTGTGCATCGGAGGGGAGATAGCCGTCTTTTTCACAAGCGGACTGTGGCGGCGTGTATGTTAAAGCCGCTGATGACGGAAGCTGTAGGCAGAGTGTGCAGTGTGGATCGATGTGCACCTTGTAGTTACACCTGAGCTAGGTGTGAGTGGGGGCGGGTCCTGACGCGCTTCGTCATGCTCCACGTGACATTTTCAAAGGTAGAGTCCTGCCTCCAGAGTATCCGGTATTTAAGGGCTGAACAGATCAGTGTAAACAGATGTCTGTCATCAACAATTATTAAGAACAGGTGAAATGCAAAAACGAAGGCTCTCTTGTACTTAAACAGCAAACACTAAAAATGACTGGCAGAAATGACTAATAATAAAATAACGTAACCTGTTTGTAATTTATCCTATTGAAATTCGAACGAACACCAATAGAGTATATACATGTTCTTATAATAAATGTAATATATAACAACATGGGAAATTGGAAATACTGGTTTCTGCGCAGACTATAGAGCAGATACATTAATTAGTGGCACATTTTCTCCGCAGCTAGCTTGCCATGTGATAATTAACAGAGAGATATAAAAAGACTCTAAATGAACACTTCTAACTGTGTGTATACAGGTAGTACCGCCTTGGAGTTAAAATAGAGGATAAAAAATAAAGATAGATTTGTAAAAATAAACATAAGAATAAAAATAGAGATAGAAGGTGAAAAGTAGAAAATAATAGTAGAAAATAATAAAATTAAGATAAAACTAATAAAACGGAGGACATAAAAAATAAGAATTTACTTACCGATAATTCTATTTCTCATAGTCCGTAGTGGATGCTGGGGACTCCGTAAGGACCATGGGGAATAGCGGCTCCGCAGGAGACTGGGCACATCTAAAGAAAGCTTTAGGACTATCTGGTGTGCACTGGCTCCTCCCCCCATGACCCTCCTCCAAGCCTCAGTTAGGATACTGTGCCCGGACGAGCGTACACAATAAGGAAGGATTTTGAATCCCGGGTAAGACTCATACCAGCCACACCAATCACACCGTATAACTCGTGATCTAAACCCAGTTAACAGCATGATAACAGAGGAGCCTCTAGAAAAGATGGCTCACTACAGCAATAACCCGATTTTTTGGTAACAATAACTATGTACCAGTATTGCAGACAATCCGCACTTGGGATGGGCGCCCAGCATCCACTACGGACTATGAGAAATAGAATTATCGGTAAGTAAATTCTTATTTTCTCTAACGTCCTAAGTGGATGCTGGGGACTCCGTAAGGACCATGGGGATTATACCAAAGCTCCCAAACGGGCGGGAGAGTGCGGATGACTCTGCAGCACCAAATGAGAGAACTCCAGGTCCTCCTCAGCCAGGATATCAATTTTGTAGAATTTTACAAACGTATTTGCTCCTGACCAAGTAGCTGCTTGGCAAAGTTGTAAAGCCGAGACCCCTCGGGCAGCCGCCCAAGATGAGCCCACCTTCCTTGTGGAGTGGGCATTTACAGATTTTTGGCTGTGGCAGGCCTGCCACAGAATGTGCAAGCTGAATTGTACTACAAATCCAACGAGCAATAGTCTGCTTAGAAGCAGGAGCACCCAGCTTGTTGGGTGCATACAGGATAAACAGCGAGTCAGATTTCCTGACTCCAGCCCTCCTGGAAACATATATTTTCAGGGCCCTGACAACGTCTAGCAACTTGGAGTCCTCCAAGTCCCTAGTAGCCGCAGGCACCACAAATAGGTTGGTTCAGGTGAAACGCTGAAACCACCTTAGGGAGAAACTGAGGACGAGTCCTCAATTCCGCCCTGTCCGAATGGAACATCAGATAAGGGCTATTTCAGGATAAAGCCGCCAATTCTGACACGCGCCTGGCCCAGGCCAGGGCCAACAGCATGACCACTTTCCATGTGAGATATTTTAACTCCACAGATTTAAGTGGTTCAAACCAATGTGACTTTTGGAACCCAAAACTACATTGAGATCCCAAAGTGCCACTGGAGGCACAAAAGGAGGCTGTATATGCAGTACCCCTTTTACAAACGTCTGAACTTCAGGGACTGAAGCTAGTTCTTTTTGGAAGAAAATTGACAGGGCCGAAATTTGAACCTTAATGGACCCCAATTTCAGGCCCATAGACACTCCTGTTTGCAGGAAATGTAGGAATCGACCCAGTTGAATTTCCACCGTCGGGCCTTACTGGCCTCGCACCACGCAACATATTTTCGCCAATTGCGGTGATAATGTTTTTGCGGTTACATCCTTCCTGGCTTTGATCAGGATAGGGATGACTTCATCCGGAATGCCTTTTTTCCTTCAGGATCCGGCGTTCAACCGCCATGCCGTCAAACGCAGCCGCGGTAAGTCTTGGAACAGACAGGGTCCTTGCTGGAGCAGGTCCCTTCTTAGAGGTAGAGGCCACGGATCCTCCGTGAGCATCTCTTGAAGTTCCGGTTACCAAGTCCTTCTTGGCCAATCCGGAGCCACGAATATAGTGCTTACTCCTCTCCATCTTATCAATCTCAGTACCTTGGGTATGAGAGGCAGAGGAGGGAACACATACCCTGACTGGTACACCCACGGTGTTACCAGAGCGTCTACAGCTATTGCCTGAGGGTCCCTGGACCTGGCGCAATACCTGTCGAGTTTTTCCCAACGGTTTATAATCATGTGGAAGACTTCTGGGTGAAGTCCCCACTCTCCCGGGTGGAGGTCGTGTTGAGGAAGTCTGCTTCCCAGTTGTCCACTCCCGGAATGAATACTGCTGACAGTGCTATCACATGATTTTCCGCCCAGCGAAGAATCCTTGCAGCTTCTGCCATTGCCCTCCTGCTTCTTGTGCCACCCTGTCTGTTTACGTGGGTGACTGCCGTGATGTTGTCCGACTGGATCAACACCGGCTGACCTTGAAGCAGAGGTCTTGCTAAGCTTAGAGCATTGTAAATGTCCCTTAGCTTCAGGATATTTATGTGAAGTGATGTCTCCAGGCTTGACCATAAGTCCTGGATATTCCTTCCCTGTGTGACTGCTCCCCAGCCTCGCAGGCTGGCATCCGTGGTTACCAGGACCCAGTCCTGAATGCCGAATCTGCGGCCCTCTAGAAGATGAGCACTCTGCAACCACCACAGGAGGGACCCCTTGTCCTTGGTGACAGGGTTATCCGCTGATGCATCTGAAGATGCGACCCGGACCATTTGTCCAGCAGGTCCCACTGGAAAGTTCTTGCGTGGAATCTGCCGAATGGGATTGCTTCGTAGGAAGCCACCATTTTACCCAGAACCCTTGTGCATTGATGCACTGAGACTTGGCTCGGTTTTAGGAGGTTCCTGACTAGCTCGGATAACTCCCTGGCTTTCTCCTCCGGGAGAAACACCTTTTTCTGGACTGTGTCCAGGATCATCCCTAGGAACAGAAGACAAGTCGTCGGAACCAGCTGCGATTTTGGAATATTGAGAATCCAACCGTGCTGCAGCAACACTACCTGAGATAGTGCTACACCGACCTCCAACTGTTCCCTGGATCTTACCCTTATCAGGGAATTGTCCAAGTAAGGGATAACTAAAATTCCCTTCCTTTGAAGGAATATCATCATTTCGGCCATTACCTTGGTAAAGACCCGGGGTGCCGTGGACCATCCATACGGCAGCGTCTGAACTGATAGTGACAGTTCTGTACCATAAACCTGAGGTACCCTTGGTGAGAAGGGTAAATTTTGACATGAAGGTAAGCATCCTTGATGTCCCGAGACATCATGTAGTCCCCTTCTTCCAGGTTCACAATCACTGCTCTGAGTGACTCAATCTTGAATTTGAACCTCGGTATGTAAGTGTTCAAAGATTTTAGATTTAGAATCGGTCTCACCGAGCCGTCCGGCTTCGGTACCACAACAGTGTGGAATAATACCTTGTTCTCTGTTGCAGGAGGGGTATCTTGATTATCACCTGCTGGGAATACAGCTTGTGAATGGCTTCCAAAACTGTCTCCCTGTCAGAAGGAGACATCGGTAAAGCCGACTTTAGGAAACGGCGAGGGGGAGACGTCTCGAATTCTAATTTGTACCCCTGAGATATCACCTGAAGGATCCAGGGGTCTACTTGCGAGTGAGCCCACTGCGCGCTGAAATTCATTGAGACGGGCCCCCCACCGTGCCTGATTCTGCTTGTAAAGCCCCAGCGTATACTGAGGGCTTGGCAGAGGCGGGAGAGGGTTTCTGTTCCTGGGAACTGGCTGATTTCTGCAGCCTTTTTCCTCTCCCTCTGTCACGGGGCAGAAATGAGGAACCTTTTGCCCGCTTATCCACGAAAAGACTGCGCCTGATAATACGGCGTCTTCTCATGTTGAGAGGCGACCTGGGGTACAAACGTGGATTTCCCAGCTGTCGCCGTGGCCACCAGGTCTGAAAGACCGACCCCAAATAACTCCTCCCCTTAGTAAGGCAATACTTCCAAATGCCGTTTGGAATACGCATCACCTGACCACTGACGTGTCCATAACCCTCTACTGGTAGAAATGGACAACGCACTTAGACTTGATGCCAGTCGGCAAATATTCCGCTGTGCATCACGCATATATAGAAATGCATCTTTCAAATGCTCTATAGGCAAAAATATACTGTCCCTATCTAGGGTATCAATATTTTCAGTCAGGGAATCCGACCACGCCAACCCAGCACTGCACATCCAGGCTGAGGCGATTGCTGGTCGCAGTATAACACCAGTATGTGTGTAAATACATTTTAGGATACCCTCCTGCTTTCTATCAGCAGGATCCTTAAGGGCGGCCATCTCAGGAGAGGATAGAGCCCTTACAAGCGTGTGAGCGCTTTATCCACCCTAGGGGGTGTTTCCCAACGCACCCTAACCTCTGGCGGGAAAGGATATAATGCCAATAACATTTTAGAAATTATCAGTTGTTATCGGGGGAAACCCACGCATCATCACACACCTCATTTAATTTCTCAGATTCAGGAAAACTACAGGTAGTTTTTCCTCACCGAACATAATACCCCTTTTTGGTGGTACTCGTATTATCAGAAATGTGTAAAACATTTTTCATTGCCTCAATCATTTAACGTGTGGCCCTACTGGAAGTCACATTTGTCTCTTCACCGTCGACACTGGAGTCAGTATCCGTGTCGGCGTCTATATCTGCCATCTGAGGTAACGGGCGCTTTAGAGCCCCTGACGGCCTATGAGACGTCTGGACAGGCACAAGCTGAGTAGCCGGCTGTCTCATGTCAACCACTGTCTTTTATACAGAGCTGACACTGTCACGTAATTTCTTCCAACAGTTCATCCACTCAGGTGTCGACCCCCTAGGGGGTGACATCACTATTACAGGCAATCTGCTCCGTCTCCACATCATTTTTCTCCTCATAGATGTCGACACAAAAGTACCGACATACAGCACACACACAGGGAGTGCTCTGATAGAGGACAGGACCCCACTAGCCCTTTGGGGAGACAGAGGGAGAGTTTGCCAGCACACACCAGAGCGCTATATATATACAGGGATAACCTTATATAAGTGTTTTTCCCCTTATAGCTGCTGTATAGTTAATACTGCGCCTAATTTGTCCCCCCCTCTCTTTTTTAACCCTTTCTGTAGTGTAGTGACTGCAGGGGAGAGCCAGGGAGCTTCCCTCCAACGGAGCTGTGAGGGAAAATGGCGCCAGTGTGCTGAGGAGATAAGGCCGCCGATAAGGGGGCGGAGCCTATCTCCCGTTTTTTTATGTATTTTGGCAGGGGTTAAATGCATCCATATAGCCCAGGAGCTATATGTGATGCATTTTTTGCCATCCAAGGTGTTTATTATTGCGTCTCAGGGCGCCCCCCCCCAGCGCCCTGCACCCTCAGTGACCGGAGTGTGAAGTGTGCTGAGAGCAATGGCGCACAGCTGCAGTGCTGTGCGCTACCTTGTTGAAGACAGGACGTCTTCTGCCGCCGATTTTCCGGACCTCTTCTGCCTTCTGGCTCTGTAAGGGGGCCGGCGGCGCGGCTCTGGGACCCATCCAAGCTGGGCCTGTGATCGTCCCTCTGGAGCTAATGTCCAGTAGCCTAAGAAGCCCAATCCACTCTGCACGCAGGTGAGTTCGCTTCTTCTCCCCTTAGTCCCTCGATGCAGTGAGCCTGTTGCCAGCAGGTCTCACTGAAAATAAAAAACCTAAACTAAAACTTTCACTAAGAAGCTCAGGAGAGCCCCTAGTGTGCACCCTTCTTGTTCGGGCACAGAGATCTAACTGAGGCTTGGAGGAGGGTCATGGGGGGAGGAGCCAGTGCACACCAGATAGTCCTAAAGCTTTCTTTAGATGTGCCCAGTCTCCTGCGGAGCCGCTATTCCCCATGGTCCTTACGGAGTCCCCAGCATCCACTTAGGACGTTAGAGAAATTCACATATATTGTCATCTGTATCCGAACTCCGGTACCCTATGAAGTTATTATTCCGTCGTCTAACCACATACGCCACTGAGTTTGTTGATTGTGTGGAGAACAGACTGGGGGGTTATCACAATCAGAGTTTAATTCTGTACATATGGAAGAAGCTCATCTATATAATCCCCGCTACTCATCACTAATTTGTTTAGAACATTTATGAGGATGATTAAATCTAGTTTACAGTGACAGTGTATACAAAGCATAACTAATAATTATTAGATCCTCTATGAGGCATTTATACATGTCTTCTCTGCATGATATGTATATGTAGACATCCGTTACAATGTTACCGTTCCTCTAGACTACACTAGAATATGTACAGAATTAAACTCTAATTGTGATAACCCCCCAGTCTGTTCTCCACACAATCAACAAACTCAGTGGCGTATGTGGTTAGACGACGGAATAATAACTTCATAGGGTACCGGAGTTCGGATACAGATATGTGAATTTTTATGTCGTCCGTTTTATTAGTTTTATCTTAATTTTATTATTTTCTACTTTTCACCTTCTCTCTCTATTTTTATTCTTATGTTTATTTTTACAAATCTATCTTTATTTTGTATTCTCTATTTTAACTCCAAGGCGGTACTACCTGTATACACACAGTTAGAAGTGTTCATTTAGTGTCTTTTTATATCTCTCTGTTAATTATCACATAGCAAGCTAGCTGCGAAGAAAATGTGCCGCTAATTAATGTATCTGCTCTATAGTATGCGCAGAAACCAGTATTTCCAATTTCCCATGTTGTTATATATTACATTTATTATAAGAACATGTATATACTCTATTGGTGTTCGTTCGAATTTCAATAGGATAAATTACAAACAGGTTACGTTATTTTATTATTAGTCATTTCTGCCAGTCATTTTTAGTGTTTGCTGTTTAAGTACAAGAGAGCCTTCGTTTTTGCATTTCACCTGTTCTTAATAATTGTTGATGACAGACATCTGTTTACACTGATCTGTTCAGCCCTTAAATACCGGATACTCTGGAGGCAGGAATCTACCTTTGAAAAAGTCACGTGGAGCGTGACGAAACGAGTCAGGACCCGCCCCCACTCACACCTAGCTCAGGTGTAACTACAAGGTGCACATCGATCCACACTGCACACTCTGCCTACAGCTTCCGTCATCAGCGGCTTTAACATACACGCCGCCACAGTCAGCTTGTGAAAAAGACGGCTATCTCCCCTCCGCTGCACAGCTAATGTGGGCACTGCAGGACTCTTATGCCGAGGACGCTCGGCTCTGACCAGCCCACCGGAGAGGTATTGAAATTTGCTCTAACCCGAGGGACCCATATCCAATTGGGACGTTATCAGTGCACCCTGTCTTCCAATAGCAACTAATCTTATCAAGTGGAATACGGACTTTCTCTATTAAGGTTATGTCCATCATATTAACCATGAGTTACCACTAGTCATTATGAGTTTACTATACTAGTGACTCTTCTTAATATCACTTTACCGGTATATATGTTTTAATTCTATTTTTATTAATTAATAAATACTGTTATCATTCACGTTGGCTCTCTGTACAGTATATTCACTTTCCTGACATCCAGCGCAGCCGTTTGTCTTTTTTCTTTTGCAGGCGCTCTGCTGCACAAGCGTTCGCACTTCTGCAAAGCGAAAATACACTCCCCAGTGGGCGGCGACAATGCGTTTGCACGGCTAAAAACTGCTAGCGAGCGATCAACTCGGAATGACCCCCTAAGACACAGTTTCGACAAACAAAGGACACCAGACTTTAGCAGAGCTGCACAGGAACTCCTGGCTTATTCACACCATGCATCTTGCGGTGCTTGGTGTACTGAGGTTAGATGCATGAGGACACTTCTGTACAATCATCTGACACCTGCACCGTTTACTCCCTGAAGCAACAGTTATTTGGGATGTGCTGTAGGATTCATTTAAACAAATATGGCAATGTGCAATGAGCAACTTATCTCTGATCCTCAGAATACACAGAGTTGCTCTGACACAGAACTGGATTGCTGTAGAGCAAGTCAAATGGGGTGTGTGTAACAGGAAGCGGGTCTAAAAGCGTTACAAAGTCTTCCCTATAAGAGACCTAGTGCACATAATGTGCAATACCAGACAGAAATCCAAAGTATATCCTCCTCACCTGCTCAGTCTCCACAAAGTTGGCGACCTGGCCATTATCATTTGTGCCACGCACATTGAACCTGGTCCCAGCTCGCTCACAGCTCAGACGGGAGATAATGCAAGCCTTAGCCTGCTTGTGAGCCGCATAAATAGTCCTGATCTCTACTCCCCCGCACATAAGGCGCAGCAGCCAGTCGTCGCAGTTCACGCCATAATGCTTTAGGTGTAAGTGCAGAGCCTGGTTCCTGGTGAGAAGAAACAGAGTTGGAGGTGATCATAGAACTTCACCAGAGGAATAATCACTGGGCGAATATTATCTCCACTCCGTGAGCTCAGGACACAGAGCAGAATTATTATTATTATTATTACATAACATTTATTTCCTGCCAACAGATTCCACAGTGCTATAGAGTAAATGAAAGGAACAGAGAGCCTTCAACAGAGTTTACAATCTAAACAGAATACATGGACTCTGTCCCACAAAGTCATAGATACAAATAATATGGGGGACCTTGGACCGCACATATGAATTCTAAACATAATGTTTAAAAAATACATAATAAAATATATATATATATATATATATATATATAAATAAAATAAACATAAAGGTGATACCTTTGGTTTTTTTTTTACTATTGTAACACTCACCTATGTAACACAGCTGCTGCTTCTTACTAATGTAACACTTTTTAACACTTCAACCTCTCACTCGTGTAATGCCTTGGGGTGGTTGGCTAGTGTTGGCCTGGGGGGTCCTGTGCCCTGGTCTTGAATCTTGGTGTTAGGGACCCACCAGATGAGGTCACCTGGTCTCTGTTGGTGGGCCCAGATTTAATAAAATGATGCTAAGCATCCCAGATTTCCTCTTTGTTAGATTGCAGTTTATTAGAATTATTCTGACAAGCAATGTTTAGTATTTAAGTTGGGTACACACTAGTGATATGTTGCCCATTCCAGCGTATTGGAGCGCCATTGTCTTGTGTGTACCCATGATAAGCACGCTCCCACAAGTTGGTAGGGTCAGCCTTTCAGCAGGCCACATGCCGGGTCCCTTCGTGCGTCGGATTGGCTGGGAACACACGTCGCCTAGTGTGTACCCAGCATTAGAGTGTGCACTTGCATTTTCTCTTTTTTTCCTGTATAGATACAAATAATGTCTGGTTGACTAGTAACACCCAGAGCTCACGAGGCACAGTTATATCAGGAAAGCTACCAGGTACTCAGAGGAGCCTAGCGGTTGAACAGTTACATTGGGGACTATATGGATTAAGAAAATAGTTGAATGAAATAGGCAGCAAAGCCAGGTAGACCCAAGTCAATAATTAGTACAATGACGAGGATTCCCAGCAAGGGACTATAAAGGTCAACGGATATTAACATAGTTTCATATACAGGAAAATGTACCCTCTCTAAAATAAAGGACACACTCAGCAAGCATCTCATAAGAAACCGCGCCACCAGGGAATTCTCCAGTTAATTATTCACAACTGCACGTAACCCAATGTAGATGGCAGCTCAGTTGATGAAAAACAGGCTGCCCGTTAGGTTGGCAGGAGCCAGGAGAGCTTGTGTCAGACAGGCATATATCCATCAGCAGATCATTACCTTAGAAACAACACAGGATTCCTACAGTCAAAGCGCAATGGAATATGCTGCGCTATATAAGAAACTGTTAATAAATAAATAAAATAATGGACCAGTGAATGAGATTTATATCCTATATGATAGTAGACATGTAGAGATCTCAGTTACATATATTTGCAAATATATGATCAAGCCACCAGCCACTTCATGGCTGTTCAGTGAAGTGGCTGAATCATACTTTTGCAAATATATATAACTGAGATCTCTGCTTTTATACTATCATACAGGATGTAAGTCCATTATAGTATAGTGTGCTGGGGGAATTCAGTGCTGTTTTTCTTGGCTAGATTAGCCCTCCCTTGCAAGCACCTGTAATGGACTAATAAATTGATTTGAGCAACTTGTCCTGTGTATCAGAATTTCCCCTGTTACCTATACTAGTGATCACAAGTATGCATTTTACCAATAGACTATGAAAAAGAACCTTATGAATTTAAGACATGCTTATTTCAAGTCATGAATATTGTTAAATTCAAGTCTGGAAGAACCTCAGTGATGGCACAGATTCCATCCCCTCACCGATAGGAATTACACATCATTATCGCAATTTCAACCATACGTCAAGTATATTTCTTGTATGCCAGGAATTGCTGCTTCGGTAATACAAAAAGCCAGTTACAGTGACATGACTAGCAGTGTATATAATGTGCAGCCCACCGAGTGACAGATGTAGGAATTCTGGCCAGACGAAAAAGCCCATGATCTAAAGGTATTCAACAAGAAAGGCCTGTAAACTGATCAAACAATAGTTTACATTTTACAGTTCATAGATTTGCAGAGAAGCCTTACAGTAGACAATATTATGGCCCAGAGTGGGCACTGTTATGATGCAATGTAGAGACCTCCAGTATCAGAGAAGCCTTGACGTTTGGCCTGGAGGCTTACCATATCTTTGCAAATATATGCAACTAAGATCTCTGAATTATCTGATACCATGTAGTTTTTCAACTCTTATTGCTAATGCCTCTTGGTGTGCTGGGGAAAATCTGTTTTGCGTATCTTTCAAGTTCAGAACAAACCCACCCTTTCAGTACCTGAGAGGCATTACTAATTTGACTGAGCAGCGTCCATTTTAACTTCAGATTTGCAGAGAAAGCATTCTGATAACTATTAAGTGTTAGTGCAAATATATATTGCGCTTTGGGGCTGTATGGCAGCCAGAGAGACAGGCAATGCTGTCACCATACAAGTAAGCAAATTGATTCAACTAATTATCAACAAAATCTAGAAGCTGAAGTTCCCAGAGCCAGTGAAGGGATTGAAGCTGAAAATACGTTGAAAATACGTTGGAGGTTTCTGACAATCAACCATGACACACTACTAGGAATAAGAGAGGATATGACTGGGATTGGCATTCACGGCCCCCAGACTAGAATATTACTGAAAAGCTGTGAGATTTCCAACATGCTGCACAAACGAACAATGGGGGTAATTCTGAGTTGATCGCAGCAGGAATTTTGTTAGCAGTTGGGCAAAACCATGTGCACTGCAGGGAGGCAGATATAACATGTGCAGAGAGAGTTAGATTTGGGTGGGTTATTTTGTTTATGTGCAGGGTAAATACTGGCTGCTTTATTTTTACACTGCAATTTAGATTGCAGATTGAACACACCCCACCCAAATCTAACTTTCTCTGCACATGTTATATCTGCCTCCCCTGCAGTGCACATGGTTTTGCCCAACTGCTAACAAAATTCCTGCTGCGATCAACTCAGAATTACCCCCAATATCTGAAAGAAGAGAGTTCTGCATGGAAGGTAAAGATTCCTAAAGCTAGACTAGGAAGACTCATACTGGCTACAAGGAACTGCGATATCTGTAAAAGGAGGTGATACCAAGTACTGTGACTGATTGCACATACAAACAAACTATTGCACACACCACACTAAAGGTGGTTACACACTAGGCGATGTGCTCTATGAGCGACTTCGCCTAGTGTGTTCCCTTCCCTGCCAGGGCGGTCGGCGGCAGTGCGTACACACTAAGCGATATAGTAAATATAGAGAAAATTTGCACACATGAAAATAGCGCTCACCAAATACCATGCAAGAGCATATAATACAATCACCCTTAATTGGATGATAATCCTCATATGATGATGGATGGTGGATAGAGATTCACTCTAAGTAATCCTTATATCAGGCCCAATATTCGGATAGGGTTAATAATGTCCCAGAAAGACCTGAAAAATAAGTGCCTCCTTCCCTAATACAAATGGAATGAGAGGCACCATTAAACGCAGACCATAGTATAGTACTTTTTTTTTTTATAATACTTTTTTTTTTTTTAAAAGGTTTATTTTACTTAATAATTATTTCTTTTTCGATGGAGCATTTTATTTACAGCGCATTGGCACCGCCATGGGCACCAGGTTTGCCCCCAGTTATCCCAATCTATTTATGGCGTACTGGGAGGACATCCGAATATGGCATGAGGGTGTCCTGGTGGCGGGCCTGTTGTCCTGGCGGCGCTATATTGATGATGTGCTTTTTGTGTGGCGTGGTGACGAGGAGTCACTACGTTCATTTTGTGATAGTCTTAATCTGAACAATATGGACATCAAATTCACTTTTACGCAAAGTCAGAATGAAGTGTCCTTCTTGGACTTGAGTATTTATATCCTCAATGGAGAAGTTCATTCCAAAATCTTTAGGAAGAAAACAGATTCCAACAGTTTCATTGATAGAACAAGTCAACATCATGCAAACTGGCTGGATGGGATACCATTCAGCCAGTTCACAAGAGTCAAACGAAACTGCATGGTATTTGGTGAGCGCTATTTCCATGTGTGCAAATTTTCTCTATATATACTGTATTTCTTGAAGTGTGGGGTACACCTCTTTTTGCACTCTTTATAGCTGCACTCCAGGTTTTATTGCGCATATGATTGAAAACATTGTCACAACACTAAGCGATATGACGATATCGCTCAGTAACGTCACGCCACGGCCAGGCTGTGCATTCAGCTTTTGGAAGAAAATCCAAATTGTACTGCAAGCACGGATGACAGCAAGGGTAGTTAACGACCCACAGGGCTGCGCATCGCTCAGCGGCAGCATACACACTGGCCAATATAGTAAACGACATCGCCCAGGAAGGGCAAAATGAGCAACGTCGTTTACTATTATCGCCTAGGGTGTATGTCCTATAAAAGATATTTATTTTTGCAATAACTAACATAAAAATTTGAAAAAATTTGCCCATAATCTCAAACACACAGTAAATGTATAGAAATACGTTATATTAACTATGTACTGTACACAACTAGTGTTAACTTCTTTTCAATCTGAGCTATAGCAAAACACGCAAAATAGCTAAGGGAGCACAAACTTATACATACTTTAAATCTCACATATCTTTGCAATAATTCTTTCACTTTAGTAGCAATTTACTTTAGCAATTTTTCTGGAGGAATCATGAAGGTAAAAATCACGATGGACCTACCAGAAAAAACGGTTGTCGGTTCTTTGCTCCTGCGTACTGCGGTGAGCGTTGAGGCTGAGGTCTAGACTAATCCCACTAGAAGACCATGCAAAGTAGAAGCTGCCCGAGTTTAGAACCTTGCGGACTTCGGATATACGATCTTCATCTGTTGGATCCGTTCTCAAGGAAATAAACTCGGTGGAGGTTACACGGAAAACTTCAGAGTCCTGAATCTTTCCCACAGACATACAGCCGGTTACCAACACTAGATAATGTGACATTGTGTCCCCTAGAAGATAACAGAAAAGAATCAACTCACCCAGTGCGGTATTACTATAAAACCTAAGGCACGTTAGGTAAAACACCACAACTGTCTACATAAACCCAGCAGCTTAGTAGCTAGTCGTGATAAAGAGCAGATGTATTAATCATCTGAGTTTACTGGCCATGGACTATGACCATCCTTTACGTATATGGTGCCACTAGTACTCTATTAGAAAGGGTTGGTTGAATTTAGCTTTTAGGGGGATAATGAAGTCTCCAAATTAGGGGTCATTCTGAGTTGTTCGCTCGTTATTTTTTTCTCGCAACGGATCGATTAGTCGCTAATGCGCATTCGCAATGTCCGCAGTGCGACTGCGCCAAGTAAATTTGCTATGCAGTTAGGTATTTTACTCACGGCATTACAAGTTTTTTTCTTCGTTCTGGTGATCGTAGTGTGATTGACAGGAAGTGGGTGTTTCTGGGCGGAAACTGGCCGTTTTATGGGTGTGTGTGAAAAAACGCTACCGTTTCTGGGAAAAATGCGTGAGTGGCTAGAGAAACGGAGGAGTGTCTGGGCGAACGCTGGGTGTGTTTGTGACGTCAAACCAGGAACAACACTTACTGAACTGATCGCAGATGCCGAGTAAGTGTGGAGCTACTCAGAAACTGCTAAGAAGTGTCTATTCGCAATTCTGCTAATCTTTCGTTCGCAATTTTGATAAGCTAAGATTCACTCCCAGTAGGCGGCGGCTTAGCGTGTGCAAAGCTGCTAAAAGCAGCTTGCGAGCGAACAACTCGGAATGACCCCCAATGTTCAGCTGCGAGGGACAACTAGCGATGTTACTGGCAGCAAAGTGGTACTTCATGTCCATGGCTTAGAACTGTATCTCACCTCATTGTCCCAGCAGCTTAAGGTAATTGACGGTTTCTTTGGGAAGGAGAGTGGGGACTAACCTTTCATATGCTATACTAGATTGAGATATTATAGTGGGCAGCTGGGGCGAACGCCTGGAAACCGATTACCCACCGCGCGGAACTGTATAAGTACAGTACTACCCCTTGTACCCTCAGCTTAGAGCACAGGCCACAGAAGGTGGATTTCTCAAGAACGTGACACATGATGAGATAGAATATAGTGCACTTTGTGAAGAAAGTACACTATATTTTAAGGGAAGACTAAACAAAAAAAATATAGAAATGTTGGCAACTATTCCACATTTAGAGTCTTTTCTAGCAACCGGTCTTACCAAGATTTAGCCGCAGAACACCCAGAAGGCCGTAGGCATCTAATACTTTGCTGAATGTGCTCTTTATAGCTTCCTTTTCTGCTGAGGCTGAAAGAGACAAGAACAGAATTAATTGCATGCAGGTCTACAGTAAAAATATACCATTACAATGGAGATAACGTCAAATACATTTGAATAAAATACAAGTATGGTATTAACTACATGGAATGCTTGGGGCTTACCAGATGAGGGTTTTTGTTCCATGATTTGAAGTACAGTGCCTTAAATGTACTCAAAATGCATTTTAAAACGATCCCGATATTTTCCCACAATTCCCCTGGTTGTGCTCCTTACAGTATCTGCAGGAATAAAATTATTTTTTTCCCCCATCCTGTTTATCTTCCCGGATAATAAGTTTCTGTATAGACCCTATACTGTACCTGTATGTTTAATGCTCATTCACAGAACTGTAAGGGGTACACACACTCACATATCAGAATCTGATTACTGCTAGTCCACTGCCAAGTCTGTATAAAAGGCTCTGAACAGAGAACTACATCACAAAAGGTCAGTTTTCCTGATATGAATACTGAAGGTTAAATTATGTTACCCTGATGTTCTACTGCAGATCTGTTAGTATCACCTCCCCACTCTATTACAGGCAGATGGTGCTCCAACAGTCTTATAGGCCCTACACACTGGCCGATCCGCCGCCGAGCTGCCCGACGGCGGATACGGCCGACGGGCGACCCGGCGGCGGGGGGGCAGTGACGGGGGGAGTGAAGTTTCTTCACTCCCCCCGTCACCCGGCTGCATTGAAGTGCAGGCAAATATGGACGAGATCGTCCATATTGGCCTGCATGTACAGCCGACGGGGGACCAGTGATGAACGAGCGCGGGGCCGCGTATCGTTCATCGCTCGAGCCTCCACACTGCACGATATGAACGGTATCTCGTTCATTAATGAACGAGATCATTCATATCGTGCAGTCATGTCGGCCAGTGTGTAGGGCCCATTAGGGTGGCTACTCACCAGAACGACCACGATCGTGCTCTCGGGCAGTCCCAGGCTCACGATTTGTTAAAAACGGTTGCATTTGTGTCAAACGATTGTCAAACGATCCCTATCCGATTCCGATGGTCGTTAGACGGTCGGATTTGGTGCATCGCGTGTTGCACAGTACACCATGCGACCGCCTTGCAGATTGGCCTTTGAAATTTCAAAAAGGCGGGTCGCACGATGATTGGAGATGCAAACACACACACGATCGGCACCCAATCGAAGGTCGGATTGAGAATCTTTACTGCGGTAGGTAAAATTTCCAATCCGACATACGAGCGGCAGGGGGGGTGCATCGGATCGGAATCGTTGTCAAAACAAGTACGATTCTGCACTTTCCATAAAATCGATAGTACAACGCGTCAAAATCGGGGGAATGGAGGCCAAGCCGTTCTGATGTGTAGCCATACTTAGGACAGTGTCCTAATGGGATCGGAGACAAGTGAGAAAGCCGATTGCAAGAACTGATAGAGTTACTAGGACCTCAATAGACTAAAGGGCCCTACACATTGATCGATCCGCCGCCAAGCTGCCCGACGGCGGATACGGCCGACGGGCAACCCGGTAGTGATGGGGGGAGTGAAGTTTCTTCACTCCCCCCGTCACCCGGCTCCATAGAAGTGCAGGCAAATATGGACGAGATCGTCCACATTGGCCTGCAGGCACAGGCGACGGGGCACCAGCGATGAACGAGCGCGGGGCCGCGCATTGCTCATTGCTGGTGCCTCCACACTCAAAGATATGAACGGTATCTCGTTCATTAATGAACGAGATCGTTCATATCTTTGAATATTATCGCCCAATGTGTAGGGCCTATAACCCATGATGTGTATGATTCAATCCAGACATTGGGGGTCATTCCGAGTTGATCGCTCGCAGCAACTTTTTTGCAGCGCTGCGATCAGGTTGAATCTCGTCAAAACTGCGCAAGGGTATGCACCGCAATGCACAGGCGCGTCGTACGGGTGCAAAGAGGACAGGTGCTGGGCGATGGATTTAACGAAGAATCCATTCGCACAGCCGATCGCAAGGTGATTGACAGAAAGAAGGCGTTTGTGGGTGTCAACTGACCGTTTTCTGGGAGTGTTTGGAAAAACGCAGGCGTGTCCAAGCGTTTGCAGGGCGGGTGTCTGACGTCAATTCTGGGACCGGACAGGCTGAAGTGATCGCAGCGGCTGAGTAAGTCCAAAGCTACTCAGAAACTGCAAAAAACTTTTGTGCCGTCAGCTGCAAAAGCGTTCGCACACTTGCAAAGCGAAAATACACTCCTTCATAGGCGGCGACTATCTGATCGCAGCACAGTAAAAAATTGCTAGCGAGCGATCAACTCGGAATGACCCCCCATTATCTGCACTGCAAGTCTGTAGTGTCAAACTGTGCCTGCACAAGTTTTTGGTAAGTAACAGTTACAGAGATCAGGAATAGGAAAGAAGCAATACTGAAGCTGCATTCCTGGGCAGGGTAATAAATACAATTCCATCACCGTAACCTCCATTTCTCATCCCACAAAACTGCCCTGTGGCCTCCTATTGGTCCTTGATGCCACGCTGCCTGTCACGCACTCTTCTATAATGGAAAACATGCAGCATTGCCAAAGATAGCCAGGAGTTCAGCTTTAAATGAGCTATCCCTGCATTATATGTAAAATATGGTCAGGAGAGATAGGAGATTACAGGGGTAGTTTTCAACCAATGATTTTACAGAGGAAGAGAAGTATGACAAGATGACATGAAGCCTGAGAAACATTACTTTATGGAAGGGTAGTAGATAGGAGGAATAGTCTTCCAGCAGAGGTGGTAGAGGAAAATAAGATTGTACTCACCGGTAAATCTATTTCTCGTAGTCCGTAGTGGATGCTGGGGACTCCGTAAGGACCATGGGGAATAGACGGGCTCCGCAGGAGACTGGGAACTCTAAAGAAAGATTTAGTACTACCTGGTGTGCACTGGCTCCTCCCTCTATGCCCCTCCTCCAGACCTCAGTTAAGGAAACTGTGCCCGGAAGAGCTGACATTACAAGGAAAGGATTTTGGAATCCAGGGTAAGACTCATACCAGCCACACCAATCACACCGAATAACTCGAGATAAACTTACCCAGTTAACAGTATGAACAACAAACAAGCATCACTCAACTGATGCCACATAACATAACCCTTTAGTAAGCAATAACTATATACACGTATTGCAGAAAGTCCGCACTTGGGACGGGCGCCCAGCATCCACTACGGACTACGAGAAATAGATTTACCGGTGAGTAAAATCTTATTTTCTCTAACGTCCTAGTGGATGCTGGGGACTCCGTAAGGACCATGGGGATTATACCAAAGCTCCCAAACGGGCGGGAGAGTGCGGATGACTCTGCAGCACCGAATGGGCAAACTCAAGGTCCTCCTCAGCCAGGGTATCAAACTTGTAGAACTTTGCAAATGTGTTTGAACCCGACCAAGTAGCAGCTCGGCAAAGCTGTAATGCCGAGAACCCTTCGGGCAGCCGCCCAAGAAGAGCCCACCTTTCTTGTGGAATGGGCTTTCACTGATTTTGGATGCGGCAATCCAGCCGCAGAATGAGCCTGCTGAATCGTGCCACAGATCCAGCGAGCAATAGTTTGCTTTGAAGCAGGAGCACCCAGCTTGTTGGATGCATACAGGACAAACAGCGAGTCAGTCTTCCTGACTCCAGCCGTTCTGGTCACATAAATCTTCAAAGCCCGGACTACGTCAAGCAACTTGGAATCCTCCAAGCCACCAGTAGCCGCAGGCACCACAATAGGTTGGTTCAAATGAAAGGATGACACCACCTTTGGCAGAAATTGCGGACGAGTCCGCAATTCTGCCCTATCCATATGGAAAACCAGATAGGGGCTTTTACATGACAAAGCCGCCAATTCTGACACACGCCTAGCCGAAGCTAAGGCCAACAGCATGACCACTTTCCACGTGAGATACTTTAGCTCCACGGTCTTAAGTGGCTCACACCAGTGGGATTTCAGGAAACTCAACACCACGTTAAGATCCCAAGGTGCCACTGGTGGCACAAAAGGGGGCTGAATATGCCGCACTCCCTTAACAAACGTCTGGACCTCAGGCAGTGAAGCCAGTTCTTTTTGGAAGAAAATGGATAGGGCCGAAATCTGGACCTTTATGGACCCTAATTTCAGGCCCATAGTCACTCCTGACTGTAGGAAGTGCAGGAATCGACCCAGCTGGAATTCCTCTGTAGGGGCCTTCCTGGCCTCACACCAAGCAACATATTTTCGCCATATACGGTGATAATGCTTTGCTGTCACATCCTTCCTAGCCTTTATCAGCGTAGGAATAACTTCATCCGGAATGCCTTTTTCCGCAAGGATCCGGCGTTCAACCGCCATGCCGTTAAACGCAGCCGCGGTAAGTCTTGGAACAGACAGGGCCCTTGTTGTAACAGGTCCTGTCTGAGAGGCAGAGGCCACGGGTCCTCTGTGAGCATTTCTTGCAATTCCGGGTACCAAGTCCTTCTTGGCCAATCCGGAACAATGAGTATTGTTCTCACTCCTCTTTTTCTTACAATTCTCAGCACCTTTGGTATGAGAGGAAGAGGAGGAAACACATAGACTGACTGGAACACCCACGGTGTTACTAGTGCGTCCACAGCTATCGCCTGAGTGTCCCTTGACCTGGCGCAATATCTTTTTAGCTTTTGTTGAGACGGGATTCTCCGCCCATTGAAGAATCCTGGTGGCTTCTGCCATTGCCACCCTGCTTCTTGTGCCGCCCTGGCGGTTCACATGGGCCACTGCCGTGATGTTGTCTGACTGAATCAGCACTGGTTGGTTTCGAAGCAGAGGCTCCGCTTGACTCAGGGCGTTGTATATGGCCCTTAGTTCCAGGATATTGATGTGCAGACAAGTCTCCTGACTTGACCACAGCCCCTGGAAGTTTCTTCCTTGAGTGACTGCCCCCCATCCTCGGAGGCTTGCATCCGTGGTCACCAGGACCCAGTCCGGTATGCCGAACCTGCGGCCCTCGAGGAGGTGAGCACTTTGCAGCCACCACAGAAGAGACACCCTGGCCCTGGGGGACAGGGTGATCAGCCGATGCATCTGAAGATGCGATCCGGACCACTTGTTCAACAGATCCCACTGAAAGATCCTCGCATGGAACCTGCTGAAGGGAATGGCTTCGTATAACGCCACCATCTTTCCCAGGACTCGTGTGCAGTGATACACCGATACCTGTTTTGGTTTTAGGAGGCCTCTGACCAGAGTCACGAGCTCCTGAGCCTTCTCCTCCAGGAGAAACACCTTTTTCTGGTTTGTGTCCAGAATCATGCCCAGGAAGGGCAGACGCGTCGTAGGAATCAGCTGCGACTTTGGAATATTCAGAATCCAGCCGTGCTGTTGCAACACTTCCTGAGAGAGTGCTACGCTGATCAGCAACCGCTCCCTGGACCTCGCCTTTATGAGGAGATCGTCCAAGTATGGGATAATCGTAACCCCTTGCTTCCGAAGGAGCACCATCATTTCCGCCATCACCTTGGTAAATATTCTCGGTGCCGTGGACAGGCCAAACGGCAACGTCTGGAATTGGTAATGACAGTCCTGTACCACAAACCTGAGGTATTCCTGATGAGGTGGATAAATGGGGACATGCAAGTACGCATCCTTGATGTCCAGAGACACCATAAAATCCCCCTCTTCCAGGCTTGCAATGACCGCTCTGAGCGATTCCATTTTGAACTTGAATCTTTTCAGATAAATGTTCAGGGATTTTAAATTCAATATGGGTCTGACCGAACCGTCCGGTTTCGGTACCACAAACATTGTGGAATAGTATCCTCTTCCTTGTTGAAGGAGGGGAACCTTTACCACCACCTGCTGGAGATATAACTTGTGAATTGCCGCTAACACTACTTCCCTTTCTATGGGGGAAGCTGGCAGGGCCGATTTGAGGTTACGGTGAGGGGGCATCACTTCGAATTCCAACTTGTATCCCTGAGACACAAACTGTATAGCCCAGGGATCCACCTGTGAGCGAACCCACTGGTGGCTGAAATTTCGGAGACGCGCCCCCACCGCTCCTGGCTCCTGTGGAGCCCCAGCGTCATGCGTTGGATTTAGTGGAAGCCGGGGAGGACTTCTGTTCCTGGGAACTAGCTGAATGGTGCAGCTTCTTTCCTCTAGCCCTGCCTCTGGCCAGAAAGGACGTACCTCTGACCTTCTTGCTTCTCTGTGATCGAAAGGACTGCATTTGGTAATACGGTGCTTTCTTAGGCTGTGAGGGAATATATGGCAAAAAGTTTGACTTCCCAGCCTTAGCTGTGGAAACTAGGTCCGAGAGACCGTCCCCAAACAATTCCTCACCCTTGTAAGGTAACACCTCCATGTGCTTTTTGGAGTCGGCATCACCTGTCCATTGCCAAGTCCACAGGACCCTTCTGGCAGAAATTGACATTGCATTTATTCTAGAGCCCAGTAGGCAAATGTCCCTCTGGGCATCCCTCATATATAGGACAGCGTCTTTTATATGCCCCAGGGTCAGTAAAATGGTATCCTTGTCTAAGGTGTCCATTTCCTCAGACAGATTATCTGTCCATGCTGCTACAGCACTACACATCCAGGCCGACGCAATAGCCGGCCTCAGTATAGTACCTGAGTGTGCATAAACAGACTTCAGGATACTTTCCTGCTTCCTATCTGCAGGATCCTTTAGGGCGGCCGTATCCTGTGACGGCAGGGCAACCTTTTTAGATAAGCGTGTCAGAGCTTTATCTACCCTAGGGGAGGATTCCCAGCGCATCCTGTCCGTTGGCGGGAAATTGTACGCCATAAGTAACCTTTTGGAAATCAGCACTTTCTTATCGGGGGAATCCCATGCTTTTTCACATAATTCATTTAACTCATGTGAAGGGGGAAAAGTCACCTCTTCCTTTTTCTCCCCATACATATACACCCTTTTGTCAGGGACAGGGTTTTCCTCCGATATGTGCAATACATCCTTCATTGCTATAATCATGTATCGGATGGCTTTAGTCATTTTATGCTGCAACTTTGCCTCATCGCCATCGACACTGGAGTCAGAATCTGTGTCGACATCTGTGTCAACCAACTGGGATAGTGGGCGCTTTTGAGACCCTGACGGCCTCTGAGCTGCAGAATCAGACACGGGTTGAGACCCTGACTGATTATCCAACCTTTTTTGCAAGGAGCTTACGTTATCATTTAACACCTTCCACATATTCATCCAATCAGGTGTCGGCGCCGTCGGCGGCGACACCACAGTCACTTGCACTTGTTCTGCCTCCACGTAACCGTCCTCGTCAAACATGTCGACACAAACGTACCGACACACCGCACACACACAGGGAATGCTCTAATTGAGGGCAGGACCCCACAAGGCCTTTTGGGGAGACAGAGAGAGAGTATGCCAGCACACACCCCAGCGCTATATAACCCAGGGATTACACAGTAACTTAGTGTTTACCCAGTAGCTGCTGTTTATGATAATTTGCGCCTAAATTTATGTGCCCCCCCTCTCTTTTTACCCTTTTTCTACCTTGATACTGCAGGGGAGAGCCTGGGGAGCTTCCTCTCAGCGGAGCTGTGAAGAGAAAATGGTGCTGGTTAGTGCTGAGGAAGAAGGCCCCGCCCCCTCAGCGGCGGGCTTCTGTCCCGGGTCTCGTACATATATACAGTGCCCAGCTGTATATATGTGTATTTTTGCCAAGAGGTATCCTAATTGCTGCCCAGAGCGCCCCCTCCTGCGCCCTGCACCCTACAGTGACCGGAGTGTGTGGGTAGTGTGGGCGCAATGGCGCACAGCTGCAGTGCTGTGCGCTACCTCATGTGAAGACAGGAGTCTTCTGCCGCCGATTTCGATGTCTTCTTGCTTCTGCCGGCTTCTGACTTCTGGCTCTGCGAGGGGGACGGCGGCGCGGCTCCGGGAACGGACGACAAGGTCAGTTCCTGTGTTCGATCCCTCTGGAGCTAATGGTGTCCAGTAGCCTAAGAAGCGCAACCTAGCCGCAGTTAGTAGGTTTGCTTCTCTCCCCTCGGTCCCACGTAGCAGAGAGTCTGTTGCCAGCAGAAGCTCTCTGAAAATAAAAAAAAACCTAACTAAAATACTTTCTTACTAGCAAGCTCAGGAGAGCTCACTAAAAGCACCCAGCTCTGGCCGGGCACAGATTCTAACTGAGGTCTGGAGGAGGGGCATAGAGGGAGGAGCCAGAGCACACCAGGTAGTACTAAATCTTTCTTTAGAGTGCCCAGTCTCCTGCGGAGCCCGTCTATTCCCCATGGTCCTTACGGAGTCCCCAGCATCCACTAGGACGTTAGAGAAATTACATTTGGGAGACACATACAGTTAGCCAGAGTTAGTCAGAGGCTACTGGCAATAAAAATTGGCAGACAAGACGGGTTTGTGTGGCTCAAGGGACATAGCCACAACTTTGTGGACCCCATATAATAATTTTGAAGGGGTCCCTTTCTCAATACTTTTAGAGAACCACCTCCCGCAGCAGCTGTTTATTTTATAAATCATAGTAGTGCCCCAGTTCACATTATGCCATGCAGAGGCCCCAGTACATATAATGCCATACTGTAGTGCCCCGGTTCATATTGACTATTGTAGACAATTATATGACCTGGATGCAAGTGAACTGGGGCCCTTAAGCCTCTAGGTCCCATAGCAGTGGCACCCCCCCACAAACTATGGGTACGCCAATAAGTGGCTCATATCTGCCATGAGCTGTGTCCTGTAAAATAAAAACAATAGGCAGGCGCTGATACAAACCAAAAGTATGCAGCAATATTAATTATAGCTCGCAGTCAGAGACTGCTGCCTCCAGGACAATGGTGCTGGGGTATTTTCCGCTTCTCCCCGAGTGCCTGTAATACAGGTTTCTTTCAAAGTTATCTGAGGGCCTAATTCAGATCTGATCGCTGCTGTGTATTTTCGTACAGCGGGCAATCAGATCCGAACTGCGCATGTGTATGCGCCATAATGCGCTGGTGCGTCAGGCGGCTACAACGGGCATTGCCAGTCAGCGACGGGATGGTGCGAATGATCCATTCACAAGAGCGTTCGCAAAGGAGATTGACAGGGAGACGCCGTTTGTGGGTGGCAAATGACCGTTTTCAGGGACTGTCCGGAAAAATGCATGCGGGCTGAAGCGTTTTCAAGGAGGGTGTCTGACGTCAGCTCCGGCCCCTGATCAACAGGATTCTATTGCACTAGATAAGTAAGTCCTGGGCTATGTAGAGACTGCACAAACTGATTTTTGTGCAGCTCTGCAAAACATAGGAACGCACACCTGCACAGCAAAAATACACTCCCCCTGTCGGCGGCGACTATCTGATCGCAGGGCAGCAAAAAACGCAGGCCAGCGATCAGATATGAATTAGGCCCTATGACCGATACTAGACTATTTTATAGGGCGTGCAACCCCGCAGCTACTGTCAATATGAATAACCTTCCTCCAGATTGCATAAGTAAGGTATATACAAAAAGTGTAATGTAATACATTGTGTGTACTGTACAGCGACTCCATCCCGCTTTTATATCAACAGGAAAGGATGTCAGCAGAGAAGCCAAATGTAAACCCCAATAGTCTGCTCACAGCGCACAGTTTGCGTTATCATAGCAAGGAGGACTGGCAGGTAGGTAACATGTAAACACCGTCTCCGAGGAAGCAATAAACACCTTATTCCTGAATCATTATAATGCAGCCACAACGGCATGTGTTTCTGTCTGGGCAGTGATAAACGTGGCGTGCTGTGCAGGCCCCTCCAGGAGTACACGGGGGGTAAGGGCGGGTGCACCACGGGTGTCAGGGAGACTGCAGTGCAGCCGAAAGTTTCAGCCCGGGGGCAATGGAAACAACCCCATGAGGGCATGCAGCCTTGTAAAAATTGGGTATCACCAGCAGTGATGGAACTACAAGTCCCAGCAAAAAAAACATTGGCTGCAAAGCTATCTCAAATACATTGGGGGGGGAATGTAACAGCCTGCCAGAAGCAGGAAGTGCGAAACTTCTGTAGCTGAACCCTAAAGGTCACCAAGCCGTACAGGAAAGCAGCCATTGCAAGGGCCATATGTGTGCAGTGTATGTGGCTGAGGACAGCGTTCAGTGCACCTGTTGCTTGTGCTTTGCTGTGAGTGCAGTATGTGCATTAGCTGGGAGCCAGAGATATACAGTTCCCAGTGACCGGTCAGGCTGTATTCTGCCCACACAACGTTCCGCCATGGACCTTTGCTTGGTGACCTCTCATACTGAGATGTTATCACTCTAAGCTGGAACACCAAAGACTGTAACAGAGTGACAACGCAATCCAGTCCATCTGTCTACAGAGAAAAGAGAAACGTTAAACAGATGTTAAAAAACGTCTTGGGCCTTAGGGAGTTCACCATTTGTATAAACCTGGCCTCACAAGCAGAATGTGCGGTTGCAATATTCTTATCACGCGGCATATAGACTTAATCCCCAGGACCCAACATTAGAGACAGCTATAAGTAAGACCCTCTCTCATACCCCAAATCATATTTGCAGGATATCCCCTTAATACACCCATTTTTTTTTATTGGGGGGGTACACACACATATTAAGGATCTTGCCCACCTGACCCTCTCCATGAGGGAGAAAATGCTCTGTTCCTGGACTTTCCTGGTAATGTATGATTGCCATCACCTGTGGTGAGCTAGGTAATTGATAAGAAAGGTGTTTCACCACAGGTGATGGCAATCATACATTACCAGGAAAGTCCAGGAACAGAGCATTTTCTCCCTCATGGAGAGGGTCAGGTAGGCAAGTATGCCATTGGTCCCACTGGAGGAAAAGTAACTACTAGGGGTGGGTGTGTCGCTCAGGAATACCAGCTAGATCCCAGCGATGGGGGAACTCCTCACTGGACTGAGCTCACCATTTGGAACCACAGCAAGTCCCCAGGTCACAATTTCTTCCTACTGGGTACACAACCGAGAAGCATGGTATATCTTCTGGTTTCTCATCCTCTGCCAGTACGTATAACAAAATCTAATAAAAACCCATGATTCTTTCCCCTGTATGTATTGGCTATAGGTTTCAGCCCTATATTATGTGTATAACGTACACACACTGACTGCCACTCCCCTCCATCTGTCACACTGACTCCCCTGATGCGCCGACGTCTCACTCCTCAGGGAAAGGATTACGACTCGCTCTCATGTCAGAAGGATGTTACACGTCCGTGTATTCCCTTCACTGCAAAGTCCTGACATTAATAGGTAACAGCGCTGTCTAATCTGCAGGGCATTAGTCTCTGAAAGCTGTGCGCATTTCATCAGAAACTACATTAAAAAAAATAACCAGCCTAAAAAGCACCATGCAATTGCATTAGAAACATAAAACTAAATTATAGCAAACATGCACAAACCTTTAACCACTTAACTGACGATTTTTCCCTTCACAACTGTTAATAACATTGTTTTTTAAAAATGATTTTATTTAATAAAGTTTAAAAAGTATTTTTTAAAATATTTAAACATTATATTATGCACATCTGCAGAATGGATCTCCTCATCAAAAACTGGGGGACAGGGTGGGACGGCGCAGTCGCATGAGATCTGACCATGCCAGGTAAGTAGTGTGTGTGTTCAAGCAAATATTCCATGTATTTCAAATGAAAAGACTGTAAGTAGAAGGTTTTGGGATCTGCAATTCCTCTATGGCAGGGGTGGGGAACCTTTTTTCTACCAAGGGCCATTTGGATATTCATAAAATCCTTTGGGGGCCATACAAAAATTCTCAACTTAAAAAATGACCCTGCCCATTTCAGACCTACTGGCCTCTGGCGTGCGCACCAAAAAAATGGGTGTGGACAATTAAAATGGGACGTGATACACATATGCCCCCAATAGTGCAGTGCCAGATCCACAATTGCCCCCACTGTCCAGATCCACAACTGCCCCCACAGTGCCAGGTATACAAATGCCACCCACAGTGCCAGGTATACAAATGCCGCCCACAGTGCCAGGTATACAAATGCCGCCCACAGTGCCAGGTATACAAATGCCGCCCACAGTGCCAGGTATACAAATGCCGCCCACAGTGCCAGGTATACAAATGCCGCCCACAGTGCCAGGTATACAAATGCCGCCCACAGTGCCAGGTATACAAATGCCGCCCACAGTGCCAGGTATACAAATGCCGCCCACAGTGCCAGGTATACAAATGCCGCCCACAGTGCCAGGTATACAAATGCCGCCCACAGTGCCAGGTATACAAATGCCGCCCACAGTGCCAGGTATACAAATGCCGCCCACAGTGCCAGGTATACAAATGCCGCCCACAGTGCCAGGTATACAAATGTCCCCCACAGTGCCAGGTATACAAATGTCCCCCACAGTGCCAGGTATACAAATGCCGCCCACAGTGCCAGGTATACAAATGCCCCCACAGTGCCAGGTATACAAATGCCGCCCACAGTGCCAGGTATACAAATGCCGCCCACAGTGCCAGGTATACAAATGCCGCCCACAGTGCCAGGTATACAAATGCCGCCCACAGTGCCAGGTATACAAATGCCGCCCACAGTGCCAGGTATACAAATGCCCCCCACAGTGCCAGGTATACAAATGCCCCCCACAGTGCCAGGTATACAAATGCCCCCCACAGTGCCAGGTATACAAATGTACCCCACAGTGCCAGGTATACAAATGCCGCCCACAGTGCCAGGTATACAAATGCCGCCCACAGTGCCAGGTATACAAATGCCGCCCACAGTGCCAGGTATACAAATGCCCCCCACAGTGCCAGGTATACAAATGCCCCCACAGTGCCAGGTATACAAATGCCCCCCACAGTGCCAGGTATACAAATGCAGCCCACAGTGCCAGGTATACAAATGCCGCCCACAGTGCCAGGTATACAAATGCAGCCCACAGTGCCCCCCCACCCCACTATGCTGCTTACTGCTGCTCCATCCGGCGGCGTGTCTTGGGTGTCAGGACAGGGAGGCGAGCGCTGCTATGTCGTGCGGCGGCGTGTAGGACTTCAAACCAGCCGCCAGTTCGTGAGCCAATCAGTGCTCGCGGACCGGCAGCAGCGGCTCCTGATTGGCTGCCGGTCCGCGAGCTCTGATTGGCTCACAAACCGGCAGCTGGTTTAAAGTCCTACACGCCGCCGCCCGACATAGCCGCGCTCTCCTCCCAGTCCTGACAGCTGAGACACGCTGCCCCGGACTGAGCGGCGGCGTCTCACTGACACAAGCGGGTGGGCCGGACTAAACGGCTTTGCGGGCCTTATACGGCTTGCAGGCCGGAGGTTCCCCACCCCTGCTCTATGGAGACAGCTGGATGTAACATACAGTATGTGTATGTAGTGTTTCTGCTAGGATGCGGCCTGGGCAGGGAGCTGAGGTGTGGAAGATTATTTCCGCACGCTGAAGGAAGCACACGCGTCTGGAAAGGCGGTATGACCGGAGACGGGAATTTCTACAAGGTGCAGGGTCACGGAGCATAGCGACACTTGTGAAGCCCCGCCCCCCAGGCTCTGATTGGTCGGGAGTCCAGTAAATAGAAAAGCAAGGAAGACCATCGGTGGGTGAAGCCATTGATGATTCCCTTGCAGACAGATTTACACCATTGATATTATCATTCAATTGCACCATCAATGGTTAACCCACCGATGGCCCTCTCTACTGATTTGTAAGTAAAGCTAAAAAAGCAAACTGTGCATCTAGGCAAACCAGGCGGGGCAGATGTAACATGTGCAGAGAGAGTGAGATTTGGGTGAGGAGTGTCCAAACTGAAATCTAAATTGCAGTGTAAAAATAAAGCGGACTAAAATTTGTCGGCTACATGCAAAAGCAGACCGTATTTACCCTGCAGAGAAAAAAATATACATGTATTTGCTCCCCTTGCATTGCAACATTGTTTGTTCCAGATACAACATGACTTGCTTTTTTTGCTTCTATCAAAATCAGAATCAGACCCACTTGGTGGAGCCATCACACAGGCAGTTGTCCCTGAATGTTGCTATGGATTATAAAGAGGAACAAAGGCCAAATGTTCACAGCTCAATGTAAGAGGAACCTACCTATGTGTACCTTGATGGTCTGTAATTACAGATTACAATCCCAAAACCCTGTGAAATGGGACTGTCATGATATTCATCAACAGACAGCAACTATTTGAATTCTATAGTTTACTGAATACTTACGGTTTTGGTATTCAACGGTCCTTTAACGTATTATGGGGGTAATTCAGACCTGATTGCTAGGGTGCCTTTTTTGCAGCCCTGCGATCAGATAGTCGCCGCCTACAGGGGGAGGGGTAAAGCCTGTGCAAGTGTGCGATCGCTTCTTTAGTAGAGCTGCACACACATCAGTTTGTGCAGTCTCTGCGCAGCCCAGGACTTAACCAGCCGCTGCGATGGATTCCTGGTGATCGAGGCCGGACCCGACGTCAGACACCCTCTATCCAAACGCCCGAGCCCGCCTGCGTTTTTCCGGACACTCCTGCAAAACGGTCAGTTGCCACCCACAAACGGCCACTTCCTGTCAATAACCTCGCGATCGCCCGTGCAATCGTTTTTTTCGCACCATCCCGTCGCTAGGCACCGATGCCAGGTGCTGTTGTGCGACGCTCCGGCGCATTGCGGTGCATACGCATGCACAGTCCAGATCTGATCGCCCGCTGTGCGGAAACCCACAGCAGCGATCAGGCCTGAATTGCCCTCAATATATCAATCAATTAGTTTGCTAGACCGCAGTTCGATGGATATCATAAAAAAAGAACATGGAACTGTGCAGCATTATGTTTTAGAAAGGTGAGCAGCCCATACAATGATAAAAATCTGCTGTTTATTCAATTTTTCTGGGGGTTTGTGGATGTGTGTAATAACCTGCAGTTGCCATTTTGGAAAAGGGCATAGAGGCCAGTGACATTTTAAATAAAGTTGATTTAAAAAAGAGCAGTTGAAATAGTGACAGTGAAACAGATACCCCTTTCACATCGCATAAATAACCGTGTCGACACGGGTCAGTGTGCGATGTGAAAGCACTTTCCAAGAATTAGCGGGTCGTCTGACCCGGTAATTCAACCCGGTATAAAAGAAGGATTATACCCGGGTTGAATACCGGGTCAGGTGCAGTGTGAATGGGAGCCGCGTTGATGCGACACGGTTCCCATTCACAGCATAGGGAGAGGCGGCGCAGGAGATGAGCTCATCTCCCAGCGCCGCCTCCACCCCCGCTGCGCCCCCCCCCCCCCCCCCCGCTGCTATGGCAACCGACCCGGTATATTGCCGGGTCGGAAAGCCAGCAAAGGAGAGCAAATGCCGGATCCCACCCGGTAAGGACACATTTCTTTTACCGGGTGGGATCCGGCATTTGCGATCTGAATGCGGTAAGAGTCAAGAGCTGGAGGACGCCACTGAGCAGTGATAAGCAGCTGAGAGCGAGAGACACAGAAGAGTGGGGAGAGAAAAGACAGGGACCAGCAGAAAGAAGCGAGAGTGATTAAGGGCTCTATGTACTAAACCTTAGACCCCCATTTATCAAGCCTTGGAGAGTGATAAATTGCACAGTGAAAGTACCAACCAACCAGCTCCTAACTGCCATGTTACAGGCTCTGTTTGAAAAATGACAGTTAGAAGCTGGTTGGTTGGTACTTTATCACCGTGCAATTTACCACTCTCCAAGGCTTGATAAATCTGGGCCTTAGAGAGAGATAAAGTACCAGCCAATCACCTCCTAAGTGCCATGTTACAGGAGGAGTTTAAAAAAATGACAGGAGCTGGTTGGTATAGTTAATTAAAATCTCCTATATAATAGCCCTGTGATTCTGTGCCTGGGTTTCTAACGCTGGGCGTGGCTAGGAGCTCTCATTGGGTTAGTGGCAGGTCTATCACACCCAGCCCACAGCTGATTGGGCGAGAAACGCCCTCCCACACAGGTTACATTCAATGGGAGGCTCTGCCCTTTGCCTGCTGTGTTTTCACAGAGCAGGATTAGCAATGGGACTGATGGAGCTGCAGCTCCAGACCCACACCCCAAAATAGTCCCACTGCATCTGCAGCAACATACCCTCCAACACTTTACACATAAACATTGATACACATTCGAAAAAGGGGCGTGGTCACGGGTACATCAGTGTGGTCACGCCCCTTTTCCTATACTTTCAATGGAAGCTTGGAGAGTCAAAAAACGGTACAGACCATAAAGAAAAGGTCCTGTACCTGCCAAAAAGGTGCAGCTGGAGGGTATGCCACTCCATCTGCAGCAAGTCTCTGTGCTGTAGATAGGGGGGAAAACAATCCTTTTACTGCAGCGTCCTATGGGGTCATTCCAAGTTGATCGCTAGCTGCATTCGTTCGCTGTGCAGCGATCAGACAAAAACTCGGCACTTCTCTGCATGCGTATGCAGCGCACGTGCGGCGTACTATTACAACGAGCGATGTAGTTTTACACAGGGTCTAGCGATGATGCTTTTCAGTCGCACAGGCAGCCGCAGAGTGATTGACAGGAAGAGGGCGTTTCTGGGTGTCAACTGACCGTTTTCAGGGAGTGTTCGGAAAAACACAGGCTTGGCTGGCCGAACGCAGGGCGTATTCATGACGTCAAATCAGGAACTGAATGGTCTGAAGTGATTACAAGCGCCGAGTAGGTCTGAAACTGCACAAAAATTTTTTGTATCCGCTCTCCGATCCCTTCGTTCCCACTTCTGCTAAGCTAAAATACACTCCCACTGGGCGGCAGCATAGCGTTTGCACGGCTGCTAAAAACTGCTAGCGAGCGATCAACTCGGAATGACCACCAATGTCTTGCTGCCAGTCCACCTGCCCCCTCCGGCATCAACAATCCCCACTCCCTAGCCGCGCCGCAGGTGGAACAAAAGCTGCTGCGGCCACCGGCATAGATGTGTATGAAAGCGGCGCAGCGGAAGACTTTCATAGCCCTCCCTGCGCCGCATACTCTCTGAGCCCCGAAGCCTGCTCTGCATGTGATGTCACAGAAGTGCCTCCCCACCACAGCCGCACCCAGATTCCCAGAGGCCCTGACTCCGCAACACAGCACCTGGCCTGACGGCCTGGAAGCCCCGAGATGGTTAATGTAGCGGATAGAGAGGGTGATATCATGGAGGGTAATGTATGGATGCTGAATCAATGTAAGGTGACAGTGCTGTGCAGGGCAGTGGGTGTGCAGTCTGGGCCGGTGCTAGAGTGTTCGGCGCCCCCCCTGCAAACTATAAATTTGCACCCTCGCATACTTTACAAATGCACAGCGCACATAATGACCCCTGTAGTAGAGACACTTACACACGTAATGCCCCCTGTACCAGAGACGCTAACACATGTAATGCCCCCTGAACCAGTGACGCTTACACATGTCACGCCCCCCAGTACCAGTGGCGCTTACACAAGTAACACCCCTTGTAGCAGTGACAATTACACACATAATGCCCCCTGTAGCAGTGACGTTTACACACTTAACGCCCTCTGTACCAGTGCCACTTAGACACGTAAGGCCCCCTGTACCAGTGATGCTTACACACGTAACGCCCCCTGTACCAGAGACGCTTACACACGTAACGCCCCCTGTACCAGTGATGCTTACACACGTAACACCCCCTATACCAGTGACGCTTACACACATAATGCCCCCTCTCCAGTACCGTTTACACACATACATTACACGCATACACAGTCACACATATATACAGTATACACAGACACTATATATATATATATATATATATATATATATATATATATATATATATATATATATATATATATATATATATATATATACACACACACACACTCACTCTCTTTCCAAGCACTTATCTAATGAAGTCTGGCTGGCCGAAGCGGTAGCAGATCAACCTCCTGCTGCAGCATGGTCCCGTGTAGCTCCGCCCCTTACTCCCATCTAGCTCCGCCCACTTTGGCTCCCTCCCGGCCACTGAATGTCACACAGGGGAGGGGAGGGGGGAGAGGAGGTTTTGTGCTGCCGGCGCCGAGGGGGAGAGGAGGCTTTGTGCTGCCAGCGCCAAGGGGGAGAAAAGGTTTTGTGCTTTCGGCGCCGCTGCATGTGTGTAATGTCACTGACACTGCACAGCACTCTCACCTGTTACATTGATTCAGCCAGTCACACAGTTCTGCCAGCCAGTCACTATTGTTAGCACCAGTGTCCCAACGCGCCGCATTACAGGGAAGTAGACGCACTACATAAACTACAGCTCCCAGCAGCCCTTAGCACTGAAGCATTCCGCCCCTTAGGCCTGCTGGGAGCTGTAGTTTATTGCGTACATCTTCTTCCCTGTAATGCAGTGCATTGGGACACCGGCGCGAACAATAGTGACTGGCTGCTGTGCGAGTCTCTGGGAGAGCCACTGCCAAACGGAGGACAGCAGCTTAGCTGCTGACAGGAGGAGAAGCAGGAGAAACATTACCCTCCCCTCCCCCACTCGCAGTACCTCCGGGCCCCATCCGCGGCACAAGCAACCCCCCTCCACCGCCCGCGATAGCTCCGGACCCCCTCCTCCACCCGCAGCGACCCCGCACCCGTACCTCCCGCTACACCACCGCATCCACCCCTCTTCCACCCGGGGCAACCCCGCAACTGCTCCTCCCCCACCGCCTCCGGACCACCACCTGCGGCACCCATGCACCCTCCCCCACCTGCGCCACCACCGCAACCGCCCCTCACGTGGCACCCCAGGATCCCATCCGCCTCTTCCCCGCACCCCCTACTCCCCCAACCAAAGCACCTACTAGGTAATTCACCAGGCCCTGCGTGCGCTGTTCACGCCGTTGCAAGGGGCTTCCACCCCTTAACCATCGCACGCCCTTTGTACGTGCAATATTTAACCACTCACACAATTATGATTGGAGGTAATACTCCATATAATAAAAATATTGCACCCCACAAGGGTGTGCAAGGGTTAACGGGGCGAAGCCCCTTACGACGGTGTGAAGAGCGCCCGTAGGGAGCGATGAATCACCTAGTAGTTAATAGTTAATTAAAATAAGAAATTGCAAATTCGAACCTTTTAAAGTTATACATTAAATCTTTGAATAGTCTTGAAATAGCTGCAATTGTCAGTGGAGTGCTTTTCAAGTTATAATTTTGTAATATATGTGATTTATTTTGTGTTTATTGAACCAAAACTATTCTTCTATAGCAGTGACCCATAACTGTAATTTCGGGTTTCTAGCACTAAATCTAGATTGCATTTGCATACTTTTTGTCTCCCACTGTGTGTGATTGGTTGGGGAAGCCCTGCCTCTCTGCCGAGGAGTTGCCTCTAAAGTAAAGGGCCCTACACACTGGCAGAAAATACTGCACGATATGAACGTTCTCGTTCATTAATGAACGAGAACTCGTTCATATCGTGCAGTGTGTAAGCACCAATGATTAACGATGCGCGGCTCCACGCGCGTTAATTGTTGGTGCCCCATCGCTTATGCATGCAGGCCAATATGTACGAGATTGTCCATATTAGCATGCAGTGTTATGGAGCCGGGTGACGGGGGGAGTGAAGAAACTTCAGTCCCCCCTTTTCCCCCGCCGGGTCGCCCGTCGGCCGTATCCACCGTCGGGCAGCTCGTCGGCGGATCTGCCAGTGTGTAGGGCCCATAAGTAGTCAGAAGGTTGATACACATCCAATGTAACATCAGCTTACACCCACACCATACCATCTGTATCCTTCACTCTACAGGGTATTACACATCCCCCCCTCCTAAGAGATAATAGCTAGAATCTGATTGATTGGTTGCTGGGGGCAACATCTATAAAACCACACCTTATTAAATATACCCCATAGAGACATGGAAATAAAATTCACTGCATAAGAAGAGAAGCTATTGCCCTTTCTCATGTGCATTTAAAATGTGTTTGTCTTGGATATTTTTAAACTGTATTGTTCTATGGTGTCTATGTACTAAGCCTTGGGGAGAGATACAGTGGACAGAGATAAAGTGCCAGCCAATCAACTGTCATTTTTCAAATACAACCTGTAACATGACAGGGAGGAGCTGATTGGCTCGTACTTTAACTCTCTCCAGGGCTTTGTACGTAGACCCCTATATCAGGAAGCCTAATGCCACTAAATATGTCACAAAGAGGGCGAGCATATTCAAATGACTGCTACCAGACATATCGGGGGCGCGGATTGGTAAGTGTATATGCAAAATCTTGTTGCCAATTGTTAAAATTGGTCGGCGGATCGGCCGGCAGAACGATCCATAGGCCAGATGTGTACCCAGCCTATGAGTAAAACGCTTAACTCGGACAAGACAACCTGTCACAGACACGTTTAAAGCGCACAGTTTGGGCGCACTTGCATACACGTCACACAAAATGACATTTATATGCATTTGTACATGATTTTTAACATACTTTAAAATAACACATTACAAGCATCAGATGATGTGAGATGCAGAGTCGGCACAATGCATGTTTATTCACCTGCAGCCAAATCTCCAATGCAGTTTTAATAAATAACCCTCCCCCCCTTCCTCCACCACCCCCGTATGTACACCCCACTGTTAGAAAGTAATTTTATTTACTCAGAACAAGTCAATGCTTGACTACTTGTATTTTTTGGGTCACTCAGGCTTTCACGATAAGGAGACATGCCGCAGGAAGCACAGGAAAATAGGCAACAAGGAAACTGGACCATGTACCCTAACCCATTTGCATGTAAAATAAGACAATAAATGCATGTAATAAACGTGTAATTATATAGACTGTAATCCAATGTGTGACTAGATGAATAATACATGACTGCCAATAGCAGCTCAGCCTATGCACAAATGTCCTAAAGGAAATGTATTATAACTCAGGTTTATGGTGTTCCTGCGCGTCTACGCGGCAACATATCATAGGAACACCACGGAAAACAAGACTGTGACAAGAAAAGGGGCATCCGCTGCAACATCCCCAGCAATATGGCACGGCAGAGCGCCCACGGTTTTTAAATAGCATCACATTTTAAGTTTTTAACATTGCATAAAACGTAGACACGTTCACCTATAAAATCCAGCCTACGATATAAAGCCAAAGGCTAACACTTGTCTACGCAAAGCCTCAGCCAGAGCACCAGCTGCGTGGGCGAGTGAATACTGGGCTGTGTGTAGTGGAATCTTATTTGTATTAAGTGCTGCATGAAATATGTTCCTCAGTCTCTCCGGAGTCCAGTCACTAAACCAAAACATATCTACAAGCAACTGCAAAATAAAATAAAATAACATTACCATTAAATCGGTCCTGTGACCCTCTCCCCCCCCCATACCCCCTCCCAAACAACTTGTTTAGGCGTTATTATTTAACCTCCCAGTGTACTTCTCCCTCAGTTCTACACAGAGTCAGTGGCAATGTAACTGGGGGGATGCCGATGGAAAATAAATGCTGGAATAAATATATGTCTGAGGTAATGATCAGAATAATATACACAATGTGGCGCGGGGGGGGGGTACTAATTACTCAGGCCCAGGTCTGATGGAGAGGCCCAGGACCTTACCCTCTGCTCCTCAGCCCAGCACACGCTGCTGTGTGCTGGGCTGCAGTGTAGCCGAGGCGCTTAAAATACAATTTAATGTCAGTTTTTTTTTTCTAAGGGTGCATGGCCACGCCTCCTGTGATTAGGCCACACCCCTTGAAAAGTACCTGGGCCCGACCAGGCTCTCTACTGCCCTGCCTACACGTGCACCTATTTTATTCTAGAGTTTACCAATCTCCAGCACATTAAGTGCCTCAGTGGTTATCCAATCATTACTGTATGTCAACAGTCAGAATGTTGACACGGATGTAATGTCAACATGTGGTCAGCATACACAATGTCGATATGGTCATTATGCTGAAAGTCACAATGTTGACGGTACAATTTTATGCTAGATTTTGGTTTAGGCTTTATTTCACCAAGATCTATCCTATGTTGACATGAAAAATGTCAACGTAATTACCATGTCCACATTCTGAATGCCGACATAACATGCCACACCCCCTCAGTGAGGTCACTGGTCCTAGCGATCTACTAAGCTAAATGTCTGTTCAGCCCACTAAATGGCTGCTTCCACCGTGTGGTGACAAGTTTACAGTACTTAAAATACACCATAAAAACATGGAGCAATTTGCAGTGTTACTGTGGCAGGGCAGCATGATTACATACTACAAAAAAAGAACACATTTATTGCAGCAAAATAATACACTTTAGTCATAGACTGTGGATTATGTTTGGTCCTCTTGTTAGCTCTCACCAACACTTTATGTGGTAATGCATCTTTAAATCACCTCATTTTTATTCTCTGGGTCAAATTAAAGTGCTAGGATAAACCAATTTCCATAGGATTTAACCTACAATTTCACTTTGGGAATATCTTCCATTTCGGGCCTCCCCAATGTCACCCCCTTTGTGCAGGCTATTTGGCCAGTCACAGGATGCCCATCAAAAGAAGTACATGAACTGTATAAATCACATGATACAGGGGGTCATTCCGACCCGATCGCTTGCTGCAGTTTGTCGCAGTGCAGCGATCGGGTCGGAACTGCGCATGCGCCGGCGCATGGCAGTCGTCGTTGCCTAGCGATCGCCTCAGTCACTGGGCGGGAGGGGGAGCGGTCCGGCTGCGGCGGCTGCGTGACGTCTCACGCAGCTACTGCGGCCAGCGGCAGCGACGAACAACTCCTGGCCAGCCGCAGGAGTTGCGCTGGCCGGGAGTTACTCCAGAAATACAAAAGCATCGCCGCTGTACAATGCTTTTGTACTTGTGTGGGGGGAGGGCCTGACATGCGGGGCGGGCTAGCCCTGTGCTGGGCGTCCCCCCGCATGTCATGGAAGATGATCATAGCTGTGCTAAATTTAGAACAGCTACGATCCACTCGGAATGACCCCCACAGAACTGAAACCAACTTATCAAAATGAAGATAAAAGATTAAAGAGGTCTATTTACTAAGCCTTGGATGGAGATAAAGTCGCTGGAGATAAAGTACCAGCCAATCAGCTCCTGTCATTTTCCAAACACAGCCTGTGACATGGCAGTTAGGAGATGATTGGCTGGTACTTTCTCTCCATCCAAGGCTTAGTAAATAGACCCCTAATACCTGGATAAGTGTACACATCTGTGGTATAATAACTCTCCAGTGCAGAAAGTGTAACCCGCCCTCTTATCACCCGCTGATCACCAGGATTACTGCTGGGGACTGAAGTGGATTATTATTACTCTGGAAAATCCCAGACAGGGAGATGTAGCATGGTAGACGGAAGGCAAGCTATGCACCGCTTAATCAATGTACTTCTGCGTCCTGCGCAATATATTAGCTTGCAGCAGCAGAACCATGATAGCTTTGTGTACAAGCGGCAGTCACGACAGTCATAGCTCAATATGCTGAATAATTGTCATGTAATTACAGTAAATGAAAGTATTATGAGCCATTAGAAGGGATTCGTGCTCAGCACCTGGCCTCAGGCTGGTAATCTTTATATGAGAGCAGTGATTGGGATTCCTGCTGTGTAGCAGAGCTGCAGCCAGTCGTGTATGGGCTGACAGGGATTCCTCCCAGGAGTAATGATTATTCCTATTACCCGGTGTTATGCAATACGTTACATTGTGCCTGTACACTCTGCAGCCCTGGACAATCAGACCACTGGACCAAGAAGAGCTTACAATCTATTTCCATAACACAGGCACAAAACCACAAACACACCAAGGACAATTTAAGTGTAAAGAAAATGAGTCTGCCAGTGTGGGATAGACACAGAGCCCATGCAGAATATATACACTCTATACAGCTAGCACCCTACTCGGAATAAAACCCAGGCACACAGCGCTGCAGCAATGCCATTGGCGAAACGCAACCCCGGGATTAGATCAGTCAAAAAGTTGTTGCATTAATAACGAGAACTGGACCTGAAAGAACGTACTCATCACACGTATTAAACAACCAGCGGTCATAAATAAGATATAGTTACCCTTTCATTGAAGGATCTGCTGTATAGGAAGAATGGACCACAATAACCTGCAGCCAGTTTTAAAGGTCATCATTTTAGAAGTAAGGAGAAGGGGCCACATTATACTGAACAGGAGAAGCCTGTACACATACAGCCTGATGTCACGGTCATTTCCCTACAGATAACAGATCTCATTCATTTCTCATAGTAAGACAGACAAGGTTCCCGTGTATATCTGTATTCTCTCTACAATGACTGATATACCCACCTACCCGACACGTGTGGGGAACCCAGCATCTACCTATACTGACTGATATGCCCACCTACCTGATATGTGTGAGGGAACCTGGCCTCTACCTATTCTGACTGATATGCCCACCTACCTGACACGCGTGTGGGGGAACCCAGCATCTACCTATACTGACTGATATGCCCACCTACCTAACACGTGGAGGAACCTGAAATCTATCTATCTATACTGACTGATATGCCCACCTACCTGACACGTGTGGGGGAATCTGTCTACACTGACTGATATGCCCACCTACCTGACATGTGTGCCAGAACCTGGCATCTATCTATAGTGACTGATATGCCCACCTACCTGACATGTGTGGGGGAAACCTGGCATCTATCTATAGTGACCGATATGCCCACCTACCTGACACGTGTGGGGGAATCTGTCTACACTGACTGATATGCCCACCTACCTGACATGTGTGGGGGAACCTGGCATCTATCTATAGTGACCGATATGCCCACCTACCTGACACGTGTGGGGGAATCTGTCTACACTGACTGATATGCCCACCTACCTGACACGTGTGGGGGAATCTGTCTACACTGACTGATATGCCCACCTACCTGACATGTGTGCCAGAACCTGGCATCTATCTATAGTGACTGATATGCCCACCTACCTGACATGTGTGCCAGAACCTGGCATCTATCTATAGTGACTGATATGCCCACCTACCTGACACGTGTGGGGGAACCTGGCATCTATCTATAGTGACTGATATGCCCACCTACCTGACATGTGTGGGGGAACCTGGCATCTATCTATAGTGACTGATATGCCCACCTACCTGACACGTGTGGGGGAACCTGGCATCTATCTATAGTGACTGATATGCCCACCTACCTGACACGTGTGGAGGAATCGGTCTTGTGTGTAAACGGTCACTATATAATCCCTACAAAGGACGTGTTACTGTAACTGCTGTCAGGAGTTTTCCCAAGCAGAGAAACACTGGAAAGTCTGTATACGTGTAATAATATACACACACATACTATGTAAACCAGACGACCCTGAAGAGTAGTGTAGTGAATAACATTATGGATGGCCGTCTCATTGTTTATACACTTATTCTATGAATGGTGATCTGGGACTGTCTGGATGTAATATATTATGGATAGCAATAATAACACGGCTATCACAATAACACAACACTACCTGGGACACGGCTAAATATTTACAAAGGAAAGATCATATAACAAAATGTAGCATCATCTTCTGAAGATTTCGTTTTGCAGAAGAAGATTATTACATTAGATGCAGAAGGCCGGAGATGTTACATTCAGGGGTTCTCCCTGTTTACAGCCTTGGAGAGTGATAAAGTAAAGAGAGATGAACTCCCCAACCAATCAGCTCCAGTCATTTTTCAAACACAGCCAGTAACTTTGAGGCAGATGTATTAAGCCTGGAGACGGCATAAGGAAGTGATAAGTGCAAGGTGATAAACGCACCAGTCAATCGGCTCCTACGTGTTAATTTACATATTGGAGCTGATTGGCTGGTGCGTTTATCACTTTGCACTTATCACTGGTTTATAACTTCCTTATCCCTTCTCCAGGTTAATACATCTGCCCCATTACTAGCTTCTCTTTCCACCTTATCACTATCCAGGCTTAATACATCCTCCCCCCCCCCCCCCCCCCACCTGTACGATCAGAAGAGAATAATAACACTGTTGCGGATATTTAAAAAGCTAAAATAGCCCTATAAGCCTGTAAATAATATGCAATCATCATAAAACTGCACGCTACATATTTATGAATCTCCCTACAAGCTTGTCTGTCTACTATTTTATAAGGTAAGATGGCCACAAATAAACAAAAAAAAGAAAATCTGAAAAACTCTAGAACACATTGGGCTAAATAATATACTGCGTATGCTCCATCGCCGACACCTACAATGTCTGACAATTACTGAAACCATTTGTTTTGTTTTTTTTTGTTTCTGGCCGACACCGCAGTGGTTCTGTAACGCTGTTTTTACCATGTACGATGCTCAAAAAAAAAAGAATGTATGACGAAGTGTAGTTTCTGTAGGACAGCAAATATTTGATGCACATATATTCTGAAAAGTAAACAGCTCCAATGAGCAGATCAGTCATCGGGGGTACGGTAATTCAACAAGACACTCCTTTAGGTGCTACAGTAGCAGGTGTACTGCGTGCAGAACATGAACAGGCTACATCAATGACAGCAGAACCTGGAACATTTACTACTCACTGCAACCTGGCCAAGCACCCAAGAGTTCTACAGAGAGTGATCCTTGTATGTTCCAACAACATAAGGCAACTATCAGCATGATACACTTAAGCGGGTGCATGGGCAGCCCCCTAACCTTCAAATCGGCCACACATTACCCTTAATCTTAGTGATAAATTATCACAAACTATTTAATCAAAGAAAGAGACTGCTATCTGTAATAACATACCAACTGCATAATAAGCAAGTCAACAGGATGCGGTCAACTTACCTACAATCAAAATCCCGACACCATTGACCGATGGTCAAAATTCCGACAAGGCCAAAATACAGACATTTAAAATACTGACAAGGTCAAAATACCGACATTTAAAATGTCGACAGGTTACAAAGTCGACATGAGTTTTTCATGCGTTTTTTTATTTATTGAAACCGACTTGTCCATACTTTACCATCCCAGTGGACCTGGAGAGGGAATACAATCGTGTGCCGATCCCAGCGACGGGCCGTGCCCAAAGCATAGCGAACGCATCGAGCCATGTGAGGGGACGCGGTACATTTATACGATGTACATATCAACCTATGTCGACATACACACAAAAAACAATAAAAAACTCGTGTCGACGTTTTGACCTGTTAAATGTCGGTATTTTGACCTTGTCGGTATATTAAATGTTGGTATTTTGACCTTGTTGGGATTTTGACCGTCGAGATTTTGATTGTAGGTATATCATACTGATCCCCTTCCAACAACGGGAAGGAGCTGGGGGCAGTAGATGTAGGACTGGACTGCCCCCAGTTGCCCATTACTGCTGTAGGCACATCAATGATGGTTACCGAATCAGTCCAATCAAACACAGGCTTTAATCCTGCAGCTCTCTAATATCATGCACAGGTGCTGTATATATGGTGGGCAGAGGGGGGCTCGTCATCTATATTGGGGCGCCACGTGAGAGTTTCTGGCCAGGCAGCACACTAGTAAGAGAGGGTGTGAGGGTACTGTGCAGAAGGACGACATACTTTACAGTCACTGCTAATCAACTACATAGAAATAGAATGTAATTAAATGTAAAATTGTGCAGCTCTTCTACAGCGTATAGCAGAACGCACACACATAGAAAATGAAGACTTTGGTGCTGGAATCCACCCAACCAAAACTACAGCTGTCATTCTACAGAACACACTCATCTCTATGGGGAAATGAAAGGTTTCCAAATGTCTAATTATTGCATAATCCAGATTTGCACAGTATAACTGAAGCGTGCACACTGCCTCATTTACACCACTGAAGAGCATGTAAAGCCTGCATCTGATACTAATTAGAATTGGAGCTAGGTAATAACTGAACGGTTTGAATTTAACTGTGCACATTCAGGTCAAAGGACTTGCAATTGGCCCGAGACTGAACAGTGGTCAAATGCTTCTATCGGATAACAAAGGTGGTCACTGACTGTCCAAACAGAGTACACCCTAACAGGACAAGGACCATCGACAGAGATCACTTTCCAAGTTACCATGGAGAGTAGTATCATTCCTTCGAAAGAGTGGTGAAGTGGAGGAGTTGCCCGTAGCAACTAGCTTCTACCTATCATTTTATAGACTGAACTAGATAAATGCTAGGTAGAAGCCAGTCCCTACGGCAGGGGTGGGCAAACTACGGCCAGCGGGCCACATGTGGCCCGTGAACTGATCCTGCCCGGTCCGCATCAGTGTGCAATGACAAGCGCCCCGACTGGCTGAGCTGCTTGTCATTGCGCTGCATTACCTCTGAGCCATGGGCGGCGGCGCTGCTGGTCATGTTGGATACAGCCGGCCAGATTACCTGTGATATCAGGTTACGTTGGGGGTGGAGCCAAAGGCAGAGCGGCAGCGTGGATGCGGGTGGCGTGCAGTTTGAACACATGCAACAGCACAGGCACATCACTATCTGGACTCGGGGAAGAGCACCTAAGTAATGGTGGGTGGCAGCGGGACCTGCCTGGCGAGGGGGCAGGGGTGCCAGGGCGGGGGTAGCTGGCAATTCTGTCCAGGGAGGGAAGCTGGTAACTTTGTCTGGGGAGGGGAGCTGATTATTTTGTCCACGGAGGGAGGAGATGAGAGGGAAGATGATAACTGTAAAAAGTTTTTTTATTTTTAATTATTATTATTATTATTATTATTAACAATTGTGATTGGTAGCAAGTGGTGTTTTGACACCTGACTATTCATTGTCGGTGGCAGTAGGGAATGCACTCGAAGCATAATCTGCGATAAGTACCCTGCTGGAGCCACATTGTTTTGTGTGTGGCCCTCAATATTCATTGGAAAGTGTTAAGTGGCCCCCCAGCTGAAATAATTGCCCACCCCTGCCCTATGGGCAACTCACATTCCTTACAAGGATTGATACATCTCTACCCATATGAGCTGAATGTTACAGGGATAACCGGTTCCACTCCTGATATTAGGGAACCCAATAAAATCATGGAGATAACAACTGGGTATATCTTGTTTTGTTTTGATTTGGGTTTTTTTTTTTTAAGTGTACTTTTAATTAATTATGAAGCAAAGAAGGAGATCAATAAGGTGAAGTGTGTCTCTAGAAGCTCTATCAAGAAAATAACTGAGACTAAGCAATATGGCTTCTAGAACCAAAGTTCTGAGAGGGAATGGGGGGGCTTCACCAAACAAAAGTGATAAAAAGACAACAAAGGCCATAAGGGTATGCAGTTATATTCCCGACAGGCATTTAAATGCCGACAAACGGAATCCCTACCGCCGGCCAGAAACCCCTCTTGGGTGGTGGCCCACGCCACGTCTCTATACCAGCTGGATCAGTCGTTTATGTTGTTGTAACTGTAAAAAACTAATAGCCATCTTATATATGGGCTCCATTGCTCTACAACTGTTAGAAGTACAACCAGACAGCACAAGCATTGGCCCTCATTCCGAGTTGTTCGCTCGCTAGCTGCTTTTAGCAGCAGTGCACACGCTAAGCCGCCGCCCTCTGTGAGTGTATCTTAGCTTAGCAGAATTGCGAACGAAAGATTAGCAGAATTGTGAATAGAAATTTCTTAGCAGTTTCTGAGTAGCTCCAGACTTACTCCTACATTGCGATCAGTTCAGTCAGTTTCGTTCCTGGTTTGACGTCACAAACACACCCAGCATTCGGCCAGACACTCCCCCGTTTCTCCAGACACTCCCGCGTTTTTCCCTGAAACGCCTGCGTTTTTCCGCACACTCCCATAAAAACGGCCAGTTTCCGCCCAGAAACACCCACTTCCTGTCAATCACACTCCGATCAGCAGAACGATGAAAATACCTCGTTAAGTCGTGAGTAAAATACCAAACTTTTGTGCAAATTTACTTGGCGCAGGCGCACTGCGAACATTGCGCAGTTTGCGACTAATCGCTCCGTAGCGGGGAAAAAATAACGAGTGAACAACTCGGAATGACCCCCATTGTACATGATATTGGGGCAGATGTATTAACATGGAGAAGGCATAAGGAAGTGATAATGCAGTGATAAGTGCAAGGTGATAATCGGCTCCAATATGCAAATTAACAGTTAGGATCTGATTGGCTGGTGCGTTTATCACTTCCTTATGCTGTCTCCAGGCTTAATACATCTGCCCCAATGTTCCTAATTGTTTCATTGTAGCACGAAGACGTTTTATTGCTGTAACACTGCTTCAAATATGAACTATTGACAGAAGGAAATCCTTCCCTGGGATACAACGGGAACCGGACCTCGGCCAGGTACAGTGCAAACATAGACCGTGCTTTAGATAAGAAAGAATTTGAAACGCTTCCAGAAAATGGGTGAGAGAGACAGAAGCCTGGAACAAATCATATACAGCAACAAGCTCCACACACAGGATTTCATTTATTTTACATGTAAACAAATAATCTGTTACAGGGTCAGACAGAGACGAAACAAAGTTTCATGCACAGAATACACACACATGCCTACGCACCATGCAAAGTCATGGTTGAGAAAGCCAAACAGTAACCAGCAGAACATCTATTATCTAATACTCAGTCTCTGGGAAGAGACACATATAGGGCGGTATTCAATTGTTTGAAAAGACAGTTGGGTGTCTGTTTTTCCCTATCTAATAGACAGCAAAAAACAGACACCCAGCCGACTTTTCAAACAATTTAATTCCCCCCATAGTGCGTGCAATAGTAACATAACTTACAGAGGACCGCCACTGCTCCAGACTCAAACATCAGACACTCCTCTTTGTTTCGGGACTCCACCATTAAACTGAAGGGAGGAGGATCCAGTTTGTGAAAGATCCGATATCCTTTACTAAACGCCATGTTTATGTTGGATCGGATAATAAGCCCTAGAAAAGACAAAATCGATTCTTCAGCAAATGTGTCATTATATGTTAAACCAAAAATAAAAACAAATAAATTATATAAAAACAAACACAAATATAGTATACATACGAGTGGTAACAAAAACTAAAAATGGGGGGTATTAAATTTTTTGAAAAGTCTAAAAGACATGAAAAAATAAGATTTTAAACCTACCGGTAAATCTTTTTCTCCTAGTCCGTAGAGGATGCTGGGGACTCCGTAAGGACCATGGGGTATAGACGGGCTCCGCAGGAGACATGGGCACTATAAAGAACTTTAGAATGGGTGTACACTGGCTCCTCCCTCTATGCCCCTCCTCCAGACCTCAGTTAGAGAAACTGTGCCCAGAGGAGATGGACAATACGAGGAAAGGAATTTGTTAATCTAAGGGCAAGATTCACACCAGCCCACACCATATAAACTGGAATATACGCAACCAGTTAACAGTATGAACACAAAACAGTATCAGATAAAGACTGATCTCAACTGTAACATAACCCTTATGTAAGCAACAACTATATACAAGCCTTGCAGATTTTGTCCGCACTGGGACGGGCGCCCAGCATCCTCTACGGACTAGGAGAAAAAGATTTACCAGTAGGTTTAAAATCTTATTTTCTCTTACATCCTAGAGGATGCTGGGGACTCCGTAAGGACCATGGGGTTTATACCAAAGCTCCAGACCGGGCGGGAGAGTGTGGACGACTCTGCAGCACCGACTGAGCAAACGCAAGGTCCTCATCAGCCAGGCTATCAAACTTATAGAACTTTGCAGAAGTGTTTGAACCTGACCAGGTAGCTGCTCGGCAAAGCTGTAAAGCCGAGACGCCTCGGGCAGCCGCCCAAGAAGAGGCCACTTTCCTAGTGGAATGGGCCTTTACCGAATTTGTTAACGGCAATCCTGCCGTAGAATGAGCCTGCTGACTCGTGTTACAGATCCAGCGAGCAATAGTCTGCTTCGAAGCAGGAGCGCCAACTTTGTTGGCTGCATACAGGACAAACAGTGCTTCTGTTTTCCTAACCCGAGCCGTCCTGGCTACATAGATTTTTAAGGCCCTGACTACATCCAGGGACTTGGAGTCCTCCAAGTCACACGTAGCCACAGACACCACAATAGGTTGGTTCATATGAAATGAAGAAACCACCTTAGGCAAAAATTGAGGACGAGTCCTCAACTCTGCTCTATCCACATGGAAGATCAAGGCCGCCAATTCGGACACCCGCCTTGCAGATGCCAAGGCCAACAACATGACCACCTTCCAAGTGAGAAATTTCAATTAAACCGTTTGAAGAGGTTCAAACCAGTGAGACTTCAGGAACCGTAACACCACGTTAAGGTCCCTAGGTGCCACTGGGGGCACAAAAGGAGGCTGGATGTGCAGTACTCCTTTTACAAAAGTCTGGACTTCTGGGAGAGAAGCCAATTCCTTCTGAAAGAAAATAGATAGGGCCAAAATCTGTACCTTAATGGAGCCTAATTTTAGGCCCATATCCACTCCTGTCTGTAGAAAGTGGAGAAAACGGCCCAGATGGAAATCTTCGGTAGGAGCATTCTTGGCTTCACACCAAGATACATACTTCCTCCAGATACGGTGATAATGTTTTGCCGTCACCTCCTTCCTAGCCTTTATCAGAGTAGGGATGACTTCCTCCGGAATACCTTTCCCGGCTAGGATTCGGCGTTCAACCGCCATGCCGTCAAACGTAACCGCGGTAAGTCTTGGAACACGCTGGGCCCCTGTTGTAACAGGTCCTCCCTGAGAGGAAGAGGCAATGGATCTTCTGTGAGCATCTCCTGAAAATCTGAATACCAGACCCTTCGAGGCCAATCTGGAACAATGAGTATTGTTTTTACCCTTTTTTGTCTTATGATTCTCAACATTTTTGAGATGAGAGGAAGAGGGGGGAACACATAGACCGACTGAAACACCCAAGGTGTCACCAAGGCGTCCACCGCTACTGCCTGAGGGTCCCTTGACCTGGCACAAAACCTCCGAAGCTTCTTGTAGAGGCGTGACGCCATCATGTCTATGTGAGGAATTCCCCAAAGACTTGTTATCTCTGTAAAAACTTCTTGATGAAGTCCCCACTCTCTTGGATGGAGATCGTGTCTGCTGAGGAAGTCTGCTTCCCAGTTGTCCACTCCCGGAATGAAGACCGCTGACAGAGCGCTTACGTGATTTTCCACCCAGCGAAGAATCCTGGTGGCTTCCGCCATTGCCACTCTGCTCCTTGTCCCGCCTTGGCGGTTTACATAAGCCACGGTTGTGACGTTGTCTGATTGAATCAGAACCGGTAGGTCGCGAAGAAGATCCTCCGCTTGTCGTAGGCCGTTGTATATGGCCCTCAATTCCAGTACGTTGATGTGTAGACAAGCCTCCTGGCTTGACCATAGCCCCTGAAAATTTCTTCCTTGTGTGACTGCTCCCCATCCTCGGAGGCTCACGTCCATGGTCACCAGAACCCAGTCCAGAATGCCGAACCTGCGACCCTCTAGAAGGTGAGCACTTTGCAGAACCACAGGAGAGACACCCTGGCCCGGGGGGACAGGCTTATCTTCTGATGTATTAGTAGATGGGACCCGGACCACTTGTCCAGGAGGTCCCAATGAAACGTCCTTGCATGAAACCTGCCGAAGGGGATGGCCTCGTAGGCTGCCACCATTTTCCCCAGAACTCGAGTGCATTGATGAACAGACACTCTTTTTGATTTTAGCAAGTCTCTGACCATGTTCTGGAGGTCCTGGGCTTTTTCCATCGGGAGAAAAACCCTCTTCTGTTCCGTGTCCAGAATCATGCCTAGGAATGATAGTCGAGTCGTTGAAATCAATTGCGACTTTGGCAGATTGAGAATCCAACCGTGTTGTTGTAGCACTTTCAGGGAGAGCGACACGCTCTTCTGCAATTGAACTCTCGATCTTGCTTTTATCAGGAGATCGTCCAAGTATGGGATAATTGTGACTCCCTGCCTGCGCAGGAGCACCATCATCTCCGCCATCACCTTGGTGAAAATCCTCGGGGCCGTGGAAAGCCCAAACGGCAACATCTGAAACTGGTAATGACAGTCCTGTACAGCGAATCCGAGATACGCCTGATGAGGAGGATATATGGGGACATGAAGGTATGCATCCTTTATGTCGAGTGACACCATAACCCCCCCCCCCCCCTTCCAGACTGGAGATCACAGCCCGGAGCGATTCCATCTTGAATTTGAACTTTCTCAAGTACAGGTTTAAGGATTTTAGATTTAAAATGGGTCTGACAGAACCATCCGGCTTCGGGACCACAAACAGGGTCGAATAGTACCCTTTCCCCTGTTGGACTAGGGGAACCTTGACAATCACTTGCTGTTGATACAGCTTTTGAATTGCAGCGAACACCACTTCCCTCTCTGGGGGAGAAGCTGGCAAGGCCGACTTGAAAGTCGGTGAGGGGGCACCTCTTCGAATTCCAGTTTGTAGCCTTGGGATACAATATCCATCGCCCAAGGATCCACGTCTGACAGAACCCAGACCTGGCTGAAGAGTCGAAGACGTGCCCCCACCGGTGCGGACTCCCTCAGTGGAGCCCCAGCGTCATGCGGTGGATTTAGTAGAAGCTGGGGAGGACTTCTGCTCCTGGGAACTAGCCGTAGCAGGCATTCTTTTCCCTCTACCTCTGGCGAGGAAAGATGAGCCCTGACCTCTTCTGGACTTACGCGACCGAAAGGACTGCATCTGATACTATGGAGTTTTCTTTTGCTGTGGGGGAACAAAAGGCAAAAAGGTAGATTTACCCGCGGTAGCTGTGGCAACCAGGTCCGCGAGACCTTCCCCAAATAAAACTTCACCTTTGTATTGCAAAACCTCCATATGTTTCTTTGAGTCGGCATCACCCGTCCATTGTCGAGTCCACATGGCGCGCCTAGCAGAAACCGCCATGGTGTTGGCTCTCGACCCCAGCAGCCCAACAGCTCTTTGAGCATCCCTCATATATAAGACTGCGTCTTTAATGTGGCCTAAGGTTAATAAAATGTTATCCCTATCTAGGGTATCAAGGTCAGCTGACAAGGTATCTGTCCAAGCTGCAACTGCACTACAAACCCATGCCGATGCTATTGCCGGTCTGAGCAAAGCACCTGTATGCGCATAAATAGACTTTAAAGTAGTTTCCTGCCTGCGATCAGCAGGATCTTTGAGGGCTACCGTGTCCGGAGACGGTAGCGCCACTTTCTTGGACAGGCGTGTTAAAGCCTTGTTCACCCTGGGTGAGGATTCCCAACGTACCCTGTCCCGTGCAGGGAAAGGATATGCCATAAGAATCCTGTTGGGAATCTGCAGTTTTTTATCAGGAGTTTCCCAAGCCTTTTCAAATAACTCGTTAAGTTCATGGGATGGGGGAAAGGTTACCTCAGGTTTCTTTTCCTTATACATGCGCACCCTCGTGTCAGGGACCGAGGGGTCATCTGTGATATGCAAAACCTCTTTTATTGCAATAATCATATAATGAATACTTTTTGCCACCCTCGGGTGCAACCTCGCTTCATCGTAGTCGACACTGGAGTCAGAGTCCGTGTCGGTATCAGTGTCTGCTATCTGGGATAGCGGACGTTTTTGAGACCCAGAAGGGCCCGGTGACCCAGCCAAAGCCGTGGATTGACTCCCTGCTCTTTCCCTGGACTCTGCTTTGTCCAATCTCTTATGTAATAAGGTCACATTTGCATTTAAAACATTCCACATGTCCATCCTATCATGAGTCGGCGTTGCCGACGGCGACACCACAATCATCTGCTCCACCTCCTCCTTAGCTGAGCCTTCCGCATCAGACATGCCGACACACTCGTACCGACACCCCCACACACACAGGGATATAGTTATAAGGAGACAGTTCCCCAATAATGCCCTTTGGAGAGACAGAGAGAGAGTATGCCAGCACACCCCCAGCGCCAACTGACACTGGAAAATAATGTCCCAGATAACAGCGTTTTTATATTAGATTACTGTGTAATACACTCACTGCGCCTTACAAGTGCCCCCCCCCCCCCTCCTCTTTTCAGCCCTGTGTCACCGTGTTCAGCAGGGGAGAGACCGGGGAGCCAGCTTCTCTGCAGATCTCTGTGGAGAAAATGGCGCTGGTTAGTGCTGAGGGACCAAGCTCCGCCCCCTTCCCCCCCCCGGCGGCGGGCTTCGGTCCCACACAAAATATTTCAAACTGGCAGGGGATATAAAGAATTACTGCCTCCGCAGTGTCTATGCCAGATAGAGAGGTTTTATTGCTGCCCAGGGCGCCCCCCCTGTGCCCTGCACCCATCAGTGCCCGCTAGTGTGTGTAGTGTGTGTGTGGGATCAATGGCTTACCTCAGTGAAGATCCGAATTCTTCTGCCGCCTTGAAGTCTTCTTTTCTTCTTATACTGACCCGACTTCTATCTTCCGGCTCTGCGAGGAGGACGGCGGCGCGGCTCTGGGACGAACGGCGGGGGGTGACCCGCGTTCCGACTCCCTCTGGAGCTAATGGTGTCCAGTAGCCTAAGAAGCAGAGCCTATCACTTAAGTAGGTCTGCTTCTCTCTCCTCAGTCCCACGATGCAGGGAGCCTGTTGCCAGCAGTGCTCCCTGAAAATAAAAAACCTAACAAAATTATTTTTCAGAGAAACTCAGGAGAGCTCCCTGTAATGCACCCAGTCTCCTCTGGACACAGGATCTAACTGAGGTCTGGAGGAGGGGCATAGAGGGAGGAGCCAGTGCACACCCATTCTAAAGTTCTTTATAGTGCCCATATCTCCTGCGGAGCCCGTCTATACCCCATGGTCCTTACGGAGTCCCCAGCATCCTCTAGGACATAAGAGAAAAAACAGACACCCAACCGAATTTTCAAACAATTGAATATCCCCCAATGGATGCATTTATAATGCAAATGTAGCGTCTATAAATGGATCTGGAATAGTTACTGTATGAAAAGAGACCATACATAACGGACTGCCCACAAAACGGAGGTGGCATGCCTCCGTTTTGGGAAACGCTTCCACTACCGGCCCCAAATGGACATTTAATCAGGCTGGGGCTTAGGGGGCACTGCGTCCGACAGCGCAAGACCCATTCTGCACATGTGCAGTTCGGCAAACATCGGAGATTTCAGTAAACCATCGGTTTGCGTACATATCCGAATCACCTCAATGTTGTTTAAGTTGCGCACCAAGGTATTTATTTTAATACACAGGGGGATATCCAATTAGCCCCGGTAATTTACCCCCGATAAGCCAGCATGAGCAGTGGCTTATCGAGGGTTACCGTGACACTGCACCTGGTGTGGGCTCCTGACAGCTCCCGGTGCAGCGCGCTGCCGCCTGCCTGTGAGATAAACAGACACTGCGCCGAACGCAGACCCCCAGCAGCAGTCACCCGGCGGCTTCCCTCAGCCAGCCTCGTGCGAAAACGGGTCTGTTTCTACCGAAAACACACAGGTTTAACTGAACCTGTGTGTTTTCGGGAGAAAATGGCATTTTTTTGTTTTACAGGCGATAAATCTGGATAGCCTGTAAAAACTAAATCGGTGAAACATCGGGAAAAACCGCGAAAACCATACGTTTTTCGCACCCGATGTTTAACCGGAGCTAATAGGATATCCCCCTTAATCTTCAATCTCAGAACATCTAATGTGCACATGCACAGACGACCACTTACCAAGCACCTCCAGTCCAGTATTTAAGGATATCATACATAAGCACAGGTGACTTAATTAGCACAGTAGTCAGTTTAATCATACCATCTGTGCACAAGTATGGATATCATTAAAACCTGTACTGTTACCACAGGTACACATTAGGCAATACAGTGTTCTGACGCGGATCGGAACGCTATATCGTGCAAGTCGCTAGGGGTCTATTCATGAAGCAGTGAAAACAGCGGAGAAGTGAGCCAGTGGAGAAGTTGCCCATGGCAACCAAAAAGCATTGAAGTAACATTTATCAAGTGCATTTTATAATACATAGCAGCTGATTGGTTGCCATGGGCAACTTCTCCACTGTTTTCACTGCTTCATGAATAAACCTCATATGCTCCTGCAGGTCGTTCCCTGGGTTGTCCCGCCGAGCTTGCTGCACTTCCAATGGGATGACCCAGGAAACAATGGAATGCAGCTACATGCGGCAGGTAACAATATATCACACCATCGTCCACCACAACGTGTAGTGTGTACGGCACTGCGATATATCGTACCATCGGTCGTGCCGTCGGCTGGAATACACATGGTTCTGATGTGTACCCAGCTTTAGGGTGCCTTTGGCGACCGAGTTTGGGAAAGCCTGACTTAGCCTAAACTGATTAATTAGCACACGAGCTTACAGTTTAATTCTGGAATATTAACATCTAGATAAAAGTGTATCCATTCAAAAATAAAATACAGAACCTACTCCAATAGCGGATCAGGCTCATGTATGTTATTATGAAAAAATATGACCCATCCTTATTCTAGTGGGACTTCACATCTTCACATCATATACGACATGTCATGATATAGGATATATGATCCAGTCTAATACCAGAGGGACTAAACATACGATTCAAATGCAACATCATGCTATATGATAGTCTGTTACTAGAGGGGACAAATAACATGCTCTAGAATATAAGACCACCCTAATACTACAGGATGGTACATATTATACACCTGACATGATACAGGATACATAAGACAATCTGTTACTAGAGGGGATTGTACATATATACACAGAACATGTCAGGATATATAATCCAGTCGGTTACTAGAGAGCACTGCACATGTTATACATATTAAATGGCAGGATATAATTAGTAAAGAGAACTATACATGTTATGCAGATGACATGTCGGGAGAAATCTACGGAACCCAGGGTACATATACAAAACATGTCAGGATACCCAGGGTACGTATTACACACATGACATGTCAGGGTAAGGATGCATGACCCAGTGCACATATTACACACATGACATGTCAGGGATCAGGATGCATGACCCAGTGCACATATTACACACAACATGTCAGTATAAGGATACATGACCCAGTGCAGAAATTACACACATGAAATGTCAGGGATGAGGATGCATGACACCAGTGCACATATTACACACATGACATGTCAGGATGAGGATACATGACACAAGTGCACATATTACACACATGACATGTCAGGGATGAGGATGCATGACACCAGTGCACATATTACACACATGACATGTCAGGATGAGGATGCATGACACCAGTGCACATATTACACCCATGACATGTCAGGGATGAGGATACATGACACCAGTGCACATATTACACACATGACATGTCATCAGTGCACATATTACACACATGACATGTCTGGGTAAGGATGCATGACACCAGTGCTCATATTACACATGACATGTCAGGATAGGGATACATGACACCAGTGCACATATTACACACATGACATGTCAGGATGAGGATGCATGACATTGACACCAGTGCACATATTACACACATGACATGTCAGGATGAGGATGCATGACACCAGTGCACATACTACACATGACATGTCAGGATGAGGATGCATGACACCAGTGCACATATTACACACGTCAGGATAAGGTTACATGACCCTCTCAGTGGCTATGGCTGCGCTGCCTGGGGGCAGGGGGTCAGGGCACAGGTCAGGCAAGGTGCGGGCACTGTAAAGTGAGGGGCCTGCTGATGCCAGGGCCTCCCTCGGTCTGTACACAGCGGTCAGCTGACGAGTCAGAGCGGGGAGGAGGGTGCGGGTCTGCACAGCGTTAGGCCGGGATGCCAGGGAAGGGGTGAGGGCGGAATACATACCGGTGCCCGGAGACGTCCGCTGCCCACAGCCGCCTGCACCGACCACTGACACTGACTGCTCCTAAGCGGCGGATACACAGACAGTCTGCTGCTGCTGGCCCCAGCGCCGGCCACGCCCTCTCCCGCCTCTCTGCACACTTCGGCTGCTGATTGGCCGGCTAGCCAGATGACGTACAAGTGATCGGGCAGCCATATTTAGTACTGGCGTGCCATAAATCTGCAGGCCCAGCTAGTTGCTAAGGTACTATAATATAATCTGGTCTGGGTGAAATAACTGGTGATAGAAAAAATATATCATTGGTAACATTAATCCTATTGTGCTGCAGCAATGTATAGTGCCCTGGCAGAGACTGGGCACATGGTGCATTCAGCCCTGGGTCAGAGATAGAGCAGGTAGCATAAATAAGTGATGAGGAAGATTGCACAGCTGTATTACAGGCGATGGAGTACAGAGACTGCGCGCAGCAATGTGACGTTGTGACCTGGCACATAGGTCCTTCCTCAGCACTGTGCGGATGCTGAGGCCTGTGACTGGCCTGAGACCAGGACATTGGTTCTCAGGGCCTAATTCAGTATGAGACGCATCAGCGATGCATTTGGATGCTGAAGCCCCTGTGCAGTGTGAGCACATGCAGGAGTCGCACTGCGCGTTCGCACACAGTGAGATGCGACAGCATCTAACTTATGCGAACACCTCTGCTGGGCGAGCAGGGGCGTCGAGGCAGGGTTTTGTGTGCGTTAACGCGGCTTTGGGGGGTGCGGTCCGGACAATGGAGGTGTGTCTAGACCATTTGTGGGGGCAGGTCGTCACTTGCAACCACTGCGACCCAAAACATGGCATCCCGGAGACTGGAGGCAGAGGCCTGTCTTTAAGATGTGATTGCATCGCTGATTAGCGATGCACTCAGTAGCGGATCTTGCCACGGGCAAGCAGGACTTTTGCCCGGGGCGCCGCCTTCCGGAGGGCGCCGCACCATGGCAAGATCCGCTGCTGCTGTGGTGCCCCCCGCTGCCGCTGCCCTGTGAAGGAAAACTAGACGCTACGCGTCTTGTTTCCCTTCCTGGAGAGGACCTTAACTTAGCGTCTAGTTTTCCTTCGTGGAGAGGACCTTTGCTGTGCGGTGCGCTGTGACGTCATTGCGCACTGCACATCCTACTAAAGTACAGGGGGCGTAACTGACCACGCCCCCTGTATGAAGCCACGCCCCCTAATGCCGCCCGGGGCGCAAGAAGCCCCGGAACCGGCCCTGGATGCACTCTCATTTCAGCGGGGAAGGGGGGCGGGGGGGTTCGGCCTTGCCCTGTGCTGGGTGGCCCTTGCTAGAGAAAGGAGTTGTAGTTTTGTGATTTCTCATGCTGAATTAGGCCCTCAGTCATTTACCACCAGGGTAACCCACAGGCAGCCTATTTGTGTAACTTGTGCCCCCAACATTTGCAGAGCAATATACATGTGTAATGAATATAATTGCTGAAAGCCACATAGGGCCTAATTCAGACCTGATCGCTGCTGGGCGTTTTCGCACAGCAGCCGATCAGATCTGAACTGCGCATGCGCCGACGCATGCCAGACAGCCGATGGCCATCTCAGCCCAGCGATCGCCACTGCCTGATTGGTAGGCAGAGGCGTTCGCTAGGCGGGAGGGGGCGGGCTGGCGGCATTTGGCCGCCTTTTTGGGGGGGCGGTCCTGCGGTTTGCCCACCGTTATGGGGGCGGCCCGCGGCAGCTGTGTGACGTCACACGCAGCCGCTGCGAGACGAACAGCGATGGATAGCTCCCTGCCAGCGCGCAGGAGCTGTGCTGGTAGGGAGCTACTCGTCAAGTACAAAAGCATCGCCGCTGTGCAATGCTTTTGTACTTGTGTGGGGGAGGGGAGGGCCTGACATAGCCCTGTGCTGGGCACCCTCCCCGCATGTCTGAGTAACTGATCGTAGCCGTACAAAAATTTGCATGGCTACGATCAGGTCTGAATTAGGCCGATAGAAAGAAAGGGAGGTCATAGATCAAAAGATGCACTCTAAGGTCTTAATGAATACTTAACTTTTATTTGTATTAACCCTATTATTTCATTATAAATTGACAACAAAGTTTACAGAGAAGAAAAGAAAACGTGCAAGATAATATTGGGAGAAAATGAAACATACAAGAATTACATAAATCCACAATTGATACAACATATAATTAAAATCCTATTGCGCGTGTCCCCTTCCTGGCCACGTGGTTACTAATATATTGTGATAAATGCACCATCCAGCCTTACTAGGACATAATATACATGGGCCAGATCATTACAAATAACTTCCAAACAGATAATGGTACAGTGATTTACTAATTCTGGCACACAATAATATATTCTTTCTGCAATTTTATAAGGGCCGGATTCAAATCCTATCGCACCCGCTATCTCCCGTATTAAAATGTGCCCCGTTATCGTGCTGATAGCACTCATTATAGTCAGATTTACGCGCCTAAACACGACTAAATTAATGGGCGTGATTGTGAAGAGATCCGTTTGGGCGCCCAAACGGGTCTCTTTACACGCTTTTCAGCTCGCTACCACCGGGGGTAACGATCTGAAATGAAGTTGTCACGTCAGTCGGCAGTAACATTAGAATACCGCCGGTGGCTGCAATAGGGGGCGGGAGGGAGGGGGGAACATTTGCATCCTGCCCTATACATGCAAAGATGGTCCTGCGTGTAAACCATATATGATATATCTGTATATAATTGGTCATGTGGTAGAACAGAATATCATTGCAAGACAAACAACATAATATTAATATTCTCTTATATGTAGACAGAACATATAAACATTTGTGGTCATTGCTGCCACTGTAACAAATATTGTTAGTAACAGAGGCCGTAGTTTATTCCTTATGCTGGGCATACACTTGGTGAACAAGACAACCCTTGGTGAAACGTGCGTCTAAGCAGGAAGTCCAGGTCCAGTGCACAGGACCTAGGACACAAGACACAGCATCTCTAAGAAGTAAACCATTTGTTTGCATTATCGTATGTACCTAATTTGTATATCACGAATCACACCCTCTCCTTAAGAAGATTGTGATGTCGGTCAAATATACCATGCTCATGTATACCCATACACCAAACCCCTGCAGAAAGGCTTGCTCTTCATTCTTACATTATAAATCCTTCTCCATTTCAAGGGGGCGCTCATTGGTGTGGGCAGGGATGCACTCACTGCACTGGATTTCCATCAGGGGGCGCATCCAGATCACACGTGCTAAAGCAGATCCCCTACACTGGATCTTTCTTTCACTCATTACAGTCCCATTTCTCCACAATCTCACCCACTCGTTCACTGTTCACAGCAACACATGAGTGGGCAACAGAAGTAGGGTGGGGTAGTACTGAGCCTTTTTATATACATAAATTAGGGATGGCCATCGGTGGGTTATCCATCGATGGTCACCATCAATGGTACCATTGATGATTAACCTCGATGGTTACATCTGGAAGGGATCCATCAATGGTTTTACCCATCGATGGTCACCCCTGCATTACTGTATAATTAAATGCAGGCCAATCAGAGCCCGAGGGCATGGCTTTATGGGTGTCAGGGGGTGGGGCTATGTTCCGTCACCTGACACTGGGATTAAAAAAATTTGGTAGCAGTGACCCATCAATGGCATTAACCCATCTGGTCCTCCCCCATCGATGGTAAAAGTATTTGACATTGGTCATAGACCATCAATGATTTTGAAACATCGATGGCCATCCCTAACTTAAAACTTTTTGAACATTCTGACCCGATGTAACAGGTTTATCTTAGGATTCAGAATTGTTAAATGGTATGGCGGAACTTTTGAGTGGTGGGCCCAGGTGCAAAAATATAATTTGGGGCCCGCTCCTAACCCCAACCCAAGTTCACAATATGGCACACAGCAGTTGGTGACAGGGAGAGGCAGAGATTGTGACAGCATAAGGCAGGGAGAGGCAGAAATTGACATAGAGACAGAGAGTGACAATGGAAGGCAAGGGGAGGAAGAGGGAGACAGCGGAATGCAGGGGGAGGTAGTGGGTGACAGGGAGAGGCAGTGGATAACAGGCTAACAAACTCAATGTCCTGTGTGGTGTGGAGTATAGGAGGCATGTACCTTGTGGGGGCAGGACCACAGCAGACTCTGCTCTGTCTGTGACCTCAGGGCCCCCGATCACTGGCGTATCTATAATGGGTGCAGTGTGTGCGGTGCACATGGGCCCCTGGGGCCAGATGGGGCCCACACCACACCCATTTCTTCTATACTCACCTTTCCAGCATCCATCAGTGACTGTGTGTGGGCCCCCTCCTCTCCCGTAGCCATCACCGCTGCTACTAGCGCCAGAGTCTACAGGGCATACACAGGACTCCAAAAAAATGGCGTGGCGGACATTTTTTCGGAGTCCTGCGCATGTGCTGTAGACTCTGGCACTGTGCCAGAGTCTCAGTGCTAGAGCACTAACAGCGGCGGTGACGGCTACAGGAGAGGAGGGGCCCACACACAGTGTCTGCACACGGGTCCCCTCCTCTCTAGAAACGCCTCTGGCCCCGATGCAATGCACTGTTAGGCGCCGGGGTCCGCTCGTCGGTGCGGCCCGGCGCCTAGCAACCAGGGACGCCGTGCGCGTACAGCCGCCGGCTCCCTGGCAACGCTAGACGCCGGGCGCACGGAGCCGCACGGACCCTAGCAACGGGGACGCCACTGGCGGACCGCGTTCCCCGTTGCTGGGTCCATTTAATTTAGTAAGGGCACCTGTTTCCTGGCCGTGCAGCAAGGCAGCTGCACGGCATTCATGCAATCAGCACTGGCAGCAGTTGATTGGAGGGCTTCGGTTTATATGCTCTTGCAGTGCCTCACACAGACGCCGGTAATAGCTTCCTGCATGCTGTATCTGTTTGCTGAGAGTGTTTCCAGTCCTGCTGTATCCGGTCGTTCCTGTCCTCAGTTGTCCTGCACTCGGAAGTCGTCATCTGTTCCTAGAGTCCTGACTGAGCACCGTTAAACATCCAGTGGTGTTCGTGAGTCGCGGCGTAGCCGTGTGTTGCGGCTTGGCCGCTTTATTACTTATTATTTATTATTTGTGTTTCGGAGCTTTTGCGGAGGATTCCGCTCCCACAGATCCACTCTGGTATCCAGCGGTGCTGGGTAGGAGTAATGGACTAGTGGATTTTGGTTGTCCTTTTATCTGGCGGTTTTTCCGCGCATACTTCAAGTTTGGTTAGTTAGCTTGTTGCCCTTGGCCTGTTGTAGTCAGAGGTCCTCTTGTCATCATCCTGCCTCGGATTTCCCTTTGTCTCTCACTAAGACCGGGGGGCACCGGAGCTGGGCAGACATAATCCGCCTTTCAAACGTGGCTGCCAGGGGCTCAAGAAACCATAGTCTCGCAAGGGATTTCCGATAGCACGGGTGAGACAATAGAGTTAGGGCGCCAGGGGCAACTAGTCTTTCCTGCTCCCGTAACCAGCATTCCCTTCCAGTACTCTGGCCATTGTCATAAGATCTCCTCCGGTCAGGAGTACTGGAATCATAACATTATTACCGGCCAAACCAAAACTTAAAATTAAACAGGGTTTGATTTTTTCCTTATTCAGTTTTGTAAGAGTTATCGGCCTCATGAATCCCACAGGTTTAGGGACAAATCCTGGTCAGCTCCTAGTCAGCCAGATTCAAGAACTTACTCAGATGGTTCAGGATCTTTCCCTGCGGGTGAAGTCGCAGGAAGATCTTTTACGAACTTCCCCGAGGGTAGTCCCTGAACCAAAAATGCACTTGCCTGACCGTTTTTCTGGTGATAGGAAGGAGTTTTTTAATTTTAAAGAATCCTGTAAACTTTATTTTCGTTTAAGACCGATCTCCTCAGGTACTGAATCTCAGCGGGTTGGAATCATTATTTCTTTGCTCCAGGGGGATCCTCAGACCTGGGCATTTGGTTTAAAAGCAGAGGATCCGGCATTGTTGTCAGTCGACGCTTTTTTGGGGTCTTTAGGGCTTTTGTATGATGACCCTGATAGAGAGGCATCCGCTGAGAGTCAGTTACGCGCTCTCAGACAGGGTAGAAATCCTGCAGAGGTTTATTGTACAGAGTTTCGCCGTTGGTCGAACGACTGTGGCTGGAATGACCCAGCCCTGCGCAGTCAGTTTCGCCTCGGCTTATCTGAGTCTATAAAAGACAGTCTCCTTCAGTATCCCGCTCCTGAGACTCTCGATAAACTCATGGAGCTTTCTATTAAGATTGATCGACGTCTCAGAGAGCGGAGGGCTGAAAAAGGAGCACCAGTCAGGACTACTCCATGTGTATTTTCCATTCCTGAGGACGTAGAGGAGCCCATGCAGATGGGTCTCTCCCGACTGTCTCCAGAAGAAAGAGCCAGAAGGCAAAACTCTGGTCTTTGTTTGTACTGTGGGGGTAAGGGACATTTTGCCCGTAATTGTCCGAACAAGTCGGGAAACGCCTCGACCAAGTGAATTGTGAGGGGGTTCACTTTGGTCTGCAGCTTATCTCCTCGAATAACTCCCTTTTAGTCCCAGCTAAAGTTTCCTTTGGCAGCCTCAGTTCTTCGGTGTCGGCTTTTGTCGACAGTGGAGCTGCAGGGAACTTTATGGACTTAACTTGGGCCAAGGCCTTAGGTATTCCTCAGTTAGCCTTGGGTAGGTGTATCACCATGCATGGTTTAGATGGGAGTCCCTTGTCCAATGGGGTTATTTCCCTCTGTACACCTCCTGTACTACTTACGGTAGGAGCTCTTCATTCCGAAAAGATCGAGTTCTTCCTTACCCATTGCCCAGCAGTTCCAGTGGTTCTGGGTCACCCTTGGCTGGCCTTTCATAATCCCACCATTGATTGGCAGTCGGGGGAGATTTCACAATGGGGTACCATCTGTAATAAGGAATGTATTACGTTTCCCGTTAGAATAGCTGCTGCCATTCCCGAACTCATTCCCGTGGAATACCAGGACTTTGTTGATGTGTTTTCCAAGGGCAATGCGGACATTCTGCCTCCCCATCGGCCTTATGATTGTGCTATTGAGCTAATTCCCGGTGCCACATTGCCAAAGGGAAGGTTATATGCTTTATCCGGGCCAGAAACTGCGGCCATGAATGAGTATGTTAAGGAGAGTCTAGGGAAAGGATTTATCAGGCCATCTAAATCCCCTTTAAGTGCAGGCTTCTTCTTTGTGGAGAAAAAAGATGGATCACTCAGACCTTGCATTGACTTTAGAGCCCTGAATAAAATCTCAGTTAAAAATACTTATCCTCTGCCGCTGATTTCTGTCCTCTTTGATCAGCTGCGTTCGGCTGTGATTTTTTCTAAAATTGACCTGAGGGGAGCATATAACCTCATCCGAATCAAGTCTGGAGATGAGTGGAAGACGGCTTTCAGTACTCAGTCGGGTCACTACGAGTATCTGGTGATGCCGTTCGGCTTGTCTAACGCTCCGGCAGTTTTCCAGGATCTCATTAACGATGTGCTCCGTGACTTTCTAGGAAGATTCGTGGTCGTTTACTTAGACGACATCCTGATCTATTCTGACTCAATTGAACAACATGTTACCCAGGTGCGTCAGGTTCTTCAAAAATTACGTGAAAATCATCTATATGCCAAGCTGGAGAAGTGTGAGTTTCATGTCACGGAGGTATCCTTTTTAGGGTACATTATTTCCCTTCGGGGATTCTGCATGGACCCTAAGAAGCTCCAAGCCATCCTTAGTTGGGCGCAACCCACCAACTTAAAAGCAATTCAGCGCTTTTTAGGGTTTGCGAATTATTATAGAAGATTTATTCATTCTTTTTCCGACCTGGTTGCTCCCATGGTGGCACTGACTAAGAAGGGAGCGGATCCTACCAACTGGTCACGTGAAGCTGAGTTATCCTTTCAGGCCTTGAAACAAGCTTTTGTCTCAGCTCCAGTCCTCAGACATCCCAACCCAGAATTGCCCTTCATTGTTGAGGTTGATGCCTCGGAGGTTGGAGTGGGGGCTATCCTATCTCAAAAGGATCCGGAGTCTCTGGAACTACATCCTTGTGCCTTCATGTCCAGGAAATTCTCATCCGCTGAATCCAACTACGATGTTGGTAACCGGGAGTTACTGGCTATTAAATGGGCTTTCGAGGAGTGGAGACATTGGCTTGAGGGAGCAACACATACCATTTCAGTATTGACTGACCACAAAAATCTTCAGTACATCGAATCAGCTAAGCGGCTGAATGCCCGGCAGGCTCGTTGGGCTTTATTTTTTACTCGTTTCAAGTTTATTATCACCTTTAGGCCAGGTTCCAAGAATACCAAGGCGGATGCCCTGTCACGCAGTTTTCTTCCAGTTCATAATAACAGTCCTGTTACTCCCATACTTCCGTCTTCAATCATTTGGGCAGGCCTCACACAAGATTTATTTACCCAGTTAAAGCAGCTTCAACATCAAGCTCCTGGAAATACTCCTGCTGGTCGTCTTTACGTCCCTGAGTTTTTGAGAGCTACTGTTTTGACTGAATTTCATGATAGCAAAGTTGCCGGGCATCCGGGGATCTCTAAGACTTTGGAATTAGTCTCCCACTCAGTATGGTGGCCTGGTCTTTCTAAAGACATTAAGGAGTTTGCTTTTTCTTGTCAGGTCTGTGCACAGCATAAGGTTCCCCGTTCCTTGCCTATCGGGCAACTTATGCCCTTAAATGTTCCTCTCAGGCCATGGTCTCATATTTCCATGGATTTTGTGGTAGACCTCCCTCTGTCAGCCGGATTCCGAGTCATATGGGTGGTAGTGGACCGTTTTAACAAGATGGCTCATTTCATTGCTCTTCCCCGACTGCCATCTGCCCAGGGATTGGTTGTTTTGTTTCTCCGCCATGTTTTCAGACTTCATGGGTTGCCCACTGATATTGTTTCTGATCGGGGTCCACAATTCATTGCACAATTCTGGAAGTCCTTTTGTGCCTCATTAAAGATGAAATTGTCTTTAACATCCGGTTACCATCCCCAATCCAACGGGCAGACCGAGCGAGTTAATCAATCATTAAAACAGTATTTGCGTTTGTACTCAGCCAAACTCCAGAATGATTGGTCCGAGTTTCTTCCTTTGGCGGAGTTTGCTTACAATAATTCTTGTCATTCCTCCACTAATGTGTCTCCATTCTTTTCAGTTTTTGGTTTTCACCCCAGAGCTAATTCTTTTTTTCAACATTCTTCTGTTTCCTCGCTAACCTTAACCTCTCATCTCAGAGTCATTTGGAAAAAAGTGCACCTTGCCCTCAGAAAAGCGGCATTTCGAGAGAAATTTTTTTCGGACAGGCTCCGACGTCCTTGCACTTTTAAGGTGGGAGACAGGGTATGGTTGTCGACTCGTAACATTAGACTTCGACAAACCTCAGCTAGATTGGGCCCCAAATTTATTGGACCATTTCATATTATTAAAAAAATCAACCCAGTTGCTTTCCGGTTACGTTCACCAAGAGCTCTCCGGATCGGAAATACGTTCCATTGCTCCCTGTTGAAACCATACGTTTATTCCAGTAGATTTCCTCGGAAGATCTCTCAGGGCAAATCACCAGTAGATGTACAGGGACAACAGGAGTTCTTGGTGGAGAAGGTTCTCGATTCCAAATTGTCCCGGGGTCGGCTTTATTTTCTAGTGCACTGGAGAGGCTATGGTCCAGAGGAAAGGTCTTGGGTCCTGGATAAGGATCTCCATGCCCCGAGGCTCAAGAGGGCATTTTTTCGAGAATTTCCTCGGAAACCTGGCTTTAGGGGTTCCTTGACCCCTCCTCAAGGGGGGGGGTACTGTTAGGCGCCGGGGTCCACTCGTCGGTGCGGCCCGGCGCCTAGCAACCAGGGACGCTGTGCGCGTACAGCCGCCGGCTCCCTGGCAACGCTAGACGCCGGGCGCACGGAGCCGCACGGACCCTAGCAACGGGGACGCCACTGGCGGACCGCGTTCCCCGTTGCTGGGTCCATTTAAATTAGTAAGGGCACCTGTTTCCTGGCCGTGCAGCAAGGCAGCTGCACGGCATTCATGCAATCAGCACTGGCAGCAGTTGATTGGAGGGCTTCGGTTTATATGCTCTTGCAGTGCCTCACACAGACGCCGGTAATAGCTTCCTGCATGCTGTATCTGTTTGCTGAGAGTGTTTCCAGTCCTGCTGTATCCGGTCGTTCCTGTCCTCAGTTGTCCTGCACTCGGAAGTCGTCATCTGTTCCTAGAGTCCTGACTGAGCACCGTTAAACATCCAGTGGTGTTCGTGAGTCGCGGCGTAGCCGTGTGTTGCGGCTTGGCCGCTTTATTACTTATTATTTATTATTTGTGTTTCGGAGCTTTTGCGGAGGATTCCGCTCCCACAGATCCACTCTGGTATCCAGCGGTGCTGGGTAGGAGTAATGGACTAGTGGATTTTGGTTGTCCTTTTATCTGGCGGTTTTTCCGCGCATACTTCAAGTTTGGTTAGTTAGCTTGTTGCCCTTGGCCTGTTGTAGTCAGAGGTCCTCTTGTCATCATCCTGCCTCGGATTTCCCTTTGTCTCTCACTAAGACCGGGGGGCACCGGAGTTGGGCAGACATAATCCGCCTTTCAAACGTGGCTGCCAGGGGCTCAAGAAACCATAGTCTCGCAAGGGATTTCCGATAGCACGGGTGAGACAATAGAGTTAGGGCGCCAGGGGCAACTAGTCTTTCCTGCTCCCGTAACCAGCATTCCCTTCCAGTACTCTGGCCATTGTCATAAGATCTCCTCCGGTCAGGAGTACTGGAATCATAACATGCACCTGCTGCACCAATGGTATATACAGTATATCATTTGGAAATGATCATATCATATCAGAGCTAACCTGTGCCTTATTTAGGAACCAACATTGCTATTTAGCCATACTTGCCTACCCTCCCGGAATGGCCGGGAGGCTCCCGAAAAACGGGTGACCCTCCCGGCCCCCCGGAAGAGCAGGCAAGTCTCCCGATATCCGCGGGTCACCCCCTGCCCGCCGCCCACTTAGCGAGTAAAGTGGGCGGTCCGGGCAGGCGATGACGCGATTCTTGTTGAATCGCGTCATCGTAACCACGCCCCCTGCTGTATAATGCCTGTGATCGCGGCATTACACAGTGGGGGCGTGGCTTAAATGATGTGGTCCAGAAGCCACGCCCCATTCCGCCTCCGTTCCGCCTCTGGCCCGCCCCCCTGTCACGTCACCTCACTGCCCGACCCCCCTGCTGAGCCGACGGGCTGCTCTCTTCCGGAGAGAGCAGCCCAGAAGTCGGCAACTATGTATTTAGCACATATGATAAGGTATCCCATACAATCTAATATTTTCGCCTCCTTTTTAACAACACATTGTCTAACTGTTTGTCTAATCATGTTTATTGTATATAAAAAAATCTTTATGATCATTAAATACATCCATATACGAAGTGATTAACATCCATTATTGAAAATCTATCCCACAACACTGGCTGTTAGATAACTTGCATTATTTGTATCTCTTGCATTATCTGTATTTTCTCTGATTATATTGTTTCATTGTCTCAATGTGTGCACAATTGCATGTTTAGAACAACTACTGTTTTGTTTTTGTGGCTGGAAGAAACATCCAGTTTCAATGTATACCATTAAATAATATTTTAATAAAATCATGATATAAAAAAAAGAGTGCTCCAGCAAAAAGAGTCTTCTTTTTCTTTCCTTTTCTACATGTCATAGTCAAAAAAACTGCAATTTTGGTCTGTTTTTAGGGCGGCCCTATTCAATGCCCGTGCCGATTGGTCGAAAAATCCGGCACTGTTGAAAACAACGTGGATCGGCAAATTCGACACCGATACACGTGCTTGTCGAATTTTCCGGTGTTTTTCGCTCGTTTTTTGGGTCCGCTTTCGCCCATGCTGATTCAACAAAAAACAAACAAAAATATAAGTGAAAAGGCATTGCTGAAAATGGATTAAAAAACGGGCGAAACCGCCCCGCTATTGAATACAGATGGTCGAATCTTTAATTGAATACCCTCTATGACACTTGGGTGCACCACCAACTCAAAACTATCACACTAATGATAGAATCCATCTGATAATAGTTGGTCATAGCTTATTGGATCAGAGGATCAGGTTTGTGCGGAATACCCCCACCACCACTTTGCTAGGAGCTGGGCATACACTGTCAGATAAGATACCTGTCAGACTCGGCGACAGACGTTATAACCTTGTAACCTACTAGATATCTGGGTTGTTCACATAGGGAGGAGACATTTCTCCATTCCACCGCTATGAAGGAACAGGGAAAATGACTGTCGGTCGGACACGATGCAGCCAACTTGGAACCTAAAAATGATCAGCCAAACATTCTGGACGATTTGGCAGTTCCGACTGAACAGGGCGCCTTATTTTGCAGATTTTTGGTCCAGTGCGTATGCGCAGGTCCGGTTCTGCACGTGCGTGGGCCTGGCAATGCAATCACATCAATGTTAACGCCTTTGTCTGACAGCCAGAGGCGTTCACGGGGCAGTTGGGGGTGGCAACATGGCATTGTGGGGGCGTGGTGCAGAAAACGGGGGTGGGTTTGGGTAATGTCCGGTGCGGCCGCGTAACACCAGACGCGGTCGCTGTGAAGTAGAAAATTACCGCACTGCGCCCGCCTTTACAGCCAGGCTGCACGGGCAGGGGGGCTTCTCTTATTCAGTGGAGCAAGCGATGTGATCACATTGCTGGCGTCCATTAGCACGCTGGGCGACCTTGTCCGGTGCTGGGTGGCCACCAGCAAGCGATTGGCATCAGTCGCATTTTTGCTGATACTGAATCCAGTTCAATAGTTTCACATCTGTCACACGTATATACAGTATAATTATCTTGGCGTTCCGTCGATATTAGGTGGATAGCACAGATAACTGAATAATGTATGCTCAGAATTCGATTAACAACAGAAATCTGATAGACTATTCTCAAAAAATTCCCATAAGAATGTAATGTTATAGAGTAACTTTATCTGATAATAATTCTCAACCAGAAGAGTCTCCTGTTCCTCTAAGAAAGATCCTCTTCCGTTTAGGTAAAATAGACCTGTGATGTTGTCTGCTTACCACAATATGTATGATAACGCCTTGTTATAGACTGTGATTCCGTCATAAAGGTCCGCTCTGTGCATTGTGCCTGTGACCTGCTCCTGCTAGCGGTTTTACGGCTTCCTAGGACACTGCCTTCCCTATGTGTCTAATTACCAGTATCCGGACTCTGGGTCGACACCATTTAAGTCGACACCCATTGGTCAACAGTGAATAGGTCGACACGACCATTAGGTGCAAAAAGGTCGACATGAGGTTTTCACATATTTTTTACAACTTTTTCATACTTTACGATCCGCGTGGACTACGATTGGGAACAGCAACCTGTGCCGAGCGCAGTGAGGGGACACGGTGCACTAATTGGGGTTCCCGAGCAATTTACGAAGAAAACGACACAAAAAATATATGAAAAACTCATGTCGACCTATTTATAGCGTCGACCTAGCCACTGTCGACCCTAAATCCCATACCCATAATTACCACCTGGATGTCCCACTGCACCATTACCCAAAATGTCATAGCCAGTCCCTCTGGGGTTCCTATTACCCCAGGTTGAGAAAAACTGAACTAGAGAGTTACTGTTGGGAAATGAGAATACTGCCAGGGTGTAGCATAAAGCAGGCATGTCACTGGACAGCTGTATTTTTTTTTTTCCGCTGTGGGTTCTTTAAAGATGAAAGCCAATTAAAACGAACAAATTTGAGTTCAATAAGATTATAACGAAACAACAAAAAGGGACTAGTGTCACTGACCACGTACGTCCCCCAGAGCTCCAACGTTGCTCATGTGCACATGGATACATTTCTAATTAACAAATAAGCCCCCAAACAAAAGACACTAGCATTGATATGTTGGAAAGGCCACTGCCGGATTATTTTGTGAGGAGCTATTGGTGGTCATTCCGAGTTGATCACTAGCTGCTTTCGGTCGCAGCGCGGCGATTAGGTAAAAAAGCGGCATTTCTGCGCATGCGTATGGTGCGCAGTGCGTACTTTCACACAAGACTATACAGTTTCACACAAGGTCTAGCAACGCTTTTCAGTCGCACTGCTGGCTGCAGGGTGATTGACAGGAAGTGGGTGTTTCTGGGTGGTAACTGACCGTTTTCGGGGAGTGAGTGAAAAAACGTAGGCGTGTCGGATAAAAAACGCAGGAGTGGCTGGGGAAACGTAGGCGTGGCTGGCCGAACGCAGGGCGTTTGTGATGTCAAATCAGGAACTAAACAGACTGCAGTGATTGCTAGGTAGAAGTCTTGAGCTACTCTGAAACGGCACAATCTGTTTTAGTGGCAATTCTGTGAACCTTTCGGTCGCACTTCTGCTATGCTAAGATACACTCCCTGAGGGCGGCGGCCTAGCGTTTGCACTGCTGCTAAAAGCAGCTAGTGAGCTATAAACTCGGAATGAGGGTCATTATATGTAACACTGGAGGCACACTGGAGGCAGGCTGCTACTGGTACAGCCAGGGTTGGATGCTATGCACACTGGAGACAGGCTGCTGCTGGTACAGCCGGGGCTGGATGCTATGCACACTGGAGGCAGGTTGCTGCTGGTACAGCCAGGGCTGGATGCTATGCACACTGGAGGCAGGCTGCTGCTGGTACAGACGGGGCTGGATGCTATGCACACTGGAGGCAGGCTGCTGGTACAGCCAGGGCTGGATGCTATGCACACTGGAGGAAGGCTGCTGCTGGTACAGCCAGGGTTGGATGCTATGCACACTGGAGGCAGGCTGCTGCTGGTACAGCCAGGGTTGGATGCTATGCACACTGGAGGCAGGCTGCTGCTGGTACAGCCAGGGCTGGATGCTATGCACACTGGAGGCAGGCTGCTGGTACAGCCAGGGTTGGATGCTATGCACACTGGAGGCAGGCTGCTGCTGGTACAGCCAGGGCTGGATGCTATGCACACTGGAGGCAGGTTGCTGCTGGTACAGCCAGGGCTGGATGCTATGCACACTGAAGACAGGCTGCTGCTGGTACAGCCAGGGCTGGATGCTATGCACACTGGAGGCAGGCTGCTGCTGGTACAGCCGGGGCTGGATGCTATGCACACTGGAGGCAGGCTGCTGCTGGTACTGCCAGGGCTGGATGCTATGCACACTGGAGGCAGGCTGCTGCTGGTACAGCCTGGGCTGGATGCTATGCACACTGGAGGCAGGCTGCTGGTACAGCCAGGGCTGGATCCTATGCACACTGGAGGAAGGCTGCTGCTGGTACAGCCAGGGTTGGATGCTATGCACACTGGAGGCAGGCTGCTGCTGGTACAGCCAGGGCAGGATGCTATGCACACTGGAGGCAGGCTGCTGCTGGTACAGCCAGGGCTGGATACTATGCACACTGGAGGCAGGCTGCTGCTGGTACAGCCGGGGCTGGATGCTATGCACACTGGAGGCAGGCTGCTGCTGGTACAGCTAGGGCTGGATGCCATGCACACTGGAGGCAGGCTGCTGCTGGTACAGCCAGGGTTGGATGCTATGCACACTGGAGACAGGCTGCTGCTGGTACAGCCGGGGCTGGATGCTATGCACACTGGAGGCAGGCTGCTGCTGGTACAGCCGGGGCTGGATGCTATGCACACTGGAGGCAGGTTACTGCTGGTACAGCCGGGGCTGGATGCTATGCACACTGGAGGAAGGCTGCTGCTGGTACAGCCAGGGCTGGATGCTATGCACACTGGAGGCAGGCTGCTGCTGGTACAGCCGGGGCTGGATGCTATGCACACTGGAGGCAGGCTGCTGGTACAGCCAGGGCTGGATGCGATGCACACTGGAGGAAGGCTGCTGCTGGTACAGCCAGGGTTGGATGCTATGCACACTGGAGGCAGGCTGCTGCTGGTACAGCCAGGGCTGGATGCTATGCACACTGGAGGCAGGCTGCTGCTGGTACAGCCGGGGCTGGATGCTATGCACACTGGAGGCAGGCTGCTGCTGGTACAGCCGGGGCTGGATGCTATGCACACTGGAGGCAGGCTGCTGCTGGTACAGCCGGGGCTGGATGCTATGCACACTGGAGGCAGGCTGCTGCTGGTACAGCCGGGGCTGGATGCTATGCACACTGGAGGCAGGCTGCTGCTGGTACAGCCAGGACTGGATGCTATGCACACTGGAGGAAGGCTGCTGCTGGTACAGCCAGGGCTGGATGCTATGCACACTGGAGGCAGGCTGCTGCTGGTACAGCCAGGGTTGGAAGCTATGCACACTGGAGGCAGGCTGCTGCTGGTACAGCTGGGGTTGGAAGCTATGCACACTGGAGGCAGGCTGCTGCTGGTACAGCCAGGGTAGGATGCTATGCACACTGGAGGCAGGCTGCTGCTGGTACAGCCAGGGTTGGATGCTATGCACACTGGAGACAGGCTGCTGCTGATACAGCCGGGGCTGGATGCTATGCACACTGGAGACAGGCTGCTGCTGGTACAGCCGGGTCTGGATGCTATGCACACTGGAGGCAGGCTGCTGCTGGTACAGCCGGGGCTGGATGCTATGCACACTGGAGGCAGGCTGCTGCTGGTACAGCCAGGGCTGGATGCTATGCACACTGGAGGCAGGCTGCTGCTGGTACAGCCAGGGTTGGATGCTATGCACACTGGAGACAGGCTGCTGCTGGTACAGCCGGGGTTGGAAGCTATGCACACTGGAGGCAGGCTGCTGCTGGTACAGCTGGGGTTGGAAGCTATGCACACTGGAGGCAGGCTGCTGCTGGTACAGCCAGGGTAGGATGCTATGCACACTGGAGGCAGGCTGCTGCTGGTACAGCCAGGGTTGGATGCTATGCACACTGGAGACAGGCTGCTGCTGGTACAGCCGGGGTTGGAAGCTATGCACACTGGAGGCAGGCTGCTGCTGGTACAGCTGGGGTTGGAAGCTATGCACACTGGAGGCAGGCTGCTGCTGGTACAGCCAGGGTAGGATGCTATGCACACTGGAGGCAGGCTGCTGCTGGTACAGCCAGGGTAGGATGCTATGCACACTGGAGACAGGCTGCTGCTGATACAGCCGGGGCTGGATGCTATGCACACTGGAGACAGGCTGCTGCTGGTACAGCCGGGTCTGGATGCTATGCACACTGGAGGCAGGCTGCTGCTGGTACAGCCGGGGCTGGATGCTATGCACACTGGAGGAAGGCTGCTGCTGGTACAGCCAGGGCTGGATGCTATGCACACTGGAGGCAGGCTGCTGCTGGTACAGCCGGGGCTGGATGCTATGCACACTGGAGGCAGGCTGCTGGTACAGCCAGGGCTGGATGCGATGCACACTGGAGGAAGGCTGCTGCTGGTACAGCCAGGGTTGGATGCTATGCACACTGGAGGCAGGCTGCTGCTGGTACAGCCAGGGCTGGATGCTATGCACACTGGAGGCAGGCTGCTGCTGGTACAGCCGGGGCTGGATGCTATGCACACTGGAGGCAGGCTGCTGCTGGTACAGCCGGGGCTGGATGCTATGCACACTGGAGGCAGGCTGCTGCTGGTACAGCCGGGGCTGGATGCTATGCACACTGGAGGCAGGCTGCTGCTGGTACAGCCAGGGTTGGATGCTATGCACACTGGAGACAGGCTGCTGCTGGTACAGCCGGGGTTGGAAGCTAAGCACACTGGAGGCAGGCTGCTGCTGGTACAGCTGGGGTACGAAGCTATGCACACTGGAGGCAGGCTGCTGCTGGTACAGCCAGGGTAGGATGCTATGCACACTGGAGGCAGGCTGCTGCTGGTACAGCCAGGGTTGGATGCTATGCACACTGGAGACAGGCTGCTGCTGGTACAGCCGGGGTTGGAAGCTATGCACACTGGAGGCAGGCTGCTGCTGGTACAGCTGGGGTTGGAAGCTATGCACACTGGAGGCAGGCTGCTGCTGGTACAGCCAGGGTAGGATGCTATGCACACTGGAGGCAGGCTGCTGCTGGTACAGCCAGGGTAGGATGCTATGCACACTGGAGACAGGCTGCTGCTGATACAGCCGGGGCTGGATGCTATGCACACTGGAGACAGGCTGCTGCTGGTACAGCCGGGTCTGGATGCTATGCACACTGGAGGCAGGCTGCTGCTGGTACAGCCGGGGCTGGATGCTATGCACACTGGAGGAAGGCTGCTGCTGGTACAGCCAGGGCTGGATGCTATGCACACTGGAGGCAGGCTGCTGCTGGTACAGCCGGGGCTGGATGCTATGCACACTGGAGGCAGGCTGCTGGTACAGCCAGGGCTGGATGCGATGCACACTGGAGGAAGGCTGCTGCTGGTACAGCCAGGGTTGGATGCTATGCACACTGGAGGCAGGCTGCTGCTGGTACAGACGGGGCTGGATGCTATGCACACTGGAGGCAGGCTGCTGGTACAGCCAGGGCTGGATGCTATGCACACTGGAGGAAGGCTGCTGCTGGTACAGCCAGGGTTGGATGCTATGCACACTGGAGGCAGGCTGCTGCTGGTACAGCCAGGGTTGGATGCTATGCACACTGGAGGCAGGCTGCTGCTGGTACAGCCAGGGCTGGATGCTATGCACACTGGAGGCAGGCTGCTGGTACAGCCAGGGTTGGATGCTATGCACACTGGAGGCAGGCTGCTGCTGGTACAGCCAGGGCTGGATGCTATGCACACTGGAGGCAGGTTGCTGCTGGTACAGCCAGGGCTGGATGCTATGCACACTGAAGACAGGCTGCTGCTGGTACAGCCAGGGCTGGATGCTATGCACACTGGAGGCAGGCTGCTGCTGGTACAGCCGGGGCTGGATGCTATGCACACTGGAGGCAGGCTGCTGCTGGTACTGCCAGGGCTGGATGCTATGCACACTGGAGGCAGGCTGCTGCTGGTACAGCCTGGGCTGGATGCTATGCACACTGGAGGCAGGCTGCTGGTACAGCCAGGGCTGGATCCTATGCACACTGGAGGAAGGCTGCTGCTGGTACAGCCAGGGTTGGATGCTATGCACACTGGAGGCAGGCTGCTGCTGGTACAGCCAGGGCAGGATGCTATGCACACTGGAGGCAGGCTGCTGCTGGTACAGCCAGGGCTGGATACTATGCACACTGGAGGCAGGCTGCTGCTGGTACAGCCGGGGCTGGATGCTATGCACACTGGAGGCAGGCTGCTGCTGGTACAGCTAGGGCTGGATGCCATGCACACTGGAGGCAGGCTGCTGCTGGTACAGCCAGGGTTGGATGCTATGCACACTGGAGACAGGCTGCTGCTGGTACAGCCGGGGCTGGATGCTATGCACACTGGAGGCAGGCTGCTGCTGGTACAGCCGGGGCTGGATGCTATGCACACTGGAGGCAGGTTACTGCTGGTACAGCCGGGGCTGGATGCTATGCACACTGGAGGAAGGCTGCTGCTGGTACAGCCAGGGCTGGATGCTATGCACACTGGAGGCAGGCTGCTGCTGGTACAGCCGGGGCTGGATGCTATGCACACTGGAGGCAGGCTGCTGGTACAGCCAGGGCTGGATGCGATGCACACTGGAGGAAGGCTGCTGCTGGTACAGCCAGGGTTGGATGCTATGCACACTGGAGGCAGGCTGCTGCTGGTACAGCCAGGGCTGGATGCTATGCACACTGGAGGCAGGCTGCTGCTGGTACAGCCGGGGCTGGATGCTATGCACACTGGAGGCAGGCTGCTGCTGGTACAGCCGGGGCTGGATGCTATGCACACTGGAGGCAGGCTGCTGCTGGTACAGCCGGGGCTGGATGCTATGCACACTGGAGGCAGGCTGCTGCTGGTACAGCCGGGGCTGGATGCTATGCACACTGGAGGCAGGCTGCTGCTGGTACAGCCAGGACTGGATGCTATGCACACTGGAGGAAGGCTGCTGCTGGTACAGCCAGGGCTGGATGCTATGCACACTGGAGGCAGGCTGCTGCTGGTACAGCCAGGGTTGGAAGCTATGCACACTGGAGGCAGGCTGCTGCTGGTACAGCTGGGGTTGGAAGCTATGCACACTGGAGGCAGGCTGCTGCTGGTACAGCCAGGGTAGGATGCTATGCACACTGGAGGCAGGCTGCTGCTGGTACAGCCAGGGTTGGATGCTATGCACACTGGAGACAGGCTGCTGCTGATACAGCCGGGGCTGGATGCTATGCACACTGGAGACAGGCTGCTGCTGGTACAGCCGGGTCTGGATGCTATGCACACTGGAGGCAGGCTGCTGCTGGTACAGCCGGGGCTGGATGCTATGCACACTGGAGGCAGGCTGCTGCTGGTACAGCCAGGGCTGGATGCTATGCACACTGGAGGCAGGCTGCTGCTGGTACAGCCAGGGTTGGATGCTATGCACACTGGAGACAGGCTGCTGCTGGTACAGCCGGGGTTGGAAGCTATGCACACTGGAGGCAGGCTGCTGCTGGTACAGCTGGGGTTGGAAGCTATGCACACTGGAGGCAGGCTGCTGCTGGTACAGCCAGGGTAGGATGCTATGCACACTGGAGGCAGGCTGCTGCTGGTACAGCCAGGGTTGGATGCTATGCACACTGGAGACAGGCTGCTGCTGGTACAGCCGGGGTTGGAAGCTATGCACACTGGAGGCAGGCTGCTGCTGGTACAGCTGGGGTTGGAAGCTATGCACACTGGAGGCAGACTGCTGCTGGTACAGCCAGGGTAGGATGCTATGCACACTGGAGGCAGGCTGCTGCTGGTACAGCCAGGGTAGGATGCTATGCACACTGGAGACAGGCTGCTGCTGATACAGCCGGGGCTGGATGCTATGCACACTGGAGACAGGCTGCTGCTGGTACAGCCGGGTCTGGATGCTATGCACACTGGAGGCAGGCTGCTGCTGGTACAGCCGGGGCTGGATGCTATGCACACTGGAGGAAGGCTGCTGCTGGTACAGCCAGGGCTGGATGCTATGCACACTGGAGGCAGGCTGCTGCTGGTACAGCCGGGGCTGGATGCTATGCACACTGGAGGCAGGCTGCTGGTACAGCCAGGGCTGGATGCGATGCACACTGGAGGAAGGCTGCTGCTGGTACAGCCAGGGTTGGATGCTATGCACACTGGAGGCAGGCTGCTGCTGGTACAGCCAGGGCTGGATGCTATGCACACTGGAGGCAGGCTGCTGCTGGTACAGCCGGGGCTGGATGCTATGCACACTGGAGGCAGGCTGCTGCTGGTACAGCCGGGGCTGGATGCTATGCACACTGGAGGCAGGCTGCTGCTGGTACAGCCGGGGCTGGATGCTATGCACACTGGAGGCAGGCTGCTGCTGGTACAGCCAGGGTTGGATGCTATGCACACTGGAGACAGGCTGCTGCTGGTACAGCCGGGGTTGGAAGCTAAGCACACTGGAGGCAGGCTGCTGCTGGTACAGCTGGGGTACGAAGCTATGCACACTGGAGGCAGGCTGCTGCTGGTACAGCCAGGGTAGGATGCTATGCACACTGGAGGCAGGCTGCTGCTGGTACAGCCAGGGTTGGATGCTATGCACACTGGAGACAGGCTGCTGCTGGTACAGCCGGGGTTGGAAGCTATGCACACTGGAGGCAGGCTGCTGCTGGTACAGCTGGGGTTGGAAGCTATGCACACTGGAGGCAGGCTGCTGCTGGTACAGCCAGGGTAGGATGCTATGCACACTGGAGGCAGGCTGCTGCTGGTACAGCCAGGGTAGGATGCTATGCACACTGGAGACAGGCTGCTGCTGATACAGCCGGGGCTGGATGCTATGCACACTGGAGACAGGCTGCTGCTGGTACAGCCGGGTCTGGATGCTATGCACACTGGAGGCAGGCTGCTGCTGGTACAGCCGGGGCTGGATGCTATGCACACTGGAGGAAGGCTGCTGCTGGTACAGCCAGGGCTGGATGCTATGCACACTGGAGGCAGGCTGCTGCTGGTACAGCCGGGGCTGGATGCTATGCACACTGGAGGCAGGCTGCTGGTACAGCCAGGGCTGGATGCGATGCACACTGGAGGAAGGCTGCTGCTGGTACAGCCAGGGTTGGATGCTATGCACACTGGAGGCAGGCTGCTGCTGGTACAGACGGGGCTGGATGCTATGCACACTGGAGGCAGGCTGCTGGTACAGCCAGGGCTGGATGCTATGCACACTGGAGGAAGGCTGCTGCTGGTACAGCCAGGGTTGGATGCTATGCACACTGGAGGCAGGCTGCTGCTGGTACAGCCAGGGTTGGATGCTATGCACACTGGAGGCAGGCTGCTGCTGGTACAGCCAGGGCTGGATGCTATGCACACTGGAGGCAGGCTGCTGGTACAGCCAGGGTTGGATGCTATGCACACTGGAGGCAGGCTGCTGCTGGTACAGCCAGGGCTGGATGCTATGCACACTGGAGGCAGGTTGCTGCTGGTACAGCCAGGGCTGGATGCTATGCACACTGAAGACAGGCTGCTGCTGGTACAGCCAGGGCTGGATGCTATGCACACTGGAGGCAGGCTGCTGCTGGTACAGCCGGGGCTGGATGCTATGCACACTGGAGGCAGGCTGCTGCTGGTACTGCCAGGGCTGGATGCTATGCACACTGGAGGCAGGCTGCTGCTGGTACAGCCTGGGCTGGATGCTATGCACACTGGAGGCAGGCTGCTGGTACAGCCAGGGCTGGATCCTATGCACACTGGAGGAAGGCTGCTGCTGGTACAGCCAGGGTTGGATGCTATGCACACTGGAGGCAGGCTGCTGCTGGTACAGCCAGGGCAGGATGCTATGCACACTGGAGGCAGGCTGCTGCTGGTACAGCCAGGGCTGGATACTATGCACACTGGAGGCAGGCTGCTGCTGGTACAGCCGGGGCTGGATGCTATGCACACTGGAGGCAGGCTGCTGCTGGTACAGCTAGGGCTGGATGCCATGCACACTGGAGGCAGGCTGCTGCTGGTACAGCCAGGGTTGGATGCTATGCACACTGGAGACAGGCTGCTGCTGGTACAGCCGGGGCTGGATGCTATGCACACTGGAGGCAGGCTGCTGCTGGTACAGCCGGGGCTGGATGCTATGCACACTGGAGGCAGGTTACTGCTGGTACAGCCGGGGCTGGATGCTATGCACACTGGAGGAAGGCTGCTGCTGGTACAGCCAGGGCTGGATGCTATGCACACTGGAGGCAGGCTGCTGCTGGTACAGCCGGGGCTGGATGCTATGCACACTGGAGGCAGGCTGCTGGTACAGCCAGGGCTGGATGCGATGCACACTGGAGGAAGGCTGCTGCTGGTACAGCCAGGGTTGGATGCTATGCACACTGGAGGCAGGCTGCTGCTGGTACAGCCAGGGCTGGATGCTATGCACACTGGAGGCAGGCTGCTGCTGGTACAGCCGGGGCTGGATGCTATGCACACTGGAGGCAGGCTGCTGCTGGTACAGCCGGGGCTGGATGCTATGCACACTGGAGGCAGGCTGCTGCTGGTACAGCCGGGGCTGGATGCTATGCACACTGGAGGCAGGCTGCTGCTGGTACAGCCGGGGCTGGATGCTATGCACACTGGAGGCAGGCTGCTGCTGGTACAGCCAGGACTGGATGCTATGCACACTGGAGGAAGGCTGCTGCTGGTACAGCCAGGGCTGGATGCTATGCACACTGGAGGCAGGCTGCTGCTGGTACAGCCAGGGTTGGAAGCTATGCACACTGGAGGCAGGCTGCTGCTGGTACAGCTGGGGTTGGAAGCTATGCACACTGGAGGCAGGCTGCTGCTGGTACAGCCAGGGTAGGATGCTATGCACACTGGAGGCAGGCTGCTGCTGGTACAGCCAGGGTTGGATGCTATGCACACTGGAGACAGGCTGCTGCTGATACAGCCGGGGCTGGATGCTATGCACACTGGAGACAGGCTGCTGCTGGTACAGCCGGGTCTGGATGCTATGCACACTGGAGGCAGGCTGCTGCTGGTACAGCCGGGGCTGGATGCTATGCACACTGGAGGCAGGCTGCTGCTGGTACAGCCAGGGCTGGATGCTATGCACACTGGAGGCAGGCTGCTGCTGGTACAGCCAGGGTTGGATGCTATGCACACTGGAGACAGGCTGCTGCTGGTACAGCCGGGGTTGGAAGCTATGCACACTGGAGGCAGGCTGCTGCTGGTACAGCTGGGGTTGGAAGCTATGCACACTGGAGGCAGGCTGCTGCTGGTACAGCCAGGGTAGGATGCTATGCACACTGGAGGCAGGCTGCTGCTGGTACAGCCAGGGTTGGATGCTATGCACACTGGAGACAGGCTGCTGCTGGTACAGCCGGGGTTGGAAGCTATGCACACTGGAGGCAGGCTGCTGCTGGTACAGCTGGGGTTGGAAGCTATGCACACTGGAGGCAGGCTGCTGCTGGTACAGCCAGGGTAGGATGCTATGCACACTGGAGGCAGGCTGCTGCTGGTACAGCCAGGGTAGGATGCTATGCACACTGGAGACAGGCTGCTGCTGATACAGCCGGGGCTGGATGCTATGCACACTGGAGACAGGCTGCTGCTGGTACAGCCGGGTCTGGATGCTATGCACACTGGAGGCAGGCTGCTGCTGGTACAGCCGGGGCTGGATGCTATGCACACTGGAGGAAGGCTGCTGCTGGTACAGCCAGGGCTGGATGCTATGCACACTGGAGGCAGGCTGCTGCTGGTACAGCCGGGGCTGGATGCTATGCACACTGGAGGCAGGCTGCTGGTACAGCCAGGGCTGGATGCGATGCACACTGGAGGAAGGCTGCTGCTGGTACAGCCAGGGTTGGATGCTATGCACACTGGAGGCAGGCTGCTGCTGGTACAGCCAGGGCTGGATGCTATGCACACTGGAGGCAGGCTGCTGCTGGTACAGCCGGGGCTGGATGCTATGCACACTGGAGGCAGGCTGCTGCTGGTACAGCCGGGGCTGGATGCTATGCACACTGGAGGCAGGCTGCTGCTGGTACAGCCGGGGCTGGATGCTATGCACACTGGAGGCAGGCTGCTGCTGGTACAGCCAGGGTTGGATGCTATGCACACTGGAGACAGGCTGCTGCTGGTACAGCCGGGGTTGGAAGCTATGCACACTGGAGGCAGGCTGCTGCTGGTACAGCTGGGGTTGGAAGCTATGCACACTGGAGGCAGGCTGCTGCTGGTACAGCCAGGGTAGGATGCTATGCACACTGGAGGCAGGCTGCTGCTGGTACAGCCAGGGTTGGATGCTATGCACACTGGAGACAGGCTGCTGCTGGTACAGCCGGGGTTGGAAGCTATGCACACTGGAGGCAGGCTGCTGCTGGTACAGCTGGGGTTGGAAGCTATGCACACTGGAGGCAGGCTGCTGCTGGTACAGCCAGGGTAGGATGCTATGCACACTGGAGGCAGGCTGCTGCTGGTACAGCCAGGGTAGGATGCTATGCACACTGGAGACAGGCTGCTGCTGATACAGCCGGGGCTGGATGCTATGCACACTGGAGACAGGCTGCTGCTGGTACAGCCGGGTCTGGATGCTATGCACACTGGAGGCAGGCTGCTGCTGGTACAGCCGGGGCTGGATGCTATGCACACTGGAGGAAGGCTGCTGCTGGTACAGCCAGGGCTGGATGCTATGCACACTGGAGGCAGGCTGCTGCTGGTACAGCCGGGGCTGGATGCTATGCACACTGGAGGCAGGCTGCTGGTACAGCCAGGGCTGGATGCGATGCACACTGGAGGAAGGCTGCTGCTGGTACAGCCAGGGTTGGATGCTATGCACACTGGAGGCAGGCTGCTGCTGGTACAGCCAGGGCTGGATGCTATGCACACTGGAGGCAGGCTGCTGCTGGTACAGCCGGGGCTGGATGCTATGCACACTGGAGGCAGGCTGCTGCTGGTACAGCCGGGGCTGGATGCTATGCACACTGGAGGCAGGCTGCTGCTGGTACAGCCGGGGCTGGATGCTATGCACACTGGAGGCAGGCTGCTGCTGGTACAGCCAGGACTGGATGCTATGCACACTGGAGGAAGGCTGCTGCTGGTACAGCCAGGGCTGGATGCTATGCACACTGGAGGCAGGCTGCTGCTGGTACAGCCAGGGTTGGAAGCTATGCACACTGGAGGCAGGCTGCTGCTGGTACAGCTGGGGTTGGAAGCTATGCACACTGGAGGCAGGCTGCTGCTGGTACAGCCAGGGTAGGATGCTATGCACACTGGAGGCAGGCTGCTGCTGGTACAGCCAGGGTTGGATGCTATGCACACTGGAGACAGGCTGCTGCTGATACAGCCGGGGCTGGATGCTATGCACACTGGAGACAGGCTGCTGCTGGTACAGCCGGGTCTGGATGCTATGCACACTGGAGGCAGGCTGCTGCTGGTACAGCCGGGGCTGGATGCTATGCACACTGGAGGCAGGCTGCTGCTGGTACAGCCAGGGCTGGATGCTATGCACACTAAAGGCAGGCTGCTGCTGGTACAGCCAGGGTAGGATGCTATGCACACTGGAGGCAGGCTGCTGCTGGTACAGCCGGGGCTGGATGCTATGCACACTGGAGGCAGGCTGCTGCTGGTACAGCCAGGGTAGGATGCTATGCACACTGGAGGCAGGCTGCTGCTGGTACGGCCAGGGTAGGATGCTATGCACACTGGAGGAAGGCTGCTGCTGGTACAGCCAGGGTAGGATGCTATGCACACTGGAGGCAGGCTGCTGCTGGTACAGCTGGGGTTGGAAGCTATGCACACTGGAGGCAGGCTGCTGCTGGTACAGCCAGGGTTGGATGCTATGCACACTGGAGACAGGCTGCTGCTGGTACAGCCGGGGCTGGATGCTATGCACACTGGAGACAGGCTGCTGCTGGTACAGCCAGGGCTGGATGCTATGCACACTGGAGGCAGGCTGCTGCTGGTACAGCCGGGGCTGGATGCTATGCACACTGGAGACAGGCTGCTGCTGGTACAGCCGGGGCTGGATGCTATGCACACTGGAGGCAGGCTGCTGCTGGTACAGCCGGGGCTGGATGCTATGCACACTGGAGGCAGGCTGCTGCTGGTACAGCCAGGGTAGGATGCTATGCACACTGGAGGCAGGCTGCTGCTGGTACAGCCGGGGCTGGATGCTATGCACACTGGAGGCAGGCTGCTGCTGGTACAGCCGGGGCTGGATGCTATGCACACTGGAGGCAGGCTGCTGCTGGTACAGCCGGGGCTGGATGCTATGCACACTGGAGGCAGGCTGCTGCTGGTACAGCCGGGGCTGGATGCTATGCACACTGGAGGCAGGCTGCTGTTGGTACAATCATTAAACATAATAGAAGTTTGCAGGAATCCATGACCTGCAGCTATGATGTGTTCTAGGGATGTGGTCTTCAGTATGCCGACTGACGAGATCCCGACAGCCGGCATACCGACACTTATTCTCCCTCGTGGGGGTCCACGACCCCCCTGGAGGGAGAATAAAATAGCGTGGCGCGCGTAGCGCGACAACGTGCCCGTAGCGTGGAGAGCGCAGTGAGCCCGCAAGGGGCTCATTTGCGCTCGCAACACTGTCGGTAAGCCGGCGGTCGGGCTCCCGGCGCCGGCATGCTGGTCGCCGGGAGCCCGACCGCCGGCATATCGTAGTGAACCCGTTCTAGGGAACAGGGCTGCAACCTAACAGCAGCGGGTGGGTGAGGCAGGAACTCTCCCCGCTGGAGGAAGGAGACAGTGAAAGCAGTATCACTTCCCTGCTGCTGCATACAGTGTGTCACGTCTTGCTATTCAGACCGGGACCCCTAGGGATCGCTTACACTTATAGGAGAGTGTATGAAGCCTGAGGACCTGGTAATGCTTCTCCTCATGCAGGTCACTATAACAGGTATATACTGTATATGATGTGCAGGACACTGAGCAGAGACTGGTATCTGGATAACCCGACGTAGCAGCAGACTGTGGAGTGTTATCATTGTTACTGTTATTATTAATAAACTTTATTTCTAAGGCACCACAAGTGGTCCGCAGCACCGTACAGATGGCATAACAATAACACAGTACAATACAGTCACAAATATACCACAGCTCTCAGTACAGCCACTGATGCAAGGGGGGCATTGGAAATACTCAGCATAAACTAGGTCTAGGTCGTCCGAAGAAACAGAAAAGGGGTGGATGGGCAGAGCCCAAGCAGGAGGTGTAGAGTGTACAGTAGGTAGTAACAGGGTCCTGCTCATAGAGCTTACACACAGGAACACTGGAGTGAGTGCCGGAAACACAACACAGGACTGGAGGCAGGCTGCTGCTGGTACAGCCAGGGTAGGATGCTATGCACACTGGAGGCAGGCTGCTGCTGGTACAGCCAGGGTAGGATGCTATGCACACTGGAAGCAGGCTGCTGCAGGTACAGCCAGGGTAGGATGCTATGCACACTGGAAGCAGGCTGCTGCAGGTACAGCCAGGGTAGGATGCTATGCACACTGGAGGCAGGCTGCTGCTGGTACAGCCAGGGTAGGATGCTATGCACACTGGAAGCAGGCTGCTGCTGGTACAGCCAAGGTAGGATGCGATGCACACTGGAGGCAGGCTGCTGCTGGTACAGCCAGGGCTGGATGCTATGCACACTGGAGGCAGGCTGCTGCTGGTACAGCCAGGGTTGGATGCTATGCACACTGGAGGCAGGCTGCTGCTGGTACAGCCAGGGTAGGATGCTATGCACACTGGAGGCAGGCTGCTGCTGGTACAGCCAGGGCTGGATGCTATGCACACTGGAGGCAGGCTGCTGCTGGTACAGCCAGGGCTGGATGCTATGCACACTGGAGGCAGGCTGCTGCTGGTACGGCCAGGGTAGGATGCTATGCACACTGGAGGCAGGCTGCTGCTGGTACAGCCAGGGCTGGATGCTATGCACACTGGAGGCAGGCTGCTGCTGGTACAGCCAGGGCTGGATGCTATGCACACTGGAGGCAGGCTGCTGCTGGTACAGCCAGGGTAGGATGCTATGCACACTGGAGGCAGGCTGCTGCTGGTACAGCCAGGGCTGGATGCTATGCACACTGGAGGCAGGCTGCTGCTGGTACAGCCAGGGCTGGATGCTATGCACACTGGAGGCAGGCTGCTGCTAGTACGGCCAGGGTAGGATGCTATGCACACTGGAAGCAGGCTGCTGCTGGTACAGCCAGGGTAGGATGCTATGCACACTGAAGGCAGGCTGCTGCTGGTACAGCCGGGGCTGGATGCTATGCACACTGGAGGCAGGCTGCTGCTGGTACAGCCGGGGCTGGATGCTATGCACACTGGAGGAAGGCTGCTGCTGGTACAGCCAGGGTAGGATGCTATGCACACTGGAGGCAGGCTGCTGCTGGTACAGCCAGGGTAGGATGCTATGCACACTGGAGGCAGGCTGCTGCTGGTACAGCCGGGGCTGGATGCTATGCACACTGGAGGCAGGCTGCTGCTGGTACAGCCAGGGTAGGATGCTATGCACACTGGAGGCAGGCTGCTGCTGGTACAGCCAGGGTAGGATGCTATGCACACTGGAGGCAGGCTGCTGGTACAGCTGGGGTTGGATGCTATGCACACTGGAGGCAGACTGCAGGACAGGTGTAGAAACCGAGTGCTATGCATGCACCCCGGAGGCAGAATTGGGTGGTGTTGGTAATGAGTGCTGTGCACCCTGGAGACATAGTTCAGGTGGTGGTGGTAGTAGTACTGAGTGCTATGCACCCTACAGACAGACTGTATGTGGTAGTAGTACTATGTGCTTTGCATCCAGCAGGTGGTGGTGGTACTGAGCGCTATGCACCCTGCAGACAGAATGCAGGTGGTGGTAGTACTATCCAGCAGGCAGCCTGCAGGTGGTGGTGGTACTGAGCGCTATGCAACATGCAGGCAGTGGTAGTACTATGTGCTTTGCATCCAGCAGGCAGAATGCAGGTGGTGGTGGTAATGAGTATGCTATGCATCCAGCAGGCAGACTGCAGGTGGTAGTGGTAATTATTGCTTTACATGCAGCAGGCAGACCCTCAGGTGGTGGTCGTAATGAGTGTGCTATGCATCCAGCAGGCAGACTGCAGGTGGTGTTAGTACCGAGTGCTAGGCAGACTGCAGGTGGTGTTAGTACCGAGTGCTAGGCAGACTGCAGATGGTGTTAGTACCGAGTGCTATGCATCCTGCAGGCAGACTTTAGGTGGTGGTACTGATTGCTATGCACCCTGCAGGTGGTTGTGGTACGGAGTGCTATGCACCCTGCAGGTGGTTGTGGTACGGAGCGCTATGCACCCTGCAGGTGGTTGTGGTACGGAGTGCTATGCACCCTGCAGGTGGTTGTAGTACTGAGCGCTATGCACCCTGCAGGTGGTTGTAGTACTGAGCGCTATGCACCCTGCAGGTGGTTGTGGTACTGAGCGCTATGCACCCTGCAGGTGGTTGTGGTACGGAGTGCTATGCACCCTGCAGGTGGTTGTGGTACTGAGCGCTACACTACCCGGAGGCATACACCAGGTGGTGGTGCTGAGCACTATGCTGCCTGTAGACAGACTCCTGATAGAGCACTTTTAGCTTCTAAGGAGGTCAGCAAATAAGTCAGGTTGTCTCCAAGGCCTAAAGGGTATATAGGATTGTTGATGTCCCAATCTCACAGCACGTGCATGGGCCGCCATTTGATCAGAATTGTTATAGATTTAAGCTGGCCAAGCTAAAGGTAAAGTACAGTACCTGCCTCACAGACAACAGCGGTGACAGTAAATTTCATCTCACTCCCTGAGACGCTTGTCAACTCCACTTCTGCTAACCCACATCCCCCTTTAACTACACTTACTTGAGGCATTTGAATCATGGGCAATAGTTGTGCGTAACCAAATACAATTTCAACTTTTGCAAAAGTCTATACTTGTTGCAGTAGAGGGACAATCATTATTTATTTGTAAGGTGCCACAAAACTCTGCAGTGCAGCCAGACAGGTAAGCAGTATAGATACAGTGATGGAACTGTAGCAGGTGGGACAGCCAGGGAGCATAGAAGCAGGAGGGTTAGGACAGGCTATAGTGAAGAGCCAGGCTTTGATACAGTGCATGAAAGGATGATGATTGGTATAAGAAGTTCTGTAAGTGGGCAGCATGGGACAGCTTTTAGATGTGGCACATCGAATATCGATTTCACATCGCATTTAGGGAGTTGCATTCAGGACTTGTGCATGAGTCTTTTCCGGGTTCGACGCGCTTGAGTCCCTTTCAATGACGGCTCCATAGGTGGGGCTGCAGCACAGTCCAAACTTCAAACAGGGAGCCACCCCAACTACCAGTGAGTCCCAGGCGGCGATGATTGACAGTGTTGGGGTGACAGTTGGTGCGGCTTCTCTATTTGAATTTTGGACTATGCTGCAGTCCCACCTCTGGAGACACCACTGGATACCATTCAGACTGGTAGACCTAACATGGCATATTGGCGTGCGGTTGACATCATCGCATCACATGTAGAGATCAGATCTCCAAGCGCTGCCTGCTCCCATACAGTGAACAGGGAGCAGGTCCCATCACACTGACAACCCATTCACGCTGCACTTCAACCCGTGTTGTACCCGTGTAAAACCTGCTTTAACCGCGGGATGAAATAGCAGGTTACTCAACCCGGGTTACTTCCTGTGGCCCCTTTCACACTGCACAAAAACCTGGGTTGCTGCCCATTCACATGCAAAAAATAGCTTTAATTGGACTTTATAACAACTGTGAGATTTTCTTGCAGTCAAGTTAGTTCTTGTTTTATGCCACAAAGGACTTAAAAAGGAGGATTTTTGGTACTTATCGATAAATCCCTTTTTCGGAAGCCATAAGATGATGAAGAGGATGGTGGTTTACAGGGATCTGGCACTTTAAATAATCTAAGATCCATCATCTCTCAGTTATGAATTAGCCGAGAGGAGACGGGCACAAGAGAACAGAACTATACGAGGGAAGACCGCATATAACAATTAAACTCAACAAACAAGGAAGGCAAGAGAACAGCGACGGGCGGGCGGCTAGTGTCCCCTATGGCATCCGAAAAAGGGATTTATCGGTAAGTACCAAAATCCTCCTTTTTCTGTCAGCCACTAGGGGACACTGGCACAACTTCAAGACTGTGGGGACGTCCCAAAGTTTCCCCCCTCGGCGGGAGATCGCTGGGGAACTTTCAAAACAAGACGCCAAACCGTGAAGATGAAGCTGCAAAAGTATCAAACTTGCAGAATTTAGCAAACGTATGAATACTGGACCAAGGGGCTGCGCTACAGAGTTGAGACGTGGTAGCCCCCCTAGCGGCCCACAAAGACCCAACTGAACGTGTAGAGTGGGCAGCAATGGATAATGAAGGTCACCAATATTGGTGTAGATAGGCCTGACGAATAGTCAACCCAAATCCAGCAGGCCACCATCAAAACGGGAGATCATAAAGCACGAATAAAGCATCCTGCAAGGACGGTACCACGATAGGCTGAATGATATGAAAAACCGAAACGACCTTGGGAAGAAAAGAAGCATGTGTTATCAACTCTGACCTATCAGGATGAAAAATCAAGTAGGGATGTTTACAAGATAAGGCACTTAATTCAGACACCCTTCCGGCTGAAGCTATGGCCAGTAAAAAAAAAAACAGTCTTCCAAGTAAGATATTTAAGGTCTGCTTCTTCCAAGGGTTCAAAAAAGGGTGAATGTAGATATTCCAGCACCAGATTTAAATCCCAAGGAGCTGTAGGCGGAACAAACGGAGGCTGCCCCCGTAGGACCCCTTGTAGGAGAGTTTGCACATCCGGTAGGAGTGCCAGGTGTTTCTGAAAGAAAATCTATAAGGCAAATACCTGACCTTTCAGGGCTCGTAGACGAAGTCCGGAATCCAAACCTGCCTGAAGAAAAAGCAAGAAGTGTGAGACAAAAAATCTGATTGAAACTCTTTTCGGTCACACCAAGAGATATAAGACCGCCAGATGCGATTGTAATGTACTGCCGTTACAGGTTTTCTTGCACGCAACATCGTGGGAATCACACATTCCGGAATCCCTATGTGTTTTAGGATGTCTGCCTCAAAAGCCATCCAGTTAAACATATCCGTGGTAAATCTGGATGCCCTTGTTGGAGTAGATCCGGACGCAGAGGTAGAGGCCAAGGATCCGCTAGCTGAAGGCGCAAGTCTGAAAACCAAGCTCTCTGAGGCCAATCTGGTGCCACCACGATCACCGTGATTGACTCCCATTTGATTCACTTGAGAATGAGACAATAGAGAGAATGGAGGAAACACGTATACTAGGTCGTACAGCCAGGGCGTCTACAGCTTCCACCTGAGGATCCCGTGTTCTGGAGATGTATTGAGGAAGCTGATGATTGAGACGGGACGCCATGAGATCCACCTCTGGACACCCCCAGCGTTGTGTCAGAGCGTCGCACACCTCTGGGTGAAGTGACCATTCTCCCGGTTGTAGATCCTAACGCCTGAGGTAGTCTGCTTCCCAATTGTCCACTCCTGGAATGAATACTGCCCAAAGGATTACAGCGTTGCCTTCTGCCCACTGGAGAATGCGTGTCACACCTCTCACTTCGCTTGGTGACTGCGAGTTCCTCCCCGTTTACGTACGCTACAGCAGTGGTGTCCGATTGAACCTTTACCGCCTTGGATCGAAGATTGTGGGCTGCTTGTACCAGCGCATTGTAGATCGCTTTCAGGGGGTAATTCAGACCTGATCATAGCAGCAAACTGGTTAGCAGTTGGGCAAAACCATGTGCACTGCAGGTGTGGCAGATATAACAATTGCAGAGAGAGAGAGATTTGGGGGGGTTATTTTGTTTCTGTGCAGAGTATATACTGCCTGCTTCAATTTTACACTGCAATTTAGATTTCAGTTTGAACACACCACACCCAAATCTATCTCTCTATGCACGTTATATCTGCCCCTCCCTGCAGTGCACATGGTTTTGCCCAACTGCTAACAAATTTGCTGCTACGATCAGGTCTGAATTAACCCCTCAGTTCCAACACATTTATTGGCAACAGTGATTCCTGTGGAGACCAATGGCTCTGAAGATGGAAGTCCAACACAACCGCACCCCATCCTCTGAGGCTGGCTTTCGTTGTTAGGAACGCCAAGTTTCATACCCCGAAACGCCTGCCCGCAGTGAGACTGTGCAGCTGGAGCTACCAAAGAAGCGAAAATCGTGTCTCTGGAGTTAGCCAAACTGTTGAAGGTGTAGATGTGACCCCGACCCTTGATGTAACAGATCCAGCTGGAAAAGACGTGAATGAAAACGGCCGAACTCCAGTGTTTCAAAAGCAGCTAATACCAGTCGTAGCTTGAGAACAGCTTGGACCAGTTTCTGTATACTCAGAAAAACTTTCTGTACGTTGGTGTCCAGGATCACACTGAGAAACTGGATACGCTGTGATGGCTGAAGGTTGGATTTCCGAAAATTGATTATACATCTGTGTTCCACTAACACATTGTATGTTAATTTTGCATGCTCCTGGAGAATGAGATCGGATGGAGCTTTGAGGAGGAGGACATCTAGGTATGGAATTATTGTGACTCCCAATGATCTGAGGTGAGCAATCAACACAGACATGACCTTGGTAAAACACCCTGGGTGCTGCGGACAGTCCGGATGGTAAGGCTCTGAACTGAAAATGATCCTGTTGAATCGCAAACCTGAGAAACGGTTGGTGAGGTTCCCAGATCGGAATGTGGAGATATGCATCCTTGATGTCCAGAGATATCATGACTTCCTTGGGTTCCAGGCTCGAAGTCACTGAGATGAGAGACTCCATCTTGAACCGGTACTGATTAAATGATTTCAGATTCAGGATTGGTTGTACAGTACCCAGAGGCAGAACTCTGGGAGGCAACGGAGTCAGCTGCCGCCGGGCTCCTGCTTTGAAGGGGGGCACCTCTCCTCCTGTTCTGTGTGTTCAGCGACATTAATCAATTAAGTTAATAGACAGCAACCGGTAACTCTTCTGTAGCCGACTTCCCCACTAACCACTACACCTTACAAATCACACCCTCTTTTTTATAGATATATTGGAAGCAGACACCTTACTGATGAAGCTATTTGCTCCTATAAAGGAAGCATGAGAATTCTAACTATATGAAGTTATTTCCCTTATAATTACAAGTAACTTTATATAGTTAGAATTCTCATACTTCCTATGCAACAGCAGATATCGCCATCAGTGAGGTGCATGCTACCAGTGTAATAGGTTGTGGGTTCTAATCCTTGATATGACACTTGCAAATTAATTGTCAGAGAAATAATCAACATTGTGAGGGACTGAGCAGATCTATGTAGTGTGTGGCTGGACCCCTACATAGATCTCCCTAGTTGCAATGGTTTTGTAGTAGCTTCATATAGTTAGAATCTGCAGGCTTGCTATATGCAGGAGCAAATTATGTATATATATATATATATATATATATATATATATATGTATGTATGTATAGATAGATTTGGGGGGGGGGGGGCACCAATATTTTTCTTGCCTCCGGGCAACTGGGACAAACTTACGCCACTGACAGTACCGTCCGGTTTTGGTACTACGAAAAGATTGGAATAGTAACCCTTATTTCATTGAAGCAGTGGTACCGGCGTTAACACAGCCAATTCCACCAAGGACTGTATTGCACTTGAAGGGCCAAACGTTTATCGATGGGTAGACTTGTCATAAAATATTTCTTCGGCGGCAAAACTTCGAAAACTAACTTGTACCCTTGGGAGAGGATATCGTGAATCCATGCATTGCCTGATATTTTGAACCAAGCATCCTGAAAGTTTCGAAGCCGCGCTCTCACCGTACTTGGGCCCCAGTGAGAAGGGAGACCGTCATGCCACGGTCTTTTCTGCAGGCTTTGGGTCTTGACGATGAGCAACGACTGATTGCTTGACGCGACCTCTACTTCGCATGGGTGTATTTCTACCACGTCCCCTAAAAGGTTGAGTGGAACGAAAAGGGCCGAAAAGAAGTTTCAGTATAAGAGTGCTTAGGTGGCGGCGGAACGGTTAGTAAGAAGGTAGATTTACCACCCGTAGCCTGAGAAATTAACGAGTCTAGTTCTTTTCCAAAAATAATGTAAACGGAAGTGCTTCTGACGCTCTTTTTGACTCAGTAAACTCTTCTGGCTGCAATAGTTGTTGCTGAGATCCTCGAGTTAACTTTTCCGATATCTCTAGCCGCTTCTCCTAGGTATACAGCAGATTGCTGTATGTTCTTGTCAAAGTCAGAAAAATATCACGCTGCACATTGCCATATATGCACCTCATGCGTGTGCCCGCTGCACGTGCATGAGCCCTCCCGTGCGTGCGTATACTCGCAGTCGCGTGCACTCGCAGGTGCACGGTATGCGCATTTACGGTAGAGTTTGTGTGCGTCTAGCGGGCGACTCGATCGTTACATATTTTAGTCATATAATGTATTTTGTAGATTATGGTCCCTTTGATAGAATCTGAAAGTTTAGTTAATGTAGTATGTTCAGAGACAAAGAGATCCCTCTTTGTTTGATACGAAGGGTCAGACAGGGGTGACACAGTGGTGTTTAGTATCCATCGGAAGAGTATTAAATTAGCAATATTCCGGTGATGGTTAGAAACGGATTAATCGCTCGTGCGTATAGTTATGGCCATAAGAAGTTTATGGACATTTGCTATATTTGCAGTTTATTACCCATGCGGCGGGAAACCTGAGTTTCCCTCCCACTTGAGCAGTTTGAAATAGTCACAGCCCACCTGTATGAACCAACCTATGACCTTTTGTTATAATGCGGAGACGGATTCCTGTGTCCAATGAACAATAAGAATGTAGGGACCATTGTACTGTACTTTGTGTAGTGTATATAAAGACAAGCCGACCTGGGCCAGCTCTCTACTCTTCTCAACGGTTCTCATCACTGATAATCGGGAGCTGGATATCCAGAAAGGCGCATGCAATTGTTTCCCCTTGTGCGTAAGTTCTCTGCAACCATATTTATCTCATATTTTGTTGTAAGCCATTTTTCTCTCTCTTTCCCCTTAAATGTAATTGTGCCGCTATTGTAATTTTAACGTGTAGTAATTCGGTTAGGTATTTTATGTTAGTTTGGTAGTGTATAAGTTGTAATGTGTATCCTTTTGCAATTGAACGTTCATTCTCTCCCTTAAAAGGTGTTAGACCCTTAGACCGGTATTTGAGTGTTTATTATATTGCTAAAAGTGTTCTCTGAGCGTCATATACGCTCATACATCTTTTAAACTAACAAGGTTACACTGTGTTGCATTTACACCCTAACACTGCACAAAGGTTTAACTCTGTGAGCGTCAGCACCGCTGGTGATCTCCTCGTGGTCTCGAGCGTCCGCTACGCTGGTAGCGTATCATTACGGTAATCGGCAGCCTATAGCGTGCTTGCCTCTACGCATTAAGCCGTGAGCGAACGTGCCGCTCGTGCGTCTCGTCCACGGCTAAGCGTCCGCTACGCTGAGTGCGTACCCTTACGGTACCACATACTCCAATAGCGTACTGAGTCTCTTAACCTTTTAGCGTGTTTAATATAGGATAAATCAGTAGGCTTTATCATTTGGGCGCTCGCCCGCTCTTCACATATCTGCACTAGGTAATTTCAGCAGACATTATCGGTCAGCAAAGGGCGGGAGGTAATATTCCTTGTAGTGCTGACCAGATAAGCGTCTGCTTCGCTTAGTAAGGAGTGCTGAAGGAATCCGGAACCGGAAGGTAGGAACAGTACGTTATTGTCTTTTAAAACCTGTTTAGTTTCTGTTTTGCGAACGTACGCATAAGCACACACACCTGTATTTCTTGTTTAGTATTATTTGTCCGTACCTCATTCTCCTGATTGCCACACACTAGTGATAACGTGCTGAGACATTTGTTGTTATTAATAGTTAAAAGATAAAAAGTAATATTTAAGGGAATAATTGTAAAAGGCACGCACACAGTCTCGCCTAGAAATACAAGGGAGATTTGGGTGGTGTTCAGTGAATGATTACTGTTAAAGATCATTCACATTGATAAACGTGTAGTGTGTTACTGTGGACGCACTTGGTCTGCGTACACGTGTCCTTACAAGGGCAGGGCGTACGCAACGCAAGGGTCGACGCACGGAGCGTATATTATGCAACGGAGCGTACGGATACGCCCACATAATACAAACCGCACGATAGTATTGTTTTAATAGGCGATAAGGAAGTAACGCGAAAATAACACAAATCTATCTCAAATCCAAAAGTTTAAAGTTAAAAGAAAAAAAAAAGACTTTCTCTATTGCAATTCTTCTGGGTTAGACTATTACTGAATGAAAGGAATTCTGTACAGAAATAAGAGTGTTCGAATGTAAGAGTGTGTATATATAAGATTTCTCTTTTATTACGGAAGTGGGAACCATAGGCCAGTAGAAAGAGGTACACCAGCGAGAGTGATAGCGTGGGGTGGCTTGGGAGGCGTCCCTTGTTAATCTCGACATATTTATGAGCAGTAGAGTCTGCTGTACATAACAGACCAGGAGGTCAAGGACCAGGAGGTTCAGGTACAGCAGACTAGAAGTAGAGAGCACAACCGAAGAGGGTTGGTGCGAGACCCATATAGGCCAAGGAAGCTCATTGCTGAAGGAATTCGCAGCCAAAATTTTCGATTCCACTGATCGTTCCGCACATAAGATTAGTTGCTTGTGTGCAGATACGATTGTACCGCATGTGATTGTGTGCATTAGCGTGTCTTGAATTCAGAAGAACGCTACTTGCACATTGTTAACGTGATTTGTGTAATTTTTTTTATTTTAAGGGAAGTAGCCTGATCACTCAGGGACATTCCAGCGACTGATACTTGCTGGGGAGGGTAAGACACTCCCACACGCCCGAGCAAGTAGACGTACTTAGGTGCCCTAGGTTGGGTACGGAACCTCTGGGAACTTTGGTCGCCGTATTGGCCAGCGTGGGCGGGAGTTAAGTGGGCGGACTTCGAAGCAAAACCCCCACCGCAGCCTTACCCCGAGCATCTTGGTTTTTGTAAGGGTTGCCGAAGACCCTGATTTGAAGTCAGAGGTAGTGAAAGCAGCACCTGCAGAGATGGGGGCCAGTTGTTCAGGTAAGGGGCGATCAACCGAGGTTCAGGTTGATTTGGTAAACCGACCAATCGGGTCGGCAAGGTATATCATGTGTGAGAAATATGGTCATCACACAGAAATGTTGTGCAATGAATGGGAAAGGATGACTGTGCATGACGGGGAAAAGTTTCCCCGGGTAGGTAGTTTTAACCCAGAAGTATTACAGAATTTAAGGAGAAGAGTTTGCCTGATTAAATCTTCAAAAAGGCATATTAGACATTATGATTATTTAACATTGTGGCAACAGGAAGGTGAAATACAAAGGGGGTTGGCGCAAGCCGCTGGATCTAACCCTATCAGGAAACTGATAGCCACTGCACCCCCACCACCATACATACCTGGAGAGAAATTGGTTGCAGAGAATGGCACTCAGGGTCATGTTAAATGTATAGAAGTTAAAGATAATGTAACCAAAGTAATTAATGCTAACACTAATCCGTGCAAGTTGTACCCTGTTTTGAACTTTCCCCAGGATTGTGACCAAGAGGATGAGCCCACAACAATATCAGCACTCTCCCTAGCAGCCACCATATCAGAAACAGCAGGGGGCACGACCCAACCCATAAGATTAGTATCAAAGGCCCCTAGCGGAGGGACAGGTGAGGTCGTATCGACTGGTAAGTACGGCACCATACACTATGCTGAAACCATTTCACCACATGTTGTAGAATCTACTCAGAATGATGTTGCTGGACTTAATCCTGTTAGGGTAATAGCAGTGCCAAATGGGAAAACTGACACTTCAGGAGCAACTCCTGTCAGGAACATCGCCATGCACTGTCCCTTTTCCCGAGCAGAATTAAGATCAATGATGTCTGAATTCCCTGATCCTAGGAAAGACTTAGTTGCATGTCAAAAGTATATTAGGGAGCTAGGAAATTCTGCAGAGCCAAATAACAAAGATTGGAGGACAGTTTTGAGGGCATGTTTACCCCCCAATGTTGATTCGTTAAAGTTTATCGCTGATTGCAAGTTAGATGAGGAAGTACCACTAACAGACGAGTATAATCAGGATAATGTAAAGAGAATCAACTTACAGTTAGGAGTATATTTTCCTGCAGTTGTAAAGTGGAATAAAATCTTTACAATAAAACAAAAAGAAGGTGAATCCACACCAGAGTATTTTCACCGGGCTCTGCAGGATATGGCTAGGTACACTGGTATAGATGACATTAAAACTAATGTACACCACAGGGAAGTAGCTGTTTCAGTATTAATGGACGGTCTAAAAGAGGTTTTAAGGAATAGAATACAAACCACTAGGCCTGATTGGAGAGGTATGTCGGTGGATGCATTGGGAGAGGCTGCTGCTGGGCATGATCGGAATATCATCAGACACAGGGAGTCACAGAGTGATAAGTTAATGGCTGTGAGCATACAGGCCCTCACTACCCGGCCACCTCAGCCCAGAACTGTGACCCCTGTGGGTAAGTCAACAGGTATAAAATGTTATTGTTGCCACAGAGAGGGACACATAGCACGTGATTGTAAAGTAAGACCAATACAAAATTCATATCAACCCTATAGACAACGACCTGATACGAGACATTGGGATCAAGGACCGAAGGGGCGGAGCTATGAGCCACATGCAGGGGAAACCAAAAGGTATCCCCCAAAAAGAGACTGGCAAATCTCTGATAGTTCCCATCTACCCCCACCACAAATAATTGCTGTCAGTGCGATTCAGGGAGGTTACCATACCCAATAGGGGTGTGGCCACACCTGTAATCTGCAGCCAGTGAAATTGATTGCAAGTCTTGGAAGTGAACCCGAGGTCACAATTGATGTAGCTGGTAAATCATTAAATTTCCTTGTAGATACGGGGGCGGCCAAATCAGTGATAAATTCGACAGTGGGCATGAGAACCACTGGTAAGACAATTCCAGCCATGGGAGTAATGGGAGTAGTACAGCACTACCCTATTAGCAAACCAGCAGAGATTACAATAGGGCCTTTACATACCAAGCATTCCTTTTTGCTGGCTGCATCGGCACCGACTAATCTCCTGGGAAGAGATTTATTGTGTAAAATGGGGTGCGTCATATATTGTACTCCTGAAGGTGTATTCCTAGACATACCTGAGAACCAGGGCCGTAACTAGGTGTGTGCGAGAGGGGCCTCGCACACAGCGCAGAGCCCTAGGGAGCGCACAGTCACGGCCCTGTTAAACACAGTACGGAGCATCAGAGCCCCGTACAGCTCCATCGGCCAGCCACAGCCTGACCCAGCACAGCAAGCCACCTGTGGAGCTGAGGCGGCTTGCGGATGAGCATGTTGGCGCCAACATGCCCCAGCCGCAAGCCGCCACAGCTCTGCGCAGTATTAAGGGGGGAGGCCTGGGGGTATGTACCCCGGACCCCCCTGCAGCCCCTCCACCTACCACAGATCGGATCTTTGATCCGATCTGCGGTGCTGTGCTCCCGGCAGCGGCTCCCCACTGCACTTCAAGATAATTGTGCGGCCGCGCCACAAGCAGGGCAGGCCCCCCTGCCAGACCTGCTGTACAGCGATGATTCTACCCCTCTCCTTGCTTCACGTCCAGCAGCAGCAGTTGCTGGGAGAACTGCTTCTGGTGGCTGAATGTGTGGAGAAGTAGCATCGTCCGGCACCTGTCTCTACTAACCCACATTGCTTTTTGCTTCTCTGCCTCTGCCCTCCGTAGCCTACAGGGATGGGGGAGTTGTTTAGAATCTACCTCCCTTCCAATGGACCAAATGTTAGTTTGTTTTCTGATTGCAGGCTGGAATTGTAGGCCCGCCTACTCACGGCATTAGGCCCTGCCCCCGCTGCATTTTGCCGCGATTCGTGGGCCTATGGGAAGGTGGGCACTGGGCAGACCGACACAGAGACAAGATTCAGCCAAGCAAGGGTGAGGTTTGAGACCTGTCTGTCTCAAGGTTGCTAATGGCTGATGACTGTTTATAACAGTGATACAGTAGCTGGTAATGCATATGAATCTGTAGAGCAGTAGCTATGATTATGCACCTAGTAAGCTCTACTGAATTATACAAAGCTGTCATACAGTAGTAGTGATAATTCTGTAGCTGCTTAGCCCTAGTAAATGTTATGCATCTGGGAAATTGTGGCAATGATTTGTTTGGTGAACTGTAGTGAGGGATATTGACCTATTAATTTGTGGTATCAACTATGTACTGTAGCTGCGCCCCTTTTCTATTCCTAGGAGAGAGAAAAATGTGTATAATGTATATATACAGTACCTATAAATATATATAAGCAGAAGCCTCCCCTAACAAATCATGCATTTGCCCCTGGGCGGTACCGGTGACTGGAAGAATCATAATTCTGTTGCTGCATTGTTTATTTCAAGCCTGACTGTGTGCCGATTCTCCAGTACCAGATGCCATTTCACCACAGAGCACCGCAGCATTTGTGATTTTACTGTCAGAGACCTATCCCCACTAGGCTTATATTTGTAGATAGACAATTTCGAATTAATTTACACACACACACACACACACACACACACACACACACTGTTAAACAATTACTTATATTAGGAACTTCACAGGGAGAGAAGACACAGCGGGCAGAGCCAGTGATCTGGTGCTGACATGAGGGTGAGGGCCCCCATTTCTTAAGTGCCCCGGGCCCACCATAGACTTAATCCGGCCCTGGGTGCAGCGCCGCTCGCCAGTGATGCCACGAGGGAGCTGAGCTACAGGCAGGGCAGCTGAGCGACGGCTCAGCTGCCCAATCATCTGTGAAGGCTGCAGGGAACAAGGAGGAGTCGGTCGGCCTCTGGAGTGAGGGGCACCCGGTGGAGTGTGCTGCTTGAAGTTACTATGTGGTGTAATTTGAATAATGGAGACTTCTGTGCACCGTAGTATGAATTGGTATTATTTTGTGGCCACACCCTTTCCCCATGAAGCCACGCCCCTAATGTTTTTTTTGTTTTTTTTTTTGCGCGCGCCTACGGCGCGCATTGTCCATGTTTTACATAAGGTGGGGGGGGGCGCCAATGCCGTTTCTTGCACACAGCGCAAAAATGCCTAGTTACGGCACTGCTGAGAACCACGCCCAGGAAGTACAAGATATGCTAGACTCCCCATCAAAATTAATGTCACATACCCTTATGATAAATAGGAGTCCATCTCAGGTAGAAGAAATGACATCCCAAATACCAGAGTCACTTTGGACTAAAGATGGACAAGACACTGGATTAATGGCAAACGTAGCTCCAGTCGTTGTGCAAGTAAAAGATGGCAGGATAGCTCCAAAAAATCCCACAATACCCTCTGAAGCCAGAGGTGGAGTTAGGAGTGTACCCCGTAATAGAGCGCTTGCTACAACAGGGCATTCTGGTAAGAACATCCAGCACTGCCAATAGTCCCATCTTCCCTGTTAAAAAGAGTGGGGGGAGGGGTTACAGGCTAGTGCAGGATCTAAGGGGGATTAACAAAATAGTTGAGAGTCAGTTCCCCGTAGTGCCAAATCCAGCTGTCATCCTTATGCAAATCCCTCCCACTGCGAAATTTTTCACTGTAATTGACCTCTGCTCCGCCTTCTTCTCGGTACCTCTGCACCCTGACAGCCAATATTTGTTTGCATTCACATACAGAGGAGTCCAATTCACATGGACTCGATTACCACAAGGTTTCATAGACAGTCCAAGTATATTTTCACAGGCTTTGCATGATTGTTTACAGTCTTTCCAACCAGAGAGTGGATCAATATTGATACAGTATGTGGATGATTTACTACTGTGTTCAGATTCACTGGAAGCGTCCCTGAAAGATACGAAACAGCTCCTGTTTCATCTTTCAGACACAGGACACAAGGTTTCCAAAGACAAGTTGCAATTATGCCAGACTAAAGTAAAATATTTGGGACACTGTCTGACACAAGGACTGAGACACCTGACCGCTGATAGAATTCAAGCAATTCGAGACATGACTCTGCCACAAACCCAGCAACAGATCAGAACGTTTTTAGGAATGTGTGGGTATTGCCGTAACTGGATCCCAGGTTTTTCCATTCTAGCATTACCTTTGCAGGAGATGGTCTCATCAAACAAACCTGATCGGATCTCGCATACAGACGAATCCGAGATGGCATTTGAGAGACTTAAACAGTGCCTAACACAGGCACCGGCATTAGGTATGCCTGACTATGGGAAACCCTTTGAGCTGTACGGAACAGAAAGTGCTGGTTGCGCGGCAGGCGTCCTAACCCAAAAGCACGGTGATGCCAGCAGGCCGGTAGCATACTACAGCGCTCAGCTAGATACGGTAGCGCGATCCCTCCCCACATGCTTGCAAAGTGTCGCTGCGATAGCATTGCTAGTAACGAAAAGCGAAGATGTAGTGCTAGGACACAACCTCACAATCCATACACCGCATGCAGTGTCAGCCTTGCTAAATTCGGCTCAAACCAGACACGTCTCATCAGCGCGGTTTACAAGATGGGAATTGGCATTGATGGCCCCCGTAAACATCACCATAAAGAGATGCAGCGCATTAAATCCTGCAACGTATCTCCCAGGTGTGCCTGGTGAAGGAGGATTTAGTATAGGAAAAGACATGCATGATTGTATGGAATATTTGACCCAAAATTTCACGGCAAGGCCTGACATCAGTGACAACCCACTGGAAGATGTAGATTTTACTTTCTACACTGACGGTAGTTGTCACAGACAGACGGACTCGGGAGACTTGTGTACTGGATACGCAGTCGTAGATGACCAAGGCACCATAGAAGCAGAACCGCTAGGCCCACCTCACTCAGCCCAGGTTGCTGAACTGGTTGCCCTAACCAGAGCATGTGAATTGGCTAAGGGCAAATCAGCCAATATCTATACCGATTCTAGATACGCATTCGGAGTAGTCCATGATTTCGGAGCCCTATGGCGCCTCAGAAATTTCATGACGGCAGCTGGTACACCGGTAGCGCATGCAGCTCACATCAAAAGGCTTCTAACAGCGATACAGGAACCCGACAGAGTGGCTGTTATCAAGTGTAAAGCACATACATATAGCCAAGACCCGGTATCACTTGGTAACAGCCGAGCAGACGAAGCTGCTAAGTTAGCAGCTGGTACCCCCAGACAGACAGACACCACACAACTGATGGTATTTAATACCGTCAACACACAGAAATTGTGTGAAATGCAAAATTTGTGTTCCACACAGGAAAAGGCAGTTTGGAGGGCAAAGGGATATGGCCAGGAGTCCTCAGGACTCTGGACAGATGGACAGGGTAAACCAGTGGCACCCAGAGCATACCTTCCAAGTTTAGCGGAAGCAGCACATGGGCTGACTCATCTAGGCAAGGAAGGGATGTGCAAGTTGGTAAGAGCATATTGGTGCGCCCCAGGATTTTCTTCCCATGCGGGAAAAAGGGCAATGACATGCCTCACCTGCTTGAGGAAGAATATCGGAAAGTCAATACCAACAGAACCATCTCATATCCCACCTACAGGCGGCCCTTTTCAGGTAATACAAATTGATTTCATACAATTACCCCCTTGTCGAAATTTGAAGTATGTACTAGTTTGTATAGATGTGTTTTCAAATTGGGTCGAAGCATTTCCTGCGGCCACAAATACCGCTATGTTTACTGCTAAGAAAATTGTGCAGGAATTTGTGTGCAGATACGGTATCCCTAGAATAATTGAAAGTGATAGGGGTACCCATTTTACAGGTGATGTCTTTCAAGGAATGTGTAAGTTGATGGGAATTAATAGTAAGCTGCACACTCCGTACCGCACCCAGGCGAGTGCGAAGGTAGAAAGAGTGAACAGCACTATTAAAAATAAATTGAGCAAAGTTATGGCAGAAACAGGATTGACATGGCCAGAAGCTTTGCCCATTGTATTATACAGCATCAGAACCACTCCCAGGTCCCCTCTTAATCTGTCCCCCTTTGAAATTCTGTTCGGTCGACAACCGCATGTTATGATTAACCCTCAGGATGATTTGAAGTGTAACAATGAAGTGACTGTAAAATACCTGGTTAAGATGAGTAAACAGCTAAGGAATCAGAATGACAATTTGAAGTTGGTGATTCCTGATCTGCCAGATAGTAATTGTCATGACATTGAACCTGGGGATTATGTAATGATACGGAATTTTCTACGCTCAGGTTGCAGATGGGAAGGACCATACCAAGTCTTATTGATTAGCACGACAGCATTGAAGGTTGCCGAGAGAGAGACTTGGGTTCATTCGTCCCATTGTAAGAAGGTTGCTGATCCAGAGAGGTCTCGTGATAAAGAACAGACGGTAGAGGAAGTTGTATCATTGGAGTGTCTGTTTCAGGAAGAGTGAAACGGCACCTGAGCATTGAGAATAATAAGATCAGAGGCAGTTGTCGATCTCCTGTTCCCTTTTATTGTTTTTCTCCACTTCCCATCCCATCTCCCTCAATTATTTATTTCCCCCTTCTCATTTTTTTCCATTTCCTCCTATAAGATGGACTTGCCCCAAGAGACTGTGATCCGGATTTTCCTGTTGACCATGATGTTGACCAGAGCAGTCTGTTCCGGCGAGAGTACCATGGAGGTCGAGAGAGGTTCTGGAATGGGTTCTGATGACAGAGATGGAGGCGTAGATTTCCAAGAACAACATAATCACCGAGTAAAGGCGAGTATCAGAAAACGATCTGGTAGCATTGACAATAGAAGGAATTGTGAAGGATTGTTAGCTGAAGAAAACTGCATCTGTAGGCATTGTGATAACTTAGTTGAGGATGGGTGCATCAAGAAATGTCAGTCCAGTTTTAACATTAACATGGACCGGCATCCATTGGGTGACTATCACTCATTAGTGGGTAAGGTGTTAAACCAAACAGACTGTTGGGTATGCTCTCAAGTACCTCAAGGTCACAGCAAGTCAGGACTAGTACCATTTCCTTTAACGATAGGGGAGGTACTTGAGTTAAGTGGTGGGAGGCCGGTGGACAAGAGGTTTAATATCTCTAGTCCTCCTAGTTTGAAGCTCCACCAATATCATGTGGATAGGTCCTTAGTGTGTTTTAACATTTCCAATCCCCGAAAGCCGGGAAATTGGGAAGTGTCATGGATTAATCAAACCATGACATTCTCACATAGAGCCGACAGATTGCCCATAGACACAGAACTTATACGCCAGATAGCCGACCATAGGAAATTCTTTCGGTATAGGTACACCTTAGGAAGTAGGATCATGCGAGTTGGAGAAGTATCACCAGGATACTGTGCACATGTCGTACAAACAGATACGTGTACTAAACAGATGGGAGAATTAGGGTTAGGAGATTTCATATGGAAAATTTGTAATATGGTAATGTCCTACTCCGTCCCATATGTTCTCCCCGATGATGCATACTTCATATGCGGGAGGAAGGCGTATAAGTGGCTTGCCCCAAACTCAGAAGGGTTAATGACTTTATCCCACACTAAAATGAAGGATATTCACCGCAGTGCCCAAGCTCCTTATACTCACACTCATTACGAACACATCGTTAAACGGCACCTGATAGAAAGAACAGAGCATCCGGCCTCTGACCTGATCCATGAATCCACCGGGATTCAATTCCTAATCGCGTTAGATATCACTCGTACCGCCAGAGGAGTGATAAATTATAAATATATATCTGCGCTTGCAAATTTATTAGACAATATCACTGAAATGTATGATGACACATTCAGGTATACTGGGAGAGAGTTACAAGCCTACAAAACAGAACTGGTTCAGCATAGGATGATTCTCAATTATCTCACGGCTGTGACAGGCGGGTATTGTGTTACCCTAGCGACTCAGTATGGAATAAAGTGCTGCACGTATATTACAAACAGCACTGAGGACCCAGCCGAGGTCATAGACCAAAAGATGGATGACATTTTGCAATTAAAATGGGATTTCCGAAGGAAACACAATCTCACCCTTGCCGATGTGGGTAATGAGCTGACCGGTTGGGTGTCATGGTTGAACCCACGAAATTGGTTCTCTGGTTTAGGAGAATGGGCCCAAGGTATTATCATGGATGTAGGGAAATTTCTTTTGTGTATTCTGGGTGTCATCATATTGGTCGGTCTGATATTTAGATGCGTTCGGGTTTTAACAAAGTGTAAACGTAGCGCCCGAGTGATGAGTTTAAGAAGTGAAGATACTGTAATAACAACGACTGATTTGATTTACGACCCAACCATTGAGACAATGTTGTGATGAAAATGTGATTCCACGGTCCGTTTCTTTCACCCGTTTCTCCTTTTGTTTTCCTCCAAGGTACAAAGACATCCGCTTGGAAGAAGAATTTGACAACCTTTTACACAGACCATTGATGGACAATGCCATAGACCCCCAATATCCCTAGCGATTTTAAAATTCTGCGATAGCCCAACACTTTTGTAAGTCTATGGACATTGAGAAAGCTTTTGCTCGCATTTTGGCAAAAGTCCAAAGAGACTACAGTCAACATGTACATCAAGACAAGACACCAGACAAGACTTCAATCAACAAATGTATATTAAACTCACATAGTTTATGACTGCATTTACCATAATTGCTCCTTATCTTCATCTCTACAACCTTCAGGTAATGACACACATAGTCAATAGGGAATATAGGCACAGATATCAGCACTCACATATCCCCCCATCCATGTATCGTCAACTAAAATGTGCTCCCCCATTTTGTTGCAACCAAAAGCCGAAAAGAGCTTGGTAAAGTTTGACAGCCCATCCACAGACCCGTACCACGGGATAAGAAGGAATTCAAATGTATACTTCGCAATACCTCGAAGCTTGATTTAAAACACGTACGGCACGATGATACATGACCCCCCCAAACATGGATTCATACACACATGCTTCTGCTATCTCACTAGGTCATACCGGTTTCCCACCTTCTTCTCTTCTCCCTTACCCAATCATAGAAATGTATTATACATGACATATATTTTTCTCTTTTTGAACTGTTTTAGGAAGTGGCAGTTATTTGGTGACTGCCAAAGGGTGGACTGTCAAAGTCAGAAAAATATCACGCTGCACATTGCCATATATGCACCTCATGCGTGTGCCCGCTGCACGTGCATGAGCCCTCCCGTGCGTGCGTATACTCGCAGTCGCGTGCACTCGCAGGCGCACGGTATGCGCATTTACGGTAGAGTTTGTGTGCGTCTAGCGGGCGACTCGATCGTTACATATTTTAGTCATATAATATATTTTGTAGATTATGGTCCCTTTGATAGAATCTGAAAGTTTAGTTAATGTAGTATGTTCAGAGACAAAGAGATCCCTCTTTGTTTGATACGAAGGGTCAGACAGGGGTGACACAGTGGTGTTTAGTATCCATCGGAAGAGTATTAAATTAGCAATATTACGGTGATGGTTAGAAACGGATTAATCGCTCATGCGTATAGTTATGGCCATAAGAAGTTTATGGACATTTGCTATATTTGCAGTTTATTACCCATGCGGCGGGAAACCTGAGTTTCCCTCCCACTTGAGCAGTTTGAAATAGTCACAGCCCACCTGTATGAACCAACCTATGACCTTTTGTTATAATGCGGAGACGGATTCCTGTGTCCAATGAACAATAAGAATGTAGGGACCATTGTACTGTACTTTGTGTAGTGTATATAAAGACAAGCCGACCTGGGCCAGCTCTCTACTCTTCTCAACGGTTCTCATCACTGATAATCGGGAGCTGGATATCCAGAAAGGCGCATGCGATTGTTTCCCCTTGTGCGTAAGTTCTCTGCAACCATATTTATCTCATATTTTGTTGTAAGCCATTTTTCTCTCTCTTTCCCCTTAAATGTAATTGCATTTGAACGTTCATTCTCTCCTTTAAAAGGTGTTAGACCCTTAGACCGGTATTTGAGTGTCTATTATATTGCTAAAAGTGTTCTCTGAGCGTCACATACGCTCATACAGCTTTTAAACTAACAAGGTTACACTGTGTTGCATTTACACCCTAACACTGCAGAAAGGTTTAACTCTGTGAGCGTCAGCGCCGCTGGTGATCTCCTCGTGGTCTCGAGCGTTTGCTACGCTGGTAGCGTATCATTACGGTAATCGGCAGCCTATAGCGTGCTTGCCTCTACGCATTAAGCCGTGAGCGAACGTGCCGCTCGTGCGTCTCGTCCACGGCTAAGCGTCCGCTACGCTGAGTGCGTACCCTTACGGTACCACATACTCCAATAGCGTACTAAGTCTCTTAACCTTTTAGCGTGTTTAATATAGGATAAATCAGTAGGCTTTATCATTCTGCTAAGATCAATTTCTCATCTATTGGAACTCCCTCTTGTATGTCCTTTATCAATTTAGTGGCCCAATGCTCCACTGCCTTGTTCACCCAGTAACTTACTAAGGTTGGTCTAAGTGTGACACCTGCAGCTGAATAGATAGACTTCAATATGGTGTCCAGTTTCCGGTCAGACGGGTCTTTAAACAAAGTTGCTCCCGGAACAGGTAATGCCGTCTACTTGGATAACCTGGATAGAGGAGTCCACTCGAGGTGACATCTCCCATTTATCAGTCATAGCTGATGGAAACGGATAAATACTGAAGAATCTTCTGGGCATCTGAAACCGCTTGTTAGGGTTTTTCCAAGCCTCCGTCAGCTTTGAAAAAGGATAAGTGACCTATGAATGCCGTTTATTTTTACCAAATTACGCAGTATCTGGCGAATCCTGTGTCGTCCTCTCAGAAATGTTCAAAACTTGTCTTATAGCCAAAATAAGAGGTCGAACCCCTTGAGAAGGATCCGGTGTAACTTCGTCATCTGCGTCAGTAATTTTGCCCAATTGTCCTCTTCGGCTTCATCCTGAGAAAAAAATGGTACTGCCCGTTTTTTAGTCTTAGACACTGTCTGCGGCTGTTTACTGGACTTCAATACATAAAACTGGACGTGTCCAAGTGTTTTGTGAGACCTTCTACCGACTTGGCTAGCCCTGCCACCCAGGGTGGTTCCGTAGCAATAGAGGATACCTCATTTTGAGGCATATCGCTAACCGTTTCACGAGTCTTCCATAAGGCAGCCACTTCAGTATGTAATTGTGAAACGTTTCCTGAGCACACTACCGCCCAGGGGGGAAAATTTGCATCTAACTAATGTAACCTCCGAGGCACATGCATCACAGATAAAGGAATCGTCTGTGTGGGCTTTTTTGTTACACTTTGCACAGGTAAATAATTTTTGTGGCGCCTGATTCGCTGGTCCCTTGCCTGCCATTGTGACAGACATGGTGGATACACAGACAATTGACACCAACACTCTCAATAATACAGAGAGAAAAAAAGAGGATTTTGGTACTTACCGATAAATCCATTTCTCTGAATCCTCTAGGGGACACTGGAGCATTCTGAGACAGTAGGGTGTGAAGCTTGCAACCGGAGGTGTGGCACTATCTAAAATTAGCATTGTCTGCACAGCCGGCTCCTCCCCCTTCACATCCCTCCTCCCTCAGTTTGGAAAATTTGACTGAGAGAATAGGACATGATAGTAGAGCACATGGCGAGGAACCGAACCGTACAACCTATCAAACAGCACCCAAGAACTCTTAACTGAAAAACGAATGCTGTTTGTACAAACTTTGTAAAATCCACATTAGGCACAGAGCCACAAAGTGATTTGATCCTATGACCTTGTTCGTCAAAGTCCAGTGATTAACTATGTGAGCCACAAGAGTCCTTTGAATAGGAAGCGTGAACCCAGCAGGCCGACAGCACCGAGGCGGGCGTCCAGTGTCCCCTAGAGGATACAGAGAAATGGATTTATCGGTAAGTACCAAAATCCTCTTTTCTCTTTCATCCACTAGGGGACACTGGAGCATTCTGAGACAGTAGGGGACGTCCCAAAGTTATCCCCCAGGGCGGGAGTGCTGTCGGTGGCCTGCAAAACGAAACGTCCGAATTCAGAATCTGCGGCCGTAATGGTATCAAACTTGTAAAAGTTAGCGAACGTGTGGGCTGAGGACCACGTCGCCGCTCTGCAAAGTTGAGTAGAGGAAACACCTCTGGCCGTCGCCCATGAGGCACCCACTAAACGGGTGGTATGTGCACCCAACTGAACTGGAAACTGTTTTCCACAGGAAATATAAGCTAGCCGAATGGCCAGTCTAATCCATCCAGACAAATACTGCTTAGATGCTGTCCAACCCTTCTTAGGCCCATCCTACAAAACACACAACTGGTCCGACTTTCCGAAGGACGACGTAACTTGCACGTATACCCGTAAAGCTCGGACAACATTCAAGGACACGTCCCCATCAGCGAGACCCTGGAAAGATGGGGCCACAATTGGTTAGTTTACATGAAACCCCGAAACAACCTTAGGAAAGAAATCTGCTCTTGTACAGAGTTCTGCCCAATCCTCATGAAAAAACAAAAAGGGACACTTACACGATAAGGTGCCCAACTGAGAAACCCGCCTGGTTGAAGCCAAGGCAGGCAATAATGTGACCTTCCAAGAGAGATTACAGGTCTGTTCTTTGTAACGGCTCCAAAGTATGTTATTACAAAAAGTCCAACACCAAATTTAAGTCTCATGGTGTAGTAGGATGACGAAAAAGGGGCTGCATCCTCAGAACCCCTTGTAAAACGATTTGAACCGCTGGCAAGGATGCTAACCGCTGTTGAAATAGGATGAGAGAGCCGAATCTTGAACCTTCAGAGAGCTCAGCCTCAGTCCTATATCCAGACTGGTCTAAAGAGTAGAAGTCCAGATAAGTGGAAGTTCTCCGAATTCCCCCCGCGGTCTTGACATCAGACGGCTTTAGGGGTTCCTTGACCCCTCCTCAAGGGGGGGGTACTGTTAGGCGCCGGGGTCCGCTCGTCGGTGCGGCCCGGCGCCTAGCAACCAGGGACGCCGTGCGCGTACAGCCGCCGGCTCCCTGGCAACGCTAGACGCCGGGCGCACGGAGCCGCTCTGACCTTAGCAACGGGGACGCCACGTTCAGCCGCGTTCCCCGTTGCTGGGTCTGTCCTGATTACCTCATGGTGTGCTGGCCGTGCAGCATGCAAGCTGCACGGCATTTCAGTTGATTACCCTGTCTGGATTTTGATTGGAGGGTTCCTGAATAAAGGCACCCTCAGGACTCCTTACAGACGCCGGTGATAGCTTCCTGTTTGCCTGTGTCTGCTACAGAGAGTTTCCAGTCCTGCTCAATCCGGTTGTTCCTGTCCTCAGAGATCCTGTACTCGGAAGTTTGTCATCTGTTCCTGGAGTCTGACCGAGCACCTTTAACATCTTGTGGTGTTCGTGAGTCGCGGCTCAGCCGTGTGTTGCGGCTTGTCCGCTTACTGTTTATTATTTAGTTTACTTGTGTTCTGGAGCTTTTGCGGAGGATTCCGCTCCCACAGATCCACTCTGGTATCCAGCGGTGCTGGATAGGAGTAACGGATCAGGGGATCTTTGGTTGTCCTTTTCCCTGGCGGCTAGTCCGCACATACCTTTGGTTTAAGTTAGTTAGCTTGTAACCCCTGGCCTGCTTGCTTAGTCAGAGGGCCCCTTGTTATCACCCTGTCTCGGACTTCCCCTTGTCTCCCTTTAAGACCTGCGGGGGCATCGGGGTTGGGCAGACATAATCCGCCCTTCGAACGCGGCTGCCATGGGCTCAAGCAACCATAGTCTCGCAGGGGATTTCTGATAACACGGGCGAGACAACGGAGTTAGGGTGCCAGGGGTTACTAGGCTCTCCTGCTCCCACAACCAGCTTATTTTCCCTGTACTCAGACCTCTGCCATAAGATCTCCTCCGGTCTGGAGTACAGGAATCATAACATTATCACCGGCCAGACAAAAGAAAAAATTTTAATTAACAGGAGTTAATTTTTTCACTTATTCAGTTGGGAGATTTTGTCGGCCTCATGAATCCCGCCGGTATTGGGCCAAATCCTGGCCAGCTTCTAGTTAGTCAGATTCAAGAACTTACTCAGATGGTTCAGGATCTGTCCCTCCGGGTGAGGTCACAGGAAGATCTGTTACGGACTTCCCCGAGGGTCATCCCTGAACCAAAAATGCATCTGCCTGACCGTTTTTCTGGGGATAGAAAACAGTTTTTTAATTTTAAAGAGTCTTGTAAACTTTATTTTCGTTTAAGACCAGTCTCCTCAGGTACGGAGGCTCAGCGGGTTGGAATTATTATTTCTCTGCTTCAGGGGGATCCTCAGACCTGGGCTTTTGGTTTAAAGACAGACGATCCGGCCTTATCGTCTGTAGACGCCTTTTTAAAATCTTTAGGGCTATTGTATGACGACCCTGATAGAGAGGCGTCCGCTGAGAGTCAGTTGCGTGCTCTTAGACAGGGTAGGAATCCCGCAGAGAATTATTGTACGGAGTTTCGCCGTTGGTCGAACGACTGTGGATGGAATGACCCAGCTCTGCGCAGTCAGTTTCGCCTCGGCTTATCTGAATCTATAAAAGACAGTCTCCTTCAGTATCCCGCTCCTGAGACTCTCGATAAACTCATGGAGCTCTCTATTAAGATAGATCGTCGGCTCAGAGAGCGGAGGGCTGAAAAAGGGGCATCTGTCGGGTCTACTCCTTGTGTGCTTTCCATTCCTGTAGACATGGAGGAGCCTATGCAGATAGGTCTCTCCAAACTGTCTCCTGAAGAAAGAACCAGGAGGCAAAATTCTGGTCTTTGTTTATACTGTGGAGGTAAGGGACATTTTGCCCGTAGTTGTCCGAACAAATCGGGAAACTTCCTGACCAAGTGAATTGTGAGGGGGTTCACTTTGGTCTGCAGCTCATCTCCTCAAATAACTCACTGTTGGTTCCTGCTAAAGTTTCCTTTGGCAGCCTCTGTTCCTCGGTCTCTGCTTTTGTGGACAGTGGAGCTGCAGGGAACTTTATGGATTTAACATGGGCCAAGGCCTTAGGTATTCCTCAGTTAACCTTGGGTAGGTGTGTCACCATGCATGGTTTAGATGGGAGTCCCTTGTCCAATGGGGTTATTTCTCTAGGTACACCTCCTGTTTTACTCTCGGTGGGAGCCCTGCATTCTGAAAAGATTGAGTTTTTCCTTACTCATTGTCCAGCAGTTCCTGTGGTTCTGGGTCACCCTTGGCTGGCCTTTCATAATCCCATCATTGATTGGCAGTCGGGGGAGATCTTACAATGGGGTACCATCTGTAATAAAGAATGTATTACGCTTCCTATCCGAGTAGCTGCCGCCGTTCCTGCACCCATTCCTGAGGAATATCAGGATTTTGTTGACGTGTTTTCCAAGGGCAATGCGGATATTCTGCCTCCCCATAGGCCTTACGATTGTGCCATTGAGCTAATTCCTGGTGCCACGTTGCCTAAAGGAAGGTTATATGCATTGTCTGGTCCTGAAACTGTGGCCATGAATGAGTATGTGAAAGAAAGCCTTGGGAAAGGTTTTATCAGGCCATCTAAATCCCCTTTAAGTGCAGGTTTCTTCTTCGTAGAGAAGAAGGATGGTTCACTCAGACCCTGCATTGACTTTAGAGCTTTGAATAAAATCTCAGTAAAGAATACTTACCCTCTGCCGCTGATCTCTGTCCTCTTTGATCAGCTACGTTCGGCTGTGATTTTTTCTAAGATTGACCTTAGAGGAGCATATAACCTCATCAGAATCAAGTCAGGGGATGAGTGGAAAACGGCATTCAGTACTCAATCAGGCCACTATGAGTATCTGGTTATGCCATTCGGCCTGTCAAACGCTCCGGCAGTTTTCCAGGATCTCATTAATGATGTGCTCCGTGAATTTCTTGGAAGATTCGTTGTAGTCTACTTAGACGATATTTTGATATATTCTGACTCTGTAGAACAACATGTTACCCAGGTGCGTCAGGTGCTAAAGAAATTACGTGAAAATCACCTATATGCCAAACTGGAGAAGTGTGAATTTCATGTCACGGAGGTATCCTTTTTAGGGTACATTATTTCCCCTCGGGGATTCCGTATGGAACCAAAGAAGCTCCAAGCCATCCTTAGTTGGGTGCAACCCACCAACTTAAAAGCAATTCAGCGCTTTTTAGGGTTTGCGAACTACTATAGAAGATTTATTCACTCTTTCTCTGACCTAGTTGCTCCCATTGTGGCACTTACTAAGAAGGGAGCAGATCCTACCAATTGGTCATGTGAAGCTGAGTTATCTTTTCAGGCCTTGAAACAAGCCTTTGTCTCAGCCCCTGTCCTTAGACATCCCAACCCAGAATTGCCTTTCATTGTTGAGGTTGATGCCTCGGAGGTTGGAGTTGGGGCTATCCTTTCTCAGAAGGATCCAGATTCCCTTGAATTACATCCTTGTGCCTTTATGGCCAGGAAATTCTCATCTGCAGAATCCAACTACGATGTTGGTAACCGGGAATTGCTGGCTATTAAATGGGCTTTCGAGGAGTGGAGGCATTGGCTTGAAGGAGCGACCCATACCATTTCAGTTTTGACTGATCACAAAAATCTTCAATACATTGAATCTGCTAAACGACTGAATGCCCGGCAGGCTCGTTGGGCTTTATTTTTTACTCGTTTCAAATTCATTATCACCTTCAGGCCAGGTTCCAAGAATACTAAGGCAGATGCCCTGTCACGCAGTTTTCTTCCAGTTCAAGACAATAGTCCTGTTACTCCCATACTTCCGTCTTCAGTCATTCGGGCAGGCCTCACACAGGATGTTTTTACCCAGTTAAAGCTGCTTCAACATCAAGCTCCTGGAAATACTCCTGCTGGTCGTCTTTTTGTCCCTGAGTTTTTGAGAGCTACTGTTTTGGCGGAGTTTCATGATAGCAAGGTTGCCGGGCATCCGGGAATCGCTAAGACTTTGGAATTAGTCTCCCGCTCAGTATGGTGGCCTGGTCTTTCCAAAGACATTAAAGAGTTTGTTTTTTCTTGTCAGGTCTGTGCACAGCATAAAGTTCCCCGTTCTTTGCCTATAGGTCAACTTATGCCCTTGAATGTTCCCCTTAGGCCATGGTCGCATATTTCCATGGATTTTGTGGTGGACCTCCCTCTGTCAGCCGGATGCCGAGTCATATGGGTGGTAGTGGATCGTTTTAGCAAAATGGCCCATTTCATTGCTCTTCCCCGATTGCCATCTGCCCAGGGATTGGCAGTCTTGTTCCTCCGCCATGTTTTCAGACTCCATGGCTTACCCACTGATATTGTTTCTGATAGGGGTCCACAATTCATTGCACAATTTTGGAAGTCTTTTTGTGCTTCGTTAAAGATGAAATTATCTTTAACGTCCGGTTATCATCCCCAATCCAATGGGCAGACTGAGCGAGTTAACCAATCTCTAAAACAATATTTGCGTTTGTACTCGGCCAAACTCCAAAATGACTGGTCTGAGTTTCTTCCATTGGCGGAGTTTGCTTATAATAATGCCTGTCATTCTTCCACCAATGTGTCTCCATTTTTTGCAGTTTTTGGTTTTCACCCCAGAGCTAATTCATTTTTTCAACATTCCTCTGTCTCCTCTCTGGCCCTGACCTCTCATCTTAAACTTATTTGGAAAAAAGTGCACTTGGCTCTCAGAAAAGCAGCATTCCGGGAAAAAAGATTTTCTGACAGGCTCCGGCGGCCGTGCACTTTTAAAGTAGGAGACAGGGTGTGGTTGTCGACTCGCAACATTAAACTTCGACAAACCTCAGCCAGATTGGGTCCTAGATTTATTGGACCATTTCTCATTATCAAAAAAGTCAATCCAGTTGCTTTCCGGTTACGTTTACCAAAAACTTTACGGATCGGAAATACCTTCCATTGCTCATTACTGAAACCATATGTTTCGTCCAGTAGATTTCCTCGTAAAATATCTCAGGGGAGATCACCAATAAATGTACTGGGTCAGCAGGAGTTCTTGGTGGAGAAGGTTCTCGATTCCAAGTTGTCCCGGGGTCGGCTTTATTTTTTGGTACATTGGAGAGGTTATGGGCCAGAGGAAAGGTCTTGGGTCCTGGATGAGGATCTTCATGCCCCGAGGCTCAAAAGGGCATTTTTTCGAGAATTTCCTCAGAAACCCGGCTTTAGGGGTTCCTTGACCCCTCCTCAAGGGGGGGGGCACTGTTAGGCGCCGGGGTCTGCTCGTCGGTGCGGCCCGGCGCCTAGCAACCAGGGACGCCGTGCGCGTACAGCCGCCGGCTCCCTGGCAACGCTAGACGCCGGGCGCACGGAGCCGCTCTGACCTTAGCAACGGGGACGCCACGTTCAGCCGCGTTCCCCGTTGCTGGGTCTGTCCTGATTACCTCATGGTGTGCTGGCCGTGCAGCATGCAAGCTGCACGGCATTTCAGTTGATTACCCTGTCTGGATTTTGATTGGAGGGTTCCTGAATAAAGGCACCCTCAGGACTCCTTACAGATGCCGGTGATAGCTTCCTGTTTGCCTGTGTCTGCTACAGAGAGTTTCCAGTCCTGCTCAATCCGGTTGTTCCTGTCCTCAGAGATCCTGTACTCGGAAGTTTGTCATCTGTTCCTGGAGTCTGACCGAGCACCTTTAACATCTTGTGGTGTTCGTGAGTCGCGGCTCAGCCGTGTGTTGCGGCTTGTCCGCTTACTGTTTATTATTTAGTTTACTTGTGTTCTGGAGCTTTTGCGGAGGATTCCGCTCCCACAGATCCACTCTGGTATCCAGCGGTGCTGGATAGGAGTAACGGATCAGGGGATCTTTGGTTGTCCTTTTCCCTGGCGGCTAGTCCGCACATACCTTTGGTTTAAGTTAGTTAGCTTGTAACCCCTGGCCTGCTTGCTTAGTCAGAGGGCCCCTTGTTATCACCCTGTCTCGGACTTCCCCCTTGTCTCCCTTTAAGACCTGCGGGGGCATCGGGGTTGGGCAGACATAATCCGCCCTTCGAACGCGGCTGCCATGGGCTCAAGCAACCATAGTCTCGCAGGGGATTTCTGATAACACGGGCGAGACAACGGAGTTAGGGTGCCAGGGGTTACTAGGCTCTCCTGCTCCCACAACCAGCTTATTTTCCCTGTACTCAGACCTCTGCCATAAGATCTCCTCCGGTCTGGAGTACAGGAATCATAACAGTACCTCTGCCAAATCTTGCAGTAGTGCATGGCTGTTACCGGCTTCCTAGCGGCAAACATCGTAGGAATGGCCGTTCGTGGCATTCCTCTGTTCCGTAAGATCTGGGTTTCAATAACCATGCCGTCAAACGCAGCCTGTGCCGGTTGTGGAACGGTCCCTGAGACCGCATGTCCTCCCTCTGAGGTAACCGCCAAGGATCTTCCGCTAGACAACTCACCGGTCTGAATACCAACTTCCGCGTGGCCAAGCTGGTGTGATTAGAATCGCCCACACTCACTCTCGTTTCAACCTTGTCAGGACCCTGGGTACAAGGAGGAAGGGGGGAAAAATGTACACCCTCATGTAACACCAAGGAAGTATTAATGCGGTCACTCCGTCTGCTGCTGGATCTCTTGTCCTGGACACATATCTGAGCAGCTGATAGTATTGCCGAGACGTCATGAGGACCCCTTTGAGGTAGACCCCATCTCCTCACCACCATGTTGAAAATACGTGGGTGTAGGTACCACTCTCTCGGATGCCTGTCCTAGCGACTGAGATAATCCGCTTCCCAGTTCTCCACACCTGAAATGAACACTGCCGAGAGGATGTCGTTTCGCCTGTCTGCCCCCAACAAGATCTTTGTGTTTCCGTGAACGCCATCCTGTTCTTTGTTCCTCCCTGACGTCTTATGTAAGCCGTCGTCGTGACATCGTCCGACTATCTTTAAGTGTTGACCCAGGACCAGGTCTTCGGATAAGAGAAGCGCATTGTAAACAGCTCTCAGTTCTAGAATGTTAATGGGTAGTGTGCTCTCCTGTAAAGTCCATCTGCCCTGAAACTGATGTTTGTCTAGAACGACACCCCAATCTCTGAGACTGGCGTCCATTGTCAGGATCCTCCAATCCCAAATGCCGCATCTCTTGCCTGCTGTGAGATTCTGGTGCAACGACCACCAATCAAGGAGGTTCGTATGCGTGGTGGAAGTCGGATTCTTTGAGATAGAAGCCCAGTGCGATGAGGGTCCTCTGGAATGTTCTGGAATAAAGTCTGCCGTACTGGAGGGCGTCGAACGACGCCACCAACTTCCCGAGAAGTTGCCGACAGAGGTGTAGAGAAACAGTCTGTGTTCGTAGTACCTGAGCCACGAACCTCTGTAGGTCCTGGATCTTGCTGTCTGGTAGGAAGACTCTCAATTGTACCGTGTCCAATATGAGACTGAGGAATTGAATCCGTTGGGTTGGTATGAGATTGTATTTCTGAAAGTTTACAATCCACCCATGTCGAATGAGAAATTGATGAGATGTCCGAGCATCCTTTATCAGCTGTTCCTGAAAGGAAGCCTTGATAAGTAGATCCTCTAGATAAGGTATTATCGTGACCCCCAACAGTCTCAATCCTACAACCATTATCGCCATGACCTTCGTAAAAATTCTCAGAGCAGACGACAGACCGAATGGTAGGGCTCTGAATTGGTAGTGATCCTTCACCAGTGCAAACCTTAAGTAAGCTTGGCGAGGAGTCCAAATTGGGATATGCAGGTATATATCCCTTATGTCCATGGATATCATGAACTCGTCTCATTCCAAACCCGCAATGACTCCGGCTTTGGCACGACAAAAAAATTGGAATAGAATCACGTTCCTCTTTGAGAGGTAGGACTGGAATAATGATCTCTGACTGTAGCCATTTTTGCTAGCAGTAGGGCTTTTGTTTTCTGAGGGCACCGAGGCAATCCCGTTGTAAAAAAACGGACTGTGAGGTCTCTTGAAAATTCAGTTTGTACCCTTGGGAGATTATGTTGTTTAGATTATGTTGTTTAGACATCTGGTGAGGTTTTGGCCCAGATGTCCCGAAAACCAGGTAAGCTGGGAGACCGTCATGCCACGGTCTTGTCAGCAGGTAAATCCTGCTTTCTGGTATTTGCCTGTTAACGGCCTCGACCTCTAACTCCACGTGTACCGAACCTCTTCCTCGGCCACGAAAGGACTGCGGTCTAAATGAATGAAACGCTGGTCCCGAATAACCGCTCCTAGCCTGTAGAGCAGCTCTCGTAAAAGGAGTCGGTAAGAAAGGCGGATTTCCCTGCTGTAGCCTGCGAAATCCACTTGTCTAACTCTGGACCGAAAAGCATCTCTCTCCCAAAGGGGATGTAGTCTACCACCTGCTTGGCGTCAGAGACTCCTTACCCATCTCTAAGCCATAAAATCCATCTAGCCTATATGGCCGATGCAGAGATGCGCAATGCTATCCTGCTAATCTATTTTGAGGCTTGACACAAGAATGAAGCAGATTCTTCGAATGTGTTCCGCCAGTTGGGTAATCTCTTCTAAGCTATTTTCCTCTGCAATAGCCTGTACAATACATCCAGACCATGCTCCCATGGCCTTGTTGACCCAAGCACAGACGATCGCAGGTGTCTGTGTCGCACCTTCAGCTACGAAAATTTACTCTAAAGCTGTGTCAACCTTACATTAGGTATTGTTAAGATTGTTTTCTTCGACAACCTTCCTAGGGGAGTCTCCCACTTATCCATTACACCCTTAGGTAGGGGTAAGTTACTTGAAAACTTTTCGGAAATTGTCAGGTCGTTTCCAAGCCTCCTCCCTTTGAGATTGGAGGGATTTAGGAATGGGAAACACTGCTGAACGCGGCTTTTGGGATTCGAACAAGTCGAATTCTTTCGGCTCCTTTACTCTTTTAAAGTGCAGGATCTCCTTTACTGCATAAATGAAAGGACTCAAGACCTGCGATTGCCGTCTCTTGTGGGAAATCGGCGTCTAGTTTAGAATCAATTAACTCACCTTCTTGTAACTGCCTTGCGCACATTCGTTTCTGTGCGGGCGGCGTTAAGCTGATGAGAGATTCCTCCGTCGTCTTAAAGAATCCCGCAGCCCATTTCGATTGCTGCGTGCGTGATTCTGCCCTCTCCTTAGAGATTCTATTTGCTAGGATGTCATGACCTAGCGAGAGCACTGCTCTCAGGTGGAGCGTTCTTGTCTAAGCAGGAGTCGCCCACCCCGGAGCTGCCAACCCGCGTGCTCTTCTTTTACATTTCGTGCCAACAGAACAGGGCCTGGATTTCTTGGTTGGTGCTTTAGACATGTTGTTTAACCCCGTCACCAGGGTATTACGCAGCGCTTTCACCCTTTAAACGAGGAAGTGAAAGCCTGTGAGAGCTGACGGTATCGAAGGTATCGGATCCGGCTGGAAGTACCTTTTCCCTTCTTTAGGTAGAAAAGGAGCAGGATGAAATAAATTTATATATATATATATATATATATATATATAAAAATAAATAAATAAAATAATTTACTTACCGATAATTCTATTTCTCGTAGTCCGTAGTGGATGCTGGGGACTCCGTAAGGACCATGGGGAATAGCGGCTCCGCAGGAGACTGGGCACATCTAAAGAAAGCTTTAGGACTATCTGGTGTGCACTGGCTCCTCCCCCTATGACCCTCCTCCAAGCCTCAGTTAGGATACTGTGCCCGGACGAGCGTACACAATAAGGAAGGATTTTGAATCCCGGGTAAGACTCATACCAGCCACACCAATCACACCGTACAACTTGTGATCTGAACCCAGTTAACAGCATAATAACAGAGGAGCCTCTAGAAAAGATGGCTCACTACAGCAATAACCCGATTTTTTGGTAACAATAACTATGTACCAGTATTGCAGACAATCCGCACTTGGGATGGGTGCCCAGCATCCACTACGGACTACGAGAAATAGAATTATCGGTAAGTAAATTCTTATTTTCTCTAACGTCCTAAGTGGATGCTGGGGACTCCGTAAGGACCATGGGGATTATACCAAAGCTCCCAAACGGGCGGGAGAGTGCGGATGACTCTGCAGCACCAAATGAGAGAACTCCAGGTCCTCCTCAGCCAGGGTATCAATTTTGTAGAATTTTACAAACGTATTTGCTCCTGACCAAGTAGCTGCTCGGCAAAGTTGTAAAGCCGAGACCCCTCGGGCAGCCGCCCAAGATGAGCCCACCTTCCTTGTGGAGTGGGCATTTACAGATTTTTGGCTGTGGCAGGCCTGCCACAGAATGTGCAAGCTGAATTGTACTACAAATCCAACGAGCAATAGTCTGCTTAGAAGCAGGAGCACCCAGCTTGTTGGGTGCATACAGGATAAACAGCGCGTCAGATTTCCTGACTCCAACCGTCCTGGAACATATATTTTCAGGGCCCTGACAACGTCTAGCAACTTGGAGTCCTCCAAGTCCCTAGTAGCCGCAGGCACCACAATAGGTTGGTTCAGGTGTAACGCTGAAACCACCTTAGGGAGAAACTGAGGACGAGTCCTCAATTCCGCCCTGTCCGAATGGAAAATCAGATAAGGGCTTTTACAGGATAAAGCCGCCAATTCTGACACGCGCCTGGCCCAGGCCAGGGCCAACAGCATGACCACTTTCCATGTGAGATATTTTAAATCCACAGATTTAAGTGGTTCAAACCAATGTGACTTTTGGAACCCAAAAACTACATTGAGATCCCAAGATGCCACTGGAGGCACAAAAGGAGGCTGTATATGCAGTACCCCTTTTACAAACGTCTGAACTTCAGGGACTGAAGCTAGTTCTTTTTGGAAGAAAATTGACAGGGCCGAAATTTGAACCTTAATGGACCCCAATTTCAGGCCCATAGAGACTCCTGTTTGCAGGAAATGTAGGAATCGACCCAGTTGAATTTCCTCCGTCGGGCCTTACTGGCCTCGCACCACGCAACATATTTTCACCAAATGCGGTGATAATGTTTTGCGGTTACATCCTTCCTGGCTTTGATCAGGATAGGGATGACTTCATCCAGAATGCCTTTTTTCCTTCAGGATCCGGCGTTCAACCGCCATGCCGTCAAACGCAGCCGCGGTAAGTCTTGGAACAGACAGGGTCCTTGCTGGAGCAGGTCCCTTCTTAAAGGTAGAGGCCACGGATCCTCCGTGAGCATCTCTTGAAGTTCCGGTTACCAAGTCCTTCTTGGCCAATACGGAGCCACGAATATAGTGCTTACTCCTCTCCATCTTATCAATCTCAGTACCTTGGGTATGAGAGGCAGAGGAGGGAACACATACACTGACTGGTACACCCACGGTGTTACCAGAGCGTCTACAGCTATTGCCTTGAGGGTCCCTTGACCTGGCGCAATACCTGTCGAGTTTTTCCCAACGGTTTATAATCATGTAGAAGACTTCTGGGTGAAGTCCCCACTCTCCCGGGTGGAGGTCGTGTCTGCTGAGGAAGTTTGCTTCCCAGTTGTCCACTCCCGGAATTGCTGACAGTGCTATCACATGATTTTCCGCCCAGCGAAGAATCCTTGCAGCTTCTGTCATTGCCCTCCTGCTTCTTGTGCCACCCTGTCTGTTTACGTGGGTGACTGCCTTGATGTTGTCCGACTGGATCAACACTGGCTGACCTTGAAGCAGAGGTCTTGCTAAGCTTAGAGCATTGTAAATGGCCCTTAGCTTCAGGATATTTATGTGAAGTGATGTCTCCAGGCTTGACCATAAGCCCTGGAAATTCCTTCCCTGTGTGACTGCTCCCCAGCCTCGCAGGCTGGCATCCGTGGTCACCAGGACCCAGTCCTGAATGCCGAATCTGCGGCCCTCTAGAAGATGAGTACTCTGCAACCACCACAGGAGGGACACCCTTGTCCTTGGTGACAGGGTTATCCGCTGATGCATCTGAAGATGCGACCCGGACCATTTGTCCAGCAGGTCCCACTGGAAAGTTCTTGCGTGGAATCTGCCGAATGGGATTGCTTCGTAGGAAGCCACCATTTTACCCAGAACCCTTGTGCATTGATGCACTGAGACTTGGCTCGGTTTTAGGAGGTTCCTGACTAGCTCGGATAACTCCCTGGCTTTCTCCTCCGGGAGAAACACCTTTTTCTGGACTGTGTCCAGGGTCATCCCTAGGAACAGAAGACGAGTCGTCGGAACCAGCTGCGATTTTGGAATATTGAGAATTCAATCGTGCTGCCGCAACACTACCTGAGATAGTGCTACACCGACCTCCAACTGTTCCCTGGATCTTACCCTTATCAGGGAATCGTCCAAGTAAAGGATAACTAAAATTCCCTTCCTTCGAAGGAATATCATCATTTCGGCCATTACCTTGGTAAAGACCCGGGGTGCCGTGGACCATCCATACGGCAGCGTCTGAACTGATAGTGACAGTTCTGTACCATAAACCTGAGGTACCCTTGGTGAGAAGGGTAAATTTGGACATGAAGGTAAGCATCCTTGATGTCCCGAGACATCATGTAGTCCCCTTCTTCCAGGTTCGCAATCACTGCTCTGAGTGACTCAATCTTGAATTTGAACCTCTGTATGTAAGTGTTCAAAGATTTTAGATTTAGAATCGGTCTCACCGAGCCGTCCGGCTTCGGTACCACAACAGTGTGGAATAATACCCCGTTCCCTGTTGCAGGAGGGGTACCTTGATTATCACCTGCTGGGAATACAGCTTGTGAATGGCTTCCAAAACTGTCTCCCTGTCAGAAGGAGACATCGGTAAAGCCGACTTTAGGAAACGGCGAAGGGGAGACGTCTCGAATTCCAATTTGTACCCCTGAGATATCACCTGAAGGATCCAGGGGTCTACTTGCGAGTGAGCCCACTGCGCGCTGAAATTCATTGAGACGGGCCCCCCACCATGCCTGATTCTGCTTGTAAAGCCCCAGCGTCATACTGAGGGCTTGGCAGAGGCGGGAGAGGGTTTCTGTTCCTGGGAACTGGCTGATTTCTGCAGCCTTTTTCCTCTCCCTCTGTCATGGGGCAGAAATGAGGAACCTTTTGCCCGCTTGCCCACGAAAAGACTGCGCCTGATAATACGGCGTCTTCTCATGTTGAGAGGCGACCTGGGGTACAAACGTGGATTTCCCAGCTGTTGCCGTGGCCACCAGGTCTGAAAGACCGACCCCGAATAACTCCTCCCATTAATAAGGCAATACTTCCAAATGCCGTTTGGAATCCGCATCACCTGACCACTGTCGTGTCCATAACCCTCTACTGGTAGAAATGGACAACGCACTTAGACTTGATGCCAGTCGGCAAATATTCCGCTGTGCATCACGCATATATAGAAATGCATCTTTTAAATGCTCTATAGGCAAAAATATACTGTCCCTATCTAGGGTATCAATATTTTCAGTCAGGGAATCCGACCACGCCAACCCAGCACTGCACATCCAGGCTGAGGTGATTGCTGGTCGCAGTATAACACCAGTATGTGTGTAAATACATTTTAGGATACCCTCCTGCTTTCTATCAGCAGGATCCTTAAGGGCGGCCATCTCAGGAGAGGGTAGAGCCCTTACAAGCGTGTGAGCGCTTTATCCACCCTAGGGGGTGTTTCCCAACGCACCCTAACCTCTGGCGGGAAAGGATATAATGCCAATAACATTTTAGAAATTATCAGTTGTTATCGGGGGAAACCCACGCATCATCACACACCTCATTTAATTTCTCAGATTCAGGAAAACTACAGGTAGTTTTTCCTCACCGAACATAATACCCCTTTTTGGTGGTACTCGTATTATCAGAAATGTGTAAAAATAAGAATTTACTTACCGATAATTCTATTTCTCATAGTCCGTAGTGGATGCTGGGGACTCCGAAAGGACCATGGGGAATAGCGGCTCCGCAGGAGACTGGGCACAAAAGTAAAAGCTTTAGGACTACCTGGTGTGCACTGGCTCCTCCCCCTATGACCCTCCTCCAAGCCTCAGTTAGGATACTGTGCCCGGACGAGCGTACACAATAAGGAAGGATTTTGAATCCCGGGTAAGACTCATACCAGCCACACCAATCACACCGTACAACTTGTGATTTTAACCCAGTTAACAGCATGATAACAGAGGAGCCTCTGAAAAGATGGCTCACAACAATAATAACCCGATTTTTGTAACAATAACTATGTACAAGTATTGCAGACAATCCGCACTTGGGATGGGCGCCCAGCATCCACTACGGACTATGAGAAATAGAATTATCGGTAAGTAAATTCTTATTTTCTCTGACGTCCTAGTGGATGCTGGGGACTCCGAAAGGACCATGGGGATTATACCAAAGTTCCCAAACGGGCGGGAGAGTGCGGATGACTCTGCAGCACCGAATGAGAGAACTCCAGGTCCTCCTCAGCCAGGGTATCAAATTTGTAGAATTTAGCAAACGTGTTTGCCCCTGACCAAGTAGCTGCTCGGCAAAGTTGTAAAGCCGAGACCCCTCGGGCAGCCGCCCAAGATGAGCCCACTTTCCGTGTGGAATGGGCTTTTACAGATTTTGGCTGTGGCAGGCCTGCCACAGAATGTGCAAGCTGAATTGTACTACAAATCCAACGAGCAATCGTCTGCTTAGAAGCAGGAGCACCCAGCTTGTTGGGTGCATACAGGATAAACAGCGAGTCAGATTTTCTGACTCCAGCCGTCCTGGAAACATATATTTTCAGGGCCCTGACTACGTCTAGCAACTTGGAATCCTCCAAGTCCCTAGTAGCCGCAGGCACCACAATAGGCTGGTTTAAGTGAAATGCTGAAACCACCTTAGGAAGAAATTGAGGCCGAGTCCTCAATTCTGCCCTATCCGTATGAAAAATTAGGTAAGGGCTTTTATAGGATAAAGCCGCCAATTCTGATACACGCCTGGCTGAAGCCAGGGCTAACATCATTACCACTTTCCATGTGAGATATTTTAAGTCCACAGTGGTGAGTGGTTCAAACCAATGTGATTTTAGGAATCCCAAAACTACATTGAGATCCCAAGGTGCCACTGGAGGCACAAAAGGAGGCTGTATATGCAGTACCCCCTTGACAAACGTCTGAACTTCAGGAACTGAAGCTAGTTCTTTTTGGAAGAATATTGACAGGGCCGAAATTTGAACCTTAATGGACCCTAATTTTAGGCCCATAGACAGTCCTGTTTGCAGGAAATGCAGGAAACGACCCAGTTGAAATTCCTCTGTAGGGGCCTTCCTGGCCTCACACCACGCAACATATTTATGCCAAATACGGTGATAATGTTGCACAGTTACATCCTTCCTGGCTTTGATCAGGGTAGGGATGACTTCATCCGGAATGACTTTTTTCCTTCAGGATCCGGCGTTCAACCGCCATGCCATCAAACGCAGCCGCGGTAAGTCTTGGAACAGACATGGTCCCTGCTGGAGCAGGTCCTTTCTTAGAGGTAGAGGCCACGGGTCTTCCGTGAGCATCTCTTGAAGTTCCGGGTACCAAGTCCTTCTTGGCCAATCCGGAGCCACGAGTATAGTCTTTACTCCTCTCCTTCTTATGATTCTCAGTACCTTGGGTATGAGAGGCAGAGGAGGGAACACATACACTGACTGGTACACCCACGGTGTTACCAGAGCGTCCACAGCTATTGCCTGAGGATCCCTTGACCTGGCGCAATATCTGTCCAGTTTTTTGTTGAGGCGGGACGCCATCATGTCCACCTTTGGTTTTTCCCAACGGTTCACAATCATGTGGAAGACTTCTGGGTGAAGTCCCCACTCCCCCGGGTGGAGATCGTGTCTGCTGAGGAAGTCTGCTTCCCAGTTGTCCACTCCCGGAATGAACACGGCTGACAGTGCTATCACATGATTTTCCGCCCAGCGAAGAATCCTTGCAACTTCCGTCATTGCCCTCCTGCTTCTTGTGCCGCCCTGTCTGTTTACGTGGGCGACTGCCGTGATGTTGTCCGACTGGATCAACACCGGCTGACCCTGAAGCAGAGGCCTTGCCTGACTTAGGGCATTGTAAATGGCCCTTAGTTCCAGGATATTTATGTGAAGTGACGTTTCCATGCTTGACCACAAGCCCTGGAAATTTCTTCCCTGTGTGACTGCTCCCCAGCCTCTCAGGCTGGCATCCGTGGTCACCAGGACCCAATCCTGAATGCCGAATCTGCGGCCCTCTAGGAGATGAGCACTCTGTAACCACCACAGGAGAGACACCCTTGTCCTTGGAGACAGGGTTATCCGCTGATGCATTTGAAGATGCGATCCGGACCATTTGTCCAGCAGATCCCACTGAAAAGTTCTTGCGTGGAATCTGCCGAATGGAATCGCTTCGTAAGAAGCCACCATCTTTCCCAGGACCCTTGTGCATTGATGCACTGACACTTGGCCTGGTCTTAGGAGGTTCCTGACTAGGTCGGATAACTCTCTGGCTTTCTCCTCCGGGAGAAACACCTTTTTCTGTACTGTGTCCAGAATCATCCCTAGGAACAGCAGACGTGTCGTCGGAATCAGCTGCGATTTTGGAATATTTAGAATCCAACCGTGCTGTCGTAGTACTACTTGAGATAGTGCTACTCCGACCTCTAACTGTTCTCTGGACCTTGCCCTTATCAGGAGATCGTCCAAGTAAGGGATAATTAAGACGCCTTTTCTTCGAAGAAGAATCATCATTTCGGCCATTACCTTGGTAAAGACCCGGGGTGCCGTGGACAATCCAAACGGCAGCGTCTGAAACTGATAGTGACAGTTCTGTACCACAAACCTGAGGTACCCTTGGTGAGAAGGGCAAATTGGGACATGGAGGTAAGCATCCTTGATGTCCAGAGACACCATATAGTCCCCTTCTTCCAGGTTCGCTATCACTGCTCTGAGTGACTCCATCTTGAACTTGAACCTTTTTATGTAAGTGTTCAAGGATTTCAGATTTAAAATAGGTCTCACCGAGCCGTCCGGCTTCAGTACCACAAACAGCGTGGAATAATACCCCTTTCCCTGTTGTAGGAGGGGTACCTTGATTATCACCTGCTGGGAATACAGCTTGTGAATGGCTTCCAATACCGCCTCCCTGTCGGGGGGAGACGTTGGTAAAACAGACTTCAGGAACCGGCGAGGGGGAGACGTCTCGAATTCCAATTTGTACCCCTGAGATACTACCTGCAGGATCCAGGGGTCCACTTGCGAGTGAGCCCACTGCGCGCTGAAATTCTTGAGACGGGCCCCCACCGTGCCTGAGTCCGCTTGTAAGGCCCCAGCGTCATGCTGAGGACTTGGCAGAAGCGGGGGAGGGCTTCTGTTCGTGGGAAGAGGCTGTCTGCTGCAGTCTTTTTCCCCTTCCTCTGCCCCGGGGCAGATACGAGTGGCCTTTTGCCCGCTTGCCCTTATGGGGACGAAAGGACTGAGCCTGAAAAGACGGTATCTTTTTCTGCTGAGAGGTGACCTGGGGTAAAAAGGTGGATTTCCCAGCCGTTGCCGTGGCCACCAGGTCCGATAGACCGACCCCAAATAACTCCTCCCCTTTATACGGCAATACTTCCATATGCCGTTTGGAATCCGCTTCACCTGACCACTGTCACGTCCATAACCCTCTTCTGGCAGAAATGGACATCGCACTTACTCTTGATGCCAGAGTGCAAATATCCCTCTGTGCATCTCGCATTTATAGAAATGCATCCTTTAAATGCTCTATAGTCAATAATATATTGTCCCTGTCCAGGGTATCAATATTTTCAGTCAGGGAATCCGACCAAGCCACCCCAGCACTGCACATCCAGGCTGAGGCGATTGCTGGTCGCAGTATAATACCAGTATGTGTGTATATACTTTTTAGGATATTTTCCAGCTTCCTATCAGCTGGTTCCTTGAGGGCGGCCGTATCAGGAGACGGTAACGCCACTTGTTTTGATAAGCGTGTGAGCGCCTTATCTACCCTAGGGGGTGTTTCCCAACGCGCCCTAACCTCTGGCGGGAAAGGGTATAATGCCAATAATTTTTTAGAAATTAGCAGTTTTTTATCGGGGGAAACCCACGCTTCATCACACACCTCATTTAATTCATCTGATTCAGGAAAAACTACAGGTAGTTTTTTCACACCCCACATAATACCCTTTTTTGTGGTACTTGTAGTATCAGAAATGTTCAAAACCTCCTTCATTGCCGTGATCATGTAACGTGTGGCCCTACTGGAAAATACGTTTGTTTCCTCACCGTCGACACTGGAGTCAGTGTCCGTGTCGACCACCTGAGGTAACGGGCGCTTTAGAGCCCCTGACGGTGTTTGAGACGCCTGCACAGGTATTAACTGATTTGCCGGCTGTCTCGTGTCGTCAACAGTCTTTTGTAAAGTGCTGACACTATCACGTAATTCTTTCCATAAGACCATCCAGTCAGGTGTCGACTCCCTAGGGGGTGACATCACTAACACAGGCAATTGCTCCGCCTCCACACCATTTTCCTCCTCATACATGTCGACACAACGTACCGACACACAGCACACACACAGGGAATGCTCTGATAGAGGACATGACCCCACTAGCCCTTTGGGGAGACAGAGGGAGAGTTTGCCAGCACACACCAGAGCGCTATATATATATATATATATATATATATAGGGATAACCTTATATAAGTGTTTTTCCCTGATATAGCTGCTGTATATATTTATCTGCCAAATTAGTGCCCCCCCTCTCTTGTTTTAACCTGTTTCTGTAGTGCAGGACTGCAGGGGAGAGTCAGGGAGCCTTCCTCCAACGGAGCTGTGAGGAAAAAATGGCGCCAGTGTGCTGAGGAGATAGGCTCCGCCCCCTTCTCGGCGGCCTTTCTCCCGCTTTTTTAAGGAAAAATTGGCAGGGGTTAAATGCATCCATATAGCCCAGGAGCTATATGTGATGTATTTTTTGCCAAAAAAGGTGTTTTTATTGCGTCTCAGGGCGCCCCCCCCCAGCGCCCTGCACCCTCAGTGACCGGAGTGTGAAGTGTGCTGAGAGCAATGGCGCACAGCTGCGGTGCTGTGCGCTACCTTATTGAAGACAGGACGTCTTCTGCCGCCGATTTTCCGGACCTCTTCAGTCTTCAGGCTCTGTAAGGGGGCCGGCGGCGCGGCTCTGGGACCCATCCATGGCTGGGCCTGTGATCGTCCCTCTGGAGCTAATGTCCAGTAGCCTAAGAAGCCCAATCCACTCTGCACGCAGGTGAGTTCGTTTCTTCTCCCCTTAGTCCCTCGGTGCAGTGAGCATGTTGCCAGCAGGTGTCACTGAAAATAAAAAACCTACTTTAAACTTTTACTCTAAGCAGCTCAGGAGAGCCCCTTAGTATGCACCCTTCTCGTTCGGGCACAAAAATCTAACTGAGGCTTGGAGGAGGGTCATAGGGGGAGGAGCCAGTGCACACCAGGTAGTTCTAAAGCTTTTACTTTTGTGCCCAGTCTCCTGCGGAGCCGCTATTCCCCATGGTCCTTTCGGAGTCCCCAGCATCCACTAGGACGTCAGAGAAACATTTTTCATTGCCTCAATCATGTAACGTGTGGCCCTACTGGAAGTCACATTTGTCTCTTCACCGTCGACACTGGAGTCAGTATCCGTGTCGGCGTCTATATCTGCCATCTGAGGTAACGGGCGCTTTAGAGCCCCTGACGGCCTATGAGACGTCTGGACAGGCACAAGCTGAGTAGCCGGCTGTCTCATGTCAACCACTGTCTTTTATACAGAGCTGACACTGTCACGTAATTCCTTCCAACAGTTCATCCACTCAGGTGTCGACCCCCTAGGGGGTGACATCCCTATTACAGGCAATCTGCTCCGTCTCCACATCATTTTTCTCCTCATACATGTCGACACAAACGTACCGACATACAGCACACACACAGGGAAATGCTCTGATAGAGGACAGGACCCCACTAGCCCTTTGGGGAGACAGAGGGAGAGTTTGCCAGCACACACCAGAGCGCTATATATATACAGGGATAACCTTATGTAAGTGTTTTTCCCTTTATAGCTGCTGTATCTTTAATACTGCGCGTAATTAGTGCCCCCCCCCCTCTCTTTTTTAACCCTTTCTGTAGTGTAGTGACTGCAGGGGAGAGCCAGGGAGCTTCCCTCCAAAGGAGCTGTGAGGGAAAATGGCGCCAGTGTGCTGAGGAGATAGGCTCCGCCCCCTTATCGGTGGCCTTATCTCCCGTTTTTCTATGTATATTGGCAGGGGTTAAATGCATCCATATAGCCCAGGAGCTATATGTGATGCATTTTTTGCCATCCAAGGTGTTTTTAATTGCGTCTCAGGGCGCCCCCCCCCAGCGCCCTGCACCCTCAGTGACCGGAGTGTGAAGTGTGCTGAGAGCAATGGCGCACAGCTGCAGTGCTGTGCGCTACCTTGTTGAAGACAGGACGTCTTCTGCCGCCGATTTTCCGGACCTCTTCTGTCTTCTGGCTCTGTAAGGGGGCCGGCGGCGCGGCGCGGCTCTGGGACCCATCCATGGCTGGGCCTGTGATCGTCCCTCTGGAGCTAATGTCCAGTAGCCTAAGAAGCCCAATCCACTCTGCACGCAGGTGAGTTCGCTTCTTCTCCCCTTAGTCCCTCGATGCAGTGAGCCTGTTGCCAGCAGGTCTCACTGAAAATAAAAAACCTAAACTAAAACTTTCACTAAGAAGCTCAGGAGAGCCCCTAGTGTGCACCCTTCTCGTTCGGGCACAAAGATCTAACTGAGGCTTGGAGGAGGGTCATAGGGGGAGGAGCCAGTGCACACCAGATAGTCCTAAAGCTTTCTTTAGATGTGCCCAGTCTCCTGCGGAGCCGCTATTCCCCATGGTCCTTACGGAGTCCCCAGCATCCACTTAGGACGTTAGAGAAAAAAAATTAAATAAATAAATAAATCAAACATGTCTATTCGCAACCCTCACGCTCCAACCGTAATCAGCTACGATGTTAGAGTTGGTATCCGCCTTCTGCATAATTTTGTCAGGATCTTTGCAATAGAATTCCTTTGAAAATATAAATTATAATTATTTTCCACGGGATCTATGTATTAGAAGTCCCTTGAAAATATAAGGCATAAACATGTTTGTGTAAAAACACATGGAAAATCTTCAGTACAATCAGCAGCAGAGGGAGCAATACTAAAACAAACCCTCCCCCTGTTCTAACTGGTCAGGAGTATGCTCCACTAAAGGGGGCGTATAACTTCCCCTTCTCAGTACCTTGGTGCCTCTTATATATTAAAGATGGCCGCTACTGAAATATATAGTCTACATCATTAAATGTCCCCCAGCGCCATTCCAGCGCTGCAACAAACAGACCTCACCTCATAAATGAAACTGTGCGGGCGGCGTTAATATAAAGCGCACCTGTGCGGGAGGAGGGCGCCGGGGCTGTCTACGGCTGTCATCCGCTGCCCGGAGTGAGGAGAGCGGTAGACGCTGCGCTGTCTTTCTCGCTCCCCCCCCCGCTGACTCTCCCAGCCCTCCGCGCCCCGTTGTGTGCTGGTGGCGGGAGGGGACGTATAAATAGCAACCATCTAGGTGACACTGGGCTTGAACCCAGGTCCCTGTATGCCTCAAACCACAGCATTAATCTTGCAGCGGGACCTAGCGGTGCTCTCAGTGAGGAGCCGGCCGGGGAGAACGGGGAAAGTTTTTTTTTTAAAGTAAGCCGTTGCGCGGCTGAATTAACACTTGGGTGGCTGTACTCCGGAGTCAGGAGATCAGCCCTGTGAGCTGTAAAAGCTCTCTTCAACCACAAACTTTCCTGTTATGACCAGACCCTTTATTACTCACTAACTGCTGACTGCATCTGGATTTCCCGAGGAGAGATGCAGATCCCCTTTAGTAGGGATCATTGTCTCTCTAATGTGAAGACTTTATCCCCCCTTTAGTTAGGTTGACGCAGCCTCCTTTGTAATGGAGCATGGAGCTCCCTTCAGTGCCTGTTACCTCCTCGGCACAATTTTCCAAACTGAGGGAGGAGGGATGTGAAGGGGGAGGAGCTGGCTGTGCAGACAATGCTAATTTTAGATTGTGCCACACCTCCGGTTGCAAGCTTCACACCCTACTGTCTCAGAATGCTCCAGTGTCCCCTAGTGGATGAAAGAGAAAGGGAGAGGAATAGTAGAATGATAGAGGGAGGTATAATATTGGAATGACTCCCCTCTTCTAATTCCCCTCAGCCACCTGCCTGTATTTGTGCAGGTTCCTGCCATTCTGTAGCAATGTGCACCTGTCTGTTTTACAGTGGATTACTGAGAAGAACCAATGTTGCCATTGAATGAGCTGCCTAGCTGAGAAAGGAGATCCTTTTTTTTTTTTGATTGACAGGTTAAAAACCCACCAACTCCGCCCCTCTCCTATGCAGAGGCACACATCTCATCATGTCCCCAAGCACCATTTTGAGTGGGTGCCTTAAAAATCAATAAACTTTTGGCTTTACAGTACTGTCTGTAGCTCTGTATGCCACAAGGTGACCCTTTATGCTTTAGCTGCAGCACTGACTAAAACCGCCCAGCTATGCTCGGTCAGCACAGGATAGAGCGGATATAGAAGGAGTGGGCGTGCCGCTGCGCTGGATGCGAGTGCCGCCGTGCTCCCAGAAGGACCTCAATCACCAAATCAGATGCCTCAGGATGCGGCTCACTCAGGTGGGACAGCACTTCTCTGATAAGCGTGGTTCCTATTGCAGCTGTGGTGTTATTCCACTTCTCTGGGACAGCACTTCTCTGATAAGCGCTGTTGCTATTGCTGCTGTGGTGTTATTCCACTTCTCTGGGACAGCACTTCTCTGATAAGCGTGGTTCCTATTGCAGCTGTGGTGTTATTCCACTTCTCTGGGACAGCACTTCTCTGATAAGCGTGGTTCCTATTGCAGCTGAACGCTGCTGGTGTGTTACCCGGACCCCACTTCTCTCATAAGTGGCAAAGGGTTCCTGAGGCAAAAGGGAACTAAGATCCTAGAAGAATATTTGTAATAAAAAGTAAAAGTAACTGAGCAGTAGCTCAGTCAGCAGTGACTGGCTCCCTCGGCACAAACTCAAAACTGAGGGATTATGGGGGACAGAGGGGGAGGAGCCTGTTTCACTTCATAGATTATTTAAAGTGCCAGCTCCCTGTAAACCATCATCACTCCACAATCTTGAAGTTGTGCCAGTGTCCCCTAGTGGCTGACAGAAAAATTAAGTACAAATTGCTGGGAACATGGGTAACATAAGCCTTATAAGGTGTTTTCCCCTACAGATGGAATAGGCTTGTAGGTTGTAGATGCCTTTCTGCAACTTTTACTAAATACGCCAATTTCTAGCCATGTTCTCCAACACTGGGCTAAAACGTGGCTCCACATTTGATAAAACTGCACGCAGACAACACACGTACTTTATCACAAATCTGATCACTAATCACAAAATAAGGTTCAAAATGACTAAGATAGTGTTGTAAAAAAATAAGAATTTACTTACCGGTAATTCTATTTCTCGTAGTCCGTAGTGGATGCTGGGGACTCCGTAAGGACCATGGGGAATAGCGGGCTCCGCAGGAGACTGGGCACTCTAAAGAAAGATTTAGTACTATCTGGTGTGCACTGGCTCCTCCCTCTATGCCCCTCCTCCAGACCTCAGTTAAGGAAACTGTGCCCGGAAGAGCTGACATTACAAGGAAAGGATTTTGCAATCCCGGGTAAGACTCATACCAGCCACACCAATCACACCGTATAACTTGTGATAAACTTACCCAGTTAACAGTATGAATAACCAACAGAGCATCAACCAATGGATGCCAACATAACATAACCCTTTATTAAACAATAATTATATATACGTATTGCAGAAAGTCCGCACTTGGGACGGGCGCCCAGCATCCACTACGGACTACGAGAAATAGAATTACCGGTAAGTAAATTCTTATTTTCTCTAACGTCCTAGTAAGGACGATGGGGATTATACCAAAGCTCCCAAACGGGCGGGAGAGTGCGGATGACTCTGCAGCACCGAATGGGCCAACACCAAGTCCTCCTCAGCCAGGGTATCAAACTTGTAGAACTTTGCAAATGTGTTTGAACCCGACCAAGTAGCAGCTCGGCAAAGCTGTAATGCCGAGACCCCTCGGGCAGCCGCCCAAGAAGAGCCCACCTTCCTTGTGGAATGGGCTTTTACTGATTTTGGATGCGGCAATCCAGCCGCAGAATGAGCCTGCTGAATCGTGTTACAGATCCAGCGAGCAATGGTTTGCTTTGAAGCAGGAGCACCCAGCTTGTTGGATGCATACAGGATAAACAGCGAGTCAGTCTTCCTGACTCCAGCCGTCCTGGCAACATAGATCTTCAAAGCCCTGACTACATCAAGCAACTTGGAATCCTCCAAGTCACGAGTAGCCGCAGGCACCACAATGGGTTGGTTCAGATGAAAAGATGACACCACCTTTGGCAGAAACTGCGGACGAGTTCGTAATTCTGCCCTGTCCATATGGAAAACCAGATAGGGGCTTTTACATGACAAAGCCGCCAATTCTGACACACGCCTAGCTGAGGCTAGGGCCAACAGCATGACCACTTTCCACGTGAGATACTTTAGCTCCACCGTCTTAAGTGGCTGAAACCAGTGGGATTTCAGGAAAGCCAAGATCACGTTAAGATCCCAAGGTGCAACAAAAGGAGGCTGAATATGCAGCACTCCCTTAACAAACGTCTGAACCTCAGGCAGTGAAGCCAGTTCTTTTTGAAAGAAAATGGATAGGGCCGAAATCTGGACCTTTATGGACCCTAATTTTAGGCCCATAGTCACACCTGACTGTAGGAAGTGCAGGTATCGACCCAGCTGGAATTCCTCTGTAGGGGCCTTCCTGGCCTCACACCAAGCAACATATTTTCGCCATATACAGTGATAATGTTTCGCTGTCACGTCCTTCCTAGCCTTTATCAGCCTAGGAATAACTGCTTCCGGAATGCCCTTTTCTGCTAGGATCCGGTGTTCAACCGCCATGCCGTCAAACGCAGCCGCGGTAAGTCTTGGAACAGACAGGGCCCTTGTTGTAACAGGTCCTGTCTGAGAGGCAGAGGCCATGGGTCCTCTGTGAGCATTTCTTGCAATTCTGGGTACCAAGTCCTTCTTGGCCAATCCGGAACAATGAGTATTGTTCTCACTCCTCTTTTTCTTACAATTCTCAGCACCTTTGGTATGAGAGGAAGAGGAGGAAACACGTAGACCGACTGGAACACCCACGGTGTTACTAGTGCGTCCACAGCTATCGCCTGAGGGTCCCTTGACCTGGCGCAATATCTTTTTAGCTTTTTGTTGAGACGGGACGCCATCATGTCCACCTGTGGCAGTTCCCATCGATTTGCAATCTGCGTGAAGACTTCTTGATGAAGTCCCCACAGGTCGTGTCTGCTGAGGAAGTCTGCTTCCCAGTTGTCCACTCCCGGAATGAACACTGCTGACAGTGCTAGTACGTGATTCTCCGCCCACCGAAGAATCTTGGTGGCTTCTGCCATTGCCACCCTGCTTCTTGTGCCGCCCTGGTGGTTTACATGGGCCACTGCCGTGATGTTGTCTGACTGAATCAGCACTGGTTGGTTTCGAAGCAGAGGCTCCGCTTGACTCAGGGCGTTGTATATGGCCCTTAGATCCAGGATATTGATGTGCAGACAAGTCTCCTGACTTGACCACAACCCTTGGAAGTTTCTTCCCTGAGTGACTGCCCCCCACCCTCGGAGGCTTGCATCCGTGGTCACCAGGACCCAGTCCTGTATGCCGAATCTGCGGCCCTCGAGGAGGTGAGCACCTTGTAGCCACCACAGAAGAGACACCCTGGCCCTGGGGGACAGGGTGATCATCCGATGCATCTGTAGATGCGATCCGGACCACATGTCCAGCAGATCCCACTGAAAGATCCTCGCATGGAACCTGCCGAAGGGAATGGCTTCGTATGACGCCACCATCTTTCCCAGGACTCGCATGCAGCGATGCACCGACACCTGTTTTGGCTTTAGGAGGTCTCTGACCAGAGTCACGAGCTCCTGAGCCTTCTCCTCCGGGAGAAACACCTTCTTCTGGTCTGTGTCCAGAATCATGCCCAGGAAGGGCAGACGCGTCGCAGGAATCAGCTGCGACTTTGGAATGTTCAGAATCCAGCCGTGTTGACGCAACACTTCCTGAGAGTGTGCTACGCTGATCAGCAACTGCTCCCTGGACCTCGCCTTTATGAGGAGATCGTCCAAGTATGGGATAATTGTAACCCCTTGCTTCCGAAGGAGCACCATCATTTCCGCCATCACTTTGGTAAAAACTCTCGGTGCCGTGGACAGGCCAAACGGCAACGTCTGGAATTGGTAATGACAGTCCCGTACCACAAACCTGAGGTACTCCTGATGAGGCGGATAAATGGGGACGTGCAAGTAAGCATCCTTGATGTCCAGAGACACCATAAAATCCCCTTCCTCCAGGCTTGCAATGACCGCTCTGAGCGATTCCATTTTGAACTTGAATTTCTTCAGATAAATGTTCAGGGATTTTAAATTTAAAATGGGTCTGACCGAACCGTCCGGTTTCGGTACCACAAACATAGTGGAATAGTAGCCCCTTCCCCTTTGAAGGGGGGGGGACCTCTACCACCACCTGCTGGAGAAAAAGTTTGTGAATTGCCTCCAACACTATCTCCCTTTCCATGGGGGAAGTTGGTAAGGCCGATTTTAGGTAACGGTGAGGGGGCATCACCTCGAATTCCAGCCTGTATCCCTGAGACACAATTTGTACAGCCCAAGGATCCACCTGTGAGCGAACCCACTGGTGGCTGAAAAGTCGGAGACGCGCCCCCACGGCTCCTGGCTCCGCCTGTGGAGCCCCAGCGTCATGCGGTGGATTTAGTGGAAGCCGGGGAAGACTTTTGTTCCTGGGAATTAACTGCATGGCGCAGCTTTTTTCCTCTACCTCTGGCAAGAAAGGACGCACCTCTGACCTTCTTGCTCCTCTGAGAACGAAAGGACTGCATTTGGTAATACGGTGCTTTCTTAGGTTGTGGAGGGACATAAGGCAAGAAATTTGACTTCCCAGCCGTAGCTGTGGAAACTAGGTCCGAGAGACCGTCCCCAAACAATTCCTCACCCTTATAAGGTAAAACCTCCATGTGTTTTTTAGAGTCGGTTGTACAAACAGACTTCAGGATAGCTTCCTGCTTTCTATCCGCAGGATCTTTTAGGGCGGCCGTATCCGGAGACGGCAGGGCCACCTTCTTGGACAAGCGTGTCAACGCCTTGTCTACCCTAGGGGAGGATTCCCAGCGTAACCTGTCAGTTGGCCGGAAAGGATACGCCATAAGTAATCTCTTGGAAACTATCACCTTCCTGTCAGGGGAATCCCACGCTTTTTCACATAACTCATTTAATTCATGTGAAGGGGGAAAAGTCACTTCATGCTTTTTCTCCCCATACATATAAATCCTCTTGTCAGGGACAGGATTTTCCTCAGAAATGTGTAATACATCCTTCATTGCTACAATCATGTAGCGGATAGCTTGTCATTTTAGGCTGCAACTTTGCCTCATCGTCATCGACACTGGAGTCAGATTCCGTGTCGACATCTGTGTCAACTATCTGGGATAGTGTACGCTTTTGAGACCCTGACGGCCTCTGCGCTGTAGGATCAGGCATGGGTTGAGACCCTGACTGTCCCAAGGTTACAGTTTTATCCAATGTGTTATGCAAGGAGTTTACATTATCATTTAACAACTTCCACATATCCATCCAAGCAGGTGTCGGCACCGTCGGCGGCGACACCACACTCAGCTGCACTTGTTCTGCCTCCACGTATCCTTCCTCATCAAACATGTCGACACAGGTTTCGTACCGACACACCGCGCACACACACAGGGAATGCTCTGAGGACAGGACCCCACAAAGGCTTTTGGGGAGACAGAGAGTATGCCAGCACACACCCCAGCGCTATATAACCCAGGGATTACACTGTACCTTAGTGTTTACCCTGTAGCTGCTGTTAGTATATATATACTGCGCCTAAATTTATGTGCCCCCCCTCTCTTTTATACCCTTTAATGCACCTGTATACTGCAGGGGAGAGCCTGGGGAGCGTCCTTCCAGCGGAGCTGTGAAGAGAAAATGGCGCTGGTGTGCTGAGGAAGAAGGCCCCGCCCCCTCAGCGGCGGGCTTCTGTCCCGCTTTAATGTGTAAAAAATGGCGGGGGCTCGGGCATATATACAGTCCCAGACTGTATATATGCCTCTTTTTGCCAGAAAGGTACTTAATTGCTGCCCAGGGCGCCCCCCCCCCCCTGCGCCCTGCACCCTACAGTGACCGGAGTGTGCGGTGTGCTGTGGGAGCAATGGGCGCACAGCTGCAGTGCTGTGCGCTACCTTAAGTGAAGACAGGAGTCTTCAGCCGCCGATTTCGATGTCTTCTTGCTTCTGCTGCTTCTGTTCTTCTGGCTCTGCGAGGGGGACGGCGGCGCGGCTCCGGGAACGGACGATCAAGGTTAGGTACCTGTGTTCGATCCCTTTGGAGCAGGGCCGGCTCCAGGCATGTTCGACTAGAGCGGCCGCGCGGGGCGCCACTCTTACAGGGCGCCGCACGCTGCGGCCGCCATATTCCTGCCTGGAGCCAGCCTCTGTGTGTCCCACTCCCGGCCGCTTGTGTGCGCGCTATGCAGCGCGCTGTGCGGCGCCGGCGTCTGACGTTGGACGCCGGCGCCGCGCAGCGTGCATAGCGCGAAGACAGTTTCGTTCCTCCGTCCGCAACCCGCCCGCGCCCACAGCAGTATTCCCGGCTCCCAGCAGCACCGCAGTGTCAGTGACAGGTAAGTTAAAATCTGTCTGGCACTGTGTGGGGCCGTTTATGTTTCTGGCACTGTGGGGGCATATCTGCACTGTGGGGGCATTATTTTTCTGGCACTGTGGGGGCATATCTGCACTGTGGGGGCATTATTTTTCTGGCACTGGGGGCATATCTGCACTGTGGGGGCATTCTTTTTCTGGCACTGTGGGGGCATATCTGCACTGTGGGGGCATTATGTTTCTGGCACTGTGGGGGCATTATGTTTCTGGCACTGTGGGGGCATATCTGCACTGTGGGGGCATTATGTTTCTGGCACTGTGGGGGCATTATGTTTCTGGCACTGTGGGGGCATATCTGCACTGTGGGGGCATTTATGTTTCTGGCACTGGGGGCATTTATGTATCTGTCACTGTGGGGGCATATCTGCACTGTGGGGGCTTTTATGTTTTGTGGCACGGCGGGCATTTATTTATCTGGCACTGTGGGGGCATTTATGTTTTGTGGCACTGGGGGCATTTATGTATCTGGCACTTATGTATCTGGCACTTATGTATCTGGCACTGTGGGGTCATTGATGCATCTGGCACTGTGGGGGCACTTATGTATCTGGCATTGTGTGGTCATTTATGTATCTGGCATTGTGGGGGCATTTATGTATCTGGCACTGGGGGCATATCTGCACTGTGTGGCCATTTATGTATCTGGCACTGCTGGGGGGCATGTCACGTGTAGCTGGCACTGCTGGGGGCTTTGTCACATGTAGCTGGCACTGCTGGGGGGCATGTCACGTGTAGCTGGCACTGCTGGGGGGCATATCATGTAGTGTATCTACTAGGCGTCTGTGGCTAGGCAATGTGTCTATCGTGCTCTGCCTGGCGCAAAGTGTCTATTGTGCTCTGCCTGGCGCAAAGTGTCTAACGTGCTCTGCCTGGCGCAAAGTGTCTATCGTGCTCTGCCTGGCGCAAAGTGTCTAACGTGCTCTGCCTGGCGCAAAGTGTATAGGAGGTTCTACCTGGTGCAATGTGTATTAGCTGCACTACTATGTGGTGTAATGCGAATTGCCACTATTCTGTGGTCATGCACCTTCCCCACGAAGCAACGCCCCTAAATTTTTGCTGCGCGCCTTCGCCGCGCACTGTCCATGCTTCAGCATGTGGGTGGAGGAGCACCAAGCCTTACAGTATGTACATCATTTTGCCCTCCTTACTTAAAAATGTGCCCTCCTTGTGCTCAGCACCCTGCCCTAAAACGTGAACACTATCATGTGTAGCTGGCACTGCTGGGGGTCTATTGTGTGTAGCTGGCACTGTTGAGGGGCATGTCATGTGTAGCTGGCACTGCTGCGGGGCATGTCATGTGTTGCTGGCACTGCTGCGGGGCATGTCATGTGTAGCTGGCACTACACTGGAGACATTGTGTGTAAGGAACACTACTGTGGCTGTTCTGCATAAGGCTGCTAATTGTGTGCATAGAGGGGGTGTGAAAAAATATATTTATTTATAGTTTAATAATATGAAGTTACGAGGCCACACCCACTTTCCCAGGAGGCCACACCCACTTTTCCCGAAGCGCGCGCGCGCCGGGGTTGGGGGGGCGCTTTTACATTTTCTCGCTCAGGGTGCTAGTAGGCCTGGAGCCGGCCCTGCTTTGGAGCTAATGGTGTCCAGTAGCCTAAGAAGCGCTACCTAGCTGCCGTGAGTAGGTTTGCTTCTCTCCCCTCAGTCCCTCGTAGCAGAGAGTCTGTTGCCAGCAGAAGCTCTCTGAAAATAAAAAACCTAACAAATACTTTCTTTTCTAGCAAGCTCAGGAGAGCCCACTAGGAGCACCCAGCTCGGCCGGGCACAGATTCTAACTGAAGGTCTGGAGGAGGGGCATAGAGGGAGGAGCCAGTGCACACCAGATAGTACTAAATCTTTCTTTAGAGTGCCCAGTCTCCTGCGGAGCCCGCTATTCCCCATGGTCCTTACGGAGTCCCCAGCATCCACTCGGACGTTAGAGAAATAAAGTAATAATAAGATTTTACTCACCGGTAAATCTATTTCTCGTAGTCCGTAGTGGATGCTGGGGACTCCGTAAGGACCATGGGGAATAGACGGGCTCCGCAGGAGACTGGGCACTCTATAAGAAAGATTTGGTACTATCTGGTGTGCACTGGCTCCTCCCTCTATGCCCCTCCTCCAGACCTCAGTTAGGATACTGTGCCCGGAAGAGCTGACACAATAAGGAAGGATTTTGAATCCAGGGTAAGACTCATACCAGCCACACCAATCACACCGTATAACTCGTGATACTATACTCAGTTAACAGTATGAAATATAACAGAGCCTCTCAACAGATGGCTCAACAATAACCCTTTAGTTAGGCAATAACTATATACAAGTATTGCAGACAATCCGCACTTGGGATGGGCGCCCAGCATCCACTACGGACTACGAGAAATAGATTTACCGGTGAGTAAAATCTTATTTTCTCTGACGTCCTAGTGGATGCTGGGGACTCCGTAAGGACCATGGGGATTATACCAAAGCTCCCAAACAGGCGGGAGAGTGCGGATGACTCTGCAGCACCGAATGAGAGAACTCAAGGTCCTCCTCAGCCAGGGTATCAAATTTGTAGAATTTAGCAAACGTGTTTGCCCCTGACCAAGTTGCAGCTCGGCAAAGTTGTAAAGCCGAGACCCCTCGGGCAGCCGCCCAAGATGAGCCCACTTTCCTCGTGGAATGGGCTTTCACTGATTTAGGATGCGGCAATCCAGCCGCAGAATGCGCCAGCTGAATTGTGCTACAAATCCAGCGAGCAATAGTCTGCTTAGAAGCAGGAGCACCTATCTTGTTGGGTGCATACAGGACAAAAAGCGAGTCAGTCTTCCTGACTCCAGCCGTCCTGGAAACATAAAGTTTCAAGGCCCTGACTACATCCAGTAACTTGGAATCCTCCAAGTCCTTAGTAGCCGCAGGCACCACAATAGGTTGGTTCAAGTGAAAAGCTGATACCACCTTAGGGAGAAACTGGGGACGAGTCCTCAATTCTGCCCTATCCATATGGAAAATCAGATAAGGGCTTTTACAAGACAAAGCCGCCAATTCTGACACACGCCTGGCCGAAGCCAAGGCCAATAACATGACCACTTTCCACGTGAGATATTTCAGATCCAGTTTTAAGTGGTTCAAACCAATGTGATTTTAGGAAACTCAACACCACATTGAGATCCCAAGGTGCCACGGGAGGCACAAAAGGGGGCTGAATATGAAGCACTCCCTTTACAAAAGTCTGAACTTCAGGCAGTGAAGCCAGTTCTTTCTGGAAGAAAATCGACAGGGCCGAAATCTGGACCTTAATGGAACCCAATTTTAGGCCCATAGTCACTTCCGACTGTAGGAAGTGCAGAAACCGACCCAGCTGAAATTCCTCCGTTGGGGCTTTCCTGGCCTCACACCACGCAACATATTTTCGCCAAATACGGTGATAATGGTTTGCGGTTACTTCTTTCCTGGCTTTTATCAGCGTAGGAATGACTTCCTCCGGAATGCCCTTTTCCTTTAGGATCCGGAATTCAACCGCCATGCCGTCAAACGCAGCCGCGGTAAGTCTTGGAACAGACAGGGCCCCTGCTGTAGCAGATCCTGTCTGAGCGGTAGAGGCCATGGGTCCTCTGATATCATTTCTTGAAGTTCTGGGTACCAAGCCCTTCTTGGCCAATCCGGAACCACGAGTATCGTTCTTACTCCTCGCCTTCTTATTATTCTCAGTACCTTTGGTATGAGAGACAGAGGAGGGAACACATAAACCGACTGGTACACCCACGGTGTCACTAGAGCGTCCACAGCTATCGCCTGAGGGTCCCTTGACCTGGCGCAATATCTCTTTAGCTTTTTGTTGAGGCGGGACGCCATCATGTCCACCTGTGGCCTTTCCCAACGGTTTACCAACAGTAGGAAGACTTCTGGATGAAGTCCCCACTCTCCCGGGTGTAGGTCGTGTCTGCTGAGGAAGTCTGCTTCCCAGTTGTCCACTCCCGGAATGAACACTGCTGACAGTGCTAGTACGTGATTTTCCGCCCATCGGAGAATCCTTGTGGCTTCTGCCATCGCCATCCTGCTTCTTGTGCCGCCCTGTCGGTTCACATGGGCGACTGCCGTGATGTCTGACTGGATCAGTACCGGCTGGTTTCGAAGCAGGGGTTTTGCCTGACTTAGGGCATTGTAAATGGCCCTCAGTTCCAGAATATTTATGTGCAGGGAAGTCTCCTGACTTGACCATAGTCCTTGGAAGTTTCTTCCCGGTGTGACTGCTCCCCAGCCTCGAAGGCTGGCATCCGTGGTCACCAGGACCCAGTCCTGTATGCCGAAACTGCGGCCCTCTAGAAGATGAGCACTCTGCAGCCACCACAGTAGAGACACTCTGGTCCTTGGAGACAGGGTTATCAGTTGATGCATCTGAAGATGCGATCCCGACCACTTGTCCAAGAGGTCCCACTGGAAGGTCCTTGCATGGAACCTGCCGAATGGAATTGCTTCGTATGAAGCCACCATTTTTCCCAGGACTCGTGTGCAGTGATGCACCGATACCCGTTTTGGTTTTAGGAGGTCTCTGACTAGAGATGACAGCTCCTGGCTTTCTCCTGCGGGAGAAACACTTTTTTCAGTTCTGTGTCCAAAATCATCCCCAGGAACAGTAAGCGAGTGGAAGGAACCAGTTGTGACTTTGGAATGTTTAGAATCCAGCCATGCTGTTGTAGCACTTCCCGAGATAGTGCTACTCCGACCAGTAACTGCTCCCTGGACCTCGCCTTTATAAGGACATCGTCCAAGTACGGGATAATTAAAACTCCCTTTTTTCGAAGGAGTATCATCATTTCTGCCATTACTTTGGTAAACACCCTCGGTGCCGTGGACAGTCCAAACGGTAGTGTCTGGAATTGGTAATGGCAATCCTGTACCACAAATCTGAGGTACTCCTGGTGAGGAAGGTAAATGGGGACATGCAGGTAAGCATCCTTGATGTCCAGGGATACCATGTAATCCCCCTCGTCCAGGCTTGCAATAACCGCCCTGTGCGATTCCATCTTGAACTTGAATTTTGTTATGTAAGTGTTCAAGGATTTCAAATTTAAAATGGGTCTCACCGAACCGTCCGGTTTCGGTACCACAAACAGTGTGGAATAGTAGCCCCGGCCTTGTTGAAGTAGGGGTACCTTGACTATCACCTGCTGGGAATACAGCTTGTGAATGGCCTCTAGCACAGCCTCCCTGCCCGAGAGAGTCGTCGGTAAGGCCGATTTGAGGAAACGGCGGGGGGGGGGGGGGGGGGAGGCGCCTCGAATTCCAGCTTGTATCCCTGAGATACTACTTGAAGGATCCAGGGATCCACCCGTGAGCGAGCCCACTGATCGCTGAAATTCTTGAGGCGGCCCCCCACCGTACCTGGCTCCGCCTGTGGAGCCCCACCGTCATGCGGCGGATTTGGAAGAAGCGGGGAAGGACTTTTGGTCCTGGGAACCTGCTGTGTGTTGCAGCTTTTTCCCCCTTCCTCTGCCTCTAGACAGAAAGGACCCGCCTTTTCCCCGCCTGTTTTTCTGGGGTCGAAAGGACTGTACCTGATAATACGGCGCTTTCTTAGGCTGTGAGGGGACATGGGGCAAAAATGCAGACTTCCCAGCTGTTGCTGTGGAAACAAGGTCTGAGAGACCGTCCCCGAATAACTCCTCACCCTTATAAGGCAAAACTTCCATGTGCCTTTTAGAATCTGCATCTCCTGTCCACTGCCGAGTCCATAAGCCTCTCCTAGCAGAAATGGACAATGCACTTATTCTAGATGCCAGCCGGCAGATCTCCCTCTGTGCATCTCTCATGTATAAGACTGAGTCTTTTATATGCTCTATGGTTAGCAATATTGGCCCTCATTCCGAGTTGTTCGCTCGGTAAATTTCATCGCATCGCAGCGATTTTCCGCTTAGTGCGCATGCGCAATGTCCGCACTGCGACTGCGCCAAGTAAATTTGCTATGAAGTTAGGATTTTTACTCACGGCTTTTTCTTCGCTCAGGCGATCGTAGTGTGATTGACAGGAAATGGGTGTTTCTGGGCGGAAACAGGCCGTTTTATGGGCGTGTGGGGAAAACCGCTACCGTTTCCGGAAAAACCGCAGGAGTGGCTGGAGAAACGGGGGAGTGTCTGGGCGAATGCTGGGTGTGTTTGTGACGTCAAACCAGGAACGACAAGCACTGAACTGATCGCAGATGCCGAGTAAGTCTGAAGCTACTCTGAAACTGCTAAGAAGTTTGTAATCACAAAATTGCGAATACGTCGTTCGCAATTTTAAGATGCTAAGATTCACTCCCAGTAGGCGGCGGCTTAGCGTGAGCAACTCTGCTAAAATCGCCTTGCGAGCGAACAACTCGGAATGACCTCCATAGTGTCTCTGTCTAGGGTGTCAATATTTTCCGACAGGGAATCTGACCAAGCAGCAGCAGCAGCACTGCACATCCAGGCTGAAGCAATAGCTGGTCTCAGTATAACACCAGTGTGTGTGCATATAGACTTTAGGATAGCCTCCTGCTTTCTATCAGCAGGTTCCTTTAGGGCGGCCGTATCCGGAGACGGTAGTGCCACCTTTTTAGTAGAGATGAGCGGATTCGGTTTTACTCGGTTCTCAAAACGGCATCTTATTGGCTCACTGATGTCACGTGTTTTGGATAGCCAATCGGATGCCGTTTTGAGAACCGAGTAAAACCGAATCCGCTCATCTCTACTTTTTAGACAAACGTGTGAGCGCTTTATCCACCCTAGGGGGAGTTTCCCAACGTGACCTATCCTCTGGCGAGAAAGGGAACGCCATTAGTAATTTTTTTGAAATCACCAATTTTTTATCGGGGAAAGCCCACGCTTCTTCACACACATCATTCAATTCCTCAGATGGGGGAAAAACTATTGGTAGTTTTTTCTCCCCAAACATAATACCCTTTTTTGAGGTACCTGGGTTTATATCAGAAAGGTGTAATACCTCTTTCATTGCCTCAATCATGACACAAATGGCCCTAGTGGACATTAAATTTGACTCATCGTCGTCGACACTTGCATCAGTATCCGTGTCGACATCTGTGTCTGCCATCTGAGGTAGTGGTCGTTTCAGGGCCCCTGACGGCCTTTGAATCGTCTGGGCAGGCACGAGCTGAGAAGCCGGCTGTCCCGCATTTGGCATGTCGTCAAATTTTTTATGTAAGGAGTCGACACTTGCACGTAATTCCTTCCATAAGTCCATCCACTCAGGTGTCTGCCCCGCAGGGGGTGACAACACATTTATAGGCATCTGCTCCGCCTCCACATAAGTCTCCTCATCAAACATGTCGACACAGCCGTACCGACACACCGCACACACACAGGGAATGCTCTTAAAGGAGACAGGACCCCACAAAAGCCCTTTGGAGAGAGAGAGTATGCCAGCACACACCAGAGCGCTATAATAATGCAGGGACTAACTGAATTATGACCCTTAATAGCTGCTTATTGTATTAAACTGCACCCAAATTTAGTGCCCCCCTCTCTTTTTTACCCTTTCTGTAGTGTAGACTGCAGGGGAGAGTCAGGGAGCTTCCTTCCAGCGGAACTGTGAGGGAATAATGGCGCCAGTGTGCTGAGGGAGATGGCTCCGCCCCTTTTTCGGCTGACTTTTCTCCCGCTTTTTTCTGTATTCTGGCAGGGGTAATTACCACATATATAGCCTCTGGGGCTATATATTGTGGTTATTTTGCCAGCCAAGGTGATATTATTGCTTCTCAGGGCGCCCCCCCCCAGCGCCCTACACCCTCAGTGACCGGAGTGTGAAGTGTGTATGAGGAGCAATGGCGCACAGCTGCAGTGCTGTGCGCTACCTTGGTGAAGACTGAAGTCTTCTGCCGCCGATTTTCCGGACCATCTTCATGCTTCTGGCTCTGTAAGGGGGACGGCGGCGCGGCTCCGGGAACGAACACCAAGGACGGGTCCTGCGGTCGATCCCTCTGGAGCTAATGGTGTCCAGTAGCCTAAGAAGCCCAAGCTAGCTGCAAGCAGGTAGGTTCGCTTCTTCTCCCCTTAGTCCCTCGATGCAGTGAGCCTGTTGCCAGCAGGTCTCACTGTAAAATAAAAAACCTAATTTAAACTTTCTTTCTAGAAGCTCAGGAGAGCTCCTAATGTGCAACCAGCTCGGGCCGGGCACAGAAATCTAACTGAGGTCTGGAGGAGGGGCATAGAGGGAGGAGCCAGTGCACACCAGATAGTACCAAATCTTTCTTATAGAGTGTCCAGTCTCCTTGGAGCCCGTCTATTCCCCATGGTCCTTACGGAGTCCCCAGCATCCACTAGGACGTCAGAGAAAACATATTTGGTAAAAGTAGCAGCAGGTCATGTACCAGTCAGTGAATCGGGCACCATTAAAAACACCCATCCTAAGATTAAGGAAATCTGTAAATGCTGCAATGTTATAGGCCCTACACACTGGCCGATAACACTGAAAGATTTGAACGATCTCGTTCATTAATGAACGAGATATCGTTCATATCGGTCAGTGTGTAGGCACCAACGATGAACGGCCCCGCACTCGTTCATCGTTGGTGCCGGCTCGTTTATGCATGCATGCCAATATGAACAATCTCATCCATATTAGCATGCAGGGCTATGGGGCCGGGTGATGGGGGGGGTGACGTTTCTTCACTGACCCCCACCCCTCCGGGTCTTCTGTCAGCCACCTCGGCGGCCAGTGGGCCTGTGTGTAGGGCCCATAAGTCTTCAGGTTAGTAATGGCAGCATGCAAGTTTTTATTTTCAAACTGACAGGCTTTGCGTGGACACCTCATAATTTTATATATTATTCATATGGTCACCAACTACACACATGGCGCATTTCAGTAAAAGAAAAAAAACTGATATACTACAGCAAAGAGGATTTTGGTACTTACCGATAAATCCATTTCTCTGAATCCTCTAGGGGACACTGGAGCATCCTTATACAGTAGGGGTGTGAAGCTTGCAGCCGGAGGTGTGGCCCAATCTAAAATTAGCATTGTCTGCACAGCCGGCTCCTCCCCCTTCACATCCCTCCTCCCTCAGTTTGGAAAATTTAACTGAGAGAACAGGACATGATACTATAGCACCTGGCGAGGAACCGAACCGTACATCAGAGCAAACAGCCCCCAAGAAACTCTTACAGAAACAAACTAATGTGTTTGCACGAACCGTTTGAACAAGAACTTTGAACACCGCAGGGTGACAGCACTGAGGCGGGCGTCCAGTGTCCCCTAGAGGATTCAGAGAAATGGATTTATCGGTAAGTACCAAAATCCTCTTTTCTCTTTCATCCACTAGGGGACACTGGAGCATCCTTATACAGTAGGGGACGTCCCAAAGTTATCCCCCAGGGAGGGAGTGCTGTCGGTGGCCTGCAAAAGTAAACGTCCGAACTTAAGAGTTTCCGGACGCAAAGTTATCAAACATGCAATATTGTGAATGTGTGGGCTGAAGACCACGCTGCAAAGCTGAGTAGTGGAAACACCACAGGTAGCCGCTCATGAGGCACCCACTGATCGGGTGGTATGAGCACCCGCCTGAACCGGAACCTGTGTGCTACAGGAAATAGAAGCTTGCCGAATGGCAAGTCTAAACCGTGTAGACAAAGACCGTAGAGATGTTGGTCAACCCTTCCTTGGCCCATCATAAAGAACAAAACAAATGGTCCGACTTTCTGAAAGGACGATGTAACCTGCACGTATACCTCTAAAAGCTCGGACAACATCAAAGGACACGTCCCCATCTGCGAGACCCTGGGAAGATGGGACCACGATTGGCTGGTTTACATGAACCCCTGAAACAACCTTAGGAAGGAAATCCGCTCCTATACGGAATCCCGCCCTAACCTAATGAAAAAGGAAAATAAGAATTTACTTACCGATAATTCTATTTCTCGTAGTCCGTAGTGGATGCTGGGGACTCCGTAAGGACCATGGGGATTAGCGGCTCCGCAGGAGACTGGGCACAAAAGTAAAGCTTTAGAACTACCTGGTGTGCACTGGCTCCTCCCCCTATGAACCTCCTCCAAGCCTCAGTTAGGATACTGTGCCCGGACGAGCGTACACAATAAGGAAGGATTTTGAATCCCGGGTAAGACTCATACCAGCCACACCAATCACACTGTACAACTCGTGATCTAAACCCAGTTAACAGCATGATAACAGAGGAGCCTCTAGAAAAGATGGCTCACTACAGCAATAACCCAATTTTTTGGTAACAATAACTATGTACCAGTATTGCAGACAATCCGCACTTGGGATGGGCGCCCAGCATCCACTACGGACTACGAGAAATAGAATTATCGGTAAGTAAATTCTTATTTTCTCTAACGTCCTAAGTGGATGCTGGGGACTCCGTAAGGACCATGGGGATTATACCAAAGCTCCCAAACGGGCGGGAGAGTGCGGATGACTCTGCAGCACCAAATGAGAGAACTCCAGGTCCTCCTCAGTCAGGGTATCAATTTTGTAGAATTTTACAAACGTATTTGCTCCTGACCAAGTAGCTGCTCGGCAAAGTTGTAAAGCCGAGACCCCTCGGGCAACCGCCCAAGATGAGCCCATCTTCCTTGTGGAGTGGGCATTTATAGATTTTTGGCTGTGGCAGGGCTGCCACAGAATGTGCAAGCTGAATTGTACTACAAATCCAACGAGCAATAGTCTGCTTAGAAGCAGGAGCACCCAGCTTGTTGGGTGCATACAGGATAAACAGCGAGTCAGATTTTCTGACTCCAGCCGTCCTGGAAATATATATTTTCAGGGCCCTGACAACGTCTAGCAACTTGGAGTCCTCCAAGTCCCTAGTAGCCGCAGGCACCACAATAGGTTGGTTCAGGTGAAACGCTGAAACCACCTTAGGGAGAAACTGAGGACGAGTCCTCAATTCCGCCCTGTCCGAATGGAAAATCAGATAAGGGCTTTTACAGGATAAAGCCGCCAATTCTGACACGCGCCTGGCCCAGGCCCAACAGCATGACCACTTTTCATGTGAGATATTTTAACTCCACAGATTTAAGTGGTTCAAACCAATGTGACTTTTGGAACCCAAAAACTACATTGAGATCCCAAGGTGCCACTGGAGGCACAAAAGGAGGCTGTATATGCAGTACCCCTTTTACAACGTCTGAACTTCAGGGACTGAAGCTAGTTCTTTTTGGAAGAAAATTGACAGGGCCGAAATTTGAACCTTAATGGACCCCAATTTCAGGCCCATAGACACTCCTGTTTGCAGGAAATGTAGGAATCGACCCAGTTGAATTTCCTCCGTCGGGCCTTACTGGCCTCGCACCACGCAACATATTTTCGCCAAATGCGGTGATGTTTTGCGGTTACATCCTTCCTGGCTTTGATCAGGATAGGGATGACTTCATCCGGAATGCCTTTTTTCCTTCAGGATCCGGCGTTCAACCGCCACGCCGTCAAACGCAGCCTCGGCAAGTCTTGGAACAGACAGGGTCCTTGCTGGAGCAAGTCCCTTCTTAGAGGTAGAGGCCACGGATCCTCCGTGAGCATCTCTTGAAGTTCCGGTTACCAAGTCCTTCTTGGCCAATCCGGAGCCACGAATATAGTGCTTATTCCTCTCCATCTTATCAATCTCAGTACCTTGGGTATGAGAGGCAGATGAGGGAACACATACACTGACTGGTACACCCACGGTGTTACCAGAGCGTCTACAGCTATTGCCTGAGGGTCCCTTGACCTGGCGCAATACCTGTCGAGTTTTTCCCAACGGTTTATAATCATGTGGAAGACTTCTGGGTGAAGTCCCCACTCTCCCGGGTGGAGGTCGTGTCTGCTGAGGAAGTCTGCTTCCCAGTTGTCCACTCCCGGAATTGCTGACAGTGCTATCACATGATTTTCCACCCAGCGAAGAATCCTTGCAGCTTCTGCCATTGCCCTCCTGCTTCTAGTGCCACCCTGTCTGTTTACGTGGGTGACTGCCGTGATGTTGTCCGACTGGATCAACGCCGGCTGACCTTGAAGCAGAGGTCTTGCTAAGCTTAGAGCATTGTAAATGGCCCTTAGCTTCAGGATATTTATGTGAAGTGATGTCTCCAGGCTTGACCATAAGCCCTGGAAATTCCTTCCCTGTGTGACTGCTCCCCAGCCTCGCAGGCTGGCATCCGTGGTCACCAGGACCCAGTCCTGAATGCCGAATCTGCGGCCCTCTAGAAGATGAGCACTCTGCAACCAACACAGGAGGGACACCCTTGTTCTTGGTGACAGGGTTATCCGCTGATGCATCTGAAGATGCGACTCGGACCATTTGTCCAGCAGGTCCCACTGGAAAGTTCTTGCGTGGAATCTGCCGAATGGGATTGCTTCATAGGAAGCCACCATTTTACCCAGAACCCTTGTGCATTGATGCACTGAGACTTGGCTCGGTTTTAGGAGGTTCCTGACTAGCTCGGATAACTCCCTGGCTTTCTCCTCCGGGAGAAACACCTTTTTCTGGACTGTGTCCAGGATCATTCCTAGGAACAGAAGACGAGTCGTCGGAACCAGCTGCGATTTTGGAATATTGAGAATCCAATCGTGCTGCCGCAACACTACCTGAGATAGTGCTACACCGACCTCCAACTGTTCCCTGGATCTTACCCTTATCAGGGAATCGTCCAAGTAAGGGATAACTAAAATTCCCTTCCTTTGAAGGAATATCATCATTTCGGCCATTACCTTGGTAAAGACCCGGGGTGCCGTGGACCATCCATACGGCAGCGTCTGAAAGTGATAGTGACAGTTCTGTACCATAAACCTGAGGTACCCTTGGTGAGAAGGGTAAATTTGGACATGAAGGTAAGCATCCTTGATGTCCCGAGACATCATGTAGTCCCTTTCTTCCAGGTTCGCAATCACTGCTCTGAGTGACTCAATCTTGAATTTGAACCTCTGTATGTAAGTGTTCAAAGATTTTAGATTTAGAATCGGCCTCACCGAGCCGTCCGGCTTCGGTACCACAACAGTGTGGAATAATACCCCGTTCCCTGTTGCAGGAGGGGTACCTTGATTATCACCTGCTGGGAATACAGCTTGTGAATGGCTTCCAAAACTGTCTCCCTGTCAGAAGGAGACATCGGTAAAGCCGACTTTAGGAAACGGCGAGGGGGAGACGTCTCCAATTCCAATTTGTACCCCTGAGATATCACCTGAAGGATCCAGGGGTCTACTTGCGAGTGAGCCCACTGCGCGCTGAAATTCATTGAGACGGGTCCCCCACCGTGCCTGATTCTGCTTGTAAAGCCCCAGCGTCATACTGAGGGCTTGGCAGAGGCGGGAGAGGGTTTCTGTTCCTGGGAACTGGCTGATTTCTGCAGCCTTTTTTCCTCTCCCTCTGTCACGGGCAGAAATGAGGAACCTTTTGCCCGCTTGTCCACGAAAAGACTGCGCCTGATAATACGGCGTCTTCTCATGTTGAGAGGCGACCTGGGGTACAAACGTGGATTTCCCAGCTGTTGCCGTGGCCACCAGGTCTGAAAGACCGACCCCAAATAACTCCTCCCCTTAATAAGGCAATACTTCCAAATGCCGTTTGAAATCCGCATCACCTGACCACTGTCGTGTCCATAACCCTCTACTGGTAGAAATGGACAACGCACTTAGACTTGATGCCAGTCGGCAAATATTCCGCTGTGTATCACGCATATATAGAAATGCATCTTTTAAATGCTCTATAGGCAAAAATATACTGTCCCTATCTAGGGTATCAATATTTTCAGTCAGGGAATCCGACCACGCCAACCCAGCACTGCACATCCAGGCTGAGGCGATTGCTGGTCGCAGTATAACACCAGTATGTGTGTAAATACATTTTAGGATACCCTCCTGCTTTCTATCAGCAGGATCCTTAAGGGCAGCCATCTCAGGAGAGGGTAGAGCCCTTACAAGCGTGTGAGCGCTTTATCCACCCTAGGGGGTGTTTCCCAACGCACCCTAACCTCTGGCGGGAAAGGATATAATGCCAATAACATTTTAGAAATTATCAGTTATCGGGGGAAACCCACGCATCATCACACACCTCATTTAATTTCTCAGATTCAGGAAAACTACAGGTAGTTTTTCCTCACCGAACATAATATCCCTTTTTGGTGGTACTCGTATTATCAGAAATGTGTAAAACATTTTTCATTGCCTCCATCATGTAACGTGTGGCCCTACTGGAAGTCACATTTGTCTCTTCACCGTCGACACTGGAGTCAGTATCCGTGTCGGCGTCTATATCTGCCATCTGAGGTAACGGGCGCTTTAGAGCCCCTGACGGCCTATGAGACGTCTGGACAGGCACAAACTGAGTAGCCGGCTGTCTCATGTCAACCACTGTCTTTTATACAGAGCTGACACTGTCACGTAATTCCTTCCAACAGTTCATCCACTCAGGGGGTGACATCACTATTACAGGCAATCTGCTCCGTCTCCACATCATTTTTCTCCTCATACATGTCGACACAAACGTACCGACATACAGCACACACACAGGGAATGCTCTGATAGAGGACAGGACCCCACTAGCCCTTTGGGGAGACAGAGGGAGAGTTTGCCAGCACACACCAGAGCGCTATATATACACAGGGATAACCTTATATAAGTGTTTTTCCCCTTATAGCTGCTGTATCTTTTATACTGCGCGTAATTAGTGCCCCCCCTCTCTTTTTTAACCCTTTCTGTAGTGTAGTGACTGCAGGGGAGAGCCAGGGAGCTTCCCTCCAACGGAGCTGTGAGGGAAAATGGCGCCAGTGTGCTGAGGAGATAGGCTCCGCCCCCTTATCGGCAGCCTTATCTCCCATTTTTCTAAGTATTCTGGCAGGGGTTAAATGCATCCATATAGCCCAGGAGCTATATGTGATGCATTTTTTGCCATCCAAGGTGTTTTTATTGCGTCTCAGGGCGCCGCCCCCCCCCCCCCCCCAGCGCCCGCACCCTCAGTGACCGGAGTGTGAAGTGTGCTGAGAGCAATGGCGCACAGCTGCAGTGCTGTGCGCTATCTTGTTGAAGACAGGACGTCTTCTGCCGCCGATTTTCCGGACCTCTTCTGTCTTCTGGCTCTGTAAGGGGGCCGGCGGCGCGGCTCTGGGACCCATCCATGGCTGGGCCTGTGATCGTCCCTCTGGAGCTAATGTCCAGTAGCCTAAGAAGCCCAATCCACTCTGCACGCAGGTGAGTTCGCTTCTTCTCCCCTTAATCCCTCGATGCAGTGAGCCTGTTGCCAGCAGGTCTCACTGAAAATAAAAAACCTAAAACTAAACTTTTCACTAAGCAGCTCAGGAGAGCCACCTAGTGTGCACCCTTCTCGTTCGGGCACAGAAATCTAACTGAGGCTTGGAGGAGGGTCATAGGGGGAGGAGCCAGTGCACACCAGGTAGTTCTAAAGCTTTACTTTTGTGCCCAGTCTCCTGCGGAGCCGCTAATCCCCATGGTCCTTACGGAGTCCCCAGCATCCACTTGGGACGTTAGAGAAAAGGGGACTTATACACGATAAGGCTCCCAACTCAGAAACCCGCCTGGGCGAAGCCAAGGCCAGCAATAATGTGACCTTCCAAGAGAGATATATCAGGTCCATTCTTGTTAACGGCTGAAAATTTGGAGATCTCAAAAATTCCAACACCAAATTTAAGTCCCATGGCGCAACGAGAGGACGAAAAAGGGGAGTTGTATCCTCAGAACCCCCAGTAAAAAGGTTTGAACCTCCGGCAAGAAAGCCAACCACCGTTGAAATATGGAGAGAGCCGAATTTGAACCGTCAGAACGCCCAGTCTCAGTCCTACGTCTAGACTGGCCTGAAGGAAAGGTAGAAGTCTGACTAAGTGGAAGTTCGTCGAATTCCACCCACGTTCTTGACTCCAAATTATGTAGCAGTGCAAGGCTTTGACCGGCTTCTTAACGACAAGCCTCGTAGGAATGGCCGTTCTTAGTATACTTCCGTGGCTTAAGATTCGGATTTCAATAGCCATGGGTAACACCTCCTGCGGGGCCAATCTGGTGCGATTAGAATCGCCCACACACGTTCCCATTTCACGCCTTGCAGAAATCTGGGTATGAGTGGGAAAGGTGGGAAAATGTGTCTTGTAACACCAAGGAAGTGTTAATGCGTCCACTCCTTCTGCTGCTGGATCTCTTGTCCTGGACACCTATCTGTGCAGCTGATGGTTTTGCCGAGGCACCAGTAGGTCGACTTGAGGTAGACCCCATCTCCTCACCACCATGTCGAAAATCCGTGGATGTAGGCACCACTCTCCCGGATGCATGTCCAGATGATTTAGACAATCTGCTTCCCAGTTTTCCACACCGGGAATGAACACTGCCGAGAGGATGATGCTTCGTTCGTCTGCCCACAACAAGATCTTTGTGGCTTCCTGTAACGCCATCCTGCTCTTTGATCCTCCTTGATGGATTATGTAAGCTGACGTTGTGACATTGTCCGACTGTATCGTTAAGTGTTGACCCATGTCTAGGTCTTCGGTTAAGAGAAGCGCGTTGTAAACCGCTCTCAGCTCGAGAATGTTCATGGCGTCCACCTGAAACTGATGTCCCTCCAGGACAGCCCCCCAGTTTCTGAGACTGGCAGCCGTTGTTAGGATTCTCCAATCCCAAATGCCGAATCCCTTGTCTGATGCGAGATACCTGCGCGACGACCACCAATTTACGGAGGGTCCTATGCGCGGTGAAAGTCAAAATACTTCGATGTAAAAGCCAGTGTGACCCTGCTCCCCGAGGTTCATCTGGAATGGTCGGGAATGAAGTCTGCCGTACTGGAGAGTTTCGAAAGACGCCACCATCCTCACGAGAAGGTGCCCCTAGAAGTGTAGAGAAACAGTTTTTGACCTCAGCACCTGAGCCACCAATCTCTGTAGGTCCTTGACCTTATTCTCTTGTAGGAATACTCAATTGTGCCGTGCCCACAATGAGACCAAGGAATTGAATCCATTGAATTGACCTGAGGTTGGATTTCTGGAAATTCACAATCCACCATTGTGAAATGTGAAATAGATGAGATGTCTTAACATTCTCGATCAACTGTTCCTGAGAGGATGCTCAGATTAGTAGATCATCTATCTCAATTCTGCAACCCTGGTTGCCATGATCTTCGTAAAGATTAGTGGTCGATGATCGGCCGAACGACAAGGCCGTGAAGTGGCATTGATCCTTCACCTGTGCGAACCTTAAGGAAGCCTGGTGAGGTGCCCAGATCGGGATATGTAGATATGCATTCTGTTCATGTATATCTCGAATACGCCTTGTTCTAAGCCTGCAATGACCGACTGGATTGATTCCAACTGGAAGCTATAGACCCTTAGCAACCGGTCTAAAACCTTTAAATTGAGTATCGTCCTCCCATCTGGCTTTGTCACGACTAAAAGATCGGAATAGAAAACCCATTCCTCGGAGAGGTGGGAACCGGAATAATGACCTCTGACTGTAGCAATTTTTTTTTTCCATTGCTGTCAGCAGTGCTTTTTCCTGAGGGCACTGCACCCCTGGGAGATTAAGTAGTTTATCCAAAGCTTTGGTGAAGCTTTGGCCCAGATGTCTCGAAAACTTTCCAAACGTGCGCCCACCAAGGGAGACCCCAGGAGGACTGGGGGGCCGTCACGCCACGGTTTTGTCAGCAGTCTGATCCTGCTCTCTGCCCCCACGTACCTGTGTACTGAAAACTCTTCTTCGGGCTCGAAAAGACTGTGATCTAAATGAATCACACGCGGGTCCCGAATAACCTCTCCTAACCTGAGGAGCGGCTCCGTATAAGGAGTAGGTAGAAGGGTGGACTTCCCTGCTGTATCGAAATCCACTTGTCCAACTCTGAACCAAAAAGCATCTCACCCCCAAAGGGGCTGGATTCTACCACCTGCTTGGTGTCCGAGTCTTCGTGCCATTCTCTGAGCCATAAAATCCGTCTAGCCGATATGGCCGATGCGGAGATGCGCAAAGTTATTTTTCTAAGATCCTTTGAGGTTTGACATAAGTATGAAGCAAATTCTCGAATGCTCCTCCCCATGTTCCGCCAGCTGGATAATCTCTTCCAAGCTATTTTCTCAATAGTCTGTATAATACGCCCAGACCAAGTTCCCATGGCCTTGTTGATCCAAGCACAGACGATCGCAGGTCTCCGTGCTGCACCTGTTGCTACGAAAATTGACTTTAAAGGATGCCTCAGATTTAACGTCGTTACATTAGGAATTGGTAAAATTGTCCTCTCCGACAACCGTCCAAGGAATGAATCCACTACAGGTGGAGTCTCCCACTTATCCATTACACCCTTAGGTAGGGGATAAGTTGCTTGAAACCCCTTTCGGAAATTGAAAGCATGTGTCAGATTGTTTCCAAGCCTCCTCCATTTGAGATTTGAGGGATGTAGGAATGGGAAAACTGCAGAATGCGGCTTTTGGGATTCAAACAATTCGAATTCTACTGGCTCCTTTACTTTTTCTACTTTAAAGTTTAGGATCTTCGTTACCGCTTCAATTAAAGATTTAAGACCCGAGACTGCCGTGTCTTCTCTGGAAAATCGGTGTCTAGGTCAGATTCAATGAACTTACCTAATAGGAAGAGATCTTTTAACTGCCCTGCGCACATTTGTTTCTGCTTGTGCGGGCAGCGTTAACCTGATGAGAAAACTTCCATCGTCTTTGAGAATCCCGCAGCCTATTTGCTGCTTGCGTGATTCCGCCATCTCCTTGGAGATTCTATTTGTAAGGTTGTGATCTTAGCCATAGCATTGCTCCCAGGTGGAGCGTCCTTTTCTTAGCAGGAGTCGCCCACCCCGTAGCTGCCAACCCGCGTGCCTTTCCTGTTACTTTTCGTACAGACAGAACAGGCCTTGGAGGCTGGTTGGTGCTTTAGACATGCTGTCTAAACGCCTTACTAGGTAAATACGCAGCGCTTTCCCCCTTTAAACTAGGAAGAGAAAGACTGTGAGAAATAACGGAAGCGACGGTTCCATTACACCTTTAGGTTTCGGATTTGGCTGGAATTACCATATATATATATATATATATATATATATATATATATATATATATATCTATATCTATATTATATAAAAGGATCAGGAAAAAAAAATAAAGTTTTAATAAAGAATTAAATAAATTGAAACACCAGCCGTCTTGCCCCACTCGCACACCCAACTGTAATTCAGTTGTTATGTTGGGGTTGACGTTCAATCGCTTCCTCATATATTTCTTCAGGATCCTTGTCATGGAAGTCCTTTGAAAAATAGGATTTTGGTACTTACCAGGTAAATCCTTTTCTTTGAATCCATAGGGGGCACTGGAGTACTCTTGGGTTATGGACTGGGCGTAGCCGGAAATGGCACATATTTAAATATTTAAATTAGTAACTGGCCATCCCCTCCATAATCCCATAGAGCCTTCAGTATTTTTACTGGGCCGAACAGGAGTGATAGAGAGGATGAACCATAGAGAATTACATATAACATTATATGAACCTATAACATTATAATATTATAATATAATGGTCAACCCTAAAGTTGACACATAACGGAACTGATAACAATCAGTTGATACCATAACATCGAATGCATTGGTGATAAAGTGTTACCATAAGATCCACAGACCTTACCACAAAACAGGTCAACTGCTCTGGGTGGGCGTCCAGTGCCCCCTATGGATTCAAAGAAAAGGATTTACCTGGTAAGTACCAAAATCCTATTTTCTTTTTCATCCACTAGGGGTCACTGGAGTACTCTTGGGACGTACCAAAGTTTCCCCCTTGGGCGGGAGAGCAGTTTGGCACCTGTAACACTAGACGGCCAAAACTAAATGCTGATGCCGCAAACGTAGCCAATCTGTAAAAGCGCACCAACATGTGCACTGATGGTCATGCACTGATGACCATGTAGCAGCTCGTCTACGCTGTTTCGTAGAAACTCCACGACCTGCTGCTCCTGACGTTCCCAAAGAACGTATGGAATGATCTGACGCTGATGTAGGCGGTTGAAGCCCGCTTATGACGTTCACTAGAACGTTTGGAATGGTCTGACCCTGATGTAGGCGTTGTAGCCTATTATGAAGCTAATCCTGACGTATGACATAAGGACTGCTTGGAAGCTTGTAAAGCCATCTTCACTACATTATAGAGAACAATGTGTCTGTTCTACGTACAATTGTTTGGGTTACATAAACGCGTAGTGCGCGTACCACATTCAAAGTAACTTAAGTTCTCGAACATATTGATAACCGAGGAACTACATTAGTTAATTGATGCGTGACATTATACGATCTTTGACTGGAACACGGAATTTGTGCGAAGTTCCGCCCTATGACCATAAAACACCAGATTTGGGGCCTTGTCATGCAAGCCACCCTATGTTAAAACACACCTTGCTGAGATGCTAAGGCTAAGAGAAAAGTGTTTACCAATTGATAAACGTAACATCCTCTAGTTGTAAGAATTCAACAAATGAAGACTGTAAATAAAAAACCTAAAACCAGATCACGTCCCCTGGCGCTGTGGGTGGTAAAACCAGATCAGATCCCATGGCGCTGTAGGTGGTATAAATGGAGGTCGTCTGAGGACACCGTGCAGGAAAGTGTGTACAATCGGCAAAGGAGCCAAACACTTTTGCAGGTAAATTGACATGCCGAGACCTGCACCTTGAGTGTAGAATATAATCCTTCACCAAACCCAGTCTGTAAAAATATTAAAAGACGGGATAACTTGAAAATGATGTTGGAAACTTCTGAGCGTCACACCAACCTATAGAGGCACGCTAAACCTTGTGATAATGAGCTGCCGTACTGGCTTCCCAGCCCCTAACATGGTTTGTATACCAGATTCTGGAAAGCCATCCGTTCTTGAGAGCGCTTTTAACAGCCACCCCGTCAAACGCTGCCGCGCTAAATCGGGGTAAAAGAACTGACCCTAGTGGGACAGGTCCGGACGTGGCGAGAGCGGTGAAGGATCGGCTGCGAGTAGTTCGCGGAGATCCAAGAATCATGGCCTCCGAGGCCAATGTGGCGCCACTAGTATGACTGTCATGGAGTCTTGTATGATCCATTTTAGTACCCGAGGAAGCAGCGTAACCGTTGTAACAGATTCACAATGCTGTACAGCCACGCGATCGTGAGAGCATCAGAGCATCTACAGCTGCTGCCTTCGGAGCCCTTGGGATGGACACATACTTAGATGTTTTTTTTTATTTTTTTTATTTGTTTTTGCGAGATGCCAATAGATACCCCTGTGGGTAACTCCACCGCTGGACCAACAGCTGGAACACTTAAGAATTCAATGCTCAGTGTCCTGGAATAAGCTGCCTTCCAGCTGTTCACTCCCAGAATGAACATGGAGCAACTTGCCGCATGGTCATGCGACTTTGATTCCGTCCTTGATCGGTGATGTATGCGATCGCCGTTGTGTTGTCTGACCGCACTTGGACAGTCTGAGAACGGAGCATGTGGCCCACTTGCTGCAGCGCGTTTGACCGAAATCTCCGTGATTTGTGAAGTTAATCATTTGGGACCCCAGGTCCCCAACCTCTGAGACTCGCGTTCATATTTAGAATTATCCAATTCCAGACGCCAAACATTGTCCCTGCGGTAAAATTATGTACTTGGAGCCACTAGAGTAGTGAAACTCTGGCCCTTAGAGACAACCGTACTATTTGATGAACTTGTAGGAGCGTGCAAGAACTTCCAGGTGAAAATGACCTGAGTGACTCCTTGCGAAGTAGAGTGCGTCGAAAGACGTCACTCTCCTTACCAATAGGCAAAAGGCCAAACGGATCAAGACCGTCCGTGGCTTGCGTACGAACTGTACGTGATGACGAACAGTTTGTGTGGTATGTTCAGGCAGGTAAATCCGTGTAATCACGGAATTATCCCTATGCATGAGTCCGTTGTTACAGAATGAGGCTTGATATCTCTAGGTTAACAATCTAACCGTGCTGAACGACACCCTTGTACGTTAGTAAGGGCCGTTGCATGACGAAGTTTTGAGACGGAGCTTTAATGAGCAGATCTACAAAACACTGAACAGTTATCACTTCCGGGGATGAGCTATCACGATAGCCATTACTTGTGACAACCCTAGGCGCCATACGAAGCCAAAACAGTAGCGCTTGAAAACGAGAATGGTTTTTACTGCCAACTTAAGTAGGCCTGATGCGTCTAAGTACTTATTCTTGTTGAAATCCAGAATCACTGTGATTTTCAACCTGTAGTCACCAACTGCAGGTATTCATGAATGTGTAGTATAAGCAACGCCCTGATTGACCTGATGGGTCAGTATCGGACTGACAGATTCAGCCAGCTTTGGAACTACCCTAAACTGGAATAATGTTGTTGACTGCAGTCAAAGTGCTCAATCTACTAGAGCTTGTATGGCGGTGTGCAGAACCGCGTCTTATGACCCAGGCAGACCCGTCTTGCAAATTGTAATGGTGGAAAACAATCAACCTTTGTCTGGTAAACTGCGAACCCAAAAATTGCGGATCCCCCAACTGTGGATGCCCACAACTGACGATCGGCGATGGCCTGGAAACTCATTCTAGCCCTGGCTTTTCAGTGGCTTAGCTGTAAACGCCACTGAAACCCTGGTTAAAGATGCCTGGAAGTAGGTGGCAGCACTTTAACCGTATATTGACGACAATCAGACAAGTAGAAGTTATCGAAAACCACGTTCACTACCACCTGACCCGCCTGTGGCTGTTTCTGTAGCACGGGCCCAAAAGGACCGAGATGTAACGACTATATCCTGAATCTATTTATTCAGGAATTTGTCCAAGACAGGACAAAACATGTGGGCAGCGTAAGGTAATGTTTCTATTCTCGTTTAGAAACGGACACCGTCCTGTTAAGCACGTAGCGAAAAAAAAACACGTCGTGCCGCACTAGTGAAACTGAAAAGCGAGAACTAAACTGGCTGACGTCCACAGAAACTGTACCTAGATATTGAGCAGATCCACAAGTGTGATCAGCGAGAAGCGTAAGGTGTGCTTCTTGTAGGGCAAACGTGAACAGTTTTGCCATGCAACCACTGCCCTGTTAAGCCGAAACCGGGCCCAAACCAGGTTAAACAACAGCCCTACTGCTGTATACTGTAGGACACACTGCGACGGGTATCTCTGAAACTGTCAAATTAGAAAACAATAATAACAATTGTTCACAGTCAGTATATACGCCAGCCTCCCCCAACGAGGAACTGCAATAGTGCGTATGTGCAGTCTTATTTGTCCGACGGACTCTGCAGCGAAGCTGCTATGTCTTAGCCTTACTCCTAAATGTACACGGACAAACAAGTACAGAAGGATAGACCAGTACCGTGACTTAGTACCACGTAAATAAAGTGTGTATAAATCTACATTACAGCACACGTGTTCATCTTGTGCTGTACAAAACCAAGAAAATAAAATTCCTAACACCCCGGCTCCTCTAGAGGCCGAGTGTTGTAGGGCAGCAACTTCCTGGGAAGAACCAGGAAGTAATGTTAAAATGGTGTCCGGCCATGTGCTTGCTTAGTGCAAGATTGCTGATACACCAAGTTCCATATATATATATATATATACACACACAAACAGAGAACCCAGCACTCACCAAAGTAAACTCACTTATCCTCAACAATTCAATAAATATATATATATATATATATAAACACATAGATATATATTAATACATGCACATGTATATACACAGACACTGTATACTATCACTGTCACTGTACACTAAACACACAAACATATATATATATATATATATATATATATAAATATACACATATATATATATATATATATATATATATATACACACAACAGTTATATTGTATATGTAACAGAGACTCTGATATTGGCCACAGGCTTAAAATGCCTGATGATTTTGCTGCCTAAACGCAGCTTAGTTATTGGGGCCTCCCTGCGGGCTTCCTCCCCCCCCCTCTCTCTCCTGCAGAAGAGTATTATTTGCAGGTGCAGCCTTTATTATGGCTGCCGATTTCCCCCACACTGCTCCCCCCCCATTGTTCAGCAGACGGGAGACGGGGAGTGCAAGTCTTACCGACTGCACGTCGGAGATTGGTGAGCGGCTGCCAGAGCGGGCCGCGGCAGCAGCTGTCCGCGGTCAGCTCGGCCGCACACCCCATCAGAGCCGTACCAGGGTAGGGAGGAGGACGGATCAGCAAGACGGGGAGCGGCGAGCGTTCCGGCGGTAGTGGCGGGAGCTGCTCGCTAGCTACCCCTGCAAGCGGCCAGCGGCGCCGGGTGACCCAGGAAGCGTCGAGCGGCCTGCGCAGTGCCGGGGTTCGCTCGCTGGCTCCCTGCAAGTGAAGAATTAGCAAGGGATTTTACAAGTGGCAGGCAGCAGGGGATTTACAGTTACAGTATATAAATACACACAGTCCCCACATAATGGGCGGCAGCGTGAGCTGACCGGCCGCAATAGATCGAAAAAGTAAGTAAGTGAGCGGCGGCAGTGAGAGCTGCCTACCGCTCAGTACCTGCACCACCTGCGGAGGCCATGACGGGACTTTCCTGTAAGCGCCGTCCTGCGTCCTTGTGCAGCCCGTGGCTGCAATCAGCTGCGCTGATTTTAGTCAATGGTGGGGCCCTTTGTATGAGCGCCGGCAGACCATCTGCTGCTAATGCAGCACCAATGATCCCTAACCCGAACTTCTCTGATAAGTTGGGAAGGGATCAGGTAGAAAAACCAAAAATAATCTTGCTTGAAGAATCACAGGACATTCAGTCCTCAGTACCTTCCGCTAGAGGCACAGAAAAATACTGAAGGCTCTATGGGATTATGGAGGGGATGGCCAGTTACTAATTTAAATATGTGCCATTTCCGGCTACGCCCAGTCCATAACCCAAGAGTACTCCAGTGCTCCCTAGTGGATGAAAAAGAAATATAAAAAGTGAATGATGAAAATACAGGAGATCCCTTTTAGCATCTCCCTATATAATGTTCAACAGCAGAGGGAGCCTGAATTAATGTAGGGTCCCACCCCCTGAGCTAATTGGCTGCCTTCATTAGGGAGGGAGTAAACCCCCCCCCCCCCACTGTAACGAACCTTGCGCCAAAACTGAATTTCTAAAATGGCCACCATTCAAATTATGAGGTAACATCCATGTGTACCCAGTCTAATAGATATTAGGGGGCCGCTATTAAATAAACCCTTTATTGCTGCTCTGCTGTCAGCCTCCTCCATTTTAACAAAGTCGGTTGTTTGTGAGGCACTGCGTGTAGTGGATCCGCCCCCCCGCAGCGCGTGTAACCTAGTAGCGCCCGACACTCACTGCCCCCGTCTACGCGTAGCGGTGCTTTCCCCGACGTCCTCCGGAGCGCAGCTCTATGTGTAAATGAGCTGTGCGCTCCGGCTGGCCCGTCCTCTGTTCTGAAATGGCTCCGGGCAGCGCGTCTGCTAGTTAAACGGGAGCTATGTGCGGCGCTTTTGATCTCCCCACAGTTTAACAGGGGAGGCCAGTGTTCACTGTCAGGGCACCTTTACTAACACTTGAGGGTTTTTAGGCTGAGGGATCGTGAGGTTAAGGGATCTCATATACGACCAGTACTTACAGATGCTGATCTCCTGTAGAGAGATGCAAGGGATCTTGTTTCACACAATCATCTTGGCTTTGTCCCCTATTTCATTAGTGGACGCAGCACTAATCTTAAACCTGAACTTTGTCCCCCTTTTATTAGGGGGACGCAGCTTTTTCATCTGGTAAAGCCTGCACCCCCTTTCATCTAGGTGGGATCGGGCATTAACCATCTTTTCCTCTAGAAACCTGCACCCTCCCTTTAGTTAGGAGCGATTGGGCCAGTCATAAATGATTAAATACATAAATAAATCTTCATGGAGCAGGAGCTTCCTTCTGTGCTTGTACCTCCTTGGCACAATTTTCCAAACTGAGGGAGGAGGTTGCAAGCTTCACACCCCTACTGTATAAGGATGCTCCAGTGTCCCCTAGTGGATGAAAGAGAAAATATGATGCAAGACAGAGTTAAAGCAGGCCATTTCATCACTGTATATATCTGTATAACGCAATGTGGAGGCTGCAATCTCTGTGACTGACAGATAGGATTGAGGTTCCCACTCATGACTGGCACCGCGGTAGGAGGGCTTTTATTTTTGTTACTCTACCTGACACAGACTTTCACTTTTTGTGGGTTGAAGCAAGAAAATGATAACCCATAATAAAATAACTCGCTCACTGCAAGCAGCTTAAGCATAAAGCAGTACATTAAACATGGTTTGAAATAAAACTAAAATAAAACAAAAAACAAAACACAACTTTTAAAAAGCCAAGAAAGAAATGTACTCCGTTTTGCAAATTTAAAAAAAAATACATGAATTTTCATAAAGCTCAGTCTGTACACGATTCATTGAAGTATTCTTTGTACACAATACACAAAATAGCGACACAATTCAGAAAAAAAAAAAAGGGATAGGACACAATGGGACAGATGTATTAACTGAAGAAGTGATAAAGCAGTGATAAGTGCAAGGTGATAACGCAACAGCCAGTCAGCTCCTGTCATTTTACATATTGGAGCCGATTGGCTGGTGCGTTATCACCTTGCACTTATCACTGCTTTATCACGTCTCCAGGCTTAATACATCTGCGCCAATGTGAGAATCAAGGCAGTGTTAGTGTAATAAAATGCGTCTGCCGGACACACAAGGCTGAGGCTATCATCATGCGAGTCCACACAACGTTTATATGAATGTATCAGTTTATAACACAGACGGTACTAGGGCACGAGGTTTCATAGGGTCCTTGCAAGCTCCACTCATGGACCACAATGAGAGCTGCCTCCACAATGTGCACTCAAAGATTAAATGTAAGCAGAGGTGTAAGATCTGCCAGTAGTCGTCTAGAACATGTACTACCACTATTACCTCTTACAAAGGATCAGGAAAGATTTAATTTGATAAATAACCCCCCCTTACTTAGCAATAGATACGACTTTAATACTTCTTCAGTCATTTGCAAGTGGAGACAGAACAGTCATCATGGGTTCCTCATATCCAATAACCGCTCTCGTGGCTCCGGGCTGTAATTCTGTAAAAATGTTTCATTCACTGGTATCCTGCATCATTAAAACCTGTTTACGTCCCAGTGAAGACACCGCTTCCTGCCTGCCATGTCTCCGTACGTTAAGCATAGCACTGCAGCCACGTCATCTCATGGCACCCAAGACTCATACAGGACGTGTGGACTGATGCATGGGCGGAGCTATGTACAAGGGACTAGGTGAATATATTACAACTGTCCGTCAGTCCTTTGTCTTGTAGAAATGTTGACTCTCGCATTAAAAGCAACACCACTTTATACAGGTTAAGAAAACTTTACATACAGGATATGTACAAAAAGAGACAGGAATGAGTTAAAAGCTTGCAGCCTGTTCAAGTTTGTTTCCCATCGGATGAAGCTTTGACATCTTTCACATTGTAGTCGTTGGCAACAGCTGCAGCGATTTCCAGTGCCCTCATGCTTGCTAGTAATTTTACGATCTGTCTGATTTGGTCCCTGAGTAGAAACAGGAAAATCATTAGTGATATTGAAAAAAAAATAATAGAGATAATGAAATTAGCGATTAATAGGTGCAGTGAGCGGATATCTCTGAACACTTTGCTACTTTACTGCACACAAAAGGCAGATTTATCTGACTGCAAGCCATCGTTGACAGCTCGCTTTGTGCCTGGTCTCTTGCGGACTGCAGATTCTGTTCCACAGGCTGAGTGCAAAATCAGCCTCAGGGCGGGATGCATTAACATCCCACACGCGATGTTGATCGCATATGTACTAACATATGCGATTAACATCGCAATGCGGTGACGGAGGCCCCCCGCAATACCTGTGAGGTGGTGTGAAGAGGGTCTCCACCTGGGTCACCTCACTGGGGTCTCCACCTGCTTACCTGCCGGGAAGCAGGCTGTCCCCGGCGCCGCCGCCTCCTCCTCCTCCCAGCAGCCAGACCTCCGGGTGTTGCTAGGGGGAGGAGGAGTTTACCTTCTGGGACCAGGGCTGCCTGGAGGAAGGTATGCCGGGGGGGAGGGGGGTTCAGCATCTGCGGCGGAGGCCGGCAATAAGAAGCCCATAGGCTTCTATAGGGTATTGCCATCAAGAGATGACGAAAACGGGGGTTAGTACACATAAAAATAAGAATTCACTTACCGATAATTCTATTTCTCATAGTCCGTAGTGGATGCTGGGGACTCCGTAAGGACCATGGGGAATAGCGGCTCCGCAGGAGACTGGGCACAAAGTAAAAAGCTTTAGGACTACCTGGTGTGCACTGGCTCCTCCCCCTATGACCCTCCTCCAAGTCTCAGTTAGGATACTGTGCCCGGACGAGCGTACACAATAAGGAAGGATTTTGAATCCCGGGTAAGACTCAAACCAGCCACACCAATCACACCGTACAACTTGTGATCTGAACCCAGTTAACAGCATGATAAAGGAGCCTCTGAAAAGATGGCTCACAACAATAATAACCCGATTTTTGTAACAATAACTATGTACAAGTATTGCAGACAATCCGCACTTGGGATGGGCGCCCAGCATCCACTACGGACTATGAGAAATAGAATTACCGGTAAGTAAATTCTTATTTTCTCTAACGTCCTAAGTGGATGCTGGGGACTCCGTAAGGACCATGGGGATTATACCAAAGCTCCCAAACGGGCGGGAGAGTGCGGATGACTCTGCAGCACCGAATGAGAGAACTCCAGGTCCTCCTCAGCCAGGGTATCAAATTTGTAGAATTTAGCAAACGTGTTTGCCCCTGACCAAGTAGCTGCTCGGCAAAGTTGTAAAGCCGAGACCCCTCGGGCAGCCGCCCAAGATGAGCCCACTTTCCGTGTGGAATGGGCTTTTACAGATTTTGGCTGTGGCAGGCCTGCCACAGAATGTGCAAGCTGAATTGTACTACAAATCCAACGAGCAATCGTCTGCTTAGAAGCAGGAGCACCCAGCTTGTTGGGTGCATACAGGATAAACAGCGAGTCAGATTTTCTGACTCCAGCCGTCCTGGAAACATATATTTTCAGGGCCCTGACTACGTCTAGCAACTTGGAATCCTCCAAGTCCCTAGTAGCCGCAGGCACCACAATAGGCTGGTTTAAGTGAAATGCTGAAACCACCTTAGGAAGAAATTGAGGCCGAGTCCTCAATTCTGCCCTATCCGTATGAAAAATTAGGTAAGGGCTTTTATAGGATAAAGCCGCCAATTCTGATACACGCCTGGCTGAAGCCAGGGCTAACATCATTACCACTTTCCATGTGAGATATTTTAAGTCCACAGTGGTGAGTGGTTCAAACCAATGTGATTTTAGGAATCCCAAAACTACATTGAGATCCCAAGGTGCCACTGGAGGCACAAAAGGAGGCTGTATATGCAGTACCCCCTTGACAAACGTCTGAACTTCAGGAACTGAAGCTAGTTCTTTTTGGAAGAATATTGACAGGGCCGAAATTTGAACCTTAATGGACCCTAATTTTAGGCCCATAGACAGTCCTGTTTGCAGGAAATGCAGGAAACGACCCAGTTGAAATTCCTCTGTAGGGGCCTTCCTGGCCTCACACCACGCAACATATTTACGCCAAATACGGTGATAATGTTGCACAGTTACATCCTTCCTGGCTTTGATCAGGGTAGGGATGACTTCATCCGGAATGCCTTTTTCCTTCAGGATCCGGCGTTCAACCGCCATGCCGTCAAACGCAGCCACGGTAAGTCTTGAAACAGACATGGTCCCCTGCTGGAGCAGGTCCTTTCTTAGAGGTAGAGGCCACGGGTCTTCCGTGAGCATCTCTTGAAGTTCCGGGTACCAAGTCCTTCTTGGCCAATCCGGAGCCACGAGTATAGTCTTTACTCCTCTCCTTCTTATGATTCTCAATACCTTGGGTATGAGAGGTAGAGGAGGGAACACATACACTGATCGGTACACCCACGGTGTTACCAGAGCGTCCACAGCTATTGCCTGAGGGTCCCTTGACCTGGCGCAATATCTGTCCAGTTTTTTGTTGAGGCGGGACGCCATCATGTCCACCTTTGGTTTTTCCCAACGGTTCACAATCATGTGGAAGACTTCTGGGTGAAGTCCCCACTCCCCCGGGTGGAGATCGTGTCTGCTGAGGAAGTCTGCTTCCCAGTTGTCCACTCCCGGAATGAACACTGCTGACAGTGCTATTACATGATTTTCCGCCCAGCGAAGAATCCTTGCAACATCCGTCATTGCCCTCCTGCTTCTTGTGCCGCCCTGTCTGTTTACGTGGGCGACTGCCGTGATGTTGTCCGACTGGATCAACACCGACTGACCCTGAAGCAGAGGCCTTGCCTGACTTAGGGCATTGTAAATGGCCCTTAGTTCCAGGATATTTATGTGAAGTGACGTTTCCATGCTTGACCACAAGCCCTGGAAATTTCTTCCCTGTGTGACTGCTCCCCAGCCTCTCAGGCTGGCATCCGTGGTCACCAGGACCCAATCCTGAATGCCGAATCTGCGGCCCTCTAGGAGATGAGCACTCTGTAACCACCACAGGAGAGACACCCTTGTCCTTGGAGACAGGGTTATCCGCTGATGCATTTGAAGATGCGATCCGGACCATTTGTCCAGCAGATCCCACTGAAAAGTTCTTGCGTGGAATCTGCCGAATGGAATCGCTTCGTAAGAAGCCACCATCTTTCCCAGGACCTTTGTGCATTGATGCACTGACACCTGGCCTGGTCTTAGGAGGTTCCTGACTAGGTCGGATAACTCCCTGGCTTTCCCCTCCGGGAGAAACACCTTTTTCTGTACTGTGTCCAGAATCATCCCTAGGAACAGCAGACGTGTCGTCTGAATCAGCTGCGATTTTGGAATATTTAGAATCCAACCGTGCTGTCGTAGTACTATTTGAGATAGTGCTACTCCGACCTCTAACTGTTCTCTGGACCTTGCCCTTATCAGGAGATCGTCCAAGTAAGGGATAATTAAGACGCCTTTTCTTCGAAGAAGAATCATCATTTCGGCCATTACCTTGGTAAAGACCCGGGGTGCCGTGGACAATCCAAACGGCAGCGTCTGAAACTGATAATGACAGTTCTGTACCACAAACCTGAGGTACCCTTGGTGAGAAGGGCAAATTGGGACATGGAGGTAAGCATCCTTGATGTCCAGAGACACCATATAGTCCCCTTCTTCCAGGTTCGCTATCACTGCTCTGAGTGACTCCATCTTGAACTTGAACCTTCTTATGTAAGTGTTCAAGGATTTCAGATTTAAAATGGGTCTCACCGAGCCGTCTGGCTTCGGTACCACAAACAGCGTGGAATAATACCCCTTTCCCTGTTGTAGGAGGGGTACCTTGATTATCACCTGCTGGGAATACAGCTTGTGAATGGCTTCCAATATCGCCTCCCTGTCGGGGGGAGACGTTGGTAAAGCAGACTTCAGGAACCGGCGAGGGGGAGACGTCTCGAATTCCAATTTGTACCCCTGAGATACTACCTGCAGGATCCAGGGGTCCACTTGCGAGTGAGCCCACTGCGCGCTGAAAATCTTGAGACGGGCCCCCACCGTGCCTGAGTCCGCTTGTAAGGCCCCAGCGTCATGCTGAGGACTTGGCAGAAGCGGGGGAGGGCTTCTGTTCGTGGGAAGAGGCTGTCTGCTGCAGTCTTTTTCCCCTTCCTCTGCCCCGGGGCAGATATGAGTGGCCTTTTGCCCGCTTGCCCTTATGGGGACGAAAGGACTGAGCCTGAAAAGACGGTATCTTTTTCTGCTGCGAGGTGACTTGGGGTAGAAAGGTGGATTTCCCGGCCGTTGCCGTGGTCACCAAGTCCGATAGACCGACCCCAAATAACTCCTCCCCTTTATACGGCAATACTTCCATATGCCGTTTGGAATCCGCATCCCCTGACCACTGTCGCGTCCATAACCCTCTTCTGGCAGAAATGGACATCGCACTTACTCTTGATGCCAGGGTGCAAATATCCCTCTGTGCATCTCGCATATATAGTAATGCATCCTTTAAATGCTCTATAGTTAATAATATACTGTCCCTATCCAGGGTATCAATATTTTCAGTCAGGGAATTCGACCAAGCCACTCCAGCGCTGCACATCCAGGCTGAGGCGATTGCTGGTCGCAGTATAACACCAGTATGTGTGTATATACCTTTTAGGATATTTTCCAGCCTTCTATCAGCTGGTTCCTTGAGGGCGGCCGTATCAGGAGACGGTAACGCCACTTGTTTTGATAAGCGTGTGAGCGCCTTATCCACCCTAGGGGGTGTTTCCCAGCGCGCCCTAACCTCTGGCGGGAAAGGGTATAATGCCAATAATTTTTTAGAAATTAGCAGTTTTTTATCGGGGGAAACCCACGCTTCATCACACACCTCATTTAATTCATCTGATTCAGGAAAAACTACGGGTAGTTTTTTCACACCCCACATAATACCCCTTTTTTGTGGTACTTGTAGTATCAGAAATGTTCAAAACCTCCTTCATTGCCGTGATCATGTAACGTGTAGCCCTACTGGAAAATACGTTTGTTTCTTCACCGTCGACACTGGAGTCAGTGTCCGTGTCTGTATCGACCTGATGTAACGGGCGCTTTAGAGCCCCTGACGGTGTTTGAGACGCCTGTACAGGTATTAACTGATTATCCGGCTGTCTCATATCGTCAACAGACTTTTGTAAAGTGCTGACACTATCACGTAATTCTTTCCATAAGATCATCCAGTCAGGTGTCGACTCCCTAGAGGGTGACATCACTAACACAGGCAATTGCTCCGCCTCCACACCATTTTCCTCCTCATACATGTCGACACAACGTACCGACACACCGCACACACACAGGGAATGCTCTGATAGAAGACAGGACCCCACTAGCCCTTTGGGGAGACAGAGGGAGAGTTTGCCAGCACACACCAGAGCGCTATATATATATATATATATATATATATATATATATATATATATATATATATATATATATATATATATATACACAGGGATAACCTTATATAAGCGTTTTTCCCTAATATAGCTGCTGTATATCTTTATATGCCAATTTTATGCCCCCCCTCTCTTGTTTTACCCTGTTTCTGTAGTGCAGGACTGCAGGGGAGAGTCAGGGAGCCTTCCTCCAACGGAGCTGTGAGGAAAAAATGGCGCCAGTGTGCTGAGGAGATAGGCTCCGCCCCCTTTTCGGCGGCCTTTCTCCCGCTTTTTTATTGTAATTTAGGCAGGGGTTAAATACATCCATATAGCCCAGGAGCTATATGTGATGTATTTTTAGCCAAAAAAAAGGTATTTCTATTGCGTCTCAGGGCGCCCCCCCCAGCGCCCTGCACCCTCAGTGACCGGAGTGTGAAGTGTGCTGAGAGCAATGGCGCACAGCTGCGGTGCTGTGCGCTACCTTAATGAAGACAGGACGTCTTCTGCCGCCGATTTTCTGGACCTCTTCAGTCTTCTGGCTCTGTAAGGGGGACGGCGGCGCGGCTCCGGGACCCATCCATGGCTGGGCCTGTGATCGTCCCTCTGGAGCTAATGTCCAGTAGCCTAAGAAGCCCAATCCACTCTGCACGCAGGTGAGTTCGCTTCTTCTCCCCTTAGTCCCTCGATGCAGTGAGCCTGTTGCCAGCAGGTCTCACTGAAAGAAAAAAACCTACTTTAAACTTTTTCTCTAAGCAGCTCAGGAGAGCCACCTAGATTGCACCCTTCTCGTTCGGGCACAAAAATAAGAATTTACTTACCGATAATTCTATTTCTCGTAGTCCGTAGTGGATGCTGGGGACTCCGTCAGGACCATGGGGAATAGCGGCTCCGCAGGAGACAGGGCACAAAAAGTAAGCTTTTAGGATCACATGGTGTGTACTGGCTCCTCCCCCTATGACCCTCCTCCAAGCCTCAGTTAGGTACTGTGCCCGGACGAGCGTACACAATAAGGAAGGATATTGAACCCCGGGTAAGACTCATACCAGCCACACCAATCACACCGTATAACTTGTGATCTGAACCCAGTTAACAGTATGACAAACGTAGGAGCCTCTGAACAGACGGCTCACAACAAATAACAACCCGATTTTTTTGTAACAATAACTATGTACAAGTATTGCAGACAATCCGCACTTGGGATGGGCGCCCAGCATCCACTACGGACTACGAGAAATAGAATTATCGGTAAGTAAATTCTTATTTTCTCTAACGTCCTAAGTGGATGCTGGGGACTCCGTCAGGACCATGGGGATTATACCAAAGCTCCCAAACGGGCGGGAGAGTGCGGATGACTCTGCAGCACCGAATGAGAGAACTCAAGGTCCTCCTCAGCCAGGGTATCAAATTTGTAGAATTTTGCAAACGTGTTTGCCCCTGACCAAGTAGCAGCTCGGCAGAGTTGTAATGCCGAGACTCCCCGGGCAGCCGCCCAGGATGAGCCCACTTTCCTTGTGGAATGGGCCTTGACAGATTTAGGTTGTGGCAAGCCTGCCACAGAATGTGCAAGTTGAATTGTGCTACAAATCCAACGAGCAATCGTCTGCTTAGAAGCAGGAGCACCCATCTTGTTGGGTGCATACAATATAAGCAGTGAGTCAGACTTTCTGACTCCAGCCGTTCTTGAAATATATATTTTCAATGCCCGGACCACGTCCAACAACTTGGAATCCTCCAACTCGTTAGTAGCCGCAGGCACCACAATAGGCTGGTTCAGGTGAAACGCTGACACCACCTTAGGCAGAAAATGAGGACGCGTCCGCAGTTCTGCCCTGTCCGTATGGAAAATCAGATATGGGCTCTTATATGATAAAGCCGCCAATTCTGATACTCTCCTGGCTGAAGCCAGGGCCAGTAGCATGGTTACTTTCCATGTAAGATACTTCATCTCCACCGATTTGAGCGGCTCAAACCAATGGGATTTGAGAAAATCCAAGACTACATTAAGATCCCACGGTGCCACTGGGGGCACAACCGGGGGCTGTATATGTAGTACTCCTTTTACAAAAGTCTGGACTTCAGGAACTGAAGCCAATTCTTTCTGGAAGAAAATCGACAGGGCCGAAATTTGAACCTTAATGGACCTTAATTTGAGGCCCATAGACAATCCTGTTTGCAGGAAATGTAGGAATCGACCCAGTTGAAATTCCTCCGTGGGGGCCTTCCTGGCCTCACACCACGCAACATATTTCCTCCAAATGCGGTGATAATGTTGTGCAGTCACCTCCTTCCTGGCCTTTACCAGTGTAGGAATGACCTCTTCCGGAATGCCTTTTTCCTTTAGAATTCGGCGTTCAACCGCCATGCCGTCAAACGCAGCCGCGGTAAGTCTTGGAATAGACACGGTCCCTGCTGAAGCAGGTCCCGTCTTAGAGGTAGAGGCCACGGATCCTCCGTGAGCATCTCTTGAAGTTCCGGGTACCAAGTTCTTCTTGGCCAATCCGGAGCCACAAGTATCGTTCTTACTCCCTTTTGCCGTATAATTCTCAGTACTTTTGGTATGAGAGGCAGAGGAGGGAACACATACACTGACTGGAACACCCACGGTGTTACCAGAGCGTCCACAGCTATTGCCTGAGGATCTCTTGACCTGGCGCAATACCTGTCCAGTTTTTTGTTGAGGCGGGACGCCATCATATCCACCATTGGTTTTTCCCAACGGTTCACAATCATGTGGAAGACTTCTGGATGAAGTCCCCACTCTCCCGGGTGTAGATCGTGTCTGCTGAGGAAGTCTGCTTCCCAGTTGTCCACTCCCGGAATGAATACTGCTGACAGTGCTATCACATGATCTTCCGCCCAGCGAAGAATCCTTGCAGCTTCTGCCATTGCTGTCCTGCTTCTTGTGCCGCCCTGTCTGTTTACGTGGGCGACTGCCGTGATGTTGTCCGACTGGATCAACACCGGCTGACCCTGAAGCAGGGGTTTTGCCAGACTTAGAGCATTGTAAATCGCTCTTAGCTCCAGTATATTTATGTGAAGAGACATCTCCAGGCTTGACCATACTCCCTGGAAGTTTCTTCCTTGTGTGACCGCTCCCCAGCCTCTCAGACTGGCATCCGTGGTCACCAGGACCCAGTCCTGTATGCCGAATCTGCGGCCCTCTAACAGATGAGCACTCTGCAACCACCACAGAAGAGACACCCTTGTCCGTGGCGATAAGGTTATCCGCTGATGCATCTGCAGATGCGATCCGGACCATTTGTCCAGCAGATCCCACTGAAAAGTTCGTGCGTGGAATCTGCCGAATGGAATCGCTTCGTAAGAAGCCACCATCTTTCCCAGGACTCTTGTGCATTGATGCACAGACACTGTCCCTGGTTTTAGGAGGTTCCTGACAAGTTCGGATAACTCCCTGGCTTTCTCCTCCGGAAGAAACACCTTTTTCTGAACCGTGTCCAGAATCATTCCCAGGAACAGCAGACGTGTCGTCGGGGTCAACTGAGATTTTGGAAAATTCAGAATCCACCCGTGTTGTTGCAGCACTAGTTGGGTTAGTGCTACTCCGTCTTCCAGCTGTTCTCTGGATCTTGCCCTTATCAGGAGATCGTCCAAGTAAGGGATAATTAATACGCCTCTTCTTCGTAGAAGGATCATCATTTCGGCCATTACCTTGGTAAAGACCCGAGGTGCCATGGACAATCCAAACGGCAGCGTCTGAAACTGATAATGACAGTTTTGCACCACGAACCTGAGGTACCCTTGATGTGAAGGGCAAATTGGGACATGCAGGTAAGCGTCCTTTATGTCCAGGGACACCATAAAGTCCCCTTCTTCCAGATTCGCTATCACTGCTCTGAGTGACTCCATCTTGAACTTGAATTTTTGTATGTACAGGTTCAAAGATTTGAGATTTAGAATAGGTCTTACCGAGCCGTCCGGCTTCGGTACCACAAATAGCGTGGAGTAATACCCCTTTCCCTGTTGTAGGAGGGGTACCTTGACTATCACCTGCTGAGCAAACAGCTTGTGAATGGCTTCCAATACCGTCGCCCTGTCCGAGGGAGACGTTGGCAAAGCAGACTTTAGGAACCGGCGAGGGGGAGACTTCTCGAATTCCAACCTGTAACCCTGAGATACTACCTGTAGAATCCAGGGGTCCACCTGTGAGCAAGCCCACTGTGCGCTGAAATTCTTGAGTCGACCCCCCACCGTTCCTGAGTCCGCTTGTAAGGCCCCAGCGTCATGCTGAGGGCTTTGCAGAACCCTGGGAGGGCTTCTGTTCCTGGGCAGGGGCTGCTTGCTGCCCTCTCTTACCCCTTCCTCTGCCCCGAGGCAGATATGACTGTCCTTTTGTCCGCTTGTTCTTATAGGAACGAAAGGACTGCGGCTGAAAAGACGGTGTCTTTTTCTGTTGGGAGGGGGTCTGAGGTAAAAAAGTGGATTTTCCGGCAGTTGCCGTAGCCACCAGATCCGATAGATAATTCCTCCCCTTTATACGGCAATACTTCCATATGTCGTTTGGAATCCGCATCACCTGACCACTGTCGCGTCCATAAACTCCTTCTGGCAGATATGGACATCGCATTTACTCTCGATGCCAGAGTGCAAATATCTCTCTGCGCATCTCGCATATAAAGGAAAGCATCCTTTAATTGCTCTATAGTCAATAAAATACTGTCCCTATCCAGGGTATCAATATTTTCAGTCAGGGAATCCAACCAGACGACCCCAGCACTGCACATCCAGGCTGAGGCGATGGCTGGTCGCAGTATAACACCAGTATGAGTGTATATACTTTTCAGGGTAGTTTCCAGCCTCCTATCAGCTGGATCCTTGAGGGCGGCCGTATCAGGAGACGGTAACGCCACTTGTTTCGATAAGCGTGTGAGCGCCTTATCCACCCTAGGGGGTGTTTCCCAGCGCGCCCTAACCTCTGGCGGGAAAGGGTATAATGCTAATAACTTTTTTGAAATTAGCATTTTTCTATCTGGGTTAACCCACGCTTCATCACATACATCATTTAATTCCTCTGATTCAGGAAAAACTACAGGTAGTTTTTTCACCCCCCACATAATACCCCTTTTTGTGGTACTTGTAGTATCAGAGATATGCAAAGCCTCCTTCATTGCCGTGATCATATAACGTGTGGCCCTACTTGAAAATACGTTTGTTTCATCACCGTCGACACTAGATTCAGTGTCTGTGTCGACCGACTGAGGTAAAGGGCGCTTTACAGCCCCTGACTGTGTCTGAGACGCCTGGGCAGGTACTAACTGGTTTGCCGGCCGTCTCATGTCGTCAACTGATTTTTGTAATGTGCTGACATTATCACGTAATTCCATAAACAAAGCCATCCATTCCGGTGTCGACTCCCTGGGGGGTGACATCACCATTATCGGCAATTGCTCTGCCTCCACGCCAACATCGTCCTCATACATGTCGACACACACGTACCGACACACAGCAGACACACAGGGAATGCTCTTATCGAAGACAGGACCCCACTAGCCCTTTGGGGAGACAGAGGGAGAGTTTGCCAGCACACACCCAAGCGCTATAATATATATGGGAACAACCCTATATAAGTGTTGTTCCTTATAGCCGCTTAAATATATAAAAATATCGCCAAAATATACCCCCCCTCTCTGTTTTACCCTGTTTCTGTAGTGCAGTGCAGGGGAGAGTCCTGGGAGCCTTCCTCACAGCGGAGCTGAGCAGGAAAATGGCGCTGTGTGCTGAGGAGAATAAGCCCCGCCCCCTATTCCGGCGGGCTTTTCTCCCGGAGTTTTAGACATTTGGCATGGGTTAAATACATACATATAGCCTTAATGGCTATATGTGATGTATTCTTTTGCCATAAAAGGTATTATATATTGCTGCCCAGGGCGCCCCCAGCAGCGCCCTGCACCCTCCGTGACCGTCTGGTGTGAAGTGTGTGACAACAATGGCGCACAGCTGCAGTGCTGTGCGCTACCTTCATGAAGACTGAAGAGCCTTCTGCCGCCTGTTTCCGGACCTTCAATCTTCAGCATCTGTAAGGGGGGTCGGCGGCGCGGCTCCGGGACGAACCCCAGGGTGAGACCTGTGTTCCGACTCCCTCTGGAGCTAATGGTGTCCAGTAGCCTAAGAATCCAATCCATCCTGCACGCACGTGAGTTGAAATTCTCTCCCCTAAGTCCCTCGATGCAGTGAGCCTGTTGCCAGCAGGACTCACTGAAAATAAAAAACCTAAAAAACTTTTTCTAAGCAGCTCTTTAGGAGAGCCACCTAGATTGCACCCTGCTCGGACGGGCACAAAAACCTAACTGAGGCTTGGAGGAGGGTCATAGGGGGAGGAGCCAGTACACACCATGTGATCCTAAAAGCTTACTTTTTGTGCCCTGTCTCCTGCGGAGCCGCTATTCCCCATGGTCCTGACGGAGTCCCCAGCATCCACTTAGGACGTTAGAGAAATCTTAACTAAGGCTTGGAGGAGGGTCATAGGGGGAGGAGCCAGTGCACACCAGGTAGTCCTAAAGCTTTTTACTTTGTGCCCAGTCTCCTGCGGAGCCGCTATTCCCCATGGTCCTTACGGAGTCCCCAGCATCCACTTAGGACGTTAGAGAAAATGCAATAAAACCCGTTTTCGGAGGTTTTATCGCATTTTTCTTTTAGTACATCCCGCCCTGTGTGAGCTAACACATGAATTACTGTAATTCCTCCTTTGGTGGCTGCTCCTCTATAATGCCTGTAGACAACCACGCATAGAAACATAAGGGAGACTGGTTCAGCAGAACTCTAGAAACGTACTTACACAAGCAAGATGGCTTCTGCCATTGAAGTGGACTGTATATACTAAACAGATCGAAGACTGTACAATGTTTCGCACGTAGTCACCACTCCATCAGCTAATGAAACACATTCCTCCTTTGATTACAAGCTTAAACCTGCCCAACTCTAGATAGTATTGGATGCACCAATCTAATCTAAGTGATAATCAAACTCCTGAGATAATACAGCACTGAGTAAACCCTTAGGGCCTGCTTGTCCTCTCCTGAATGTGGGCTCAATACTGTGACTAATGTGTCATTTTGTGGCCAACGTCATGTTATATTGTATTTTACAGGACATAAAAAAAAATCTCACACACTTTGTGACTACAACTGCCTACCTACCATTCTACCTCATTCATCACATGGGGGGGGGACCTAGTTCTGCTCGCGGTATCAGAGGTAGCCATTCTACCCAGTGCCCTCAGCAACAATATACCCCTGTGGTGACCAGGTTTGAAATGGCCACTGCATGACGATTCAAAGAGACCTTTGAACCTGGTGAAGTTGACAATGGGTGCAGAGGTTGGCTGGACCCCTGCTGCCATTTTCAGGATACCATTTAAACAGAAAGGAAAGACCGGTCTGCCATTACAGGCTACACCACACTAAGCAGCAGAGAGATCACTGTGGAGATCACTTTTAAGGAATACTTGCAACTACATGCAGATACCAGTGGAAGTACACAGTAAAAGTCTTACGATATACCATAATCTCACCTGGCGTTTCTCTTCTCCATGTCTGAGCAGCCAACATTTTGCCGATAGATGAAACCAGCCAGGTGCGTGAGATACCGTACAAAGTTTTCTAGCTGTGGAATGGTTTTCCCTCCTTTAAGATTTGAAAACCATTGCCTTGGAAAATATGTGATAACCTGGAGAAATAAATAAATCAAAGTAAAACCTGTATATACGAGGAACACCAGTCTGACAAAAGTGAACAGGCAACGGAAAGGGTCACTAGGGAAAAGCTCCCTATTTATTTTCTCACAAAGCAATAGACTGAATTAAAGTGTATCTGTCTGCCCGACATAGCAGTGGCAGCTAAATTATGAGCTGAGCTAACGAGTGGCTGTTGGAGTGTAGCAACAGCTTACAGCCTAAGTATTTTAGTAACTATACTGGAGGAACAGTAGGTGGCGCTGTGACCTAAGTGATCACTCTCTCCAATCTACTTTATGCTAATCCTCCATGTTCTGTTATATAGTTGTACTGGTCACAGTAAAGTTGAACTGGAACTAAACACAATCCAGAGAAAATAAGAATTTACTTACCGATAATTCTATTTCTCGGAGTCCGTAGTGGATGCTGGGGTTCCTGAAAGGACCATGGGGAATAGCGGCTCCGCAGGAGACAGGGCACAAAAAAGTAAAGCTTTTACCAGATCAGGTGGTGTGCACTGGCTCCTCCCCCCATGACCCTCCTCCAGACTCCAGTTAGGTACTGTGCCCGGACGAGCGTACACAATAAGGGAGGCAATTTGAATCCCGGGTAAGACTCATACCAGCCACACCAATCACACCGTACAACTTGTGATCTAAACCCAGTTAACAGTATGATAACAGAAAGAGCCTCTTAAAGATGGCTCCTTAACAATATAACCCGAATTTGTTAACAATAACTATGTACAGTATTGCCGATAATCCGCACTTGGGATGGGCGCCCAGCATCCACTACGGACTCCGAGAAATAGAATTATCGGTAAGTAAATTCTTATTTTCTCTATCGTCCTAAGTGGATGCTGGGGTTCCTGAAAGGACCATGGGGATTATACCAAAGCTCCCAAACGGGCGGGAGAGTGCGGATGACTCTGCAGCACCGAATGAGAGAATTCCAAGTCCTCTTTTGCCAGGGTATCAAATTTGTAGAATTTTACAAACGTGTTTTCCCCCGACCACGTAGCTGCTCGGCAGAATTGTAATGCCGAGACCCCTCGGGCAGCCGCCCAAGATGAGCCCACCTTCCTTGTGGAATGGGCCTCAACAGATTTAGGCTGTGGCAGGCCTGCCACAGAATGAGCAAGTTGAATTGTGTTACAAATCCAACGAGCAATCGTCTGCTTAGAAGCAGGGGCACCCAACTTGTTGGGTGCATATAGTATCAACAGCGAGTCAGATTTTCTGACTTCAGCCGTCCTTGAAATGTATATTTTTAAGGCTCTGACAACGTCCCACAACTTGGAGTCCTCCAAGTCGCCAGTGGCCGCAGGCACCACAATAGGTTGGTTCAGGTGAAACGCTGATACCACCTTAGGGAGAAAATGCGGACGAGTCCTCAGTTCTGCCCTATCCGAATGGAAGATTAGATAAGGGCTTTTATAAGATAAAGCCGCCAATTCAGATACTCTCCTGGCGGAAGCCAGGGCCAGTAACATAGTCACTTTCCATGTGAGATATTTAAAATCCACCTTTTTCAATGGTTCAAACCAATGGGATTTGAGGAAATCTAAAACTACATTTAGATCCCACGGTGCCACCGGAGGCACCACAGGAGGCTGTATATGCAGTACTCCTTTAACAAAAGTCTGTACCTCAGGAACTGAGGCCAATTCTTTTTGGAAGAATATTGACAGGGCCGAAATTTGAACCTTAATAGATCTCAATTTGAGACCCATAGACAATCCTGATTGTAGGAAAAGTAGGAAACGACCCAGTTGAAATTCCTCCGTCGGAACACTCCGATCCTCGCACCACGCGACATATTTTCGCCAAATGCGGTGATAATGTTTCGCGGTGACTTCCTTCCTTGCCTTAATCAAGGTAGGAATGACTTCTTCTGGAATGCCTTTCCCTTTTAGGATCTGGCGTTCAACCGCCATGCCGTCAAACGCAGCCGCGGTAAGTCTTGAAAGAGACAGGGACCCTGTTGTAGCAGGTCCCTTCTCAGAAGTAGAGGGCACGGGTCGTCCGTGACCAACTCTTGAAGTTCCGGGTACCAAGTCCTTCTTGGCCAATCCGGAGCCACTAGTATTGTTCTTACTCCTCCTCACCGTATAATCTTCAATACCTTTGGTATGAGAGGCAGAGGAGGAAACACATATACTGATTTGTACACCCAAGGTGTTACCAGTGCGTCCACAGCTATTGCCTGTGGATCTCTTGACCTGGCGCAATACTTGTCCAGTTTCTTGTTGAGGCGAGACGCCATCATGTCTACCATTGGTCTTTCCCAACAGTTTATTAGCATGTGGAAGACTTCTGGATGAAGACCCCCCTCTCCCGGGTGAATATCGTGTCTGCTGAGGAAGTCTGCTTCCCAGTTGTCCACGCCCGGGAAGAACACTGCTGACAGTGCTATTACGTGATTCTCCGCCCAGCGAAGAATCTTGGCAGCTTCTGCCATTGCACTCCTGCTTCTTGTGCCGCCCTGTCTGTTTACATGGGCGACCGCCGTGATGTTGTCCGACTGAATCAACACCGGTTTTCCTTGCAGGAGTGGTTCCGCCTGGCTTAGAGCATTTTAGATTGCTCTTAGTACCAGAATGTTTATGTGAAGAGACTTTTCCAGGTTCGTCCATACCCCCTGGAAGTTTCTTCCTTGTGTGACTGCTCCCCAACCTCTCAGGCTGGCGTCCGTGGTCACCAGGATCAAATCCTGTATGCCGAATCTGCGGCCCTCCAATAGATGAGCCTTTTGCAACCACCACAGAAGATATACCCTTGTCCTTGGCGACAGGGTTATTCGCAGGTGCATCTGAGGATGCGACCCTGACCATTTGTCCAACAGATCCCTTTGGAAAATTCTTGCATGGAATCTGCCGAATGGAATTGCTTCGTAAAAAGCCACCATTTTTCCCAGGACTCTTGTGCATTGATGTACAGACACCTTTCCTGGTTTTAGGAGGTTCCTGACAGGTCGGATAACTCCTTGGCTTTTTCCTCGGGAAGAAAAACCTTTTTCTGAACCGTGTCCAGAATCATCCCTAGGAACAGCAGACGTATCGTCGGAAAACAGCTGCGATTCTTGGAATATTTAGAATCCAGTCGTGCCGTCGAAGAACTACTTTAGATAGTGCTCTTCCGACCTCCAACTGTTCTCTGGAACTTGCCCTTTTTAGGTCGTGCAAGTAAGGGATAATTTAGATGCCTTTTTTCTTTGAAGAAACATCTTTTCGGCCATTACCTTGGTAAAAAGGCCCGGGGTGCCGTGGATAATTCAAACGGCATCGTCTGAAACTGATATTGACAGTTCTGTACCACGAACCAGAGGTACCCTTGATGAGAAGGACAAAATTTGGACATGGAGGTAATCCTTGATGTCCAGGGACACCATATAGTCCCCTTTTTTCCGGTTCGCTATCACTGCTCTGAGTGACTTTATCTCGATTTGAACCTTTTATGTAAGTGTTCAAAACATTTTAGATTTAGACTATGTGTCACCAAGCCGTCTGGCTTCAGTACCACAATATAGTGTGGAAAAATAATACCCTTTTCCTTGTCGTAGGAGGGGTACTTTGATTATCACCTGCTGGATATACAGCTTGTGAATTGTTTCCAATGCTGCCTCCCTGTCGGAGGGAGCCGTTGGTAAAGCAGACTTCAGGAACCTGCGAGGAGAAGATGTCTCGACTCTCCAATCTTTACCCCTGGGATAATACTCGTACGATCTAGGGGTCAACTTGCGAGTGATCCCACTGCGCCCTGAGACTCTTGAGACTACCCCCCCACCTTGAGTCCGCTTGCACGGCCCCAGCGTCATGCTGAGGACTTGGCAGACGCGGTGGAGGGCTTCTTTTCCTGGGAAAGGGCTGCCTGCTGCAGTCTACTTCCCTTACCTCTATGTCTGGGCAGATATGACTGGCCTTTTGCCTGCATGCCCTCATGGGAAAGGAAAGATTGAGGCTGAAAAGACGGTGTCTTTTTTAGCTGAGATGTAACTTGGGGTAAAAAAGGTTGGATTTCCCAGCTGTTGCTGTGGTCCCCAGGTCCGATGGACCGACCCCCAAATAACTCCTTCCCTTTATACAGCAATACTTCCATCTGCCGTATGGGATCTGTATCACCTGACCACTGTCGTGTCCCTGACATCTTCTGGGAGATATGGACAACGCACTTATCTTGATGCCAGAGAGCAAATATCCCTCTGTGCATCTCACATACATATATATAGAATGCATCCTATTAAATGCTCTACATGAATAAAATATTTTCAGTCAGGGAATCCGACCAAGCCAACCCAGCACTGCATCTCCAGGCTGATGGCGATCGCTGGTCGCAGTATAACCACCGTATGTGTGTATATACTTTTTAGGATATTTTTCCAGCTTCCTATCAGCTGGCTCCTTGAGGGCGGCCGTATCTGGAGACGGTAACGCCACTTGATAAGCGTGTGAGCGCCTTATCACCCTAAGGGGTGTTTCCCAACGTACCCTAATTTCTGGCGGGAAAGGGTATAACGCCAATATTTGCTATCGGGGTAACCCTACGCATCATCACACACTTCATTTTATTTTATCTGATTCAGGAAAAACTACAGGTAGTTTTTTCACTCCCACATAATACCCTTTCTTGTGGTACTTGTAGTATCAGAAACACGTAACACCTCCTTCATTGCCCTTAACGTGTGGCCCTAATGAGAAATACGTTTGTTTATTCACCGTCGACACTGTATTCAGTGTCCGTGTCTGTGTCTGTGTCGACCGACTGAGGTAAATGGGCGTTTTTAAAACCCCTGACGGTGTTTCTGAGACGCCTGGACCGGTCCTAATAGATTGTCGGCCGTCTCATGTCGTCAACCGACCTTGCAGCGTGTTGACATTCTCACGTAATTCTCTAAATAAGCCATCCATTCCGGTGTCGACTCCCTAGAGAGTGACATCACCATTACAGGCAATTTCTCCGCCTCCTCACCAACATCGTCCTCATACATGTCGACACACACGTACCGACACACAGCACACACACCGGGAATGCTCTGACAGAGGACAGGACCCACTAGCCCTTTGGGGAGACAGAGGGAGAGTCTGCCAGCACACACCAAAAACGCTATAATTATATAGGGACAACCTTATATAAGTGTTTCTCCCTTATAGCATCTTTTATATATATACAATATCGCCAAAATCAGTGCCCCCCCTCTCTGTTTTAACCCTGTTTCTGTAGTGCAGTGCAGGGGAGAGCCTGGGAGCCTTCTCTCCAGCTTTTCTGTGAGAGAAAATGGCGCTGTGTGCTGAGGAGATAGGCCCCGCCCCTTTTTCGGCGGGCTCGTCTCCCGCTATTTTTGAAGTTAGGCAGGGGTTAAATATCTCCATATAGCCTCTGTGGGCTATATGTGAGGTATTTTTTGCCTCTAATAAGGTTTTTATTTGCCTCTCAGAGCGCCCCCCCCAGCGCTCTGCACCCTCAGTGACTGTTGTGTGAAGTGTGCTGAGAGGAAAATGGCGCACAGCTGCAGTGCTGTGCGCTACCTTTATGAAGACTCAGGAGTCTTCAGCCGCCGATTTTGGACCTCTTCTCTCTTCAGCGTCTGCAAGGGGGCCGGCGGCGCGGCTCCGGTGACCATCCAGGCTGTACCTGTGATCGTCCCTCTGGAGCTAGTGTCCAGTAGCCAAGCAGCAAATCCACTCTGCACGCAGGTGAGTTCACTACTTCTCCCCTAAGTCCCTCGTTGCAGTGATCCTGTTGCCAGCAGGACTCACTGTAAAGTAAAAAACCTAAGCTAAACTTTCTCTAAGCAGCTCTTTAGGAGAGCCACCTAGATTGCACCCTTCTCGTTCGGGCACAAAATCTAACTGGAGTCTGGAGGAGGGTCATGGGGGGAGGAGCCAGTGCACACCACCTGATCTGGTAAAAGCTTTACTTTTTTGTGCCCTGTCTCCTGCGGAGCCGCTATTCCCCATGGTCCTTTCAGGAACCCCAGCATCCACTTAGGACGATAGAGAAACTCTGTTTGTTAGAATGAACCATAGAGGGGCCATGATTTGTCTAAACCACAGGTTCTCAAACTCGGTCCTCAGGACCCCACACGGTTCATGTTTTGCAGGTCACCTGTAGATTTTTAAAATGTGACAGTTAGTGATACACAGTGCAGCTGCTGGGTAACATGGAAAACGTGAATTGTGTGGGGTCCTGAGGACCGAGTTTGAGAACCACTGGTCTAAACCATAGAGGTGCCATGATTTGTCTAAACCATAGAGGGGCCATGAAATGTCTGAACCATAAGAGGGGCCATGAAAGGTCTTACACTATGGGCCTTCTTAATGCTGTCCTCTCCATTCTCGTTATTCTGGAACGCCATCAGGATATATCTGTTCAGCAGTCCGTCTATTGCCAGCTCCTGCAAGCTCCTGTTGGAGAGGATGCCGTGCCACTTCAGGAAGTTCCCTAGTAACTGAGACATCAATGCGAGATGGGTTGTTATTATTACTATTACATTTATAAAGCATCACAAGTGGCACCTTATCATTCTACAAATAGCACTATTGTTATTCACATTTGACTGCAATTTGGAACAAACACAGAAATAAAAATAAGCTGGGTATTCAAAGACAGAAAGATGAGAAGGTCCAGTTCCTAAGTTTACAGCCTTTATAACAGGGATGGGGCCCTCCAGCTGTTGTTGAACTACACATACAGGCATGCCTTGCTACAGTTTTGCTATTTGGCCATGCTAATGCTGTTGCAGCGCATGCTGTGATGTGTAGTTCAACAACAGCTGGAGGGCCGAAGGTTCCCCATCCCTGCTTTATAAGCTGCTGGGTACCCGTCCCGTTGATCACCTCTCCAGTAAGTTCTTCCTTATGTTACCTTTCAGCTCAAAATATGTTCCCATGTTCTAGAAATCCTATTATTTTAAATGATGCCTTTTTGAACTTAGTATACACCTGAATGTTCTATCAGATCACCTCTCTATTGTAAGCGAGGTTACTGCAACTTGAAGTCTTTGCCTTGTAACCCCCTCAGATATTATTGTGTGTCAGAAACACATCCTCCTTACTATACAGCCAAGTTTTCTGCTGGCTGTTCCCACTGCTAGACTACCCTCCAAGTCTTCGGAAATAATAATTACTAGGCCCACAAGCATTCATTTACGTTTTATTAACTTAAGATCCACAATTTAGTCCACTGCTGTTTTCTCTAAATCTTTATCGCATGTGTTTCATCTCTCCCAAGGAATCAATCTTGTTACAAAGTCTTTGTATTAAATACATTAAGTAATTCCTCCTTTCCTTCTTCCATGGAGACCATACGTAATGTCACTAGTGCTACATCAGTAACCAGGACGATGGCGAGATCCTCCACTGGTCACCAGTACCTCTACTGAGCTTCTTTAGCCAATCCACCATCTGAGTAATGGGCCCTACACACTGGGCGATGTTAACGATTTTATCGACCAACAATATAATCAATGGTTGATATTGCCGCCGCCGACGCTTTGCCTACACACTGGCCGATATCGATGATCAATTTGGACGATATGAGAGTACATACATCTATATCGTCAAAACTGACTTGCGTGTATAAACGAGGATAGATCAATGATGAACGATAGCGTGGGCGTGCATTGTTCATGCATACACACTGACGAATATGAACGATATCGTTCATATCGATCATCGTTATCGGCAAGTGTGTAGGGCCCATAATATGCAAGGATTTTTAGCTTCCAAATGTATATATTGTGGTATACTGCATATATACTCTACACAAAGACGTCACTTTAGAGTGAAAAAAACAAAACAAAATCAGCTAAATTTGTTTAACATGATCTCCTCAAAGCACTAAAATTAATTTGTCTAACTCAACAGTTTTCTTTTTTTCTCTTATTAAATTCATTTTCCCATTATTGAGGAGAATCAAGACTATAGTTTATACGTCTGCCTTTGTGCAGTGGAACTGTATTTGCCATTCTCCAATCACCTAATCTCACACTGCTCACCAGTAATTGGTTCAAAAGTTTATTCAATGATGCTGCAAACAGGACTATCCATTCCTTTAATACTGTGATGTACAACATATGAACCCGCTGACTTACCTATTTTAATATTTCAATTTCTTCTGTAAGAAATAGATTTGCGTCTCATAGCAGTAGGACTAAATGAATATGGTGCTAGTCTCTAAGAATAAATCTGAACACGTACTTTCAATGGACCTGAAATCTGAGTGTCCCATTATTGCATGGGGTATCTTTCCCATTTAGTGTGGGTGACACATGACATTTTCCATTCACAGCAATTACAAGGCAAAATCTTTCTGCAACAGTAAAGGTGGGTACACACTTAGCGATATAGTAAACTATATCACCCAGTATGTACGCAGACTACGACGAGTGATGCGAGGGTCGTTAACGACCCTCGGTCTCGGCTGTGCATGCAGCTCAATTTGGACTCATCGTCCAAAGCGGCATGATCCGGCAGGCCACGGCATGATGTCACCGCACGATATTACACAGTGTGTACGGTCGCCGTCAGGCGGACCAGCTCAGGAGGGGAAACACTAAGCAATGTCGCTCACCAAGCACATCGCCTAATGTGTACCCACCTTGACACCGCCATCTATTTCTATTGCGTTTTTTCAGAAGACCTTCATATAACTTTGTTTTATCTTTGGGTGTGTCCATACTATGAATGTGTACGTTGTCCCATTCCACGGGGAACTATTTTAGCTTTCTCTGCCTTATGCTTTTACGAATATACCTGGCACAAAAATCTTTTGCATTTAAGAAGGCATTCTTGTGGTTTATTCTACAAAGCGCTTACCTTCACAGAGGACCAGAACTGTCGCTGGAAGAACACACAGGGTCCCGAGTTCTTATTTTCTATCACACTATGAATACAAAGACAACATTTCCCATGTCACATTTGAATGGAAAAAAATAACATGTAACATAAGCCTAAATAAAAAGCACATATACTTTTGCCTAGCTAGTTCTTACTCCCATGATTTACAGATAAGCCAACCAATCTAACGAGTCCCCGCCTATACTATGTTGAACCCAGAGCCCCGAGGCTACCTTCTGCCTGCTACCATGCTGCTAATATCCAGCCTCAGTAACCAGCAAAGAGGTGCTGCAGCAGCAACACACATCACCCAGACGTAAATACACCACCACATACTTTTTGGGATACAAAGGCATAAAGACATCATCATCCAAGGTTCTCCTCATCCTCATTAGCAACGCTTTCAGAAGTGCCTAAGAAAAAAAAAAAAGAGCAATTACATAAAATAATTAGTTTTGTACCAAACTCATTACCCACACACTCTAACCCCATTAGTAAGTGCGCAGTGTCCCCCAGAATGATGAAAGAGAAAGGCTATACACAAAATGATCAACAATTACATGCCTAACCTATACAAATAATACAGGTGCCCCACCTTCACGGAATGGGGTGCTGCCCTTCTAGGACACTGGACCCAGAGGCTGGGTGTAGATCCTTTCTCCCTACGGCCAAGTATTTCTCTGTATGAATTAATTTTTTCTACTTTATCTTTTTGGTACGTGCTAGGATTGGACCTTAGTGTGGTACAGCTTGCCATAAAGCCCCATGGCACGCAGTTTAGGTTCCATGGTCAGCCGCGAGGACATGTGAGACACTGGTATATCATCCACAGACTATACATGGAAAACAAACCCTAGCAGCTGAATTGTTATGGGAAAGTTACAATACTTTCTGAACTTACAAATCTATTAAAATGTGTGCCAGAACTTTGCTTTATACAGAAAATGTTTCCAAACATATATTATAAATAACGAAGCCTGCAGGGGGCGGCTGGTGACATATACTGAACAGAAGCGTGAAGTAAACTAATGGAAAAACATTTTTTTGGGAAGAGTTACATCGGAATTGATCACTTAAATCTCTGTGGTGTGCTAAGAGCATGTTCTAGAGCCGCACGTTATTTATACCTCTGTGCTTTTGTTGTCAGAATTTACGATGGTGGGGTATCCAGTAATTAGTTTCTGCAGCACTGCTGCCAGCCTGTTTGTCTGCGTGTTTGAGAAGGGGTCCCAGATGTGCTCAGCGATACCTGGGGGGAGGCGGAGACAGAAGGTAAGACAGAAGCTGAGAAACAGGTGAGAACACGTGCCCACGCAGACTACACAAGGCGCAGAGTATTTATATTCACATAGGGTCTCTTGTCTAGCCAAGTTTCCAAATAACTGGTTAACAGGATTAAGCAGCTGCACGATCCCATTATATGCTGCCACATTCATCACATGGAAGGAAATGTAGAAATGATACCTGTTAGCTTGGGAAGGATAACTTTCTCCACTATGGACGGTAACAGCGCCCGGTCCACGTCTTCCTTGTCATCTTTCTCCTCGCAGCCGTAAAACAGCAACGCCTCAAACCACATCATGCTTTCAAAGTCACAACATTTTGGCTAAAACAAAATGTAGCATCTAAAATTAGGGACCTGACACTTTCCATACCAACAGAAACGTATATTATAAAAAAAAAAAAAAAAGGATTTTGATAACCTACCGGTAAATCCTTTTCTCCTAGTCCGTAGAGGATGCCGGGGACGACATCAAGACCATGGGGTATAGACTGGATCCGCAGGAGACATGGGCACTCTAAAGACTTTTCATTGGGTGTGAACTGGCTCCTCCCTCTATGCCCCTCCTCCAGAACTCAGTTGTAGGAACAGTGCCCAGGGAGACTGACATTTCGATGAAAGGAATTACTTTACTAGTCGTGAGATATCTACCAATTCACACCCTCAGCTATGCCGCACACATGGCATTCAACATAACACGCCAACAGGCATAAACTAATTGCAGCAACATGCTGAAACCAAGATAACACAACTGGTGTAACTGTAATAACTAAACTGCAGGTAAAGTACGCACTGGGACGGGCGCCCAGCATCCTCTACGGACTAGGAGAAAAGGATTTACCGGTAGGTTTTCAAAATCCTATTTTCTCATACGTCCTAGAGGATGCTGGGGACGACATCAAGACCATGGGGTCTATACCAAAGCTCCAGTACGGGCAGGAGAGTGCGGATGACCCTGCAGTACCGATTGACCAAACTTTAGGTCCTCATCGGCCAAGGTGTCAAACTTGTAGAATTTTGCAAATGTGTTTGACCCTGACCAAGTAGCTGCTCGGCAACGTTGTAATGCCAAGACCCCCCAGGGCAGCCGCCCAGGAGGAGCCCACCTTCCTAGTAGAATGTGCCTTCACCGACATCGGTAACGGCAATAAAGCCGAATATGAGCTTGCTGAATCGTACCTCTGATCCAGCGCGCAATAGTCTGCTTGGAAGCAGGACACCCAATCTTGTTGGGAGCATACAGGACAAACAAAACCTCTGTTTTCCGTATTCGAGCTGTTCTAGCGACCTAAATCTTCAAAGCTCTGACCACATCTAGAGACTTTGACTCAGCGAACATGTCAGCAGCAACTGGCACCACAATAGGTTGGTTTATGTGGAAAGAGGAAACCACCTTTGGAAGAAAATGTTGACGAGTTCTCAACTCTGCCCTATCTTCATGGAAGATCAGGTAAGGGCTCTTGTGGGACAAGGCCCCCAATTCAGACATCCGCCTTGCGGATGCTAACGCCAAAAGCATCACCACTTTCCAAGTGAGAAACTTCAACTCTATTTCTTGTAGAGGCTCAAACCAACCCGATTGAAGGAACTGCAACATCACATTAAAGGTCCCATGGTGCCACTGGAGGCTGGATGTGCAGAACCCCTTTCACGAACGTCTGAACTTCTGGAAAGGAGGCCAATTGTTTTTGAAAGAAAACTTATAAGGCCGAAATCTGGACCTTGATTGACCCCAATCTAAGGCCCGCATCCACACCAGCCTGCAGAAAATGGAGAAAACGTCCCAACTCAAACTCTTCTGTAGGAGCCTTCTTGGATTCACACCAAGACACATATTTTCTCCAAATACGGTGGTAATGTTTAGACGTTACTCCTTTCCTGGCCTGAATAAGAGTGGGGATGACTTCTTTGGGAATACCCTTTCGGGCTAGGATCCGACACTCAACAGCCATGCCGTCAAACTTAGCCGCGGTAAGTCTAGATACACACACGGCCCATGCTGTAGTAGGTCCTCTCGAGGAGGAAGAGGCCAAAGATCTTCTATGAGCAACTCCTGAAGATCTGGATACCAAGCCCTCCTTGGCCAGTCTGGGGCAATGAAGATTGCTCAAACTCTTGTTGTTCTTATTATTTTGAGAACTTTTGGAATCAGTGGAAGTGGAGGGAAAACACATACCGACCGAAACACCCACTGGGTCACCAGTGTATCCACTGCTATTGCTTGAGGGCTCCGACCTGGAACAATATCTCTGAAGCTTCTTATTTAGACGAGATGCCATCATGTCTTCTTGAGGAACTCCCCAAAGACTCGTCACCTCTGCGAAGACTTCTTGGTGGAGGCCCCACTCTCCTGGATGGAGATCGTGTCTGCTGAGGAAGTCTTCTTCCCAGTTGTCCACTCCCGGAATGAAAATTGCTGACAGAGCTCTTACATGTCTTTCTGCCCAGAGGAGAATCCTTGTCACCTCTGCCATTGCCGCTCTGCTTTTCGATCCGCCTTGCCTGTTTATGTACGCGACTGCTGTTACATTGTCCGACTGGATCTGCACGGGATCTTGAAGAAGATGTACCGCTTGTAGAAGGCAGTTGTAAATGGCTCTCAATTCCAGAACGTTTATGTGTAGGCAAGCTTCCAGATTTGACCATTTTCCTTGGAAGCTTTCCCCCTGTGTGACAGCTCTCCAGCCTCGGAGACTTGCATCCGTGGTTATTAGGACCCAGTCGTGAATCCCAAACTTGCGTCCTTCTAGTAGGTGAGAACTGTGTAGCCACCACAGGAGCGAAATCCTGGCTTTGGGTATGTGTAGGTGGCATCCGGACCACTTGTCCAACAGGTCCCACTGGAATACTCTGGCATGAAATAGGCCACACTGTATGGCCTCGTAGGCTGCTACCATTTTCCCCAACAACCGAATGCATTGATGGATCAACACGCTTGTTGGTTTCAATATTTGTTTGACCATTTTCTGGATTTCCAGAGCCTTTTCCACTGGAAGAAATACTCTCCATACTTCTGTGTTCAGAATCATCCCTAAAAAGGACAATCTTGTCGTCGGTTCCAACTGCGACTTTGGAAAATTCATGATCCAACCGTGTTGTTGGAGTATTGACAGGGAGAGTGCGATATTCTGCACCAACTGTTCCCTGGATCTCGCTTTTATCAGGAGATCGTCCAGATAAGGAATTATATTGACTCCTTTTTGACGAAGGAGGACCATCATCTCCGCCATTACCTTGGTGAATACCCTCGGTGCCGTGGAGAGTCCGAACGGCAACGTCTGAAACTGGTAATGGCAATCCTGTACTACGAATCTCAGATAAGCTTGGTGAGGAGGATAAATGGGAACATGCAAGTAAGCATCTTTTATGTCTACTGACACCATGAAGTCCCCCTCTTCCAGACTGGAAATCACTACCCTCAGGGATTCCATCTTGAACTTGAACCTTTTCAGGTAGAGATTCAGATTTTCAGGTTTAAAATTGGTCTGACCGAGCCGTCCGGCTTCGGAACTACGAAGAGGCTTAAATAAAAAAACCTTATCCTTACTGTGCCAAGGGTACCAGGACAATGACCTGATCCTGACAATTTTTGAAATTGCCGTTGTTACTGCCTCTCTGCCCAGAAGAGAAGCTGGCAAGGTCGATTTGAAAAATTGGCATGGGGGAACGTCTTGAAACTCTAGTTTGTACCCATGGGACACTATTTGTAAGACCCATTTGGTCCAGGCCAGATTGAATCCAGATTTGGCTAAAAAGTTTCAGAACGTGCTCCCACCCGAGCGGACTCCCGCAAGGGAGCCCCAGCGTTACGCTGCAGATTTGGCAGAAGCAGGGGTGGACTTCTGGTCCTGCGATCCGTGAGACGCTGCGGATTTCTTTCCTTTTTCCCTTCCTGCAAAAAAAGGGGAGACCTTTGGCCTTTTTGTATTTGTTGGGCCGAAAGGACTATATGTGAGAGTGATGTGTTTTTTTCGCCGGTGTAGGAGCATAAGGCAAGAATGTCAACTTACCTGCGGTAGCCGCCGAGACTAACGCATCCAGCCCATCACCAAACAAGGCCTCACCTTTATACGGGAGAGCCTCCATATTTTATTTTGGAATCTACATCAGCATTCCACTGGCGAATCCACAACGCCCTCCGAGCCGATACTGCCATGGTAGCGGTTCTTGATCCCAAGAAACATATATATTTCATGGATTCTAGTACGTACGCAGTAGCATCTTTGATATGACCTAACATTAGGAGTATCTCGTCTCCATCTATTGTATCAATGTCTAATGACAAGTTTTCTGACCACTTTTCAATAGCACTACTCACCCACTCACAACCAATGGTAGGCCTGAGTAGTGTCCCATTGGCCACATCAATTAATCACATCCCTCACTTGCTGTCTGTCGGCTCCTTAAGTGAAGCCATTTCAGGCGCATGGAGAAACACCTTTTCTCTTTTATGACAGGGCCCTGTCTAAAATGCGGGGTGACTCCCACGTTTTTTGGAAAAAGGTAAGCTGCCTGAATTCCTTTTGGGAATCTGAAATTTCTTTTCAGGTTAAATCAGACCTGAGGTGGAGGGGAAATGACATTACTTCTTTACTAAAGTAAACCCTCTCCTTGTGGTAAAAGAGGGGCTTCGTAACTTCTAACACCTCCTTTATAGCTAAAACAGGTTTTGAATGCTTTTTTGCTAACTTAGGATCTATTTCCCTGGAATCACTAGTGTCGACACAGGAATCAGAGTCCGTGTCGGTATCAGTTTGTACTACTTGTGCAAATTTGTATGTGACCCAGAAAGGTCCCTGTGGATGAAAGGCAGAACTATTAAAAATCACATCTTCAACAGATTATTTTCATTTTCTGTATGCGATTCAGTCCAACCTCTTACTGATATGATTCACACTATCATATGACCTTTCACCCAGTCAGTCTCTTGGTGTCATTACACCTCTGTGTCCCTAACATGTCTCCACCGAGTTCCCTCCCACAGACATGTCACACACTTGCAGAACCACACCACAGACACTCTGGGATTTATAGGGGACAGACCCACAGTAAAATCTGTCAGAGGGACACAGATGGGATTTGCCAGTTCATAACCCAGCGCCAGTAACACAATGTCTGTGAACACAAAATGCCCACTGACATTCAGCGCTTTTATAATGTTAATCACACAATTATATAGCACCAAATTCACTGTGCCCCCCCCCCCTGTTTTGCACCCTGATACTTGTTCAGTAGTGGAGGAGGAGCAGCCTTGTCTCTGCAGCCTGAGGAGAGAGAGAAAATGGCGCTGAGCAGTGTGCTGGCTGACTGAGGAGGAAGCTCCACTCTTCAATCGTGTGTTTCTCCTCAGCTTTTAGGAGGTCATTTTTTATACTGGTGGGGGTAGGACTGTGCCTCAGCAACTTATGCCCCTTATTTATGCCAGTTTCCATAGGTTTCATGCTGCCCAGGGCACGCGCCCCCCCCCCCCCCCCGCCTTGCACCCTGCAGTGCCTGTGTATGTGTGGGCAACATGGCGCGCTGCGCTCCCGCCAGCGGGGTGGTACCTTTAGCCGGCACTTTCTTGATTGAAGATCTTTCTTCTAACACTCACCTGTCTTCTGGCTCTGTGAGGGTTCCGGTATGAATGGTCGACCATGTAATGGTCGATAGTCATTAGGTCGACCACTATTGGTCGACAGTGACATGGTCGACACATGAAAAGGTCAACATTAGTTTTTTTACTTTTTTTGGTGTCGTTTTTTGCGTAAAGTGACTGGGAACCCCAATTAGTGCACCGCTTCACTCACCATGCTTCGGGCATGGTGCCTTCACTCCGCTACCGCTTCGCTCGGCACAGATTACCGTTCCAATCGTAGTCCACGTGGATCGTAAAGTATGGAAAAGTTCCCCAAAAGAAAAAAAAAGTAAAAAAACTCATGTCGACCTTTTCATGTGCCAACCATTTTCATGTGTCGACCATGTGTCCATGTCAATGTCGACCAATAGTGGTCGACCTAATGACGGTCGACCATAACATGGTCGACCATCTAAACAGATACCCTCTGTGAGGGGGGTGACGGCATGCTGTGGGAGTGAGCATCTAGGCACGGCTAGCGTTCAGTTCCCTTCAGGAGCTAATGGTGTCCTGTCAGCCAGAAGTAGAGCCATGAAACTCTTTAGGAAGTTGGTTCCTACTTCTGCCCCCTCAGTCCCACGAAGCAGGGAGTCTGATGCCAGCAGATCTCCCTGAAAATAAAAAACCTAACATAAGTCTTTTCAGAGAAACTCAGTAGAGCTCCTCAGAGTGCATCCAGTCGACCTGGGCACATTTCTAAAACTGAGGTCTGGAGGAGGGGCATAGAGGGAGGAGCCAGGTCACGCACAATGAAAAGTCTTTAGAGTGCCCATGTCTCCTGCGGATCCAGTCTATACCCCATGGTCTTTATGTCGTCCACAGCATCCTCTAGGACGTATGAGAAAAAAAAAAAATGTATACTATTAAAGTGCCAGGCTCCAATTACCCACCTGTCTATACCCAAGTGTCTATGCTCCAGTGTCCCCTAGTGCACAGGTTCTCAAACTCGGTCCTCAGGACCCCACACAGTGCATGTTTTGCAGGTCTCCTCACAAAAACGCAAGTGAAATAATTAGCTCCACCTGTGGACCTTTTAAAATGTGTCCGTGAGTAATTAATACACCTGTGCACCTGCTGGGTTAGCTGCAAAACATGCACTGTGTGGGGTCCTGAGGACCGAGTTTGAGAACCCCTGCCCTAGTGGATGGAGGAGAAAATGAGATTAAGTTCTTGAGGTGCCCAGGACAGTTACCCACCCGTAGAGCTCAGCATACCCGTAGTGCTTGCTAAATCTCCACCCACTCTGCTAGAGGAACTAGCAGCCCAATAATAGTATTGGCAGTTCACGTCGTCATCACCCCCCCCACCCCCCACCTCCGCTCCACAAAGTTCTTTATCTGGCAATAATCCCCCCCATTCTGCAATCAGGTGAGGAATACATTTTAATAAAAGAAAGAAGTATAAATCAACAATACAGATTATCTAGACTAGATGTATTTGATGCTGTTGAGAAAACTTCACTCCCTTAAGGCATAAGAGATACCAGAAGAGATTAGTCTGTTTGTAGTCTTAAGGCCCATATAGACGGGCCGATGCACGAGAGATGTGTGCTGAGCGATCCGCTCAGCACACATCTCTCCCGCCGCTCAGCACAGCACAGCGCGATCTGTGCTGAGCGTGCGGGGGGAGACGGGGGGGGCGCTCATTTCACCCAGCGGGTGAAGTGAGCGACCCGCTAGATTGGCCAATCTAGCAGCAGCGATAGCGATGTGCGGGGCCACGCATCGCTATCGCTGAGGGGGCTACACACGGAGCGATCAGGCTGATATTCTAAGCAATCTAGTCAGATTGCTTAGAATATCGCTCCGCGAGTACCCCCCTTAAAAGGCCTGACGGGAGAGATGTGTGCTGAGCGATCTTAACACAGTCCTCTCAGCACATATCTCTCTTCCCGCTCAGCACAGTGCGATGTGTGCTGAACGACAGGGATGGGGGGTTGGTTTGGGGCGCCTGCATGGCTCAATTTAGCGATGTCGATGCACTGGGTTGCGCATTGCTATCGCTGGGGGGCATACACACGGCAGATCAGTGCTTAAAATCTAAGCAATCAAGTCAGATTGCGTAGATTTTAAACACGGATCTCTCCGTGTGTACCCCCCTTTAACTCTTATGTCACACAGCTAATGCAGGCTAAAAGCCTGAACGCTATATCGGCGACTGTACGCAGAGGAATACCAGAAACAATGGTTTTTCCTTCTACATGTTCAAACTGTGTAACCACAAGAAGCTTAGGTAATATCAGAAGACTGCAAAAAGTTGTTGGACAAGTTTGCAAACAGACAACAAGGAAATCTGTGTCAGATCTACAGAACACCACCCAGTGTTCGTAACCTACCTCCAGGGGGTTCCAAGTTAAAAGCTGAAGACGTACTAGGGGGTTTAATAATTTTGGTAAACAAAGACCAATGTAAGCATCTTTATATGTGTTATAGTAAGTAGAGCGCCAGGTTTCAAACTGAGATTTGATACAGTCAATAGAATGAAAATTTTCCAGAGTATCTTCAAAAACTTTACTGGATTCTTTCAAAATCCGATCTGTAAAAAGGGGAAAAAAGGGTTTAAAATGTTATCATAAAATGGTTTATTCATATCTACTATTACAGTATTAAGAAACCTCAAAATCCGGCTTCTCGCACCCTATTAGTTACCCCAATAAGTGACCAAACACTTGCAGCTTTCTGTAAAATGTTACAGGAAATAGCTGTGAAAAGGATTTTCTCTCTCCCATTCCCTCTCTCTTCTGCTTTAACCAAGCAGTCTCTTCTAAAGCCCAGTACCCACGGGCAGATGCGGGAGAGATGTGTGCTGAGCGAACCGCTCAGCACACATCTCTCCCGCCGCTCAGCACAGCGCGATCTGTGCTGAGCGTGCGGGGGGTGACGGGGGGGGCGCTCACTTCACCCAGCGGGTGAAGTGAGCGACCCGCTAGATTGGCCAATCTAGCAGCAGCGATAGCGATGCGCAGCCCTATCGCTGTAAGGGGTACACACGGAGCGATCAGGCTTATATTCTAAGCAATCTAGTCAGATTGCTTAGAATATCGCTCTGTGTGTACCCCCCTTTACAACTCCACCTTCACATCTGCTCTTCACACTGCTGCGGCAGCCGTCATTCTCAGGCTCTGCTGTTCCCCAGCCCTAGCACTCTCGACTCATTGTTATCCTACAATATGATCCCGCACAGCTGATGCTTGCTACCACCTCTATCTCGTTCGGCTCCTTTCCCTTTCATTTAAACATGCCCTTGTCTCGACAATCTTTAAGAAACCCTCACTTAACCTGGACTCCCTTTTCTAACTACCGCCAAATCTCTTATACTCTTTGCCTCCAAGTTCCTTCAAAGAATGGTGTACCTCTAGCTCGACACATTCTTTTCCACCCAATTCAATCTGCCTTCCCAACACTCCACTGAAACTTCCCACCCCAAGGTCACAAATGACCCTCTCATTGCCAAATCCAAGGGTCACTTCTCTCTCCTCCTACTTCTTGATCTGTCTGCCACCTGTGACACTGTTGACCACTCTCTCAGCACTGAAGACTCCTACTTCGCCAACTGCTCCTTTTTTGTCTGTACCTGTCTCCACCTCTACCTGAAGGTGTCCCCCAAGGGTCCGTTCTTGAACCCATATCTTTCTCCTCTACGCCTCTTCCCTTAAATATCTCATCAGCTTCTTCAACCTTCAATACAATCTATGCGCTGATGACATACAAAGCTCTCTCCTACCCTGACAACTCTTCCTCCATCTTCTTATGCATGTCCCAGCTCATCACAAACTTAACCATGGCCAGACAGAACACATTGTTTTTCTCTATCTTAGGATTCCACCATCACCCTGTCTGCTCTCCCCCAAGGCCTCTGCTTCAGTGTCATCCTCAGCTCAGCTCTCTGCTTCACTCCGTACATTCAGGCCTGACCAGAAAATCGCCAGAATTCATCATGTAATGCCACCAAAGCTCATTCACGCTCTCAGCATTTAAATGCTTAGACTACGATAGCCACTTTAAACTACACTTACGGCTGCCGCTCAGCTCATTTTACTCTCTTGCTTTAAGGCATCTGCCTCCCCTCTGTAACTTACACCACTGGCTCTAAACTGCTCAGAATCCAATTCGAATTGCTCACCCACACTTAAAAAACCTTAAGTCACCCCCCACCCCCATCTCTGTCCTGTGCTCTGCTACCTTGTCATCTTCTCCCCTTCAGCCACTCTACCCTGTCAGCTTGCCCATACGTTGGGTACAGGATCAGAGTACTGAACTGACCCCACCTGTGATTCGCCACTGTATACTCCTGCTATCCGCATCTGTGGTGTTATATTAGTATTTGGTGCTTATGCTATATCATTGTGTATAGTACTTCTTGCTCTGATACTCTGTTATAGTGAAGTTATCCCTATGTCGCATATGCTTTGGGGAACTAAGTACAAAGATAATAAAAATTGCTGCAGAATGTTGCGTGAACTCGCCTTTCTCCATGTTAAAATTGGTGATGTCAGTGGAAGTCTCTTCGTCATCACTGGAAAGACCTTCAAGGTGTTCGGCCATCTTACCAGTTACCTCGCGAGCTTGCCGCCGCCGTGCTCTAAAATAAGCGACACAGTGTTACCGATGGGGGCTGATTTAGGATTATCTAGTCAGAGTCAGTCTAGTTCATGCTCAGAAAGCCCCCATTCATGTTATTATGCTCTGGAACTAATCTGTAAGTGATACAAAATGGCAAAACTGTGCCGCAATCTATGCAGAAAGCCGGCTAAGCACATAGACAAAGAGGCAATCTATACCCCATGTCCATCCTATTCTGATGAAGGCAGAAACTAATGTCTGTACTAGTATTTCCAGAAGAGGGCAGTCTAAAGGCCTGTACACACTGGGCGATATATCGGCCGTTCTATTGAACGGCCGATATATCGCGGGTCCGTCGGCCAGTGTGTACGGGCGATATGTCTGCGAACTCCGTCGTTCACAGACATATCGCGTCGGCCCCACAGTACAGCCGACGGCCAATATATCTACCAATATATTGGCGCATCGCTGTGTGTGCACATACACAACTGCGGCAGCCGGCGGTGACTGACAGCTGAACTTTCATGACGTCAGTCCCCGACGGATCGGGCAGTGTGTATGCTCAACACACTGCCCGATCCGTCCCTAGATGATCAACTGATCGGCAGATATATCTATCAGTGTGTACCCACCATAAGTCTCACTGTTAGGCATGTGAGCAGATACATAAACAGGGCGCCTCATTTACCTTCTGGCCTCTCTTTCAGCTATCCTCCTCTGCTTTGCGTGTTCTTGATAAGACACTCTATCACGTCCAAAAGAGTCCAGATTTGGGGCCATTACAGCTTTACCTGTGAATTCACACAACAGACAGCTGTTCAAGTACAAGTCAATGAACAACTTCAACACTTAGTTTGCTCTTAAATGTCCCTAAACACTTGTGCAAAGGCAAAAATAACGCCAGAGAGATGTAAGAAACACACAGCGCATTAGTGATGTCACACGGAGGTCGGGGCACTGCAGCCTCACACCTCTCCTGTTTTACTTTGTAGGAAGGATGGACGGTCTCTGAAACACTGGTTAGATTCTCAGCATAATTCAATGTTTGTACATGAAGCAACCTAACCTAATCTAGCCAGACTATCCCCATATAAACGATAATCCCGCATAAAAATCATTTTTATTTAATAGGAAGAAAAGAAAAAAGTAAAAAAAAAAAGTTGAAGATTCTGTAATTTCTGTAGTACGGGTTAGGAAATTAAAGCAAACGTGATTGGCTGCTGAGGGCACCACCAGCTTTTCCGTTAGCATGGGTTTTCAGATGTTGCCAGCGAGTTGTGAGCGCCGTACAGCAGTATTCTAGTACAAGGTACCAGGACATTTTCTTCAATAGGAGCATCTTAAGAAACAGATCTCTGAAATGGTTATCCCTTTAGCACAATGCTGTAGTACCCTGTATGGTTATAGGAGGTTGGACAACAAGTGCATACACATATATGCTAAAGGACAGTCTGCAACATACTTCAAAGGAGAGCTTCAAGTCTGTTTCCGAGCCTCTTCCAAGTCAGGACTGAGTATTCTACAGATTCCCTATGAAACTAGAGCTCGTACAATAGGACTTGAAGCGCTGCGGCATTACAGAGAATCACATGTCAGAGGAGAACGTGCAACTCTGGCTGGTAAACAGCAGGGAGAGGGATGGAATATAGGCCCTCATTCCGAGTTGATCGCTCGCTAGCTATTTTTTTGCAGCGCTGCGATCAGATAGTCGCCGTCTCTAGGGGAGTGTATTTTCGCTTTGCAAGTGTGCAAACGCTTGTGCAGCCGAGCGGGACCAAAAAGTTTTGTGCAGTTTCTGAGTAGCTCTGCACTTACTCAGCCCTTGCGATCACTTCAGCGGGTCCGGTCCCGGAATTGACGTCAGACACCAGCCCTGCAAACGCCTCGACACGCCTGCGTTTTCCCTACCACTCCCAGAAAACTGTCAGTTGACACCCACAAACGCCTTCTTCCTGTCAATCTCCTTGCGATCGGTTGTGCAAATGGATTCTTCACTAGAAGCATTGCACCGCGACAATGCCGTTTGTACCCGTACGACGCCCGTGCGCATTGCGGTGCATATGCATGCGCAGTAGTAACCTACTAGCTGCGCAGCGAAAAACGGCAGCAAGCGATCAACTCGGAATGAGGGCCATAAGCTGCAGGCAATGAATGGTCGGTGAGTGAGGTGACTGGAGCAGCACCCACCATGTAAATGACTCCTACAGGTTGCACTCAGAACAGGGGCCGGATGTAATGTCACCAGAGTTCGGCGGCCGTGCGGGATGCCGACCCAACTCGGACGTTTTTTTAAAGGGGGAATCACTTACAAGTCAAACCCATGACTTGTAAGTGATTGCCCCTTTATAAAAAATTTCCGAGTTCAGCCGGCATCTCGCACGGCCGCTGAACTCTGGTGACATTACATCCGGCCCCAGGTCTTAGCCCGAGAACAGTGACTACGAGCAGACTTCTTATCTCAGGACACATAGCTGGCAGTATTCTCTTATTGTCAGGCTATACAGGCAGGAGATTATTCCGACCACAGAGAGATAACGTGGAGAAGCTGCTTCTAGTTCTTGATCATCTATACAGTATATAAAGTGACAGGAGGCCGATTAGATGCTACAGGCAAGTTTACCATTAAAGGTTTGGTTCATCTTCCCTAAAGTAAGATAGAGACAGATCGGTAACAATGGGTGCAGGCATTGGCCAACTTCCCAAATTGCATCTAACTGTAGCACAGATTCATTTAGACCAGAGGTTCTCAAACGCGTTCCTTGAGACACACCAACAGTCCAGGATTTAAGCTTCTCCATGCTTGGCCACAGGTGACTTAAATAACACCTCGGTCCATTTGATTTAATCAGCTGTGCAGAGCCATGGATATTCTGAAAACCTGGACCGCTGGGTGCCTTAAGGACGGTGTTTGAGAACCTTTGATTTAGTCTGTTAAATCACATTCTCCGAATACAATTTCTGGCCATAGGTTATATGTCATTGTGCACACTTCAGAAAGGGCACACCATAACGGGGATAATACACGCTGATTATACGCAGGTACTAATATGAGCGCAGACAACAAGGCCGGATACAGTTACTGTCAAGAAGCCGATTCCCAAAGATTAATAATAGAGATGAAAATGATCCTCAATAGTGTACTCTGATCAGTCTCCATGATAAGTAGCAGTGCCAGCTGATCAGTAAATGGTGTGACATGACATGCTATGGATAACCTCTCCTCTGTCACATGAAGCCACGGCCTGCTGAAGGCAAACAGTAAGCACTGATGCGGTATGTTTTAGCACTGCAGATTATGCTCCTTCTTGCATAGCACGTGGTTACCGCACATAGGTAAAACGATGAAAGCACAAACAAGCGCATCATATACAAGTGGATGTTTCAAGGTACAATCCCCTGTACTGATATTATAGTGGCTGGATTTCTTCTCCCCCTTACTAGTCACCAGATTACAGTACAACAGGCTACTACGGTTATGTGGTCTACGTTATCTAGGAGGAACATAAAATGACGGCATTCCTATTACTGGGAGACGGAGAGAACTGGTTCTTGTGTTTAGGGAATGTCTCCCATACAAACACGTCACATGCATGTTAGGTGATTTACTAACAAGGTTGTTTAATGAATAATAAAAACCTTCAAGATGGACTGACTTGAATGGCTCGAAAACTCCGAAGATTCATCTTTTATATCATCTTGTCGTCTTTGGACAAGGCGGGCGGCTCGTTGTTTGTGCAGCTGGTGCATGGCAGATTCCAGCTCGTTTATCAGGGGGACCTGAAAAAATACAACAACATTCATAATACCCGTTCTGCGCGCCAGGATCACGGGGAGGGGGCAGGTTACGCCAAGCACAAAGCAGACTTCCCGACAGCAGGCCACAATATTATTTCCAACCAACTGCATAAATGGCTAAGGGCCCCCATACATCAGCGAGAAATTGTGCTGGGTTGGGGAATAGTAAACTTGTTTAAAGATCCAGATTCCACCATCCCGACTGTTTTCGGTCGGGATCGGTAGATCTGCACTTGTGAAATGAAGAGCTTTCCAGATTCTCCAATAGATCGTCAAACATCAATGGCTGCTGATTGGGGAATAGGGGAAAACGGGCCCACCTGATGTATGGGGGCCATAATACAATAGAAAGCAGGTACCACATATGACATAAAGCAACATGATAAACATTTGTACCATCATTAAGGTCTCAGAGTATAAAATCCTATAAACTTTAGAGACTTATTCACTTTATTTGGCAGTACACTCCCCCCACGGACCATGGTGATTCCAGCTTCCCTTTTGAAAACAGCTTCCAGCCAAGATGTGACGTCTGTCCTTCACCGTGAGACTTACCTGGATCTGTGCGCAGGGGTAAGTGCAGGAATGGTGTTATAGCTGCTAAGCCATGGCACTTTCCCACTGACTGACGGCAACATATTCACCGCACTTATCCCAGCCTCTGACAGAGGGAATTGGGAGCAGAGTCACACCTCAGGCTGGATACGGGAAGTAATAACTATTACAATGTTCAAGTGGGAGCAGGTGAGGGAACGCTTCGAATAACAGACTTCAACATTTCTTCCTAACTTCCGCACGCTCAGGCTGTAGCGCACAAACACATTCATTTCTAATTAAATGGTATACGAAGCCAAATTACACTAAGTCACTGGTACTAGCCCTATTAAATCAGACAGGGAATACAATAAAGTGATAGGTTTGATCACCATTGCAGGTATAGGACTCGCTGAACAATATTAAAATCAGCTGCTACCACACATCTATATAAGCTGCACATTACTTAATATCAAGATTTTTACCGATAACAGAAGTGAGGCAACAATACACAAGTAAGCATGCCCCAAGGTTATTCCTGTGGATACCTATAGCCCTTAAGAAGAATGACAGAGTCCCTTCACCAGTCATCTTTGGCTACACACGTCCTGCGCCAAACTACTGGATCTGGCTGGGGACCATTAGTGCAGCTGCTGTAACATCCGCCCTGGCATCTAATAAATAGCTCTACGTCTGGACTGGAGGTGTTTTCAGGGCTTATAGGGAAGGGTGGTCTTCAGTTTGCCGGCAGACAGGATCCCGGCGCACAGATTCCCGGCGCCGGAATCCCGACACTTTTTCTCCCTCTTGGGGGTCCACGACCCCCCCTGGAGGGAGAATAAATAGCGCACCGTGCCCGCAGTGTGGCGAGCCCGCAAGGGGGCTCATTTGCGCTGGCCACGCTGTCGGTATTCCAGCGGTCGGGATCCCGGCGTCAGTATGCTGGTCGCCGGCATACCATACTACACCCATAGGTAACAGCTGTACATTATCAGACAGTGCAAGGACACCATCATTTACTTCAAACAGAATGAAAAGGGGCGCACTGCAACTCTAAACAATTCTCCACAATAAACACTAGACACGGCGATGCTTAGAAAAAAAAAAAACCTCTTCTAGTCTCTAGCCATAAAAAGCACTCAATCCGAAAAATAGGATTTTGGTACTTACCAGGTAAATCCTTTTCTTTGAATCCATAGGGGGCACTGGAGTACTCTTGGGATATGGACGGGCGTAGCCGAACAAAGGCACTGAATATTTAAATTTAGGACTCTCCCCCCCCTCCATATCCCCGAGTACCTCAGTGTACTCTCAGTGTTTTTTACTGAGCGAACAGGAACTATATAGAGAGGTTGACAATGGAGAATACCTATAACATAACGGACAACCCCAATGTTGACCCATAACCTTACTGTCAACTAAACAGTTGACACCATAACCATAACATAACGGACAACAACAATGTTGACCCATAACCTTACGGTCAACTAAACAGTTGACACCATAACCGATAGAACTTTATAATTTGAACCAATCGGTGAAAATGTGTTACCATAAGCTCCTCTGAGCTTAATATCAATCAAGTAAAACTTGTTACCCTAAGCTCCCTTGAGCTTAAAACAACCCAGGTAAAACTGCTCTGGGTGGGCGTCCAGTGCCCCCTATGGATTCAAAGAAAAGGATTTACCTGGTAAGTACCAAAATCCTATTTTCTTTATCATCCACTAGGGGTCACTGGAGTACTCTTGGGACGTACCAAAGCTTCCCTCGTGGGCGGGAGAGCTGTTTGATACTTGTAACAGTAGGCAGGCCAAAGCTAGATGCTGATGGCGCCACCATTCATAACGTGTAAACGTGCACGGCTATGTAGCCGCGTCGTAGACGCTCCACGACCCGCTGGGTCTGACATTCCCACAGAACCTGTGGGATGAGCTATTACTGACGTAGGCGATTGTAACTTAGCCTTAAAGTAAGCCTGACTTGTAGTCATTATTATTATCCCACTGGATAATGTCTGCTGAGAAACTGGCTAACCCCAGTTGGCAGAATCATAGAGAACAAACAACGTATTGATATCACGTACTGTAGACATTCGGGACATATATAAACGCGTAATGCGTGTACCACATTCAGAATTCTAGAATGTGCTGTCCACACAGGAACCACTATTGGTATATTGATGTGAAGAATACGAAAGCGGAATTCGTCCGAAGATCTGCTTTGTCATGAGAAAACTCAAATACGGTGGCTTGGAATACAAGGCACCCAAATATGAAAACAAAACCCTTGCCGAAGCCAAGGCTAGAATAAAAATGTTTTCCAAAGTGAGAAACTTAATCCCCATTTGTTGTAAGGGTTCAAAATATGAAAACTGTAAGAAATCTGAACCCAACCTCAAGCCACCTGGCGCTGTAGGTGAGATAAATAGAATCTGAACTTTGGTGACACCTTGTATAACGGTGTGTACAGACGCAATAAAGACAAACGTCTTTGAAGATAAGTTTACTACACAGATACCTGCACCCTCCGTGCAAGTAAACGCAGTTTTCCATACCACCCCGTTTAACAGAATACGGATAACTTGAAGGATGATGTCTGAAACTTCCGAGGTTTACGACTTATGTAAGCACACGAAATTTTGTAATAATGAGCTGCCTTAAGCGGTCTACTAGCTCGTAACCTGGTTGGTATAACCGACACTGTAATGCTCTATTTCTTAAGAGGGCGGTTTGAACCCTCACCCCATCAACCGCAGCTGCGGTACATAGGTAACAAGTACATAGGTAACTATGGGTAAAAAAACGTTCCCTGATGTACCAGGTTGGACGTATTATGAGCGGCCCAAGATCGTGTGCAAGTATTCCTTGGAAATTCGAGAAGCAACTTCTCTGACACACATGAGATACCATCAGTATGACTGTGACGAACTGTCTTATGATCCGTTTTGACAACGGAGAGAGAGAGAGAGAGCAGCGGAAAATGGTGGAGCCAGATACACGATGCTGAATGACCACATGAATGTGAGAGACTCCACCGCCACTGCCCTTGTGATCTGTTGTTTTGTACACATACTGAGCTTTTGTAATTGTGGCGAGATACCATCATGTATACCTGAGGGTAACCCCCTTCTGTGGACTCACATATGAAACACCTCTGGATTTAATGTCCAGTTTTCAGGATCCAAATTCTGACGGGTGAGATCATCTGTCTAACAGATGTCCACTCACGGAATAATCTTCACATAATGGTGTTCTGAGCCATTGAGGATTGGAGTTACCTGCCGCATTGCCATGCGGCTTTTTTGTTCTCTGTATGCAACTGCCGTTGCGTTGTCTGACTGCCCGTGGTCAGACTGAAAGCGAAGCATGTAGTGCATTGTAAAATTCACGTAGTTCCAGGACATTTATCGACAGCAATCTATCGTGTTTTAGAACCTCTGTCGCTGATTTTTTTGTAAACTACAACTCCTGAACCTCTGCGACTCTCGTCCAGACACCCTCGCCCCTCTGTGGGAACCGCGAGTGAAGGGCGGCGAACTAAATCGCTTAAAACGCATTATTATCTTAACTAGGTGAATACACCAATGTACCGTTAGTGTGCGTGAATTGCACTAATTACTAGATGTACATTTGTTCTTGCTGGTGTAGTAGGTAAATGCTTTGAATTACCGTATTTATAATCTTACCTAGGAATTGTGAACGTGATCTGCCACCGCAGTATACATTAGTAGCGCAAGTTAGAGGAACTTTGTTGATACAGAGTTCTTATGAGCAGATCATCTAAGATAGAGAAACTCTGTTGCGACAGAGTTCTTATGTGAGATGAACTATCATCTTCCAACATCACTTTGGTAAATACCAGAGTATAAGAAACGGTAGACCTGAAATGGTTAATGGTTGTGGCGATTTGCAAACGCTAAAACCTGTGATGAACAAACCGGAATGGGTATATCTGCATTGTGCAGATCAAGTGCAAGTATGCAATTTTGTGGCTCCAATCTGCCAATACTAACCGCAGCAAAACTATTTTCAAACTGCAGTAAGTGACTTGCTGATTGAAACTGCGACGTAGCTGTATGGTTTTGTTACCCCAAACAGAGGGGAATAAGCAACCCTGACTCTGTTGTTGTACTACTGCCTGTATTATAAAGACAGCTGAAAACCCAGCAGAGACCAAATGACTACCTGCCAAACCGTTCGACTGAGGCAGTCATGTCCTTTAATTTGTAACTAGCTGAGACCTCCATGAGTTGAAGTCTGGAAACCCCGCAAAAGTAACATGTAAAGACGCGCTTCCACAATTGGAAAAGAGATCATCAAACTACTGGCTTGCTGACCGTAGCGTCCTGTCGTTACAAGGCGTGAGTGTTTTGTACCACCGCCTTGAAAAACTGAAGTCTAAAGGGATTAAACGCCGGCACAAGTATTCCGTTTTGATACTGGATGCGGTAATGGCTGAATATCAAATTTAGGACCAACAAGCTGTGGCCTTGTCGTGCTGAACTAGCGACGATGAAAAGTGAGAATCGAAGTACCGTCGTTAGAAGAGGCTTTACAGATATACTCTGCAGCTTCTTTTAACAGTAATGTCATTGTTTCCATACATAGTCTAGTGACCCAAATGTTCCTTGGGTCTTTATAATGTTTGACACAGACGCATTTACCAATGGCGGATGGCGTCATCTTGGAAACGATTAAATAGTGGTCAAAGTCTACTAAGTGTAACAATGGAGACATTGACTCACTGTAATTTATCAATGTATGTTGGCAACAACCCTGCACTATCTGAGTGCTGGTCTAATGTACCCTTCTCACTCGTAGTTATCGGTGTGAGATTTGACATAGAATCGTGCATTAAATTATAAGACCAGTTAAATAAACACTATGGTACCCAAAGGGAAATTGGCCCTTTGGAAAGACTGTCTTTTGTTAGAGCTGGCGGAATAACTTCCGAGACTCCGATGTTTATTTGAATTGCCATTAAAATAGGACTTGAAAATTATTTTTAGTCTGCGCTAGCCTTACTCGCTATGCAGACAGACACCACAATAGGCAACGGACAGCCATTGCACGCCTTATGACGTTATCATGTCATATATATATTTTATTGCTGAACAGCATATTAATATTAAACTCATGGTTGTTTCTCTCTACGGAAATCTTTAGTAAAAACCGAAAGATTTATTGGCTGTGAAGAGAAACCAGAGTAATCTTTATGTGAAAAGCAGTTCACATGGCATATGAAACCCGAACCAAATTCCTACTAACACCCCTGCGCCTCTGGTGGCTTAGAGATGTAGGGCAGGAATGTTCTAGAATTATGTAAAAATACAGTTTACATGGCTAACTTATGTTGACCAAAAATTCCCCCTAACACCCCTGCGCCTCTGGTGGCTTAGAGATGTAGGGCAGGAATGTTCCAGAATTACAAACTGGAAAACAACAGGAAGCATGGTTAAAATGGCCCCTTTGCCATGCTGACCGTGATAATCACAGAACAAATTACAAATGTTCCCGTGTTAATCTAGCCTATTATACAGTATAATCACAGGCCGGGTACAACACATGCTCTATGAATAAATATATATATATATTCCAGACATTAATATATTTATACAGCATCAATATATAGGCTCAATAGCCTTTTTACAATGTTAATAACAGCCATTAATATATAGGCTCAAAAGCCTATTATACTGCTACATCACAGACAGTAATATAGATTTAATAGCCCATTACTATCAGGCCATCCTTATAAATATCTTATATTTTAACCTGGCAACTTCCACCGGGTCTCTTCCCCCCACCGTCTCTGTACTGAGACTGAGAGAGCTGCGGCGGCCGACAGCCTTTGTCATCACCTGCACTGAGGTCTACAGTGGCCGTTGTGAGGGCGCCTGAGTGGGGAGAGCAGCGGCGTGCCTGGAGCGCTTTCCACCGCTGGGAAACACGGACGCCGGACGGAGCGGCTGATAAATATGGTTTTCCCCCTGCTCTGCTGTGTCTGAGTGGGGAGAGCAGCCACGTGCTGTGCGGCCGGACGAAGCTGCGGCCGAACGGAGCGCTCACCGTCTTTGTCAGACCTTGTGCGGAGCGGCTGATAAATATGGTTTTCCCCCCTGCTCTGCTGTGTCTGAGTGGGGAGAGCAGCCGCGTGCTGTGCGGCCGGGCGAAGCAGCGGCCGAACGGAGCGCTTACCTTGTGCGTAGCGGCTGGGCATAGCGCGTCTGAGCTCCCCCTGCTGTGCTGCCGGACGGAGCTCAGTATGAGCGCGAGGCATGTTAACCCCTACATAGCGGGGCGGCAGCCTGCGCTGACCGCCCCGTTCCCCAGCCTACCTTCCTTGCGACGCTGTAACTCCTGGCTGTGACGGGGCTTCTTGTGTGTAAGCTCCGTCCAGTTTCAGTGAAGTGAGTCATGGCTGTGACGGGGCTTCTTCTGTGTAAGCTCCGTCCAGTCTTCATTGATGTGACTCATGGTTGTCATTCTGTAGTCCTGGCTGCAACGGAGCTTCTTTGTGTAAGCTCCGTTCAGCTTTGTAGTCCTGGCTGTGACGGGGCTTCTATGTGTAAACCCCGTCCAGCTCCAGTCAGCGTCCCAGTGATCTATGGCTGCGACGGGCTTCTTTTGTGCAAGCCCGTCCAGCTCTCTAGTCCTGGCTGCTCTTTTAGAAGCAGTGAGCTGTCTGTGGCTGTGAGGGTGCTCTTTGTGAGGACCGACACGCCATGCTGTCTGTGGCTGTGAGGGTGCTCTTTGTGAGGACCGACACGCCATGCGCTGCCCCTGCAGCGGCACTATCCCGGACCCATGTTTTTCCAGAAACTGGGAAGGGATGTGCTATAAAAATAAAAATTAAAAATAAAAATCCAAGTGTGGGTATACCACAAGCCGATGTTCGTGCTGTGAGCACCGAAAAAACACTGAGAGTACACTGAGGTACTCGGGGATATGGAGGGGGGGGAGAGTCCTAAATTTAAATATTCAGTGCCTTTGTTCGGCTACGCCCGTCCATATCCCAAGAGTACTCCAGTGACCCCTAGTGGATGATAAAGAAAGCAATAACCTAATGAAATGCATGAAAACTCCGCAACTCACAAACGGTAAAACCACTTCCATGTCAACACCTGGTACAAATGACATCGAAGCACAAAGCAGAAAAGTCCATTTTACACAGGTGGACCCAGTACAGCCGGCTGCTCCCATTACAATACAGCTTCTTTGTACCCACTCACTGACCACCATGTGCCAAAATATCACATTTTACAGCATCAAGAGCACAGAGGCAGTAAAGCAATGGCGTAAATAAAGTGCGACCTTATGGTTGGAACAGGAAAACAAAAGTAACTGTTAGGCAAACAGGCAATTTTTGCACAACTTGAAAATTCAGGTTTTACAGATGCAAAAACGAGAAGAGCTAGGAACATTTTATTGCTATAGAAAGAGAGAAGAATCGGTGCATTCTTACCTTTTCACGGAAACACTCAAGCAAGTCTTGGACATACCCTCGCAATTCTTGCAAGAACTGATACCGCTCACCGTTGCCCCCAGAACACCCTTCCAGGCGGTTAATTGCGCTATTGGAGTCTACCCGACTTTTCTCGTGCTTCTCATAAAGTTCCAGGTTTGCTTCGTGAGTTTCTTCCATTGCGCGGAGCCTACATGTGGCATACAACACAGTGACAAGTGGGTGTGTGGCATAGCGAATTGGGAACAGCCAGCTATAAAGTATATGGATTTAATTACCGACATTAATCACGTGTGGCTAGGTCAAACGTAAAATAGCAGCTACACAGGTATAAATACATGTCACATAGCCTCAAAATTAATGCTGACATAATACCAAATGTCAATTCTCATAATAAAAAAAAAAAATTGAACTTTGTATATTATACTTGTGTAGCTTATATAAGCCTCTTATACCCCTTTCAGACCGCCGGCTATGAACACTGGTTATTGGCACATGAGCGCGCATAACCCACGTTCATGTGCGGTCTGCAAGGTAGCAGGTGTGAAATACCGGGTCGAGCGACCCAGTATTCCAACTCGGGTAGCGAGCAGGGTTGAACTCGTGTTCAATCCGGCTCGCTGTGCGATGTGAACGGGAGCCGGGTCGATGCGACCCGTTTCCTGTTCACTGTGTGTGGACGGGCGGCGCTTGGAGATCATGTGATCTCCAAGCGCCGCCCCCGCTGACGTCATCAACCTGGCAATATGCCGGGTTGCTTACAGAGGCAGCGGAACGCACCCTGCGAGCTCCCGGGTGCGTCCCACCATATGTGGCCTGAAAGGGGTGTTACTAACATAACAGATGCAGGATACAACGGATTACACATTATGAAACTGTATCATTTACATTAGTTGCCGGAAACTCAAAGGGGAAGAATCAAATCTTCAAACGGATAAAGTGGAGAAGTTGCTCATAGCCATTTATAGACTGTGCTAAATTAATGATAGAAGCCGATTGCTATAGGCAACTTTTCCACTTTATCTCTCACGAAGGTTTGATACATCTCCCATTAAACCACAGGTTTTCCAAAAACGGCATAAGCAGGATAAGGCACCAGAATAGTAGTAAAGATTCCATGTTCTCCAAAAAAACTTTTTGCCACTTTTACTTTTTTGTGGTGAGGATCTTATTAGAGATATGTAGTATATTTAACATAAAAGAATAACACTAATTCCTCCTTTAGTCCTTTTTGGAACATATAGTCCCATCAACCAACAGATAGGAACTAGCGATATACATAGGTCAATTATAACGAACCAGAAACCAACCCAATGTCAAAAGTTTGTACCCATTTTTCTAGAAAAATAAAATCAAATCTAGAAAGGAGTTAAGGGGAGACATGTTTAAGATACCCAGAGAACCACATCACAATATATGGAAAAACTGAGTTTTTTTTTTCCTTTTTTCACATTTTTAAATCCAATTCTTGACTTGTACACCACAGCTGAAACTTTGTTTTTGGCTTCTAGGTTTAAGCCCTGTATACCTGTGGCCCTCTGTGGACTGAAAAGTCATTTCTCCTTCATATATTACTGGCCTCTATGTGCAACTGCCCAGAAAGTGGCACTGACACAGGCCCGAGTTTCTGGCACAGAACGCAATCTCACTTCGCTATGTTTTTAAAGTTCTCCGAGGGATTGGCTCAATTCTTGATTCCATCCACGTTCTTCGAGCAGTTCATTGCGGCGTTACACAACAGGTCTACGTTCCTGGCCCCACACAACATGAGCCAGGGAAACTGAAAGCCTGTGGTACTCCCCCCAAAAAAGAAACAGCGTCTGCCCTACCTGTCTTTAAGCTGTTTCTTTACCAAATCAATAGTAACAGGAGTCATCTCATTACTGGGAGTTTTGAAAGTGACAGAACTATCTGGTTTTTGAGATTTTGTCTCAGCAGATCCATAGGCAGAGTAGGTGTAAGGAACATTGTAAGAAGAACCGTAAGGTATTCCCTGGTAGGTGCTGGGGTAGAACAAATTGTTCGCTTCTGCGGGTGGGTGTGCTTGAACCTGGGAAAAAAAAAAAACAACACATTACACCTTGACCATGGCAACTCATCAAACTGGCTTCCAGTAGCCTTAATAATATCATATATACTTCATACATGTCTAATTAAAGTGGTAGTCTTTTTAAGGAATGGTCTTGCCCCTTGGAAACGTTCTTTTTCTAAGTTATGCTTAACGAAAAAGACTCAAAGAGGATAAAGTTTCCCAAAACGACCAATCAAACTTGTCTAGTCGGTTAGATAAGGGTGCGATACAGAAGGTAAGACATTAAAAAGATAGGCAGTCATTAGGTCTATACCATAGGGTCACAGGGGCAAAAAGTCAACACAAAAATTTCTGGGGGTGTTATTGTGTTTTTAAACATTTTTCTTTTTACCCAATTTCTTGAAATGCGTTCGCTCGCCACACTTTGGCCTTGGTGACTTACAGGGCTCACCACAAGGTAACTGCAGGTAATAGTTGGATGGATGCAGCAAAAAAAAAAAAAAAAAAAAAAAAAAAAAAAGATGGTCAACACGTTTCGTGTTTTTCCATGTGTCGACCTTTTCTTCATGTCAACCTTTTGACCCTGTCGACCCTATGGTTTTGACCTATTGACTGTTGACCTTTTAACTGTCTATCAATCACCTCCCTTATATAAACCCTCTAGCAGGGTGGATCTAACCGTAACAAACACAGACCGTACAGTACGTAGCACTCTGCACAGGATTGGCCAGGATACTGCACCATCCGTTAAACGGCAGTGCATCTGAAACTATATAAGCCCCAAGCAGTCTGGTGACATGGTGGTGGGAACCAACGTCTGTTTGTGGGGAGAATGTTCGGCAACGATCACGGATTATATGGGTGACAGATTTAGAAGCACATTGGGAAGCTTTGCTGACATAACTGTGGGAGTGGGCCTTCGATGCGGTAACTGAGAATACATGCCTGTGGTATGCTAATGCCTTTCCTTATCTGTTCCTGCTCCCAGCGGCTGAGCTCCTCATCCTGCTCCCCTGATGCTAGAGCTTCGTCGTCGCTCCCCTCAATACCTGCCAGGGAGATCAGACACATACGGTATTAGCAGTTATTTATAGTACACCCAAAATAGGAAATTACACAGAAACCAAGTAGTAATGCAAGCAGTGTAATGGGCCCTACACACTGGCCGACATCACTGCACGATATGAACGAGATAACGTTCATATCGTGCAGTGTGGAGGCACCAGCGATGAACGATGCGCGGCCCCGCGCTCGTTCATCGCTGGTGCCATGTCGGCTGTGCATGCAGGCCAATATGGACGAGATCGTCCATATTTGCCTGCACGTCTACGGAGCCGGGTGGAGCGTAGAAGCTTCACTCCAGCCGTCACTGCCCCCCCCCCGGGTCGCCAGCATCGGCCACCTCGGTGGCCAATCGCCTAATGTGTAGGGCCTATAACATTAACAAGGGGGAGTGGGGAGGAAACAAGAGGGAAAAGCTGCATTCTTTCTCAAGGAGAAAGGTTGGAATACAAGTAGGAGGGTACAGGGGGCAGGTGGACAGGAGAAAGCAGTGGATTGGTTTGCTTAAGTGAGCGAGTTTAAAGGGATCAAATTCAAGCACTGGAGAATTAGGGAGAGGAGGGGAGGGGTTGGGAGTAGGATGATGCATGGGAGAGCTTTCCATAAACAGGGAGCAGTGCTGGAGAAGTCTTGGGAGGAAGGTGTTAGAGGAGGTTATCAGTGGGGAGAGTGGTGGTCACTGTCTAGGAGGATGGGGTGGTTTGGGGGGGGAGGGAGGGAGATGAGGTTGTATCGATTGAATTGGTATTAGCAGCATAAAGGTGGTATTGGAAACCAAAGGAACTGATGAGCTTTTCCACGGAGAAGGGAGGGGACCAAGGATGGAGCCTTAGGAAACAGTGACCGATAGAGGAAGGGGGTGGCAGGTGTTAAAGGTAAATAACACACACACATAAAGAAAACATTTTTTTACAAAAAATAAGCGCACTGGAGGGTTTACATGTAGTGATAACTATTATTAATACTTCATGAACAAATTCTTTAAAAATCATATCAAATGGAGATCCGATCAGTCACAAAGAGCGCAATATTGTAAGAGATAGTAAAGGTATGCGATTAATACAGGAAAAAGGGCGTTAAAAACCAAGCTATATTATGCGACAATGTTATATTTATGATCAAATATTGGTATATGGGTATTGTTTATAATATGTCATCTGCCCACATTTATTTTATGGTTATCTAATGCCTATTAAAGTGTTAGGGGTATATTCAATAACTGTCGGATGCTGCCGTTTTGTCGGGAAGACGGCAGCTTCCGACAGTTTAGGTCGGAAGGGGTTCCGACCTATTCATTACGGCCCCATTTATTCCGACAAGTCGGGAAACCCGACTTGAAGGAATGCTGTTGGAATGCACTCTGATCGGCGGCTTCAACCGCCGTTCAGCGTGCATGGTCGGAAGCGGGGCAAAACCCGACAGGTTTTAGCCCAGTTTCCGACAATCTTAATCCGACTTTAAAAAAAGTCGGATTGAGATGAGGGAGCTGAGACCAGGAGACGGGGGAGGAACCCAGCGGCAGCGTCCACCCGGCTCCAGCAAGCGAGGTCACGCTTGCTGGAGCCGGGTGGATGCCACCGTGAGCCTCCGCTGCTGCAGCCGCTGCTCCCCCGTCTCCTCCTCTCCATCTCCTCCACTGCTCCCCCCACCCCCGCAGACATCTCCTCACCTCCGGCACCGCTGACCGCTCCCCCCCCCCCCGTCACCTCCGGCACCGCTGACCGCTCTCCCCTCACCTCTGGCGCCGCTGACCGCTCCCCCCTCACCTCCGGCGCCGCTGACTGCTCCCCCCTCACCCCCGGCGCCGCTGACCGCTCCCTCTGCCGCTGCTGTCAGAGCACCCGCAGCGCTGACCGCGGCAGCAGGTCTGGAAACGGCCAAAACGGACAGTCGGATTTGGACACTCTTTTGAATAGGTGTTGTCGGGTCCATTCCGACAACCGCTTATCAGAATGGACCCGACTCTCATTGAATATACCCCATACTGTACATGATGCTGTGCAGCCTATGCTGAAACTGGCTAGACAGAGTACATTCTCAATCACCAGCTGTGTACAGCTAGATTAAAACGATTCTTAAATACAGGTACCATTATCACTGCTGGATTTTCTACAAATCCCTCTATATTCCTCAATTGTGTTTTTGTGTTTGAGGGAATGTAGCAGTCAACAGTAGAGAATACCATAATGTTACTATTATGTATCAGATTACTTTCAGTTTACCGTTAGGAACCTGACCTACCATTCTCCATAATATCAGCATTGTCGTATTTTCTTCCACTGAAAATCACATTTTCTCCGTAACACACCAGTTGTTGCATTAAACTGTGTGCCAGAGCCCGTGGATGTAAAGTAACAATAAACTGAAACTAATCTGATATATAATAGCAATCGGCCCTACCCACACCCTGGGCCGGATGTATTGGAATGCGAGACGGCCGGAGATCAGAGACTCCGGACGAACTTGTACGTTTTTTTAAAGCAGCAAATGTTTACAAGGCAAAACCAACCAGGTTTTGCATTGTAAATGCTTGCTGCTTTAAAAACAACATACAAGTTCGGCCAGAGTCTCGCAAGCCGTTACATCCGGCCCCCCGTGTCCTCTTACTACCTAGTCTGCCATTTTATTGCTGAATGTTTCTCCTGATACAGGTTACGCTAATACTGTGTATGCTACTTATACAGCAGAACCTGTGTGTGGCCTGTGGGACGGTGGATGACCTTGACTAAAGAGGTGGACAGAGAGAAAACAAAGATGGACCGCAAATAGGGAAAAGGAGTTATGGAAGAAGAGACCACGCATGAAGAATGCCAGACACAGGGTTTTGTTGATCACGGAGAGCAGGAGGACAAGAAGAAAGGAGACAGAGGGCAGGAGTGGCTAAGAAAGAGCGAGGGAGTGGTGTACTGAGAACAAAGGTTAAGGGGAAGCAAAGGACTGTGGCAATAGGTTATGTTACACAACGCTGTGTGTGAAGGAGACTAATACACTATGATTATGCGCTGACAATGAGGCTATACAATTACCTGTCAATATAGATATCTAGGCTGTAAAGAGTATAAAGAAAATAAGAATTTACTTACCGATAATTCTATTTCTCGTAGTCCGTAGTGGATGCTGGGACTCCGTAAGGACCATGGGGAATAGCGGCTCCGCAGGAGACAGGGCACAAAAGTAAAGCTTTAGGATCAGGTGGTGTGCACTGGCTCCTCCCCCTATGACCCTCCTCCAAGCCTCAGTTAGGATACTGTGCCCGGACGAGCGTACATAATAAGGAAGGATTTTGAATCCCGGGTAAGACTCATACCAGCCACACCAATCACACCATACAACTTGTGATCTGAACCCAGTTAACAGTATGATAAAACGTAGGAGCCTCTGAAAGATGTTATTGTAACAATAACCCGATGTTATTGTAACAATAACTATATACAATAACTATATACAAGTATTGCAGACAATCCGCACTTGGGATGGGCGCCCAGCATCCACTACGGACTACGAGAAATAGAATTATCGGTAAGTAAATTCTTATTTTCTCCGACGTCCTAAGTGGATGCTGGGACTCCGTAAGGACCATGGGGATTATACCAAAGCTCCCAAACGGGCGGGAGAGTGCGGATGACTCTGCAGCACCGAATGAGAGAACTCCAGGTCCTCCTCAGCCAGGGTATCAAATTTGTAGAATTTAGCAAACGTGTTTGCCCCTGACCAAGTAGCTGCTCGGCAAAGTTGTAAAGCCGAGACCCCTCGGGCAGCCGCCCAAGATGAGCCCACTTTCCTTGTGGAATGGGCTTTAACAGATTTTGGCTGTGGCAGGCCTGCCACAGAGTGTGCAAGCTGAATTGTACTACAAATCCAACGAGCAATCGTCTGCTTAGAAGCAGGAGCACCCAGCTTGTTGGGTGCATACAGGATGAACAGCGAGTCAGATTTTCTGACTCCAGCCGTCCTGGAAACATATATTTTCCGGCCTTGACAACGTCTAGCAACTTGGAGTCCTCCAAGTCCCTAGTAGCCGCAGGCACCACAATAGGTTGGTTCAGGTGGACGCTGAAACCACCTTAGGGAGAAACTGAGGACGAGTCCTCAATTCCGTCCTGTCCGAATGGAAAATCAGATAAGGGCTTTTACAGGATAAAGCCGCCAATTCTGACACGCGCCTGGCCCAGGCCAGAGCCAACAGCATGACCACTTTTCCTGTGAGATATTTTAACTCCATAGATTTAAGTGGGTCAAACCAATGTGACTTTTGGGACCCAAAAACTACATTGAGATCCCAAGGTGCCACTGAAGGCACCAAAGGAGACTGTATATGCAGTACCCCTTTTACAAACGTCTGAACTTCAGGGACTGAAGCTAGTTCTTTTTGGAAGAAAATTGACAGAGCCGAAATTTGAACCTTAATGGACCCCAATTTCAGGCCCATAGACACTCCTGTTTGCAGGAAATGTAGGAATCGTCGAATTTCCTCCGTCGGGCCTTACTGGCCTCGCACCACGCAACATATTTTCGCCAAATGCGGTGATAATGTTTTGCGGTTACATCCTTCCTGACTTTGATCAGGATAGGGATGACTTCATCCGGAATGCCTTTTTCCTTCAGGATCCGGCGTTCAACCGCCATGCCGTCAAACGCAGCCGCGGTAAGTCTTGGAACAGACAGGGTCCTTGCTGGAGCAGGTCCCTTCTTAGAGGTAGAGGCTACGGATCCACCGTGAGCATCTCTTGAAGTTACGGTTACCAAGTCCTTATTGGCCAATCCGGAGCCACGAATATAGTGCTTACTCCTCTCCATCTTATCAATCTCAGTACCTTGGGTATGAGAGGCAGAGGAGGGAACCCATACACTGATTGGTACACCCACGGTGTTACCAGAGCCTTTACAGCTAGTGACTGAGGGTCCCTTGACCTGGCGCAATACCTGTCGAGTTTTTCCCAACGGTTTATAATCATGTGGAGGACTTCTGGGTGAAGTTCCCACTCTCCCGGGTGGAGGTCGTGCTGAGGAAATCTGCTTCCCAGTTGTCCACTCCCGGAATGAATACTGCTGACAGTGCTATCACAATGTTTTCCGCCCAGCGAAGAATCCTTGCAGCTTCTGCCATTGCCCTCCTGCTTCTTGTGGCACCCTGTCTGTTTACGTGGGTGACTGCCGTAATGTTGTCCGACTGGATCAACACCGGCTGACCTTGAAGCAGAGGTCTTGCTAAGCTTAGAGCATTGTAAATGGCCCTTAGCTTCAGATATTTATGTGAAGTGATGTCTCCAGGCTTGACCATAAGCCCTGGATATTCCTTCCCTGTGTGACTGCTCCCCAGCCTCGCAGGCTGGCATCCGTGGTCACCAGGACCCAGTCCTGAATGCCGAATCTGCGGCCCTCTAGAAGAAGAGCACTCTGCAACCACCACAGGAGGGATACCCCTGTCCTTGGTGACAGGGTTATCCGCTGATGCATCTGAAGATGCGACCCGGACCATTTTTCCAGTAGGTCCCACTGGAAAGTCCTTGCGTGGAATCTGCCAAATGGGATTGCTTCGTAGGAAGCCACCATTTTTACACAGAACCCTTGTGCATTGATGCACTGAGACTTGGCTCGGTTTTAGGAGGTTCCTGACTAGCTCGGATAACTCCCTGGCTTTCTCCTCCGGGAGAAACACCTTCTTTCTGGATTGTGTCCAGGATCATCCCTAGGAACAGAAGACAAGTCGTCGGAACCAGCTGCGATTTTGGAATATTGAGAATCCAATCGTGCTGCCGCAACACTACCTGAGATAGTGCTACACTGACCTCCAACTGTTCCCTGGATCTTACCCTTATCAGGGAATCGTCCAAGTAAAGAATAACTAAAATTCCCTTCCTTCGAAGGAATATCATCATTTCGGTCCGTACTTTAGTAAAGACCCGGGGTGCCGTGGACCATCCCTACGGCAGCGTCTGAACTGATAGTGACAGTTCTGTACCATAACTTGAGGTACCCTTGGTGAGAAGGGTAAATTTTTTGACATGAAGGTAAGCATCCTTGATGTCCCGAGACATCATGTAGTCCCCTTCTTCCAGGTTCGCAATCACTGCTCTGAGTGACTCAATCTTGAATTTGAACCTCTGTATTCAAAGATTTTAGATTTAGAATCGGTCTCACCGAGCCGTCTGGCTTCGGTACCACAATAGTGTGGAATAATACCCCGTTTCCTTTTGCAGGAGGGGTACCTTGATTATCACCTGCTGGGAATACAGCTTGTGAATGGCTTCCAAAACTGCCTCCCTGTCAGAGGGAGACGTCGGTAAAACCGACTTTTGGAAACGGCGAGGGGGAGACGTCTCGAATTCCAATTTGTACCCCTGAAATATTACCTGAAGGATCCAGGGGTCTACTTGCGAGTGAGCCCACTGCGCACTGAAATTCATTGAGAACGGGCCCCCACCGTGCCTGAGCTTGTAAAGCCCTAGCATCATACTGAGGGCTTGGCAGAGGCAGGAAAGGGTTTCTGTTCCTGGGAACTGGCTCATCTCTGTAGCCTTTTTCCTCTCCCTCTGTCACGAGCAGAAAAGAGGAACCTTTTGTCCGCTTGCCAACAAAGGACTGCGCCTAATAATACTGCGTCTTATTTTGAGAGGCGACCTGGGGTACAAACGTGGATATCCCAGCTGTTGCCGTGGCCACCAGGTCTGAAAGACCGACCCCAAATGTCCCCTTTTTTAAGGCAATACTTCCAAATGCCGTTTGGAATCCGCCTCACCTGACCACTTTACTGGTAGAATTGGACAACGCACTTATACTTGATGCCAGTCGGCAATATTCCGCTGTGCATCTCGCATATATTTTAAATGCTCTATAGGCAATAATATACTGTCCTTATCTAGGATATCAATATTTCCAGTCAGGGAATCCGACCACGCCAACCCAGCACTGCACATCCAGGCTGAGGCGATTGCTGGTCGCAGTATAACACCAGTATGTGTGTAAATACATTTTAGGATACCCTCCTGCTTTCTATCAGCAGGATCCTTAAGGGCGGCCATCTCAGGAGAGGGTAGAGCCCTTGTTCTTACAAGCGTGTGAGCGCCTTATCCCCCCTAGGGGGTGTTTCCCAACGCACCCTAACCTCTGGCGGGAAAAGGTATACTGCCAATAACTTTTTAGAAATTATCAATTGTTATCGGGGGGAAACCCACGCATCATCATTTTATTTCTCAGATTCAGGAAAACTACAGGTAGTTTTTCCTCACCCAACATAATACCCCTTTTTGGTGGTACTCATATTATCAGAAATGTGTAAACATTTTCCCTTGCCTCAATCATGTAACGTGTGGCCCAATTGGAAATCACGGTTGTCTCTTCACCGTCGACACAGGAGTCAGTATCCGTGTCGGCGTCTGTATCTGCCATCTGAGGTAACGGGCGCTTTAGAGCCCCTGACGGCCTATGAGACGTTTGGACAGGCACAAGCTGAGTAGCCGGCTGTCTCATGTCAACCACTGTCTTTTATACAGAGCTGACACTGTCACGTAATTTTCAACAGTACATCCACTCAGGTGTCGACCCCCTAGGGGGTGACATCACTATTACAGACAATCTGCTCCGTCTCCATATCATTTTTCTCCTCATACATGTCGACACAAACGTACCGACACACAGCACACACACAGGGAATGCTCTGATAGAGGACAGGACCCCACTAGCCCTTTGGGGAGACAGAGGGAGAGTTTGCCAGCACACACCAAAGCGCTATAAACTGTATAGGGACAACCTTATAATAAGTGTCTATCCCTTATAGCTGCTTATATATATTTTTAGCCAAATAAGTGCCCCCCCTCTCTGTTGTACCCTGTTTCTGTAGTGCAGTGCAGGGGAGAGTCTGGGAGCCTTCCTACCAGCGAAGCTGTGTGGGAAAATGGCGCCGTGTGCTGAGGAGATAGGCCCCGCCTCCTTCTCGGCGGGCTCTTCTCCCGCTTTTATCTGGAAAACTGGCAGGGGTTAAATACATCCATATAGCCCAGGGGCTATATGTGATGTATTTTTTGCCATAGGAGGTATTTACATTGCTGCCCAGGGCGCCCCCCCCCCAGCGCCCTGCACCCTCAGTGACCGCAGTGTGAAGTGTGCTGGGAGCAATGGCGCACAGCTGCAGTGCTGTGCGCTACCTTAATGAAGACAGGAACGTCTTCTGCCGCCGATTTCTGGACCTCTTCACTCTTCAGCATCTGTAAGGGGGCCGGCGGCGCGGCTCCGGGACCCATCCAGGCTGTACCTGTGATCGTCCCTCTGGAGCTAATGTCCAGTAGCCAAGAAGCCCAATCCACTCTGCAAGCAGGTGAGTTCGCTTCTTCTCCCCTTAGTCCCTCGATGCAGTGAGCCTGTTGCCAGCAGGTCTCACTGAAAATAAAAAACCTATTTAAACTTTACTTCTAAGCAGCTCAGGAGAGCCACCTAGCCTGCACCCTTCTCGTTCGGGCACAAAAATCTAACTGAGGCTTGGAGGAGGGTCATAGGGGGAGGAGCCAGTGCACACCACCTGATCCTAAAGCTTTACTTTTGTGCCCTGTCTCCTGCGGAGCCGCTATTCCCCATGGTCCTTACGGAGTCCCAGCATCCACTTAGGACGTCAGAGAAAAAGGAGATTAATGGTAAGACTTACCATAGTTATATCTCTTTCTGCGAGGTACACTGGATTCCACAGGGAATAACATCGGGATGTAGAGTTGGATCTTGATCCGAGACACCAACAGGCTAAAGCTTTGACTGTTCCCAGGATGCACAGCGCCGCCTCCTCTATATCCCCGCCTCCAGGCACAGGAGCTCAGTCTCGTTAACCAGTCCAACGCAGTAGCAGGTAAGAGAGACGATAGTAGTTCGCCACATAGAACCACATTCTCACGACAGGAGAAGGGACTCGCGGCTAATGCCATACACACCCAAAGAAGCTAAGTGCGTCAGGGTGTGCGCCCTGTGGAATCCAGTGTACCTCGCAGAAAAAGATTTAACTATGGTAAGTCTACCATAAATCTCCTTTTCTGCAGCGGGGTACACTGGGATTCCACAGGGAACAACATCAGAGATGTCCTAAAGCAGTTCCTCATGGGAGGGGACGCACTGTAGCGGGCAAAAGAACCCGGCGTCCAAAGGAAGCATCCTGGGAGGCGGAAGTATCAAAGGCATAGAATTTGATGAACATGTTCACAGAGGACCACGTAGTCGCCTTACACAATTGTTTAGCGGGCGTGCTTTGGCGGGCCGCCCAAGAAGGTCCAACAGACCGAGTAGAATGGGCATTGATAGCCACAGGAGCTGGGAGACCAGCTTGTGCATATGCTTGTGCAATCACCATTCTAATCCATCTGGTCAAGCTTTGTTAATTCGCAGGCCAGCCACGTTTGTGAAAACCAAAAAGTACAAAAAGGGTATCTGAACTCCTGAGGGAGGCAGTCCTCTCTACGTAAATACTGCATCCAAAGACCACTCTTTGGAGGACAAACCAGAAGAGATAAAGGCCGGAACCACAATCTCTTGGTTAAGATGAAAAGATGATACCACCTTAGGTAGATAACCAGGGAGAGTACAAAGAACTGCCCGGTCACAATGAAAAAATAGGATTTTGGTACTTACCAGGTAAATCCTTTTCTTTGAATCCATAGGGGGCACTGGAGTACTCTTGGGATATGGGCGGCGTAGCAGAACAAAGGCACTGAATATTTAAATTTAGAACTCTCCACCCCTCCATATCCCTAGAGTACCTCAGTGTACGAACCCAGTGTTTTTACTGAGCGAACTACTATAGAGAGGTTGACAATGGAGAATTCCTATAACATAACGGACAACAACAAAGTTGACCCATAACGTTAGTGTCAACTAAACAGTTGACAGCATAACCGATAGACCTTTATAGTTTGAACCAATCGGTTAAAATGTGTTACCATAAGCTCCTTTGAGCTTAATACAAACCAGGTAAAACGTGTTACCCTAAGCTCCTCTGAGCTTAAAACAACCCAGGTAAAACTGCTCTGGGTGGGCGTCCAGTGCCCCCTATGGATTCAAAGAAAAGGATTTACCTGGTAAGTACCAAAATCCTATTTTCTTTTTCATCCACTAGGGGTCACTGGAGTACTCTTGGGACGTACCAAAGCTTCCCTCGTGGGCGGGAGAGCTGTTTGACACTTGTAACAGTAGGCAGCCAAAGCTAGATGCTGATGCCGCAACCATTCATAACGTGTAAACGTGCACAAACGTGGTGCACTGAAGGCTATGTAGCCGCGTCGTAGACGCTCCACGACCCGCTGGGTCTGACATTCCCACAGAACCTGTGGGATGAGCTATTACTGACGTAGGCGATTGTAACTTAGCCTTAAAGTAAGCCTGACTTGTAGTCATTATTATTATCCCACTGGATAATGTCTGCTGAGAAACTGGCTAACCCCAGTTGGCAGCATTATAGAGAACAAACAACGTATCCGTATCACGTACTGTAGACGTTCGGAACATATATAAACGCATAATGCGTGTACCACATTCAGAATTCTAGAATGTGCTGTCAACACAGGAACCACTATTGGTTTATTGATGTGAAGAATAAGAAAGCGGAATTCGTCCGAAGATCTGCTTTGTCATGAGAAAACTCAAATACGGTGGCTTGGAATACAAGGCACCCAAATATGAAAACAAAACCCTTGCCGAAGCTAAGGCTAGAAGAAAAATGTTTTCCCAAGTGAGAAACTTAATCCCCATTTATTGTAAGGGTTCAAAATATGAAAACTGTAAGAAATCTGAACCCAACCTCAAGTTGGTATAATACTGTAATGCCCTATTTCTTTTCTTAAGAGGGCGGTCTGAACCCTCACCCCGTCAACCGCAGCTGCGGTACATAGGTAATAGGTACATAGGTAACTATGGGTAAAAGAACGTTCCCTGTTGTAACAGGCTGGACGTATTATGAGCGGGCCAAGATCGTGTGCAAGTATTCCTTGGAGATTCGAGAAGCAAGCTCTCCGAAACCCATGAGATATCACTAGTATGACTATGACGAACTGTCTTATGATCCGTTTTGGCAACGGAGAGAGCAGCGGAAAATGGTGGAGCCAGATACACGATGCTGAATGACCACACGAATGTGAGAGACTCCACCGCCACTGCCCTTGTGATCTGTTGTTTTGTACACATACTGAGCTTTTGTAATTGTGGCGAGATGCCATCATGTATACCTGAGGGTAACCCCCTTCTGTGGACTCACATATGAAACACCTCTGGATTTAATGTCCAGTTTTCAGGATCTAAATCCTGACGGGTGAGATCATCTGTCTAACAGATGTCCACTCACGGAATGAACCCCGTTGACATTATCACATAATGGTGTTCTGGGCAATTGAGGATTCGAGTTACCTGCCGCATTGCCATGCGGCTTCTTGTTTCTCCCTGGTTGTTGTGTATGCAACTCCCGTTGCGTTGTCTGACTGTTGGTCAGACTGAAAGCGAAGCATGTAGTGCATTGTAAAATGCACGGAGTTCCAGGACATTTATCGACAGCAATCTGTCGTGATCCGTTTCAGAACCTCTGTCGCTGATCTTTTTTAACTACAACTCCTGAACCTCTGAGACTCTCGTCCAGATTATATACACCCTCGCCCCTCTGTGGGAAACGCGAGTGAAGGCCGGCGAACTAAATCGCTTTGAAACACATCATTATTCTTAACAGGCAAATACAGCAATGTACCGCTAGTGTGCGTGTTTTGCACTAATTACTAGATGTACATTTGTTCTTGCTGGTGTAGTAGGTAAATGTCTTCGATTTACCGGATTTATAATCTTACCTAGGAATTGACGTCGTTTAGACGGAATTAGATGCGATTATTTTTTAACTTGATCTGCCACCGCAGTATACATTAGTAGCGCAAGTTAAAGGAACTTTGTTGAGACAGAGTTCTTATGAGCAGATCGTCTAAGTATGGAACGATTGTCACTGGCAGGTCTCTGAGATGAGCCATCATCACCAACATCACTTTGGTAAATACCCGAGGCGTTGACAAGAAGCCAAATGGTAGACCTGAAATGGTTAATGGTTGTGGCGTTTTGCAAACGCTAGAACCTGTGATGACCAAACCGGAATGGGTAAATACGCATTGTGAAGATCAAGTGAAATTATGCAATTTTGTGGCTCCAATATGCAAATACTAACCGCAGAAAATCCATTTTCAAACTGCATTAAGTGACTTGCTGATTGAGACTGCGACGGAGCTGTCTGGTTTTGTTACCCCAAACAGAGGGGAATAAGTAACCCTGACTCTGTTGGTGTACTACTGCCTGGTTATAAAGACAGCTGAAAACTAGCAGAGACTAAATGGCAACCTGCCAAACCGTTCGACAGAGGCAGTCTTATCCTTTAATCTGTAAATAACTGAGACATCCATGAGTTGATGTCTGGAAACCCCGCAAATGTAACGTGTAAAGACGCGCTTCCACATTGGAAAATGGAGATGGCCTAAGATGTCATCAAGCCACTGGCTTGCTGACTGTAGCGTCCTGTCGTTACAAGGCGTGACTGTTTTGTACCACCGCCTTGAAAAAACTGAAGTCTAAAGGGATTAAACGCCGGCACCAGTATTTCCGTTTTGATACTGGATGCGGTAATGGCTGAATATCAAATTTAGGACCAAACAAGCTCTGGCCTTGTCGCGCTTAAACTAGCGACGATGAAAAGTGAGAATCGAAGTAACCGGCGTTAGCAGAAGCTTTACAGATATACTCTGCAGCTTCTTTTAACAGTTTATTGTTTCCATACATAGTCTAGTGACCCAAATGTATCTTGGGTCTTTATAATGTTTGACACAGACGCATTTACCAATGGCGGATCGCGTCATTTTGGAAACGATTAAATAGTGGTTAGAGTCTACTCAGTCTGACTCACTGGGCCGCACTATCTGAGTGCTGGACTAATGTACCCTTCTCACTCGTAGTTATCGGTGTGAGATTTGACATAGAATCGTGCATTAAATTATAAGACCAGTTAAATAAACACCCTGGTACCCAAAGGGAAATTGGCCCTTTGGAAAGACTGTCCTTCGTTAGTGCTGGTGGAGTAACTTCCGAGACTCCGTTACCGCTCTTTTAATTTGAATTGCCAATGCAATTTTTAGTCTGCGCTAGAGCCTTACTCGCTATGCAGACAGACACCACAATAGTCAACGGACAGACACTTGCACGACTTATTGAAGTTATTATCATATATATATATTTTATTGCTGAAAAGCATATTTATATGAAACTCATGGTTGTTGCTCTCAACGGAAATCTGTAGTAAAAAGCGAAAGCTTTATTCGATCTGAAGAGAAACCAGAGTATTCTTTATGTGAAAAGCAATTCACATGGGCATGTGAAACCCGAACCAAATTCCCACTAACACCCCTGCGCCTCTGGTGGCTTAGAGATGTAGGGCAGGAATGTTCCAGAATTACAAACTGGAAAAACAACAGGAAGCATGTTAAAATGGCCCCTTTGCCATGCTGACTGTGATAATCACCTGAACAAGTTACAATTGTTCAGTGTTAATATAGCCTCTTATACAGTATAATCACAGTATGGGTACAACACATGCTCTATGAATAAATATATATATATATATATATATATATATATATATATATAGGCTCAATAGCCTATGATAATTACAGACATTACTATATATATGCTCAATAGGCTATTATACAGCATTAATATAGGCTCAATAGCCTATTTGATAATCACAGATATTAATATATAGGCTCAATAGCCTATTATACAGTGATAATCACATACATTAATATAGGCTCAATAGCCTATTATACAGTGATCATCACAGATATTAATATATATAGGCTCAATAGCCTATTATACATGATAATCATTAATATTCTGATATCACAGGACAGGTTATAATACATGTCTGCATTATTTACTGTCACATCTAGCTGCATATATAACTGCTGTTTATATATGTATTTTACATACCCTTTCAGCAGTGAGTCGCCCGATTCCACCGCCCCCCTTCCCCCCTGTAACACTGTGTCTTCTCAGGAACAGCCGGGAAGACTTGCAGGGAGGCTTGCAGGGAGGCTGGCATCTGCGGTGCTGGGCGGTCGGACGGAGCAGCGGCCCGGTTGTCACCCTGTTAACGCTGTTAGTGAGCGTCTGCGGGTGGATGTTGTCGGCCGGACGGAGCGGCTGGGACGGGCGTACGTAGCGCTGCCGTCTGGAGCGAGTCTCAGACGTAGCGGCTGGGCGCTGTGGCGGGCGGTGCGTGGAAGCGGCATTCACTGTGACCCACCTAGCGGGGCGGCAGCCTGCGCTGACCGCCCCGTTCCCCAGCTTACCTTCCTCCTATTCAAGGCTGCGACGGGGCTTCCCTGTGTAAGCTCCGTCCAGCTTTCAAGTCATCTTGTTCCTGGCTGCGACGGGGCTTCTTTCTGTAAGCTCCGTCCAGCTTGTTCCTGGCTGTGACGGGGCTTCTTCTGTAAGCTCCGTCCAGCTCGTCTTTGATAACTTCTTGCTGGCTGTGACGGGGCTTCTTTATGTAAGCTCCGTCCAGCTCTTTGATCATTTCTTCCTGGCTGTGACGGGGCTTCTTTCTGTAAGCTCCGTCCAGCTGTTGCAGGAGACAGTGGGCTGCCTGTGGCTGTGAGGGTGCTCTTTGTGAGGACCGACACGCCATGCGCTGCCTTGCAGCGGCACCATCCCGGACCCATGTTTTTCCAGAAACTGGGAAGGGATGTGCTAAGTGTAAAATTAAAAATTAAAAAAAAAAAATCAAAATGAAAAATTAATAAAGACAAGGCAGATATCTGAACCTTGAGGGAGGCCAGACGAAGGCCTAAATCTAGGCCTTGTTGCAGAAAAGCCAAAAGCCTAGAAGTACTGAACAAATAGGCATCATAATTCTTAGCAGCACACCATGTGAAGTCAGAGTTCCAGACCCTGTAATAAATCCTTGCAGAAGCCGGCTTGCGGGCCTTCAACATAGAATAACCGCCTCCCAGAATCCCTTGGCCCTCAGGAGTGAAGCTTCAAAAGCCACGCCGTCAAAGCCAGTCTGGCCAGGTCTGGATAGACACAAGGGCCCTGAACGAGGATGTCTGGGCGTCGAGGAAGTACAAGAGGACGCTCTATCGATAGACGCTGCAGGTCTGAGAACCAATGCCACGCTGGAGCGACTAGAAGTAGTATTCATCTTTCTTGCTTGAACTCCCGTAGATCCCTGGGCAGGAGTGACACTGTAGGGAACACGTATGGCAGCCAAAGGTTCCATGGAATTGCCAGTGCATCCACGAACGCTGCTTGAGGATCCCTTGTCCTTGATCCGAAGACCGGAACCTTGTGATTGTGTCGAGATGCCATCAGGTCTACATCTGGTAGGCCCCACTTGTCCACTAGGAGTCGAAAGACTTCCGGATGAAGACTCTACTTCATCTGATCCGGTCCTGAAGTTTCAGGTCTTTCTCTGGAGACGGAAACAATCTCGGGCTGTGGTGGTCATTCCGAGTTGTTCGCTTGCAGTTTTTAGCAGCCGTGCAAACGCTATGCCGCCTCCCACTGGGAGTGTATTTTAGCTTAGCAGAAGTGCGAACGAAAGGATCGCAGAGCGGCTACAAAATAATTTTGTGCAGTTTCAGAGTAGCTTCAGACCTACTCCGCGCTTGCGATCCCTTCAGACTGTTCAGTTTCTGTTTTGACGTCACGAACACGCCATGCGTTCGCCCAGCCATGCCTGCATTTTTGCTGGCACACGTGCGTTTTTTCTAACACTCCCTTAAAACGGTCAGTTGACACCTAGAATCGCCCTCTTCCTGTCAATCACTCTGCGGCCAGCAGTGCGACTGAAAAGCTTCGCTAGACCTTGTGTGAAACTACATCGTTTGTTGTAATAGTACGACGCACATGCGCATTGCGCCGCATACGCATGAGCAGAAGTACCGTTTTTTTTTGCCTGAACGCTGCGCAGCAAACGAAAGCAGCTAGCGAACAACTTGGAATGACCCCCTGTGTGTCCAGCAGTGCCTCCAGGTGCACCATGCTCCGAGCAGGGACCAGCGAGGACTTTTTCCAGTTGATGAGCCACCCGTGGGCTTGTAGGAATTAGATGGTCAGTTCCAGATGACTGAGGAGAACCTCTTGGGAGTTCGCCAGGATCAGTAAGTCGTCCAGATACGGCAGGATTCTGATTACCCGACGACGGAGATGAGCTGTCATCACGGCCATTACCTTGGTGAATATCCGAGGGGCCGTGGTCAATCAAAATGGCAGGGCCTGGAATTGATAATGTAGGTTGCCAATAGGAAACCGCAGATACTGCGACATGGCAATAGGAGTATGCAGGTAAGCATCCCGTTTGTCCAGGGATACCATATAATCTTTGGACGCACGGCCAGTACAATAGAGCGCAGAGTTTCCATACAGAATTTGGACACTCCCGTAAATTTGTTCAATGATTTGAGATTAAGTATAGGCCGGAAGGACCCATTTGGCTTCGTAACTAGAAACAGGGTCGAATAGTATCACCTGCCTCTCTGGGACAGAAGTACCGGCACGACCAATCCTGTGTCCAGGAGGGATTGTACAACCAAGTGTAGAGCTTGCACTTTTAACGGATCCCGCAGGGATTACCGTTGTGCAAAACTAGCGAGGGGGACGTCTCTTGAAAGAGATTGCGTACCAGTGAGAGACAACTTCCTGCACCCAGGAGTCCAAAGTGGTCTTTAACCAGGCCTGGGCGAACTGCAGAAGTCGGCCTCCCACCGTGGGGTCCCCCAGGGGGAGGCCCGCCCCATCATGCAGCAGGCTTGTCTTGTTTGGAAGCAGGCTGACGGGCAGCCCAGGATTGTTTAGATTTAGTTAGTGGTTTTGGAAGCACGAGCCTGTCGCTCATACGCTTGACCCTTTGCTTTCCCTGGAGGTCGAAAGGAACGAAAGGTGGTCTTCGGCGCAGAAGGATTAGTATTTGGGAGACACGCAGTCTTGGCAGTAGCCAAGTCAGTTACAATCTTGTTCAGATTCTCCCCAAATAGGATGTTTCCCTTAAAAGGGAGCACCTCCAAGGTCTTCTTGGAATCCAGGTCCACATTCCAGGACCTCAACCACTTAATTCGACGAGCCAGGACAGACGTAGTAGAAGCCTTGGCCGCCATTACACCTGCATCAGAGGACGCATCCTGAATATAGTGGGAGGCTGTGGTAATATAGGACAGATACGGTCTGGCAGTGTCAGAAAAATCCTGAGCCAGCTCATCTTCAATTGCCTGAACCCATGCTTCAATACCTTTCGCAGCCCAGGCTGCCATAGTGGGTCTATGTACAGCACCCGTAAGGGAGTAAATAGACTTCAGGCATCCCTCCACAAGCTTATCCGTCGGTTCCTTCAGTGAGGTGACAGTGGTGACAGGCAGAGTAGAGGACACCACAAGATGGGCGACATGAGAGTCCACCAGCGGTGGAGTTTCCCACTTGTCACTCAACTCCGCAGGAATAGGATAACGAGCTAGCATCTTTTTAGACAGAGAAAATGTATTTCCTGGTGACGACCAGGATTACATACGTAGGTCAATTAAATGGTCAGAATGTGGTAAGACTACTTTAGTAACCTTCTGACGTTTGAACTTATCTGGTTTCTTAGACGCAGTAGTAGGCTCAATGTCATCATCTATTTGAAGAATTAGCTTAATAGCCTCCACTAGGTCAGGATCATCAACCTGGGTTGTAGATTCCTCATCAGAAGCAGCTGTATCAGTGTCTGACGGATCAGTATATTCCCCATCCTCATCTGGAAAAATTAGTGGATTGTGAGGAAGAAATGGCCCGCTTAGATGACCCCTTGACCCCAGAGGTGCGTGGGGTAGACTTTTGTCTAGCCAAAGATTGATTTAATTGTTGTAATTGGGTAGACAGAGTATCCGCCCAGGGCGGATATACTACAGGGACAGTATGTGGCTGCAATGGCACAGGAGGTCCCACAGGGGGCGTAAGACGCGTCACAAGTGTAGTCAGCATACTTGAGAACGCTGCCCAAGTTGGGTCCTGATTGGCCATAGGTGCTGCAGGTTGACCAGGTGTATGGCACTCAGCACCTGAACCAGCAGCTAAAATAGGGATTTTTGTTTACTTACCGTAAAATCTCTTTCTCTGATTCCATCTGGGGGACGCTGCGATCCCTCCCGTATATATGTTCTGTTCTGCCTTTTCCGGCTTTGCTAAACGTTAACTGAGGTAATCTGCTGGTCAGGCTGGAGATGGGAGGGGTTAGAGGGGGGAGGAGTTAGTTTTTTTTATAGGTTCTGTGCCAAACTCCCATCCCACACACTCTAACCCCATTAGTAAGTGCGCAGCGTCCCCCAGATGGAATCAGAGAAAGAGATTTTACGGTAAGTAAACAAAAATCCCTATTTCTCTTTCATCCATCTGGGGGACGCTGCGCACTTACTAATGGGATTTCCCAAAGCAAGCTAATTAGAGGAGGGAGATACAGACGACATAGCAGTCTGCAAAATTTGATGCCCAACAGAGGCAGTCTCCAAACCAAAAGTATGAAAAACTGAAGAACCTTGTGAAGGTATGTACGGACTACCAGGTCGCCGCTCTACACAGCTGTTTGACAAATACACCGCCGCGAACAGCACAAGAGACTCCAACAGGTCGAGTCGAATGAGCCCCTAAGGAATCAGGAACAGGCAACGCCTAAGAAACATAAGCCTGCTGAATAGCAGAATTAACCCAGCACGTCACCGTGTTCTTAGAGGTCAGCCAGCCACGCTTGGGCGCAGCAAACAAACCCAACAAGGTAATATGTAAGGTTCGAACGACAACCAATAAGGCCAATTACCGACCCGCCCCGGATGAGCCCGGGACGACACAGAAAGCACAATGTGTTGGAGAGGAAAAAACAACTACAACTTGTGGTTTGTAAGTAAAACCACCCTAACTGCATAAACAAAAACACTGTAAGAGAAAAGAAACCGCAACTCAACAAGAGTCCAGAGGCCGGAAAGGAGAAACAGGAGCCATTCTGGAAAGTAAATTCTAGAGCAGAACCCTGTCTCCTAAGACAAGAAGACAATGTAGCTCTGACAACTGTGTTGCAGAAAAGATAAGAGGCTGAAAGGACTAAGAACTCCAGCTGAGTGACCGTTAAATACACACCAACGATGACAAGTGTTCTGGCATTGTGATTGGTTAGAGACCCAGAAACGTAGTAGGGCTTGATGACGTTGTTCTCCACAATCACGCCGTCACAGTCAGAAGAGACAAAAGCCCGTTGATGACGCAAAGTTTGAGAGTGGAAAGCTGGCCGGAAAGGTACCCTGTAAGGAGCCCTGGTCACCCTGGCCTGAAGCATTGCAGAACATAGTCAACAGGCAAATCCGAAGCGGATTAGGAAAACCGAAAGAGCCACTGGTCAAATGCGTTGAAGTACTCACTAGATTTTGCCAGAGGTAGAATAAATATGCTAGATGAAAGTGAGAAGGAGCTGACACAGCATCCATGATTGCCACAAGAGGATCCCCGGAGCGATCACAGTACCAAGGAAGCCCTGAGGTCTATGTCGGCTAGTCATAGACACACCAAAGCCAGAAATCCCAGCTGATTTCACATACATTAAGGAAGAACAGCCTGACGATCCAGGAAGTCCGCTCACCAGTTGCCCATTCTGCAACTGGAGATGACAGATATTGCCGGAATCCAAAATTCCGCCCTCTGCATATGTTAGATACTGTTCCGATGGCTCTCCAGCTACAAGTGCCACAGAACAATTGATATAGGCCACAGTGGACAGACCTTATAGAAGACATTGAGCTGGAGTCAAGGCGTTGTAGATCGCCCGTAGATCGGAAGTGACATTTCCACTTCGGACATCAGTTTCATTGAAAATGACAGAGTTGAAACCAAAAACCGTAATGTGTGAAACTTTTGACTGTAGGTATGACCCTCCATGTCGAGACAGAATGAAGTCCTATGAGTCAGATCTGTATTGTGTAACGAAAAGATCGACCAATGAAAATATCTTCGTATTTAATTGAGAAGCTAACTGCTGTTTATGTAAACTCAATCCTGCCTGAGATTAATAACATTGAAACTGAGATTGAAGAAACCCGGCAGAAGATCGGGGGAATGGAGCCACCTGTAAAATCACCACTGTCCTGCAGAGGAAGTGTATGCCTGACCCCTGAATCTATTCTGGTCAGTAAATCCTGCACTCCTCCAAAGTTCGAGATACCAGGTATCGAAAAGAATACCACCCATGAATAACATCATCTGCGAAGGAAGAAATCCAGAACCAAGGTCCGCTGTAGAACGAAGTGCATGAGACAGAGCTCTTTTTTTTTTTTTTTTTTTTTTTTTTTTTAACAACTGACCCAAAATGGCAGCGATGCCCAGATGATGGGAAAAGGATTGGACTGAATACTCCTGTGGCGGATAGCGAACAGACTGCAATGATTAGAGCCCGTCTCTTGGATGCAACATAAACAAGATGGGCACTAAAGAATTTTGCTTGGTACGTGTTCCCCAAGATTCAGAATATATGTTCGTGATACAAATTCACTACAACCAATGGACCAGTGGACTCTGAGAAAGTTGGTATCTTCCCCACTGGGAACCAGCGTGTCCGACTCCGTGGCCCCTGCAGAGGGCACCTCGGAAGGCCGTGTTCTAGGCAGACAAATGCCTCCCAAAAGAATACACATTTTCCTGACATAGGTTAAAATACCCATTTTTCAGCTATTTACTCAGGATGAGAACCCACGACCTGTTATACCGCAGGCATACACCTTACTGATAGAGTTATTTGCTCCTGCCTGCAAAGTACGTTGTAATTTGGAAGCAGAATTTCACGATTCGCAACCATAATGAATAGAAGGGTGTCATAGCCAGGGAAAAATAGGATTTTGGTACTTACCAGGTAAATCCTTTTCTTTGAATCCATAGGGGTCACTGGAGTACTCTTGGGATATGGACAGGCTTCCGTAGGAACACAGCACTGAATATTTAAATTTAGTAACACTCCACCCCTCCATATCCCTGAGCACTTACTCAGTGTTTTTTACTGAGCCGAACAGGAATTAAGAGAGGTTAATAATGGAGTATTACATATAACATAACTGACAATAACGAAGTTAACCCATAACGTTACTGACAACTAACAGTTGACACCCTAACCAGCACTTGTAACTTGAACCAGTCGGTGAAAATGTGTTACCATAAGATCCTCAGAACTAACCCCAAGTAAGTAAACTGCTCTGGGTGGGCGTCCAGTGACCCCTATGGATTCAAAGAAAAGGATTTACCTGGTAAGTACCAAAATCCTATTTTCTTTTTCATCCACTAGGGGTCACTGGAGTACTCTTGGGACGTACCAAAGCTTCCCCCGTGGGCGGGAGAGCAGTTTGGCACTTGTAACACTAGGCGGCCAAAGCTAGATGCTGATGCCGCAAAAGTATCAAACTTGTAAAAGCGCACAAACGTGTGCACTGAAGACCATGTAGCCGCCCGGCAAAGCTGCGTCGCAGAAGCCCCACGACCAGCTGCCCATGAAGTTCCCACAGAACGTGTGGAATGAGCGGTTACTGACGTAGGCGGTTGTAACCTAGCATGAAGGTAAGCCTGGCGTATGGTCAGTTTTATCCATCTGGATAAAGTTTGTTTAGATGCTGGCCAACCCATCTTGGCAGCATCATAGAGAACAAATAACGTATCCGTCTTACGAACTGAAGACGTTCGGGTTACATAAACGCGTAACGCACGAACCACATCCAGAGTTCCAGAATGTGCTGTCAACACAGGAACTACTATTGGTTGATTGATGTGAAAAGATGACACTACCTTTGGTAAGAAGGCGGGATTCGTCCGAAGTTCCGCTCTGTCATCATGAAACACCAAATACGGTGGCTTGCAGGACAAGGCACCCAAATCCGAAACACGCCTTGCCGAAGCTAAGGCTAAGAGAAAAATTGTTTTCCAAGTGAGAAACTTTATATCCACTTGTTGTAAGGGTTCAAAATATGAAGACTGTAAGAACTCCAAAACCAGATTCAAGTCCCATGGCGCTGTAGGTGGAATGAAAGGAGGCTGTACCCTGATTACACCTTGGAGAAAGGTGCGTATAGACGGCAATAGAGCCAATCGTCTTTGAAAGTAAATTGACAAAGCAGATACCTGCACCTTTAGTGTAGATAAACGCAATCCTCCATCTAAGCCTGATTGTAGAAACAACAAAAGGCGGCATAACTTGAAAGCTGATGTCGGAAATTTCCGAGCTTCACACCAACCTATATAGGCACGCCATATTCTGTAATAATGAGCTGCCGTAACCGGCTTTCTAGCCCGTAACATGGTTGGTATAACTGAATCTGGAATGCCCTCTCTTTTTAAGAGGGCGGTCTCAACAGCCACCCCGTCAAACGCAGCCGCGCTAAATCGGGGTAAAGAAAAGGACCCTGTTGTAACAGGTCTGGACGTATCGGGAGTGGCCACGGATCGTCTGCGAGTAATCCTCGAAGATCCGAGAACCAAGCTCTCCGAGGCCAATGAGGCGCCACTAGTATGACTGTGAGCGACTCTCTTTTGATCCGTTTTAGCACCAGAGGGAGCAGCGGAAACGGTGGAAACAGATACACCAGACTGTACGGCCACGCGACAGTGAGAGCATCCACCGCGACTGCCTTTGGATCTCTTGTTCTGGACACATACTGGGGCGTTTGATGATTGTGTCGAGATGCCATCAGGTCCACCTGAGGATAACCCCATCGCTGAACCAACATGTGAAACACTTCTGGATTTAATGACCATTCGCCTGGGTGAAGATCCCGACGACTGAGATAATCCGCTTCCCAGTTGTCCACTCCCGGAATGAACACGGCCGACAATATCACCTGGTGGTATTCTGCCCAATTGAGGATTCGAGCTACTTCCCGCATTGCCATGCGGCTTCTCGTTCCTCCTTGTTTGTTGATGTATGCGACCGCTGTCGCATTGTCCGACTGCACTTGGACAGGCTGAGAGCGAACCATGTGCACCGCTTGTCGTAGCGCATTGAAAATCGCGCGGAGTTCTAGAACATTTATTGACAGCAATTTTTCGTGATCCGCCCAGAGACCCTGGAGCTGACAATTTTGAATTACCGCTCCCCAACCTCTGAGACTGGCGTCCGTAGTTAGAATTATCCAATTGCAAACTCCGAACCGTCTTCCTGCGGTTAAATTGTGTTCCTTGAGCCACCATAGCAGAGAAACTCTTGCTATTGGTGACAACATCACTCTGTGGTGAATCTGCAGATGCGAGCCCGACCACTGGGCAAGCACGTTCAGCTGAAATGGACGAGAGTGAAATCTCCCGAACTGAAGCGCCTCGAAAGCTGCCACCATTGTGCCTAACAGGCGAATGCACAAGTGTACCGACACTGTGCGTGGTTTGAGTACTAATTGTACTAGATGGCGTAGCATTTGTACTTTCTGTTGTGGTAGGTAAATCCTTTGATTGACCGTATCGAGAATCATACCTAGGAACTGAAGGCGTTGAGACGGAATCAGATGTGATTTCTTGAAATTGACAATCCAACCGTGGTGAACCAGTACATTGTAAGTTAGCAGCGCATGTTGGGTAAGTATCTGTTGAGACGGAGCTTTGATGAGCAGATCGTCTAAATACGGAACTATCGTCACTCCCAGGGATCTGAGGTGAGCTATCATCACAGACATTACTTTGGTGAATACCCGAGGCGCTGATGACAGGCCAAACGGCAGAGCCTGAAACTGGTAATGGTTTTGGCGTATTGCAAATCGTAAGAATTTCTGATGAGGCTGCCAAATTGGAATGTGTAAGTACGCATCCTTGAGGTCTAGCGCAATCATAAATTCCTTGGTCTCTAACCCCGCAATCACCGACCGTAGAGACTCCATTTTGAATCTGTAGTAAGTTACGTACTGATTGAGGCCCTTTAAGTTCAATATTGGTCTGACTGAGCCATCCGGCTTCGGGACCACAAATAGACTTGAATAATAACCCTGACCCTGTTGGTGTACAGGGACCGGAATCAACACTGCCGAATCCAGTAAGGACTGAATGGCAATTTGCAAAACTGTCCTCTTGTCGTCTGACAGAGGCAAACCTGTCTTGAAAAACCGCAGAGGCGGAAGACAGTCGAACTCTATTTTGTAACCTTTTAACACTAAATTGCGAATCCAGCCCTCCGCGGACGTGTGGAACCACGCCCCATGGAACGTGTGAAGGCGTGCTCCCACAATTGGAGATCCGAGATGGGCTGGTAACCCGTCATGCCACTGGCTTGTCGGTAACCTTAGCGTCTTGGCGAGTTGTGTTGGTTTGATGGAAACCACGTCCTCGACCACGTCTAGCAGGCGTGGCTGATCCTCTGCCACGTCCTCGAAAGGGCTGAGGTCTAAAGGATTTGAACGAAGGTCCAGCGTACCTTCTTCTTGGCGCAGGTGGAGGCAATGGTAAGAACACAGACTTACCTCCCGTAGCCTCCTTAATCCATGCGTCCAATTCTGGACCAAACAACTTCTTGCCATCGTAAGGCAACGCCTCTATACTTCGTTTGACCTCTGCCTCCGCTTGATAAGTACGCAGGTAGAGTGCTCTTCGTGCCGTAACTAGCGAAGATGAAATACGAGAAGTGAGCTGACAGACGTCAGTAGACGCTGTACAGAGATACTCTACAGCCTCAATCATTTGATTCACCTGAATTATCAGGTTTTCGTCATGTAAAGCCGATTTGAGTTCTGTAAGCCATATTATGAGCGCCTTAGTGACCCAAATGCCAACCAATCCAGGTCTTAGCATCACACCTGCTGCTACATACATGGATTTAAGCATAGTTTCTATCTTACGATCTGACGGATCTTTAAGCGTAGTAGCTGATGGCACTGGTATGGTTAATTTCTTGGTAAGCTTTGACACTGAAGAATCAACTATTGGTGGATTCTCCCATGTACCCGTTACCGATTCTGGAAACGGATAACTAGACTTAAATCTGCGAGGTATAGAAAACCGTTTATCTGGATTCTGTCTGGATTCTACTAACATCTGATTTAGAGAATCCGACACAGGAAAACTTACTGGCGTCTTCCGTCGTTTAGTAAATATGACCTGATCATTGGTGAGAGGCTGCTCAGCTTCAGGAAACCTTAGCGACTGCCGTACCGCTCTGATGAGATCATCAATGCCGGAACTGTTAACATCCTCGCCGTCTGACTCCACTTCGCCCTCCTCCCCCTCATCGTGTTCCGTGAGGTCTGGGATGGAATCGTCAGACTGCAACATAGCAGACACTGGAAAATCATAAGACATATGAAAATTATCCCGTTTGCCCAAAATGGATTTGGACCCTACGCAAGGCTGAGACGCCTCCGGTAGTTCTGGCGGTCTCACCCTAGACTCAGATCTTAGCGTTTCTCGCTCCAGACGAGCAGCGGTCATTTCTGTCTGAAATTTCTCCAGTACATTTACTAACATACCCCACGGAGGATCCGGTGATGAAATTGGTTGCAAAACCGGAGCAGAAATGGTATTCTGAACGGAATCCACAAAACATACGTTACATGTGGTAGATCCATCCGGTAACACACTGCCACATACTTTGCAAATATGCTTTTTAGTTTTTGCTGGTGCCTTACTCATTATGGCGACAGACAATACAATACACAAAACACAGACACCTGCACGACTCAGTAAAATAGCAATAAGGTGGCTCTGTATATATATCTGGCCCAGTGCAATACACGTGGCCAGTACTATAAATTTTGATCCCAAATTCCCACGAACACCCCTGCGCCTCCGGTGGAGAAGAGATGTAGGACAGGAACGTTCTGGAATCACAGAGGAAGACACAGGAAGCATGTTAAAAATGGCTGCCCTGCTATACTTATACATATAATCACAGTGCTGCATTCACTGATTATACTGTAATAATCCCTCTGCTGCTGCAGTATTTCACTGATATGTCCCCCCTGTAATGGCTGTTTATCTTATTACAGCGGCAGCGCAGCGTGTGGGCCCCCAGCGGGTATCGTAGAGCGCTATGTGCCTCGTGTGTCCCAGCGGTGGGCTCCTGTATAATAGCGTGTCAGCTACCAAGGTAGCGCTGCGGCGAAGTGAGGGTCGTTCCGAGGTGCCTGGCCGGAGGCTGTGGCCTAACGGGCGGGTACCTGAGCGGGGAGAGCCGCGGCGCCTGCACGGAGGTCTGTGGCCGAACGTGCGGGCGCCTGAGTGGAGAGAGCCGCTGCGCCTGCACGGAGGTCTGTGGCCGAACGTGCGGGCGCCTGAGTGGAGAGAGCCGCGGTGCCTGCACGGAGGTCTGTGGACGAACGTGCGGCCGCCTGAGCGGGGTGGAATGGGCGGGCGCCTGAGCGGGAAGATGCCGGAGGCTGAGAGGGGAGAGCCGCTCCTTGCCGTCACCCAGCACTATGTCTCCACACGTCGGGGCGGCAGCGGGAGCTGACCGCCCCGTTTCACATACCTCACTCCTGCAGACGTGCGGAGGCTCCGACGGGGCTTTTCAGTAAGCGCCGGCCAGCCAGTGCAGGAGGATGTGAGGGCTGTGAGGGAGCTCTTTCAGAGAGGCCCGACACGCCCGTGCTGCAATCAGCAGCTGCACTATCCCTGACCCTGCCTTTTGGAAGGGGGACAGGGATGTGGTCAAACAGTAGAAAAAATAAAAATTAAAAATAAAAGTTTCTTCAACAAAACCGTGACTTCAGCTAAGCATGTGTTGCCACGTTCAGCACAGAAAAAACACTGAGTAAGTGCTCAGGGATATGGAGGGGTGGAGTGTTACTAAATTTAAATATTCAGTGCTGTGTTCCTACGGAAGCCCGTCCATATCCCAAGAGTACTCCAGTGACCCCTAGTGGATGAAAAAGAAAGATGCAACATTGAGTAGATAGGGAATAGAGCCTGAGAGACCAAATCTGTCAATGGATAATTTGAAAAGGATCAGCTGCCACAAGAATGGACAACTTGCATTATGCAACCTGCAAACGGTTTAAAAATTCATGCATAAGCCAGGAGAGCGCGTAGTAATATTCCTGTCAGAATGAATACCAATATAATAACGGTCTCACTGTTGTCAATCTGTGATGACTGTTAAGGTCACATACTGTACTTTAGTAAAGGACAGTCGCCTTAGGCTCTCCCATGATGGATGCGTCCACTAATTATTAGTGGAACCTTCATTAGATCAGTGTCTTTATCAGCGAAAAGGATAAAGAAATACAGGTTGAGTATCCCTTATCCAAAATGTTTGGGACCAGAGGTATTTTGGATATGGGATTTTTCCGTATTTTGGAATAATTGCATCCCATAATGAGATATCATGGTGATGGGACCTAAATCTAAGCACAGAATGCATTTATGTTACATATACACCTTATACACACAGCCTGAAGGTAATTTTAGCAGATATTTTATATAACTTTGTGCATTAAACAAAGTGTATCTACATTCACACAATTAATTTATGTTTCATATACACCTTATACACACAGCCTGAAGGTCATTTAATACAATATGTTTTATAACTTTGTGTATTAAACAAAGTTTGTGAACATTGAGCCATCAAAAAACAAAGGTTTCACTATCTCACTCTCACTCAAAAAAGTCCGTATTTCGGAATATTCCGTATTTCGGAATATTTGGATATGGGATACTCGACCTGTACTGTCTCTAATAATGAGACACCGAAACTGAACCGAAAACAGTATGTACTAGAGACAGACACATTTCCCTGGAAATATAAACTTTTTGCATCAGGTGTGTAGTCAGACTTCCATCACATTCTCTCAACGTGAAGGAAGAGGTGGAAACCAAGAAATTCAGTAGATTATTTCTTATTTCTATCCTAAAGGATCCTCACTGACAGGATTTATCTCACCATTTTCTTTAGAAGAAGCCTCAAAATGCCTCTGAAGTAAAGGAGCTATATTGTCTGTCAAAGACCAGCTTCATTGCACAGTATGAACTGATTAAGGAGCTTTGTCAAGCCATTTGGCAATTCATGAGTACATAGAGTACAAGAAATAGAAAAAGTCTGTTTGAAAGGTGCACCGGTCCCGGAGGTACTGCAATACCGGGTCAATGCGTGGAGTGGACAGAGCAAGCTCTTCTTCCATCTCCCTGTTCTAAAAATCCATTTAATACATGGCCCCCAGATAGGGGGCGTATCAGATATTAAACTGATAAGAATAGATACTACACCTGATCTTAGCCAAAAGACCAAGAAGCGGCTAAGTAATAAACAGAGTACCAGACCCATTACATTGACATAGTGTAAGGAAAAGTAGACTCAAAAAAATACCGGTATTTGTGGACCGGTCCTGGAACCCCAATCCCTGCAAGTACAGGGAATATATATACATATATAACTTCACACAGTTATGGGCATACACTGAACGGAGTTAGGTTCAGGGAAAATTTAAGGAAAAAATTTCTTCACAGAAGGGGTAGTGGATAAGTGGAATAGCCTCCCATGAGCGGTGGTAGAGGCTAAGACTGTAGAGCAATTTAAACCTGCTTGGTATACGCATATACTTCTATTTAAACAAGCTCATGGCCTCAGTGCTGTGAGGCAGCAATGCTAACCACTACCCCATCCGTATTATTCTGGATTGGGGTGTGTCTGGTCCACAGAGGCATAAACTGATCCCTGGAACCCTCCCGGCTGCTCCGCAACTAGTGTCCCGGAGCATGGGGTACCTGTGTCCGTGCTACCTTAAGGAAGTCTGGAGCCACATTGGGAACATGCAATTAAATGTATATGGGAATCATACCTGTGTACTCTATCTTGCCAATACACAGCATTAGCCCACCACGCTATTGGAGCTCCTGTGTAGTAAACTACTGAACTTGCCGTTCCTTTAGGAGATTTGCTGGTTTACAGACCATGGAATATACAAGGCCACAACCAAAGCACACAATAATGTTCCTCTTAACTCTGTGTGCTGTGGTCCAGTTCTACCGACTGAGCTATAACGCTCCTTTTATAACATGATGTTTGTAAACAGGTAAAAAACAAAAAACTGTTGTCTATGTCAGAATAGCACAACACTAGTTAAGAAATGATCCCCGCCTGTGTAATAAACAGGGTGAGATAAAAATAACTTTATTACAGTGAGACTACCGAAATATAGGCAGACAAGACATAAAATTGGGAGATGCAGATTTCCGATTTAACCCAATAACACTTGTATTTTCCGATCCCCGCCTGTATAATAACAGGGCGAGTCAGGTTTCTGTCAGATAATCTCCTCCTCTGTTGTGCAGCGTTCCCTGTTCAGACAGCGTTGATACAGAGGGAGTGGGTAGTAAAATGGCGCCCGCTGGTTGAGTCCGTCCCCACAGACAGTGATGGGCGGAACAGTAAAGACCGGCAATGCGGGAAGAGCACGGCGGGAAGCCCCTTTAGGAGAACGGCCTGTTTAGCAGCCGTAAAACTCCTTCAGTTATACAGACGCGACTACTGCTCCCCTTCTGCAGTCCCGCCGCCGCCTGCCCTGAAGCGGAAATGGCAGGATCCGAAGTAGCGGTGAGCGGCATGTCAGCGGCGTGATCCTAGCCGCTCTCAGTACCCTGCTGCGCGTCACTGTCTAAATGGAAATAGTAATAATGGGACACTGTCCAACACTGCCAGGGCAAGTTGTCTGTCCTACCTGATATAGTGCCTCCTCGGTGCTGTGTCCGGTAACAGAAAGCCCCAGAGACCTCTGGCATGGTGACTTTCTAGAGGCTGGGTGAGTGAGAAATAAGGCACACAGCCGCCTTCTATATAACTTAACCCCACTCACAATATGCTTGTCGCCTGTATACAGGGACTAAACATAAAATCAAAACAGATAGGAAACAAAAACCTACTAAAATCTAAGAGCAAAGGAAACTGTGCCTCTCCTCCAAGGCACAAAACTAAAACTGAGGTAATCTGCTGGTCAGGCTGGAGATGGGAGGGGTTAGAGGGGGGAGGAGTTAGTTTTTTTATAGGTTCTGTGCCAAACTCCCATCCCACACACTCTAACCCCATTAGTAAGTGCGCAGCGTCCCCCAGATGGATGAAAGAGAAACTTCTCCCTCAGGTAAATCCTTGGCATCAGTACTGCAGGATGCAGAAGCATCAGCGGATTTCCCGCCCTGTGTGGCAGGCATAGGGAATGTAGCCTTAGGGTGTAACAGTACAATATAGCCAGACAAACAAAATACCTGCAAATAACCCCCTATGTAATGTGACCGTAAATACAGGACACAGAACAGAGGATTTAACCGATATGGGGTGATAGATAGATAGATGACCCTGACGCACCTACTCCCTCAGGGCACGGAATAGCAATATGTGATACAGGAGAATGGAATCCCACACAGCAGCTACAGGCACACTCAGTCACAGGTACAATGCAGAAGTTATTACATATAAACAATAAAACTGCACTGGACTAGTAAAACTACATATAGATATGTATGGGTATAGATATGACAATGCACAGTAACTACTAGATGTATATCACAGAATACTTGTACTAAATATTCAGATAGCAGTACACTTGTTCTTAACTAACACTGTCTAAAATGACATGTACAATACTTAAGTGTCTGTAAAAGCCTAGTGCTGATGAGGCAGGCGGCTTTACAGAGGAGACAGTGCCCAGCAGTCCTGGAGATCAGCCCAGCTAGTAATAAAGATGGCGCCAAAATCTCTGTCAGGGAGTGAGGGAGAGAAAAATGCAGCTCCAGGGCGGGTACACCAGCAGTAGATGGCACCCGGAGCTGGGGGAGGGGCTACAGGTCAGCGCCTTCTCTCTTATGCTGGTCCTCACCACGGGTACTGTGGAGCCTACACCAAACAGATTTTAGTAAATCCGGCCTGTGCTCCCCTGCCCTGGTGGATATAGTGGGGTCCCTGTGCAGTACAGTGTCCACACCAGCGGCGCGGTCCCTCTCCTGGGACCTCTTACCTCCTCCCTGATGTGCAGCCACGCGATCCTGGAGAGCGTCAGCGGTGGTGTGCATGATGACCGGTGCGCCTCCGCTGCAAGTACCCGGGAACCCAGCTGCGGGATTACGCAGCACTGCTGGGGAGGTGTTGGAGCCGTAGCACAGAATGTCAGCCTGACAAATAGTGCTGCAACCCTTGAAGTCTTCTTAAAAGGCTCTTTTCAGGGCTTCCTAGCGCAGCCCCACCTGTTAGCTGCCTTCTCTGCAGGCACCTACTTACAAACTGAGCTCCAGTGCCAGGAGGCGGTGCAATGCATCCTGGGAACAGTCAAAGCTTTAGCCTGTTGGTGCCTCGGATCAAGATCCAACTCTACACCCTGATGTTATTCCCTGTGGAATACCAGTGTACCACGCTGCAGAAATAACAGCAATACAATCTTCAGGAAATTTATCAAACAGCAAATATTTCATGTTTACCGAGTTAATAATTAGCAATTATTTCTAAGGTCCAATCAGTTTAGTTGTCTATATATATATATATATATATATATTTAAATAATCATAAAATGGGTGAAGGGAGTATGAGGTTACACACTATAACCTACCAATTTCCTCCGCTATCTTCTGCCTTTGCGTCTTCTCCCGCACGGAAAAGACTATACGCCTCTTCTCATCATCGTCTTCGTCATCACTGGCATCGTTCTCGTCCTCGCGCACCAGGCGGCTTTTCCCGCCGTCAGTATCTATAGACGGCACGTCCCCAAGTTCCCGAGCCAATTGCCTCTTTTTGCGAGCCGCGTGGATAAAAGCTGCATCTGGGATCTCTCCTAAAGGAGAAACAAAAATAAAATTAGATGATCGGTGAACTGTGAACCCCGTGTTACTGTGTCAATTCTAAAGCAGTCTCTTATTAACACAGGGGTGGCTAAATCCTGGACTTATAGATGTGCCCTGGCAGCAGGAGATGGTCTTTGTCATTCCCCTAGCACCGGCAGTTATGGGGCATTTTCAAATCACCACTTTAATCGCTTCAGCCAGCTACAAATGTCTATATCACCACTGGTGAAATACCTGGACGCAGAACATTTAATGAGGACAGAGAGTTGGCGAAAGAGCCGGCTTTTGGCTTCTCCTCTTCCTTTTCACTTTCTACTTCCATCTCCTCCTCGCCCAGGTCGCTGCCGGCCATCACCTCGTCTTGGATGCCATCTTTATAGGCTGCGTTTTTGTGTGACTGATCTCCTGGAAGAAAAGAAAACAGAAACCGATAAATAAAAACAGAGAGGTGGACTGAAACGCAGACGACTGCTGCGCAGCCTGAGCCCCAGAAATCAGACATTACTCAAGAGGTGCTAGAGAAAAAGGAGAGACTTGTAACTGCCACCCATCACCTACACTTAGTAGGGGCTGCCATGCCTCCAGACTATGGGCACAGGGTGTTACTAGTTCTCAGTGAGCTGAAAGGATTCATATTAGCTGAGCCCACAATCTAGCTGCCTCTACTGTGCGCAGGTGACAGGAATACATAAAAACGCATTCGCCGATTCTCCAATACCCAATGCATCTCGTCCTTACCATCCAATCCAGAGAAACCGTCACTTCCGGGCCTCACTTTCTCCAGGTCATCTCTATATTCTTTTTTAAGAAGTTTTGCAATTTTTTTGCTGTGAGTTGATTTCTTTATTTTAAAAACTTCTTCTTCTATGTGAAAAAAACAAAAAGCAGGACATTCAGTACGATAAATGCAAATAAAGAAAGTATCAGAAATCTATAGCTCTGGGCAGAGATTTGCAGGTAGGGAATTCAGGGCAACAGTTAGCCTGACTACATCCAGCACCAGTACTATTCTCACTAGTGAATTCATGGTCAGCCCCCCTTCCCCCCCCCCCCCCCCCAACACATACTATTGCCAATAGTAGTCCACGTGTATAATCATTGTCCCGATTAGTGCTTTTAACACTTACAATATTTTAAATCACAAGGTGTATAGTATAAACAATACGCATTACAACTACTGTATGCAGGGGCAAAAACGACCGGAGAGATTACAGATGGAAATGATGGGGGGGGGGGGGGAAACGGGGTGATGTGTGCTGAGCGACCTATCACACAACGCTCAGCACACATCTCCCCCCCCCCCCTCCACTCAGCACGATGTGTGCTGAGCGCGGGGGGGGGGGGGGATGGAAGGACACTAGTCAGATTGCTTAGAATTGAAGCATACATCCCTCTGTGTGTACCCCCCTTTAAAGCAGTGGGATGCACAGAAGAATAGAGACCAAATTTAGGGGCTTATTCGGGACGGAGCGCAACTTGTCACATGATAAGAAGGGACCAGAGGGGGCAGGAGAGGAATAGAGCAGGTTGGTGCTCAGGTGAGAGGTTACCCTTTTATATGGGACCTTGTCCTCATTATTACTTATACGCAGACACCTCATATGTACATACAGGGAAGAGGGACAGTGGCTACAGGTAGATAATTAGGGAGTGGAGTCCAGGTTCACTCATAACCTTGGAAGACTGGATGTTTTTTTTCCACCACAGTGCTATAAATATCCGACCACTGACGTTGGGATTACCTGAGAGTAAATAGATTGTTCTACGTAATAGCTCCACTTCCTATTTATTTAATAACGAGTACCTGTGACACACAGTGCAGTCTTCACATTCTGCTTGTGTGTGTTTAATTAACGCGGTGTAAATGTTTACACATGTAGAACTGCAACCTACGAATAAGATCTTAGTGTTCCTTCTAGGCTGTTTTAGCATGGTGCTGCACCCTGCCCATTTTTGAAATGTGAAAAAGCACCCTGCAGGATCATAAATCGCCCCCTTGTATACAGAATGCAACAGTCAGAGTGCATGTTACAATGTAGTTGTCTACTCCTTGCCTATCTCTGAAATTGGAAACAATTTCTATCCTTAATGAAATGGATGGCAGAGGATGCACTGTAAATGGCATCACTGCAGTGGCTGCTGGCATAACACAGCACTCTGATATAGAGGGAAAGAACAGGGTAAGCAGTGAGCATGTACTGCTTACACTATTTCCTTAGTAGAACAGACTTATTTTGTACCTATACTGTATATTTTAACCCTCTGTAGTGTTCACTCTAGGCTGTTTTAGCAGGGCGCCGCACCCTGCCCGTTTTTTAAAAGGCAAAACCCGCCCTGCCCCTTTTGCGGCACCCTGCTAGAACAGCCGCCCGCCTCCTGCCCTCCCAGCGTGTAAAGATGGGAGAGCTGGGGGAAGCCCAGCACCGACGGAGGTGCTGGGCACACCCCCAACAGTGACGCCGCCGGCAACGGACGCCTCCTACAACAACGTCTGTGGGCCAAACCGCCCACTAAAATTATGTAGGCGTGGCCACGCCCCCTAATTCACAGAGCACGAGCACATATGCCCCCGGAGTCCGGCGCCCTGCCCCATGTCAGTTGTAGAGTGAACACTACCTCTGCTTAACTTTTCTGTTTTATAACGCATAAGGATTATAACGGCTTCAGCAGTGGAGGAGACATTTATTATTATCTACTTATTATGTATATACTGTAGCCGTTCTTTCAAGAAGACTGGACAAATATAGTATTTTTCTCAGTACAGATGTTGGGTGTTACATGGGTGTCCTATATGTACGTAGGGGTAAATGATACATTAAGGGGAATATATATGTATAAAAACTATAAACATATGCGCTATGCTTTGTGCACAGAGTCACATCAAAAATGTGCCCTTCAAAATGAAAATGTGCCCTCCTCAATGATCAGCACCCTGCCCTAAAAAAAATAAGAATTTACTTACCGATAATTCTATTTCTCGGAGTCCGTAGTGGATGCTGGGGTTCCTGAAAGGACCATGGGGAATAGCGGCTCCGCAGGAGACAGGGCACAAAAGTAAAGCTTTCCGATCAGGTGGTGTGCACTGGCTCCTCCCCCTATGACCCTCCTCCAAGCCAGTTAGGTACTGTGCCCGGACGAGCGTACACAATAAGGGAGGAATTTTGAATCCCGGGTAAGACTCATACCAGCCACACCAATCACACCGTACAACTTGTGATCTAAACCCAGTTAACAGTATGATAACAGCGGAGCCTCTGAAAAGATGGCTCACAACAATAATAACCCGATTTTTGTAACTATGTACAAGTATTGCAGATAATCCGCACTTGGGATGGGCGCCCAGCATCCACTACGGACTCCGAGAAATAGAATTATCGGTAAGTAAATTCTTATTTTCTCTATCGTCCTAGTGGATGCTGGGGTTCCTGAAAGGACCATGGGGATTATACCAAAGCTCCCAAACGGGCGGGAGAGTGCGGATGACTCTGCAGCACCGAATGAGAGAACTCCAGGTCCTCCTTAGCCAGGGTATCAAATTTGTAGAATTTAGCAAACGTGTTTGCCCCTGACCAAGTAGCTGCTCGGCAAGTTGTAAAGCCGAGACCCCTCGGGCAGCCGCCCAAGATGAGCCCACCTTCCTTGTGGAATGGGCATTTACATATTTTGGCTGTGGCAGGCCTGCCACAGAATGTGCAAGCTGAATTGTATTACACATCCAACTAGCAATAGTCTGCTTAGAAGCAAGAGCACCCAGTTTGTTGGGTGCATACAGGATAACAGCAAGTCAGTTTTCCTGACTCCAGCCGTCCTGGAACATATTTTCAGGGCCCTGACAACATCTAGCAACTTGGAGTCCTCCAAGTCCCTAGTAGGTGCAAGGCACCACAATAAGCTGGTTCAGGTGAAACACTGACACCACCTTAGGGAGAGAACTGGGGACGAGTCCGCAGCTCTGCCCTGTCCGAATGGACAAACAGATATGGGCTTTTTTGAGAAAAAACCACCAATTTGACACTCGCCTGGTCCAGGCCAGGGCCAAGAGCATGGTCACTTTTCATGTGAGATGCTTCAAATCCACAGATTTGACTGGTTTTAAACCAATGTGATTTGAGGAATCCCAGAACTACGTTGAGATCCCACAGTGCCACTGGAGGCACAAAAGGGGGTTGTATATGCAATACTCCCTTGACAAACTTCTGGACTTCAGGAACTGAAGCCAATTCTTTCTGGAAGAAAATCGACAGGGCCGAAATTTGAACCTTAATGGACCCCAATTTGAGGCCCATAGACACTCCTGTTTGCAGGAAATGCAGGAAACGACCGAGTTGAAATTTCTTTGTGGGGCCTTCCTGGCCTCACACCACGCAACATATTTTCGCCACATGTGGTGATAATGTTGTGCGGTCACCTCCTTTCTGGCTTTGACCAGGGTAGGAATGACCTCTTCCGGAATGCCTTTTTCCCTTAGGATCCGGCTTTCCACCGCCATGCCGACAAACGCTGCTGCGGTAAGTCTTGGAACAGACATGGTACTTGCTGAAGCAAGTCCCTTCTTAGCGGCAGAGGCCATAAGACCTCTGTAAGCATCTCTTGAAGTTCCGGGTACCAAGTCCTTCTTGGCCAATCCGGAGCCATGAGTATAGTTCTTACTCCTCTACGTCTTATAATTCTCAGCACCTTAGGTATGAGAAGCAGAGGAGGGAACACATACACCGACTGGTACACCCACGGTGTTACCAGAACGTCCACAGCTATTGCCTGAGGGTCTCTTGACCTGGCGCAATACCTGTCCCGTTTTTTGTTCAGACGGGACGCCATCATGTCCACCTTTGGTATTTCCCAACGGTTTACAATCATGTGGAAAAAACTTCCCGATGAAGTTTCCACTCTCCCGGGTGGAGGTCGTGCCTGCTGAGGAAGTCTGCTTCCCAGTTTCCATTCCCGGGATGAAACACTGCTGACAGTGCTATCACATGATTTTCCGCCCAGCGAAAAGTCCTTGCAGTTTTTGCCATTGCCCTCCTGCTTCTTGTGTCGCCCTGTCTGTTTACGTGGGCGACTGCCGTGATGTTTTTCCCACTGGATCAATACCGGCTGACCTTGAAGCAGAGGTCTTGCTAAGCTTAGAGCATTATAAATTTACCCTTAGCTCCAGTATATTTATGTGGAGAAAAGTCTCCAGACTTGATCACACTCCCTGGAAATTTTTTCCTTGTGTGACTGCTCCCCAGCCTCTCGGGCTGGGCTCCGTGGTCACCAGCATCCAATCCTGAATGCCGAATCTGCGGCCCTCTAGAAGATGAGCACTCTATAACCACCACAGGAGAGACACCCTTGTCCTTGGATATAGGGTTATCCGCTGATGCATCTGAAGATGCGATCCGGACCATTTGTCCAGCAGATCCCACTGAAAAGTTCTTGCGTGAAATCTGCCGAATGGAATTGCTTCGTAGGAAGCCACCATTTTTACCAGGACACTTGTGCAATGATGCACTGTTTTTAGGAGGTTCCTGACTAGCTCGGATAACTCCCTGGCTTTCTCTTCCGGGAGAAACACCTTTTTCTGGACGGTGTCCAGAATCATCCCTAGGCACAGCAGACGTGTCGTCGGGATCAGCTGCGATTTTGGAATATTTAGAATCCACCCGTGCTGTTGTAGCAGTATCCGAGATAGTGCTACTCCGACCTCCAACTGTTCCCTGGACTATGCCCTTATCAGGAGATCGTCCAAGTAAGGGATAATTAAGACGCCTTTTCTTCGAAGAAGAATCATCATTTCGGCCATTACCTTGGTAAAGACCCGGGGTGCCGTGGACAATCCAAACGGCAGCGTCTGAAACTGATAGTGACAGTTCTGCACCACGAACCTGAGGTACCCTTAGTGAGAAGGGCAAATTTGGGACATAGAGGTAAGCATCCCTGATGTCCCGGGACACTATATAGTCCCCTTCTTCCTGGTTCGTTATCACTGCTCTGAGTGACTCCATCTTGATTTGAACCTTTGTAAGTGTTCAAAAATTTTTTTAGAATAAGTCACACCTAGCCTTCTGGCTTCAGTACCACAATATAGTGTGGAATAATACCCCTTTTCTTGTAGTAGGAGGGGTAATTTAATTATCACCTGCTGGGAATACAGCTTGTGAATTTTTTTCCATACTGCCTCCTTGTCGGAGGGAGACCTTGGTAAAGCAGACTTCAGGAGCCTGCGAAGGGGAAACGTCTCGACATTCCAATCTGTACCCCTGGGATACTACTTGTAGGATCCAGGGGTCCTGTACGGTCTCAGCGCCATGCTGAGAACTTGTCAGAAGCGGTGGAACGCTTCTGTTCCTGGGAATGGGCTGCCTGCTGCAGTCTTCTTCCCTTTCCTCTATCCCTGGGCAGATATGATCTTATAGGGACGAAAGGACTGAGGCTGAAAAGACGGTGTCTTTTTCTGCAGAGATGTGACTTAGGGTAAAAACGGCGGATTTTCCAGCAGTTGCCGTGGCCACCAGGTCCGATGGACCGACCCCAAATAACTCCTCTTCCTTTATACGGCAATACACCTTTGTGCCGTTTGGAATCTGCATCACCTGACCACTGTCGTGTCCATAACATCTTCTGGCAGATATGGACATCGCATTTACTCTTGATGCCAGAGTGCAAATATCCCTCTGTGCATCTCGCATATATAGAAATGCATCCTTTAAATGCTCTATAGTCAATAAAATACTGTCCCTGTCAAGGGTATCAATATTTTTAGTCAGGGAATCCGACCAAGCCACCTCAGCTCTGCACATCCAGGCTGAGGCGATCGCTGGTCGCAGTATAACACCAGTATGTGTGTATATACTTTTTATGATATTTTCCAGCCTCCTGTCAGCTGGTCCTTGAGGACGGCCCTATCTATAGACGGTACCGCCACTTGTTTTGATAAGCGTGTGAGCGCCTTATCCACCCTAAGGGGTGTTTCCCAACGCGCCCTAACTTCTGGCGGGAAAGGGTATACCGCCCATAATTTTCTATCGGGGGGAACCCACGCATCATCACACACTTTATTTAATTTATCTGACTCAGGAAAAACTACGGTAGTTTTTTCACATCCCACATAATACCCTCTTTTGTGGTACTTGTAGTATCAGAAATATGAAACACCTCCTTCATTGCCTTTAACGTGTGGCCCTAATAAGGAATACGTTTGTTTATTCACCGTCGACACTGGATTCAGTGTCCCTGTCTGTGTCGACCGACTAAAGTAAACGGGCGTTTTAAAACCCCTGACAGTGTTTTTGAGACGTCTGGACCGGTACTAATTGTTTGTCGGCCGTCTCATGTCGTCAACCGACCTTGCAGCGTGTTGACATTATCACGTAATTCCCTAAATAAGCCATCTTCCGGTGTCGACTCCCTAGAGAGTGACAGCACCATTACAGGCAATTGCTCCGCCTCCTCACCAACATCGTCCTCATACATGTCGACACACACGTACCGACACACAGCACACACACAGGGAATGCTCTGATAGAGGACAGGACCCACTAGCCCTTTGGAGAGACAGAGGGAGAGTTTACCAGCACACACCAAAAACGCTATAATTATATAGGGACAACCTTATATAAGTGTTTTCCCTTATAGCATCTTTTTTATATATTTCTAACGCCAAATTAGTGCCCCCCCTCTCTGTTTTAACCCTGTTTCTGTAGTGCAGTGCAGGGGAGAGCCTGGGAGCCTTCCCTCCAGCCTTTCTGTGAGGGAAAATGGCGCTGTGTGCTGAGGAGATAGGCCCCGCCCCTTTTTCGGCGGCCTCGTCTCCCGCTCTTAACGGATTCTGGCAGGGGTTAAATATCTCCATATAGCCTCCGGAGGCTATATGTGAGGTATTTTTAGCCAAAATAGGTATTCATTTTGCCTCCCAGGGCGCCCCCCTCCCAGCGCCCTGCACCCTCAGTGACTGCCGTGTGAAGTGTGCTGAGAGGAAAATGGCGCACAGCTGCAGTGCTGTGCGCTACCTTTAGAAGACTGAGGAGTCTTCTGCCGCCGATTCTGGACCTCTTCTTACTTCAGCATCTGCAAGGGGGCCGGCGGCAAGGCTCCGGTGACCATCCAGGCTGTACCTGTGATCGTCCCTCTGGAGCTGATGTCCAGTAGCCAAGAAGCCAATCCATCCTGCACGCAGGTGAGTTCACTTCTTCTCCCCTAAGTCCCTCGTTGCAGTGATCCTGTTGCCAGCAGGACTCACTGTAAAATAAAAAACCTAAGCTAAACTTTTCTAAGCAGCTCTTTAGGAGAGCCACCTAGATTGCACCCTTCTCGGCCGGGCACAAAAATCTAACTGGCTTGGAGGAGGGTCATAGGGGGAGGAGCCAGTGCACACCACCTGATCGGAAAGCTTTACTTTTGTGCCCTGTCTCCTGCGGAGCCGCTATTCCCCATGGTCCTTTCAGGAACCCCAGCATCCACTAGGACGATAGAGAAATCCTAGAATGAACACTAAGATCTTCCTGACACGCACCAGCCTGACGCCTGCGGCATACAGACGTACAGGGCTCCGCCATCCTCTCACAGCTACGAGGCTGACTGGTCCCCTCGCACACAAGCCCCACCGCCGCTATTATAGACTGGCGAGAGGCAATAAATGGAACAGAAGATACTCGGGCTCTTTATAGGCTCCGAGACCATGCCACCAGCAAAGCGTACAGTGTTTCATAGCACAATTCACTCATCGCAGCAAAAGGGAATGCAGGGGTGGAATACCCTGCCCAAGTAATGCAACCAAGATTTCACTCTACGGCCATGGGTTTAATAAGCCCTACACACCGGGCGATAATACTCAAAGATATGAACGATCTTGTTCATTAATGAACGAGATGATACCGTTCATATCTTTGAGTGTGGAGCCACCAGCGATGAACGATGCGCGGCCATATTTGCCTGCACTTCTATGGAGCCGGGTGACGGGGGGAGTGAAGAAACTTCACTCCCCCCCCCCCCCCACCCCGCCAGGTCGCCAATATCCGCCGTCGGGCAGCTCGGCGGCGGATCGCTCAATGTGTAGGGCCCTTTAGTGTAATCTCAGTTTGCCGAAAACACTTACATAATACAGCACCAGGAGTATGGTGTTGGTATTCTGGCATAAAAAATATACATCTGTATATAGCTATGTACACTCATCCAGTCTTGCAATTAAAGGGAAGGAAATGCACCAACATTGTAGAAAAACGTTTATTAGAAAGCGGTTTATCACTAATGAGCGACTTTATCTTCAACAATGTTGGTGCATATCCTTCCCTCTTGCACGACAGGGTGAGTGTGATACATCATTGTTTTACGACTTTTGCACAACAAATAATGAGATTAGTTAAGTGTGACAGCTTACTCTCTGGGGACGTCAATCGTTTTTAGCGCGGCTGTAACAAACAGGCGCCCAATGGACCAATTCACCTATTGCTGTGATTGTCACAAGTGCCCATTATTTCTGCACGCAGACTTCTGAGATGGCAAGCAGAAATCGGCAAAATCAGGATTTTGGTACTTACCGATAAATCCCTTTCTCCGATTCCACAGGGGCCACTGGAGCGTAGTTACAATGGGGAAATAGTAGGCAGTAATTGGGAGCTGGCACTTTAAAATTCTCACACTGTGGCTAGCTCCTCCCCTACTATCTCCCCTCCAAGCCAGTCTACGTAAAACTGTGCCCGAGGAGAGCTGGAATAAACAAACCTTATAAGGTAGAGGAGGTTAATGACGCCCCGTAAACCAGGATAACACAAACCAAACCTGGAACAGAACCTAACAAACAACCGGCTAGCCCGAACTCAACAAGCAGTCATATGGTGATCTGCAAACCGTTAAGCAAAAATCAAGGAGGAACAGCGCTGGGCGGGCGTCCAGTGGCCCCTGTGGAATCGGAGAAAGGGATTTATCGGTAAGTACCAAAATCCTGATTTCTCCTTCATCCACTAGGGGCAACTGGAGCGTAGTTACAATGGGGACGTCCCAGAGCTCCCAAAACGGGTGGGAGAGCGCTGAGAATCCTGTAAAACCGCTCGGCCAATCTGTGATGCCGAGGCCGCAAAAGTGTCAAACTTGTAGAATTTGACAAAACGAATGTCGGTCCGACCCAGTAGCCGCCCGACAAAGTATTCATGGAGACCCCCACGGGCAGCCGCCCACGAAGGTCCCACAACGCGCGTAGGGTGCGCTGAAATGGAAAACGGAGGCTCTCGAGCAACCGCCAAGAAGACTCTCTGATGGTCAGATGTATCCAACGGCCCAGTGTATGCTGGGACTCCAGTTATTTAGTACGGGAGCATCGTACAGAAACAAAGAAGAAAACACTTCGTCGAATAGCCTAAGACCTCTGTAGAGAGAGTCGGCGAGCCCTGACAACATTCAAAGAGGGCCGAAAAACACTAGTGTCAGACATATATGAAAAACGGACATCCCCTCTGGAAGAAAAGACCGCTGAGTCTGAAGCTCCGTCGGGGGAGTTGTCAATAGAGTACTCCCTGAAAGAGAGCCCAAACTTACGGCCGCCAGGCTAATCTCTTTTGGAAGAAAACCTAAAGGGCAGAGACCTAAAATTCAGGTCAATGTAGGTTGAAGCGCAGCCGAGCGAAAGCTCCCAGAGAAACCAGAGATGAGGGCTGAATGGTAACTGAAAGAAGGAGAAAACCCCTGTTATCCTCACTATGCCCCATAAAGTTTTCCAAAAGTGGCAAAAGCGAGAAGAGGTACCCGACTTCTAAAATCGGGGCCCAGTAGGCATAACCGAACTAGGGAACTCCTCCCTTCTGAGGTCTCGTGAACAGTCACGCGGTTAAATGCAACCAGTGTAAGATTGAACAAAGAAAAGGACCCTGTTGAAGTAGACAGTCCAGTCGAGGTAGGAGCCTAGGCTCCGCTACTGACAACCGGTACAGGCTGGATCTTTAAGTCATGCGTGGCCCAACCAGAGCGACCGAGAGGACTAGCGCGCATCCTCCCCTCCTGTGTTACCGAAAGTGAGGTAGAAATAGAAAAGGAGGCAGGATAGACTAACCAAAAACTCCAAGGAGCCCTGAGGGCATCCTCGGCTACTGCCGCCAGAGCTCACGTCCGAGAGGGTTAAAGAGTCAGACAGAACGCCCGGAGGTTGATCCGAAATCTCCGCTAACAGCGGACCAGCTGACAAAACACTGGGGGATGTCCTCTCACCCGGGAGTCTGACCTGGCGGCTTGACCTGGAAAGAAGATTGTTGTCCTCTGCTCAGAGGGGAATGTAGGCGACCACTCATTGCGTCGCAACTTGACTGAAGAAAGAGTACTTGGTGCCGAGGAAGGAAAAATCCTCTGACGGACCGTGTTGAGAAAAGTCTACGAGGAGCATAAATTGGATCCGTGTCGACCCTGAAACTCCTGGATCCTCCGGATATTCAGAAGCCACCTAATCTGCAGAGTGAGATACTAGCAGTAGATTGTCCAATTAGGGAACAAACGTCACTTCCTGCCCTTGAAAAAGAGTTATTCTGAGATCTTCCTGAACACTGTGGGAGCGTAAGAGACTGACAGTGAAAAAGAGTATCCTGTAATGCGAATCTGTTCACAGACTGAAAGGATTGTAAGGCCAGACTAGGCGTGGCCGAGCCATCTGGCTTCGGCACGTGAAAAGAAAACAAAGACCTGAGAACTGTCCCGATTCAAATGATATGTGAAAACAGGGATCAACACCCTTTGCGGTTAGAAGCATATGGAGCACCGCCTGCAGTCTGACTCTCTTGTCATCGTAAACCGGTCGACCCATGCTGAGGGACCCCTGAGACGGTTGTACTCCAAAATCTAGTCTGTAACCGCCCAAGCCTTCTCAGTCCTCCCAGTAGGACCACCGACCTGCCCCTACCCTGGGACCCTCCAGGTGGTAGGAAGGTCTGACCTGTAGTGGATGTGTAGGATGACCTAAAATCAGACTGGACCAAGGTTGCTGAACCTCTGCTTCAGCCTGTTACCATGAGATCCCTTGGCGACGGACATACCGCCGCCCGTGTGGAGTCGAAAGCCTGAAAAGGCACATAAAGATCTAAAGGAAAGACCAGTAAAGGTCCGCCTTGGAGCTGGGGCAGCAGTAGGGGAAAGAAAAATGGACTTACCCCCAACGGTTAGTGAAATGATGCCGGAAGTTCCTTCCTCTGAACCCGCTGCCCCTTAGGATTTCATGTTCACCTGTCACTGGTGAAGCCCCAAAGGTCGTCGGGTTAAGACAGCCCAAGTGAAAATGCAGGTTCCGAGTATACAGACCTGGAGACCTCAAAAGAATATAAAGCCGAATCGTGATTCTGATGTGTCCCAAAGAATCAGTTGATCCTGATGCGGATTATCCAGTAACCTAGAAGACCATTGTTCCGCAACCTACCTGCTCCGGATAAGGTCGAACCCCTGCTGTCGCATCTGTCTCTCAGATGGATCCCTCAGCAAGGCTGGCCCAGGAAAACGGCAGCTTGTTGGACCGGCGCTACATTGAGACGTATACCTGGAGAGGTCTGATATCGTATCCTGCTATCTGCGGGAAAAGGATAGGCAAACAAACATTGTTTGATACCTGAAATTGTGAATTCGAATGTCTCCCGGCCGCCTACCGGAGCATGCCCAGCTCATCCGAAACTGAACAAGTCGCTGTCATTTCTTCCTTGGCGTCAAACCCTGAGGGATCTGAAGTGTCCAACCTCTTTACCTGCAGCACCAGACGAACTGCTGTACAATACGCCTCAATATCCTGAGATACTGGTTCAGTGAAAATGTGCAGTCGGATGTCTCCAGGACCCAGAGACACTGGTCGGACTCCACCGAAAATAGACATCCTTAGTATCCCGGACATTCATTGCCTCCTTCCAGAGAGGTCTGTCATCCGCAGCGTCGTTTAGCAACCTGGGAAGAAAGGACGGACGGGGTCTCTGGGAACGGTGACCTTACCTGCATAAGCTGAGCTGTTCAAACAGGAACGTCCTGCAACTGCATTGAGGGATAATTACATGGCTCCACCGCACAATCTACACATAACAGGGAATTCTCTGTCCTGGGTGTTACGTTTAGTTAAACGAAAAAAGAAAAAGACAGGTTAAAGAAGTGTAACCCTCTATAAACTCTGCACTAGAACGTGCAGTGACAGGCACATATCCCCTAAAGTTGTGTTTGGTGGAATTCAATCTCAGATATCCCCGCTATAAGCGTACCGAGTCACAGGGGCTATTTGGCCGATACCACACAAATTCCCCCAAATTACACACAGTATTATTACCAAGTGAAACAAAGGAGTAATAAAGGGGTGACAACACCTGCCCCCGCTGTTGAGCAAAATGGTGGACAGCCTGTGAGTAAAGCCGGGTGAAAAATCAACATGGCAGGGTGAAGATATGTGGGACGTGAACCCAGGTCTGTGTTATTATAATAAATGTCGGTGGAGCTTGTAGTTCTATCTTATTGTAAATATTCAGTGAGCCTAACTGTGCCCTGATACAGAGCAGTAGTGAGCTGACTACATATTCCATAAACAGGGGACTCAGTGTTGAATTAACAGCACTAGCCCCCCTGACAAAGGGGCACTGCTATGGCGCCTAACTTTAAAATCAACGGCGCCAGTTGATTATATATGCATATATGGATATAATCCGATATATAACACTATATATAAAACATAATATAATCTACATACAAGATATGTATATATACACATATATACATACATACCCAGCACAAATATATATATATACATTGCAGTGACAAGAAGATCCAGACACTCACCGCCAGCAGTGGAGTCCGGGTATAGGTTTCCCTCTCAGAGAGGAAATGGCCGCCAGCACTGACCAAGCCGCAGGTGGCCTCCGTGAGCCGAGATCCAAGGCGGGAGGAAGCCCCGCCCCCCGTTATGTGCACTGCAACCCGGGTGCCTGGTGATACACAGATGAGTAAAACCGGGGTTGCCTAGCAATCTACAAATTGCAGCCATCCTTCTTAAGACAGCAGGGAGCGTTCTGCCTCCCCCGCTGATCACACGCGCCGCTGCCGGGGAGCTGAGCCCGCTGAGCAGAGCGGGAGAAAGCTCCGCCCCCTTTCCTGTAACTGTGCTGTCTGAAGCTCCCGCGCAAACTTAGCGGGGAGCTCCTGTCCTGTGAGCCGCTGCCGGGGAGCTGAGCCCGCCGAGCAGAGCGGGAGAAAGCTCCGCCCCCTTTTCTGTAACTGTGCTCTCTGAAGCTCCCGCGCAAACTTAGCGGGGAGCGCCTGTCCTGTGAGCCGCTGCCGGGGAGCTGAGCCCGCCGAGCAGAGCGGGAGAAAGCACCGCCCCCTTTTCTGTAACTGTGCTTCTCTGAAGCTCCCGCGCAAGTCTGCGGCCGGGGAGCGGGGGCGCTTTGCCGCCGGGTCGAGCGGGATTAAGCTCCGCCCCCCCTGGTAATGGCGCCTAAATATAAAGGTGCCCTGCAAAATAAAAATCTCTTTTTTTTTTTTTTTTGCAATACACAGTACACAGCCCTTATACACAGCCCCTATATGAGTGGAGGGGGGTTAGATCAGGGACCCTGAGTGTGGCCCACATGTATGGGAGCGGGGAGTGAATATAAGACACAGCACACATCCTCACAGTTTCAGTGTCTGTACTCACCGCTGTAGCATTTCCTGATGGAGTGGCCCCGACACACGCCGCACGCAGCGGTGTCCGGCCACTTTTGAGACTTACCGCTGCCCTGCTGCCGGAATCTTCTGCTGGTGGAGCGGCCCCGACACGCGCCGCACGCAGCGGTGTCCGGCCAACTCAGGAGAGCTCAGTGTCTCCCTCAGCCAGGGCCCATCCCGAGCCGCACGCAGCTGCGATGGGACCCCGCCGGCAGCTCCCGCGGTGCAGACTGGCAGTGGCAAAACTGCCAGTCTGTGAGTGTAAGTAAGAAAAATAAAATAATAAAGAAAAAAATTCTTCAGCTAAACCCAAGTGAACCAGCTACCTCGGGCACTAAACTAAGACTGGCTTGGAGGGGAGATAGTAGGGGAGGAGCTAGCCACAGTGTGAGAATTTTAAAGTGCCAGCTCCCAATTACTGCCTACTATTTCCCCATTGTAACTACGCTCCAGTGGCCCCTAGTGGATGAAGGAGAAAAGTACAGCTTTTGGGCACCTAAAGTGCACTGCCCTTATCGCGCCCAATGGTTTAGACAGGTTTAGCAACTTTACATGCCCAAAACCTTGAGCATTTGGCACGAAAACCTGAAAGAATTGAATATCAGTCCATCACTTTAGACGGGTGATCAGGTGGGCAAAAAAAAAAAGAATTGCCCCCTCATATATACTATGGACTGACGTGCAGTAGGTCTCACTGCTGTGGCCGACGGACAGTACATACCATAGGGATTACAAAGGATAATTAACAGTAGTCCGGTAGCGGGGGGGGGGGGGGGTCAGGTCAGGCGTGACAGGCCACACACACACATACATCTCCTATATAATAGCCCAGATCTGTGACTTTGTGATTCATTTGCTAACGCTGGGCGGAGTCACAACAGTGGGCGGAGTTAGTTAAATGAGTCACAGATCTGGCCAAATCTACAGGAGACTAGGAGCAGAAGCAGATAGTATGGGCATGGCACAGGCAGGGCTGCATACCTCCCAGCTTTCTGCAGGAGCTTTCTTCAGACAGAAGGAGGGACACACACTCGGCGAAAAGGGGGCGTGGCTTCACAGGAGGGCCCCGTTTTCGTCAATGAGGGGGCATGCCCAGCGCTCTGTGAGCTGCTGGCATGCTCCCAGGGGCTGATTATGAGTCCGGGGGGGCCAGGGCACTTGAGACAGGGGAGCCCTGTCTCATTGCTGTGCCTGCTGTGGGTTGGGGGCGTGGCCTAATCGCGGGACGCGAGGCCACGCCCCCTTACGCAAATTCCGTGTTTTTTTTTTAAATGGAATTTTGGCCGCTCAGCTAGGGGTAAATCCAGAGGAGGTGGTCGCTCCCACCTACACACCCGCACAGGCAGAAGAAAGCAGGGAGACTGCTGCCTCCCTGCAACACCACAAACCTGCCAACATGCAGCAGCGTGTGCTGACAGTAGCACAATGCTGCCGTTGTTGCTGGCAGGACGGGGGGGGGGGCTTCTGAGCTGGGACAGAGCTACTCGAGCCGGGGGGCCCCCTAAAACGGTGGGGCCAACGGTACGTGCCCCCTGCCCCCCCCCTTAATCCGGCTCTGCTGCTGGAACCCCCCCTTAATCCATACCCCCTGATGCCCCCTCTCCCTCTGTCTCCACTATTCACCGCTGCTCTGCTAAGCAGAACAGCGAGTACAGGAGCTTTCCAACTGACCTCCCCGTTACCGCGGGACACTGCGACCCGCGGGTGGGACAGCGGGACAGACCCAAAAAAATGGGACTGTCCCGCGAAAATCAGGACATTTGGGAGGTATGGGTGTGTGTGAGGGGGTATGCCATACAGACAGACGGGCACCGGCTCACTGTGTGCTTGACCCCCCCCCTCTCTGGCGCGGAGGAGCGTCACTTTCAGGCACACTCCACGCTTCTTAGCTGCAGTTTTGTGGGGCACCTGCCGCTGTGCAGGTTCCGTACTGCCTCTGTTATCTCCAGCCCCGGCAACCCCACCGCTAGCTGCAGCGCTGCCACCCACAGTGAGGTGCGCCCAGCTCCTTCACACACTTTAGCCGGCGGGTAACGCTGCAGAAGTCCGAGCTGCTTGCAGGCTCCGACCCCCTCCTCCCTCCAGCCGCAGCATCTCCTGGGGGCTAACCAGTCACTCCCAGTCTCCCCTTACCACAGTGCCCAGCAGCTGCGCGAGGTCTGCGGTGTGTGACTGAGGAGGGGGGGAGGGATGCGGACGGGCAGAGGAAGCAGGACTCCAGCCTAAGAGTCAGCCATGCCAAGTCTCCACCAGCAGCAGATCCCAACAGGTTGGAGTGGAACAGCAGCAGCAGTGACTCCGGTAAGACACATCTGTCTGTCACCACTGTTTTGTCCCTAATACCAATCTCTCCCGTGCCCTGTGTTCTGTCATGTCCCTGTCACCCCTGGCCTTGCCCTGCCACCCTTATCCTGGCCCTGTCACCCTTATCCTGGCCCTGTCACCCTTATCCTGGCCCTGTCACCCTTATGCTGGCCCTCTTACCCCTATCCTGGCCCTCTTACCCCTGTGCTTGCCCTGTCAACCCTATACTGGCCCTGTCACCCCTGTCCTGTTCCTGCCACCCCTACCCTGGCCTGTCACCCCTATCCTGTCCCTGTTATTTCTGTCCTGGCCCCGTCGCCCCTGTCCTGGCCCCGTCACCCCTTTTCTGACCCTGTCACCCCTGTCCTGGCCCCGTCAACCCTGTTCTGACCCTGTCACCCCTGTCCTGGCCCTGTCAACCCTGTTCTGACCCCGTCACCCCTGTCCTGGCCCTGTTACTGCATACCCTCCAACTACCTTTTTGGCAGGTACAGTACCCGCAGTGCCTGCAGACCTCTCCCCAATGCACCACACCTCCGCACCTTCCCCTCCACCCCTCCCCCACACGCTGTGCCTCCAGACCCCCTACACCACCCGCGGCTCCCACTCCTCCGCCCCTTCACCACCCACAGCACCTCCAGGCCCCCTCCACCATCCACCCCCTTTATATGTCTCCCCCCACACCTGCCCCCCTCCACCCGCAGCATCTGCAGACACCCTCCTCCATCCGCGGTCCCCCCCTCACCCACCCCTCCCCCACCAATGGCACCACAGCACCTGCCCCTCCACCACCAGCAGCACCTCCGGACCTCCTTCCCTATGCGCCGCACCACCCGTACCTGCCCCTCCCCTACCCATGGCGCCTGCGGACCCCTACCCCACCCCCGGCACTCCCGCCCCTTCCCATCCCACAGCACCTCCGGAACCCTTCACCCATCCACAACATCCCCACACCTGCCCCTCTCCCACCCATGGCACCCCTGCCCCTCCCCCACCTGCAGTGCCTCCGGACCCCTCCCCAATCTGCATCCCCCACTCCTCTGCCCCTCCCCCACCCGCAGCACCTCCCGACTCTTCCCCATCCGGGCCCCACCCCCACTTCTGCCCCCCCTCCACCTGCAGCATCTACAGACACCATCCGCAGTCCCCCCCGCACCCGCTACATTCTGTACATCGTGCCCTGCAGGTGCTGTTCACGCCGTCGCAAGGGGCTGCGCCTCCTTCATCATCGCACGCCCTTTCATTGTGCAATATTTAACCACTAACAAAGGAATGCAGGTAATACTTTATATAATACAAATATTGAACCCCAGAAAGGCATGCAAGGGTTAAGGGGGCGTAGCCCCTTGCGACGGTGTGAAGAGCGCCCGCAGGGCGCGATGAAGCACCTAGTGTATATATATATATATATATATATATATATATATATATATATATATATATATATACACACACACACACACACACAAAAGCACTAATATACAGTTCATACATTTCCTAATCAAGAAGCGCTGCAGCAGCACCAATTTACTTGTGAAGAGACAATATATACAGGGGCGGACTAACCCACAGGGTCCCAGGGGATCCCCCGGTGGGCCCCATTGCCTGGGGGCCCTTCCTCCTCTAGGTATCAGGTTCCAGACTGTGTTCTTGAATTTTATGTTATACATATGTTACCTTATACTGCACAGGATTATGATGTATTATCTACAGTGCATTGCCAATATTTATCTGGTACATGATCATGCGCGCACTAGCAGTATTTATATATTTGTCAAGGGGCCCAGCCCATGCACTCACTAATGGTAGCGGCTGGCCACACCCCCTTTGGAGACTGACCACACCCCAAAACATGGGACCCTACCACCGCATGTCCCCGGTGGGCCCTTCACGCCCCAAACCGACACTGAATATATAATTACCAGTTGCCCTAGTGGCACTCAAATCTATATTCCCCATCACATGTACACACCCCCATTAGGGTTACATTTTTGTTGGGAGCCAATTAACCTAACAGTATATTTTTGGGCTGTGAAAGGAATCCAGAGCACCCAGAGGAAACCCACCCAAGCACCGGGAGAACATACAAACTCCACACAGTTTTGGGCTGTGATGCGAATCGAACCCATGACCTCAGTGCTGTGAGGCAGCAATACTAATCACTATGCCAACCGTGACCCCCACCCCCAGTCACCCCTATGTGTGTTCCCACCCCTTATCCCACATCTGATCCCCACCCACCCCCGGGCCCTCCTATGTGCTCACCCTCCACATCGTCCTGGAAGCTGAGCAGGCTGGCCGCCTTGGGCTCTCTGGCAACTCTCGGCGGCCGGGCCGGCTGTAGCCCGTTGTCGTGCTGGAGCAGCCCGGGGATGAGAGGCGGATGGAGCGGCTCGCTGCTGGTGGGGTGCTCGGCCTGGGGCACCACCGCCTCCTGCTCCCGCTCCTCCTCCTCCGAGTCATTGCGCTTCCTCACTTGCACCCGCCGGGCCTTGCGGAACATGACGGCGGGGACCGGCGTACGGACAGCCGCCAGCGGGAGACAGCACCGAGCAACCACTGGCGGAGAGACTACTAGTGACAGCGACCCCTGCTGCCCGGCGGTGCACACAGCAACGCCGCATGCTGGGAGAAGCTCCTTACCTGTGCGAGCGGAGAACAGCGGCACCTACAGGCGGGGAGGGGAGACACAGCGGCACCTACAGAAGGGGAGTGGTTACACAGCGGGCAGCGGCATCTAGTGGATGATAACGACGCTACATTACTGACAGATTTGTCAGGCTTGGAGAGAGCGCCACCCAGCGCCTGACTGATAGAAGACACATACATAAGAACTGAAGAGAATGATTAATTCGATTTATGAATGGTCGACCATGTTATGGTCGACAGTCATTAGGTCGACCACTATTGGTCGACATTGACATGGTCGACATGGACACATGGTCGACACATGAAAGGTCAACATATGAAAAGGTCGACATGAGTTTTTTTACTTTTTTTTGGTGTCGTTTTTTGCGTAAAGTGACTGGGAACCCCAATTAGTGCACCGCGTCCCCTCGCATGGCTCGCTTCGCTCGCCATGCTTCGAGCATGGTGCCTTCGCTTCGCTCGGCACACTTTACCGTTCCAATCGTAGTCCATGTGGATCGTAAAGTATGGAGAAGTTCCCCAAAAGAAAAAAAACTAAAAAAAAACTCATGTCGACCTTTTCATGTGTCGACCTTTCATGTGTCGACCATTTTCACGTGTCGACCATGTGTCCATGTCGACCATGTCAATGTCGACCAATAGTGGTCGACCTAATGACTGTCGACCATAACATGGTCGACCATGTGAACGGATACCATTATCATGATGGGTATTGTAGCACATATATATTAAAAATAACCAGAGAAAAACAGACAAATTATTACCGTCTCTGTGACTCCAGGGTGAAAAGGGGGCGAGATGTGGTGCTGGTGCAGATGTTTCCACGCCATTACAGCGGCATTTGACCCAGCTTGCACGTAATTGGATTGACCCCCATGGGGTAAAGTGGCAAGGTAGCAACCTATGGGCACCTTTCATCAGATAACAATACACTGAGCAGTATGTTATTGGATATTGGGAGGAGAGCCGTGCAAGCTTGGAACATACACACTTATAGGGGCCTGGTCATTATTTGATGAGTGTCTGCATACTTGCTTACCCTCCCGGATTGGCCAGGAGGCTTCTGAAATTCGTGTGTCACTCCCGGCCCCCCGGAAAGGAAGGCAAGTCTCCGGAAGCCTTCCTCACCCCCCTCTCAGCCTCCCACACCTCCCCATAGCCGCCATTGGAAGTAAGCGGTCTGGGGAGGCCGATGATGCGTTTCACACTAAATCGCGTCATCGTATCCCCACCCCTGACTTTGCAATCTGGGAATTGAATAGCATGGGTGGGGGGCCACAATGACGTGTTAATAATACCATAATGAAACCATGCCCCTCCCTGGTCCGACCTGGCTGCCCCTCCCGCATATGGCAGCCAAACAGTAGGTAAATATGGTCTGCAGGCAACAGGGAAGCTTGGTGGAGGTCCCTTGCATGTTTGGGGCTGCATTTCAGCAAATTAAGTTGAGGATTTGCTCAGGATTAATAGTGTCCTCAATGCTGAGAAATACAGGTAGGTACTTATCCTCCAAATGTATTCTGCAGCAGGACAATGACCCCAAAAATACAGCCAATGTCATTATGAACTATCGCCGAGCATGTGATCACACACATAGCCTGCTGCTCACTCCTGTGTGGCTGTGCCCCCCACCGCTGCGGCCGCCGACCAGTTCCGGATGTGTTATATGTGCTCAGCCCCAGTGACACAGTAAGTAAAGTGCTGTAACTGAGCATGTTCCTATAGGGGAGAGAGAGGAGGCCAGCCAGGGGCATTACTATAGGCATTGTGTAAGGGGCACCACTGTGTGGGCATTGGGTAAAGGGTACCACTGTGTGGGCATTGTGTAAGGGGCACCACTGTGTGGGTATTGTGTAAGGGGCACCACTGTGTGGGCATTGTGTAAATGGCACCACTGTGTGGGTATTGTGTAAGGGGCACCACTGTGTGGGCATTGTGTAAGGGGCACCACTGTGTTGGCATTGGGTAAATGGCACCACTGTGTGGGCATTGGGTAAGGGGCACCACTGTGTGGGCATTGTGTAAATGGCGCCACTGTGTGGGCATTGGGTAAATGGCACCACTGTGTGGGCATTGTGTAAGGGGCACCACTGTGTGGGCATTGTGTAAATGGCACCACTGTGTGGCATTGGGTAAAGGGTACCACTGTGTGGGCATTGTGTAAGGGGCACCACTGTGTGGGCATTGGGTAAATGGCACCACTGTGTGGGCATTGTGTAAGGGGCACCACTGTGTGGGCATTGGGTAAATGGCACCACTGTGTGGGCATTGGGTAAATGGCACCACTGTGTTGGCATTGTGTAAGGGGCACCACTGTGTGGGCATTGTGTAAGGGGCACCACTGTGTGGGCATTGTGTAAGGGGCACTACTGTGTGGCATTGGGTAAAGGGTACCACTGTGTGGGCATTGTGTAAGGGGCACCACTGTGTGGGCATTCTGTAAATGGCACCACTGTGTGGGCATTGTGTAAGGAGCACCACTGTGTGGGCATTGTGTAAATGTCACCACTGTGTGGGCATTGTGTAAGGGGCACCACTGTGTGGGCATTGTGTAAATGGCACCACTGTGTGGGCATTGTGTAAGGGGCACCACTGTGTGGGCATTGTGTAAGGGGCACCACTGTGTGGGCATTGTGTTAGGGACAACACTGTGTGGGTATTGTGTGAGTGGCACAACTACTATGGGCATTGTGTAAGGGGCACAACTATGGGCATTGTGTAAGTGGCACAACCACTGTGGGCATTGTGTAAGTGGCACAACTATGAACATTGTGTAAGGGGCACAACCACTGTGTGGGCATTGTGTAAGGGGCACAACTGCAGTGGGCATTGTGTACAGGGCACTACTGCTGTGGGTTTTCTGTAAGGGGCACTACCACTGTGCACATCTAGTGTAAGCAGCACTAGACACAGAATTAAGGGAGGTGGAGTCTGAAAGACACAGAGAGAAGGGTTGGAGGCACATAGGCACAGAGTAAAGGGGGGACTGAGAGGCACATATTGAAGGGGGAGACAGAGACACAAAGGGGGTCATTCCGACCCGATCGCACACTGCGCTTCTTCGCAGCCGTGTGATCGGGTCGGAACTGCGCATGCGCAGCGGCCGCATTGTGTAGGCGCGTCGTTGCCGGGCGATGGGCGATGCCGCTAGTGATGAAAGCGGTCGCAGCGGCAACCGCAAGAAGATTGACAGGAGGAAGGCGGATCCGGGCGGCAACTCACCGTTTTCGGGGAGTGGTGAGTCTAACGCAGGCGTGTCCAGGTGTTTGGAGGGCGGATGTCTGACGTCAATTCCGGGACCTGCATCGCTGGATCGATCGCACAGGGTAAGTAACTCTTACCCTGGTCTTCTTTTACAGGAATCTTTTTTAGCATAGCAGGGCTGCACAAGCGATCGGAGCCCTGCTATGCTAACATACACTCCCCCATAGGCGGCGTCTAGTTGGTCGCACGGGCAGCAAAAAGTTGCTACGTGCGATCAACTCAGAATGACCCCCAAAGTGAGGTGGATTGGGAAAGATGCATAACAGGGAGACGCAGGTGGAAGATGATGGTGTGGCTGACAGACACAGGGCGGAGATGTAGGTGTGGTTGAGAAACGCAGGGACAGGAGGTGACACGAGTCTGGTTGTACCTCTGTTGTATAATGATGATCTTTGTTATATTCTTGAACAAACAGGTATCTTCTGGATCATGTCATTTCCTACATGGACAGTGATTACCACCTGAAGAGGCTGTCTGCCCAGGGAGGACATTTCTTCAGAGGTTCCCCATTCTGAGAAACCACCATGTAGGTAATGTGCATATGGAATGGAATGGAATGGAATGGAATGCTCCTAGAGTGACGAGAAACAGGTGGCGTGTCATGTTGACACGCCCACGTTTGCCGCGGCCACGGCCCTTGTGGTATGTGTTTTATATTGCATTGAGTGCTAATAGGCAGTGCTAGACACGCCCAATAGGCGGTGCTAGACATGTCCAGTGGGTGGTGCTAAACACGCCCCTCTGACAGTGCACCCCCTAATAAAATGTTCTGCGCACGCCTACATCCACAGAAGATCTGTGGTTAGTTCTCAAAGATGTTTGGCACAACCTCCCTGCCAAGTTCCTTCAAAAATTGTGTGCAAGTGTACCTAGAAGAATTGATGCTGTTTTGAAGGCAAAGGGTGTCACACCAAATATTGATTTGATTTAGAATTCTCTTCTGATCATTCACTTTGCATTTTGGTAATTGATAAAAATAAACTATTAACACTTCTATTTTGTAAACATTCTTACTGTGCAGCAGTGTCACTTTTTTCATACCTGCCTAAAATGCCAATTTCTTTTTGTTTCATAATAATTATGCTAATGCCTTTTAAAACAGATGATATACGCACATATATTCAAGTTCAGAACATGGGACCCCCTGGGTTAGCATAACTAAACGGGTGGTCTTCAGTTTGCCGGCTGTCGGGATCCCGGCGCACACAGTATACCGGCGCCGAAATCCCGACAGCCGGCATACCGACACTTTTTCTCCCTCTCGGGGGTCCACGACCCCCCTGGAGGGAGAATAGATAGCGTGGCACGCGTAGCGCGCCACCATGCCCGCAAGGGGCTCATTTGCGCTCGCCCAGCTGTCGGTATGCCGGCGGTCGGGATTCCGGCACCGGTATACTGGTTGCCGAGAGCCCGGCCGCTGGCATACCCTACTACACCCAACTAAACTGCTTCAGAACATCATTAAACTTGTTCAGAACATTAACACGTGTACCCACGCGGGCTCGCTTTACTCGCCAAGCTTTGGGCGAGGTGGCTCACTCGCCACAGGTTGCTATTCCCAATAGATGTCCACATGGATAGTGTTCTGAGGCACTTTAGTTATGCTAGCCCAGTGGTCTCATGTTCTGAACTTGTGCCTATATATCTGTTTTATGTGTGCCACATAGGTGCGTTGGCACTCCTGCGGTATACACCCTAATGTAATGTGCTGCGCACGCCTATGTACATCTCACCTATATAACACCTGCATATTCCAGAGCTACTTTTTGCCAAATACAACCCATTATACCAAGATCATGGGGAGACTACGGGGGGTGATTCAGACCCGATCGCACGCTGACTTTTTTCGCAGCCGAGCGATTGGGTCTGAACAGCGCATGCATAAGGGCCGCAATGCACAGGCGTGTCGGCCGCCATCGCTGGGCAGCGTAGAAAAGAACGAAGAACGCGTTCGCAGTGGTGAACGCAAGAAGATTGACAGGAAGAGGCCGTCGCAGGGTGTCAACTCACCTTTTTCTGGGAGTGTCCAGGAAAACGCAGGCGTGCCTGGCCGCTTCCAGGGAGGGTTCCTGATGTCAGCTATAGCAAAGATCATCGCAGCGGCTGAGTAAGTCTTGAGCTGTGCAGAGACTGCACAAACTTTTTGCTTATGCAGCTCTCTGCACAGCCGATCGCACCCCTGCAAAGCTCTTACCCCCTCTTCTGTAGGCGGGGATTACCTGGTCGCAGCAGTGCAAAAAATAGCCTGCGTGCGACTAGGTCTGAATTAGGCCCTACCTCCGAGCGGCTTACCTAAGCACTGTGAATTACGTGTCATAGAGGAAACACTATTCCACACACCCATGCAAGCAGGGGTAACATTATAATTAATGAACAATTCATAAAAATATTGATCTTATAAATATATATATATATATATATATATACACATACATCTATATGAAGATATATCTATCTGTTTCATCATGCTAATTTTGAATGTTATACTTATGTATGCCCTACCACGCACAATAAGACTCTCCTCTAGGGGGTCATTCCGACCTGATTCGCACAGAAAGAGGGCATTTGTGGGTGGCAACTGAACGTTTTCTGGGAGTGTTTGGAAAAACGCAGGCGTGTCCAAGCGTTTGCAGGGCGGGTGTCTGACGTCAATTCCGTGACCGGACAGGCTGAAGTGATCGCAGCGGCTGAGTAAGTTCTGAGCTACTCAGAAACTGCAAAAAAGTTTTTCGTCCCGCTTGGCTGCACACGTGTTTGCACACTTGCAAAGCGAAAATACACTCCCCTATAGGCGGCGACTATCTGATCGCAGCACAGCAAAAAGTAGCTAGCGAGCGATCAACTCAGAATGACCCTCCTAGTCTCCAGACCTTCAAGCGTTCCCTGAAAACTCATCTCTTCAGACAAGCCTATCAAATTCCCAAACCGCTTACATTACCTTCATAAGGTTTTCTATCCAATTATACCCCACTGTACAGTCCACACATATCCGCCACATATTTTTTTTCTTCACTCTCCCTTCCTCCTGACCCTGGTTCATCACTGCTGGGTGACCATATCATGCAGCTAGTGCCGGCGCTACCTGCTCAGCAGGGTCTGCAAAGCAGGGAGGCGCCGACCTGGAGAGGCGCTATCCCCGCTCTGCAACAACCCTGCTCTTGCTGCCAGCTGCTGCTGCGCCTGCCTGTCACACTGTATAGTAGGCAACAGCGCCGGCAGCATGAAGAGCGGCTCCCCCTCTCTACCTCCTCCTTGCTGGAAGCGGCACCTAGAGAGAAGGAGACACCGCAGACACCCGGGGCAGTATTCTTTAAAGCATTTGGGGCCGCGGCCAAGAGGCATGGCATCAGTCATTGTCCACATTCACAACACCGCAGCTGCTCTGCCGGGTGCTAGCAGTGTTGACTGGTGGATGGCGCCGTTCATCCACCAATCACAGTCATGGGAGTATCATATCAGTGATTGGTGGATGGCTAGTGCTATCCACCAACCATGTTTCATTGCAGTGAAAGTGCGCTCGCACAGAGCCGCTGCCAGAGATGGAAGGGAGCGCGGCACAGCAGTACTATGTGGAGGAGGGTGAGTAGATGTATTGAGCCGCCCCGCAGATCTGAGGTCTCATTTTATTGAAGGGCGGTTATCATGGGACATTCTTTCATTGGAAGTACAGTCAGCCCTGGGTTCAATTTCAGAATTAATACTATATTATAATGATTTAACAAGGCTTTGTGAAACAGCCCATTCTGTATCCATATGCAATATGGGACAATAGAAAAAAATGCTTATGTATGTATATATATACACACACAACACGCACAAATCATGTACCCTGCCTTCAGATTTTTGCTGCCAGGCTTGCACGCAGCGGTGCAAGTACCCTTAAGAATTTGGCAGCAGGTACGCAGTACTACCTGCCACCAGTGATGTGCGGTGGGGTGAGGCAGAGCTATTTCTGTCATACTAACGTTTGTGCAGAGTTTTGTCTGAATAAAGTATATGAAAAATACAAAGAATTTGTTTGAAATATCTTATTTGCATTATTCTAATAATTTTTATAGCCAAAACTCTGGAGTAAAAAGTCTATGGCAGGTGAGGCAGTGCCTCACCTGGCTAACTTTTCCGCACATCTCTGATTAAAACTCACCACATTTCCAGGAGTTTATACTGCTGTACCTGTGTATAATGCCCAGATGTACGCTTTGGCTCATATATTGCATGTAAATCTGACTCTGGTGCAAGCCAGTGCCTCTTGAGCCATTTAGCTCACCGCACGTCCCTGCCTGCCACACACTTTGCCATTACCACAATTATAATGTGCCACAAAGCAACAAGACCATGGTGCGTGGCAGCATGACGGCTCCTCCCACTTTGTCAGGGTTACTGGGAGTGCGACAGTGGCTGTATTTTCCCGTTATAATAGAGGCATTACTATATATTGTTATTAAATTGGGGTCATTACTATATATTTCTATACTACTGGAGGCATTACTATATATTTTTAGCCATGCCTCCAGATTCCCCCCAAAAAGGGGCTGTCATGTGGCCTCACCGCTAGTGTCATGTAGCCACTCCCACTACCAGCACGCCCCCTTGCAGCACATGACTACGCCCATTTTTACGTCACTCAGTACCACTAAGAAAATATTTCTACTTGCACCACTGCTTGCACGCTGCCCAAAAGGAGGCTTCAGCTTCGTCCCCACTGAAGGAGTGCAGACACGACCTGCACTGCTGCCTGATGGAGGTGCCGGGAAAGGAGTCACACACACCGGGAACAGCTAGTGGGGCTGCGTTTACAAGATGGGAAGGGCTCCCTGTGTTAAATGACATGGGCCCCCTGAAGGCTTAATCCGGCCCTGCCGCTGAGTGCTGAGCTCGGCCTGCTCCCTTACTACTTCCTGCATGTATTTGCTGAGCAGCTCCCGCTCATCACCTACCCCCAACCAGCAGCAGCCAGGCCCGGCTGGAGATCAGCAGCAGCTGCCACCAGTGAGTCCGTACCTCAGAGGCGCTGAATGCTGGTGAGTGTCGGCGGGTGAAGGCGGTGCAGGCCTTTCTCTTGGCATGCTCCTGTGTGCACATGTTCTGGGCCCCCCACATCATTGCACACACCCTTACCATGGGTGTACCGCCGGTCAGCTTACCAACGCCGGGATCCCGGCGGGGAGGGGCGAGTGCCTTCAGGGCAACGGTGAGCCTTGCACGGCTGTGCAAGGCGGAATTTCCACCTGGTGCGAAAGTGCCGATAGGTGAAATTCGGGCTCTGAGGCGGACGCCAATGATGACCCCCACCTAGCCCGAAAGCACTATTTTTCTAGAGGTCGGAGGGCGTTTCGGTCCACAGGTAGGAGGACGGCACTCAGCAATCTCTTTCCTCCTAGGTCGTCGTGTCCGGGTCCGACGGAAGAGTTGCCAGGTCCGTTGAAGGTTCCGGTACCTGAAGGTGAGAGAGAGCGGCGCCTGGTGAGTACAGAGTCTACACCTGCACGGCAGCAGGCACCACCACCACCCCGCAGCCGCACCTCTCACAACAGGATCCTCCTGCTGGTGCTGTAACTGCCTACCAGTGCAATGCCTCACCTACTGGTGTGATCTCCACCTCCTGTGACAGGATCCTCCTGCTGGTGCTGTAACTGCCTACCAGTGTAATGCCTCACCTACTGGTGTGATCTCCACCTCCTGTGACAGGATCCTCCTGCTGGTACTGTAACTGCCTACCAGTGTAATACCTCACCCACTGGTGTGATCTCCACCTCCTGTGACAGGATCCTCCTGCTGGTGCTGTGACTGCCTACCAGTGTAATGCCTCACCTACTGGTGTGATCTCCACCTCCTGTGACAGGATCCTCCTGCTGGTACTGTAACTGCCTACCAGTGTAATGCCTCACCTACTGGTGTGATCTCCACCTCCTGTGACAGGATCCTCCTGCTGGTGCTGTGACTGCCTACCAGTACAATGCCTCACCTACTGGTGTGATCTCCACCTCCTGTGACAGGATCCTCCTGCTGGTACTGTAACTGCCTACCAGTGTAATACCTCACCCACTGGTGTGATCTCCACCTCCTGTGACAGGATCCTCCTGCTGGTGCTGTGACTGCCTACCAGTGTAATACCTCACCCACTGGTGTGATCTCCACCTCCTGTGACAGGATCCTCCTGCTGGTGCTGTGACTGCCTACCAGTGTAATGCCTCACCTACTGGTGTGATCTCCACCTCCTGTGACAGGATCCTCCTGCTGGTGCTGTGACTGCCTACCAGTACAATGCCTCACCTACTGGTGTGATCTCCACCTCCTGTGACAGGATCCTCCTGCTGGTGCTGTAACTGCCTACCAGTGTAATGCCTCACCTACTGGTGTGATCTCCACCTCCTGTGACAGGATCCTCCTGCTGGTACTGTAACTGCCTACCAGTGTAATACCTCACCCACTGGTGTGATCTCCACCTCCTGTGACAGGATCCTCCTGCTGGTGCTGTGACTGCCTACCAGTGTAATGCCTCACCTACTGGTGTGATCTCCACCTCCTGTGACAGGATCCTCCTGCTGGTACTGTAACTGCCTACCAGTGTAATGCCTCACCTACTGGTGTGATCTCCACCTCCTGTGACAGGATCCTCCTGCTGGTGCTGTGACTGCCTACCAGTACAATGCCTCACCTACTGGTGTGATCTCCACCTCCTGTGACAGGATCCTCCTGCTGGTACTGTAACTGCCTACCAGTGTAATACCTCACCCACTGGTGTGATCTCCACCTCCTGTGACAGGATCCTCCTGCTGGTGCTGTGACTGCCTACCAGTGTAATACCTCACCCACTGGTGTGATCTCCACCTCCTGTGACAGGATCCTCCTGCTGGTGCTGTGACTGCCTACCAGTGTAATGCCTCACCTACTGGTGTGATCTCCACCTCCTGTGACAGGATCCTCCTGCTGGTGCTGTGACTGCCTACCAGTACAATGCCTCACCTACTGGTGTGATCTCCACCTCCTGTGACAGGATCCTCCTGCTGGTACTGTAACTGCCTACCAGTGTAATACCTCACCCACTGGTGTGATCTCCACCTCCTGTGACAGGATCCTCCTGCTGGTGCTGTGACTGCCTACCAGTGTAATGCCTCACCTACTGGTGTGATCTCCACCTCCTGTGACAGGATCCTCCTGCTGGTACTGTAACTGCCTACCAGTGTAATGCCTCACCTACTGGTGTGATCTCCACCTCCTGTGACAGGATCCTCCTGCTGGTGCTGTAACTGCCTACCAGTACAATACCTCACCCACTGGTGTGATCTCCACCTCCTGTGACAGGATACTCCTGCTGGTGATGTGACTGCCTACCAGTGCAATACCTCACCCACTGGTGTGATCTCCACCTCCTGTGACAGGATACTCCTGCTTGTGCTGTGACTGCCTACCAGTGCAATACCTCACCCACTGGTGTGATCTCCACCTCCTGTGACAGGATCCTCCTGCTGGTACTGTAACTGCCTACCAGTGTAATACCTCACCCACTGGTGTGATCTCCACCTCCTGTGACAGGATCCTCCTGCTGGTGCTGTAACTGCCTACCAGTGCAATACCTCACCCACTGGTGTGATCTCCACCTCCTGTGACAGGATCCTCCTGCTGGTGCTGTAACTGCCTACCAGTGTAATACCTCACCCACTGGTGTGATCTCCACCTCCTGTGACAGGATCCTCCTGCTGGTGCTGTAACTGCCTACCAGTGTAATACCTCACCCACTGGTGTGATCTCCACCTCCTGTGACAGGATCCTCCTGCTGGTGCTGTAACTGCCTACCAGTGTAATGCCTCACCTACTGGTGTGATCTCCACCTCCTGTGACAGGATCCTCCTGCTGGTGCTGTAACTGCCTACCAGTGTAATACCTCACCCACTGGTGTGATCTCCACCTCCTGTGACAGGATCCTCCTGCTGGTGCTGTAACTGCCTACCAGTGCAATACCTCACCCACTGGTGTGATCTCCACCTCCTGTGACAGGATCCTCCTGCTGGTGCTGTAACTGCCTACCAGTGCAATACCTCACCCACTGGTGTGATCTCCACCTCCTGTGACAGGATCCTCCTGCAGGTGCTGTGACTGCCTACCAGTGCAATACCTCACCTACTGGTGTGATCTCCACCTCCTGTGACAGGATCCTCCTGCTGGTGCTGTAACTGCCTACCAGTGCAATGCCTCACCTACTGGTGTGATCTCCACCTCCTGTGACAGGATCCTCCTGCTGGTGCTGTAACTGCCTACCAGTGTAATGCCTCACCTACTGGTGTGATCTCCACCTCCTGTGACAGGATCCTCCTGCTGGTGCTGTAACTGCCTACCAGTGTAATGCCTCACCCACTGGTGTGATCTCCACCTCCTGTGACAGGATCCTCCTGCTGGTGCTGTAACTGCCTACCAGTGCAATACCTCACCCACTGGTGTGATCTCCACCTCCTGTGACAGGATCCTCCTGCTGGTGCTGTAACTGCCTACCAGTGCAATACCTCACCCACTGGTGTGATCTCCACCTCCTGTGACAGGATCCTCCTGCAGGTGCTGTGACTGCCTACCAATGCAATACCTCACCTACTGGTGTGATCTCCACCTCCTGTGACAGGATCCTCCTGCTGGTGCTGTAACTGCCTACCAGTGCAATACCTCACCTACTGGTGTGATCTCCACCTCCTGTGATAGGATCCTCCTGCTGGTGCTGTGACTGCCTACCAGTGCAATACCTCACCCACTGGTGTGATCTCCACCTCCTGTGACAGGATCCTCCTGCTTGTGCTGTGACTGCCTACCAGTGCAATACCTCACCCACTGGTGTGATCTCCACCTCCTGTGACAGGATCCTCCTGCTGGTGCTGTAACTGCCTACCAGTGTAATGCCTCACCTACTGGTGTGATCTCCACCTCCTGTGACAGGATCCTTCTGCTGGTGCTGTGACTGCCTACCAGTGTAATGCCTCACCTACTGGTGTGATCTCCACCTCCTGTGACAGGATCCTCCTGCTGGTGCTGTGACTGCCTACCAGTGCAATGCCTCACCCACTGGTGTGATCTCCACCTCCTGTGACAGGATCCTCCTGCTGGTGCTGTAACTGCCTACCAGTGCAATACCTCACCCACTGGTGTGATCTCCACCTCCTGTGACAGGATCCTCCTGCTGGTACTGTAACTGCCTACCAGTGTAATGCCTCACCTACTGGTGTGATCTCCACCTCCTGTGACAGGATCCTCCTGCTGGTACTGTAACTGCCTACCAGTGTAATACCTCACCCACTGGTGTGATCTCCACCTCCTGTGACAGGATCCTCCTGCAGGTGCTGTGACTGCCTACCAGTGCAATGCCTCACCCACTGGTGTGATCTCCACCTCCTGTGACAGGATCCTCCTGCTGGTGCTGTAACTGCCTACCAGTGCAATACCTCACCCACTGGTGTGATCTCCACCTCCTGTGACAGGATCCTCCTGCAGGTGCTGTGACTGCCTACCAGTGCAATGCCTCACCCACTGGTATGATCTCCACCTCCTGTGACAGGATCCTCCTGCTGGTGCTGTAACTGCCTACCAGTGCAATGCCTCACCCACTGGTGTGATCTCCACCTCCTGTGACAGGATCCTCCTGCTGGTGCTGTAACTGCCTACCAGTGCAATACCTCACCCACTGGTGTGATCTCCACCTCCTGTGACAGGATCCTCCTGCAGGTGCTGTGACTGCCTACCAGTGCAATGCCTCACCCACTGGTGTGATCTCCACCTCCTGTGACAGGATCCTCCTGCTGGTACTGTAACTGCCTACCAGTGTAATACCTCACCCACTGGTGTGATCTCCACCTCCTGTGACAGGATCCTCCTGCAGGTGCTGTGACTGCCTACCAGTGCAATGCCTCACCCACTGGTGTGATCTCCACCTCCTGTGACAGGATCCTCCTGCTGGTGCTGTAACTGCCTACCAGTGCAATACCTCACCCACTGGTGTGATCTCCACCTCCTGTGACAGGATCCTCCTGCAGGTGCTGTGACTGCCTACCAGTGCAATGCCTCACCCACTGGTATGATCTCCACCTCCTGTGACAGGATCCTCCTGCTGGTGCTGTAACTGCCTACCAGTGCAATGCCTCACCCACTGGTGTGATCTCCACCTCCTGTGACAGGATCCTCCTGCTGGTGCTGTAACTGCCTACCAGTGCAATACCTCACCCACTGGTGTGATCTCCACCTCCTGTGACAGGATCCTCCTGCAGGTGCTGTGACTGCCTACCAGTGCAATGCCTCACCCACTGGTGTGATCTCCACCTCCTGTGACAGGATCCTTCTGCTGGTGCTGTGACTGCCTACCAGTGTAATGCCTCACCTACTGGTGTGATCTCCACCTCCTGTGACAAGATCCTCCTGCTGGTGCTGTAACTGCCTACCAGTGTATTGCCTCACCTACTGCTGTGATCTCCACCTCCTGTGACAAGATCCTCCTGCTGGTGCTGTGACTGCCTACCAGTGCAATGCCTCACCCACTGGTGTGATCTCCACCTCCTGTGACAGGATCCTCCTGCAGGTGCTGTGACTGCCTACCAGTGCAATGCCTCACCCACTGGTGTGATCTCCACCTCCTGTGACAGGATCCTTCTGCTGGTGCTGTGACTGCCTACCAGTGTAATGCCTCACCTACTGGTGTGATCTCCACCTCCTGTGACAAGATCCTCCTGCTGGTGCTGTAACTGCCTACCAGTGTATTGCCTCACCTACTGGTGTGATCTCCACCTCCTGCGACAGGATCCTTCTGCTGGTGCTGTGACTGCCTACCAGTGCAATGCCTCACCTACTGGTGTGATCTCCACCTCCTGCGACACGATCCTACTGTTGGTGCTGTGACTGCCTACCAGTGCAATGCCTCACCTACTGGTGTGATCTCCACCTCCTGTGACACGATCCTACTGTTGGTGCTGTGACTGCCTACCAGTGCAATGCCCCACCTACTGGTGTGATCTCCACCTCCTGTGACAGCAGTGGCAAACGCAGGATTTGCATGGGGGGGTTTCCAGAACTGGGTGGAGCCAAGCACGGGGGTGGGGACTGAGGTGACCCAGTGTATGCTGGGTCCGTAAAACTAGTGTGTCTGTGTGTATATATACATACCTCCCAACTTTTCATATCTGGTAGGAGGGACACACGCGTGCGCTCCCGGAAAAGGGGTGTGACCTAAGAAAAGGGGGCGTGGCTTCAAGGGAGGACCCGCGATCGCGAGCCACCCCCCCCATTTTCGTCACTAAGGGGGCATGCCCAGCGCTCTGTGAGCCACTGGCATGCCCCCTCTCCCTCTGACTCCAGTGAATAGATGCTGTGCGCATGCGCACAGCGTCTATTCACCGCTGCTCTGCTAAGCAGGGCAGTGAGAGACAGAGCCTCCCAACTGCCACCCCCCACCGCGGGACACTGCGGCCCGCGGGTGGGACAGCGGGACAGTCCCCAAAAAATGGGACTGTCCCGCAAAAATCGGGAGAGTTGGCAGGTATGCATATATATATATATATACTAGGTGCTTCATCGCGCCCTGCGGGCGCTCTTCACACCGTCGCAAGGGGCTACGCCCCCTTAACCCTTGCATGCCTTTCTGGGGTTCAATATTTGTATTATATAAAGTATTACCTGCATTCCTTTGTTAGTGGTTAAATATTGCACAATGAAAGGGCGTGCGATGATGAAGGAGGCGCAGCCCCTTGCGACGGCGTGAACAGCACCTGCAGGGCACGATGTACAGAATGTAGCGGGTGCGGGGGGGACTGCGGATGGTGTCTGTAGATGCTGCAGGTGGAGGGGGGGCAGAAGTGGGGGTGGGGCCCGGATGGGGAAGAGTCGGGAGGTGCTGCGGGTGGGGGAGGGGCAGAGGAGTGGGGGATGCAGATTGGGGAGGGGTCCGGAGGCACTGCAGGTGGGGGAGGGGCAGGGGTGCCATGGGTGGGAGAGGGGCAGGTGTGGGGATGTTGTGGATGGGTGAAGGGTTCCGGAGGTGCTGTGGGATGGGAAGGGGCGGGAGTGCCGGGGGTGGGGTAGGGGTCCGCAGGCGCCATGGGTAGGGGAGGGGCAGGTACGGGTGGTGCGGCGCATAGGGAAGGAGGTCCGGAGGTGCTGCTGGTGGTGGAGGGGCAGGTGCTGTGGTGCCATTGGTGGGGGAGGGGTGGGTGAGGGGGGGACCGCGGATGGAGGAGGGTGTCTGCAGATGCTGCGGGTGGAGGGGGGCAGGTGTGGGGGGAGACATATAAAGGGGGTGGATGGTGGAGGGGGCCTGGAGGTGCTGTGGGTGGTGAAGGGGCGGAGGAGTGGGAGCCGCGGGTGGTGTAGGGGGTCTGGAGGCACAGCGTGTGGGGGAGGGGTGGAGGGGAAGGTGCGGAGGTGTGGTGCATTGGGGAGAGGTCTGCAGGCACTGCGGGTACTGTACCTGCCAAAAAGGTAGTTGGAGGGTATGCAGTAACAGGGCCAGGACAGGGGTGACGGGGTCAGAACAGGGTTGACAGGGCCAGGACAGGGGTGACAGGGTCAGAACAGGGTTGACGGGGCCAGGACAGGGGTGACAGGGTCAGAAAAGGGGTGACGGGGCCAGGACAGGGGCGACGGGGCCAGGACAGAAATAACAGGGACAGGATAGGGGTGACAGGCCAGGGTAGGGGTGGCAGGAACAGGACAGGGGTGACAGGGCCAGTATAGGGTTGACAGGGCAAGCACAGGGGTAAGAGGGCCAGGATAGGGGTAAGAGGGCCAGCATAAGGGTGACAGGGCCAGCATAAGGGTGACAGGGCCAGGATAAGGGTGACAGGGCCAGGATAAGGGTGGCAGGGCAAGGCCAGGGGTGACAGGGACATGACAGAACACAGGGCACGGGAGAGATTGGTATTAGGGACAAAACAGTGGTGACAGACAGATGTGTCTTACCGGAGTCACTGCTGCTGCTGTTCCACTCCAACCTGTTGGGATCTGCTGCTGGTGGAGACTTGGCATGGCTGACTCTTAGGCTGGAGTCCTGCTTCCTCTGCCCGTCCGCATCCCTCCCCCCCTCCTCAGTCACACACCGCAGACCTCGCGCAGCTGCTGGGCACTGTGGTAAGGGGAGACTGGGAGTGACTGGTTAGCCCCCAGGAGATGCTGCGGCTGGAGGGAGGAGGGGGTCGGAGCCTGCAAGCAGCTCGGACTTCTGCAGCGTTACCCGCCGGCTAAAGTGTGTGAAGGAGCTGGGCGCACCTCACTGTGGGTGGCAGCGCTGCAGCTAGCGGTGGGGTTGCCGGGGCTGGAGATAACAGAGGCAGTACGGAACCTGCACAGCGGCAGGTGCCCCACAAAACTGCAGCTAAGAAGCGTGGAGTGTGCCTGAAAGTGACGCTCCTCCGCGCCAGAGAGGGGGGGGGGGTCAAGCACACAGTGAGCCGGTGCCCGTCTGTCTGTATGGCATACCCCCTCACACACACCCATACCTCCCAAATGTCCTGATTTTCGCGGGACAGTCCCATTTTTTTGGGTCTGTCCCGCTGTCCCACCCGCGGGTCGCAGTGTCCCGCGGTAACGGGGAGGTCAGTTGGAAAGCTCCTGTACTCGCTGTTCTGCTTAGCAGAGCAGCGGTGAATAGTGGAGACAGAGGGAGAGGGGGCATCAGGGGGTATGGATTAAGGGGGGGTTCCAGCAGCAGAGCCGGATTAAGGGGGGGGGGCAGGGGGCACGTACCGTTGGCCCCACCGTTTTAGGGGGCCCCCCGGCTCGAGTAGCTCTGTCCCAGCTCAGAAGCCCCCCCCCCGTCCTGCCAGCAACAACGGCAGCATTGTGCTACTGTCAGCACACGCTGCTGCATGTTGGCAGGTTTGTGGTGTTGCAGGGAGGCAGCAGTCTCCCTGCTTTCTTCTGCCTGTGCGGGTGTGTAGGTGGGAGCGACCACCTCCTCTGGATTTACCCCTAGCTGAGCGGCCAAAATTCCATTTAAAAAAAAAACACGGAATTTGCGTAAGGGGGCGTGGCCTCGCGTCCCGCGATTAGGCCACGCCCCCAACCCACAGCAGGCACAGCAATGAGACAGGGCTCCCCTGTCTCAAGTGCCCTGGCCCCCCCGGACTCATAATCAGCCCCTGGGAGCATGCCAGCAGCTCACAGAGCGCTGGGCATGCCCCCTCATTGACGAAAACGGGGCCCTCCTGTGAAGCCACGCCCCCTTTTCGCCGAGTGTGTGTCCCTCCTTCTGTCTGAAGAAAGCTCCTGCAGAAAGCTGGGAGGTATGCAGCCCTGCCTGTGCCATGCCCATACTATCTGCTTCTGCTCCTAGTCTCCTGTAGATTTGGCCAGATCTGTGACTCATTTAACTAACTCCGCCCACTGTTGTGACTCCGCCCAGCGTTAGCAAATGAATCACAAAGTCACAGATCTGGGCTATTATATAGGAGATATCGATGTATACATCCGGCACTCAGTATGGAAAAAAGGATATGCCTGGGTGCCCTCCTTAAATTAATGCAGGTAGCATGCCTTTCCCACCTGTGGCTCAGGTATATCTGGAAGGGACAGAGGCGGCACTCCAAGGACTTTGAAAATACTTTATGTGCAAAGCATGGCAAATCCAAAAAAACTGTGCAAACAATCAAAACATGGAAGTCTTACAACGTTTCAAGGCAAAGCCTTTTCTTCAGGTAAGTTAACCCATGTAGAGCGTGTAGTGAGGAACAGCAAGAACCAAAACATACCAAGAGAGAGACTCACCTTTTAAAGCCGTGCAGAGACAGGTGTTCCCGGCGTCCGTGTTCGGTGCTTCCGGGTGCGGCGCCCGAGTGGCGCATGGATGACGTCATCGTTGCTAAGCAACGTGAATGCGCACAGCCGCCGGGGAGACCCGTCAGATCTAAGAAAAATGTAAATAAGAGTGATACTAAATAAGAATGTACGACACCCAGACAGGGTGAATAATGCTAGTGAAAGTGAACAAGCAATTAAAACCAATTAAGAAGTTAAAAACTGAAGCTCCGCTGCAGATGCACTAGAGAAATGTAGCATGGAAAGGAAATTTAAAGAAAAACACCATATGGTCAACCAATATAGGTACATGCAAGATAATGATGCAAGTGGCCCAAAGGGGCTAGCAGACTGTGGTGTAATCAAGATGGGTCCCCACAGGGCTACAGCACCCAGAATTAAGGAAAAACGGGGTGAGGGTATGGGGGTCATGGAGGGGGATAGGTGGGTATAACAAATGGGAAGAGAAAGGGGGGGGGGGGGGAGGGGGGTTGGTGCGGGGGAGGAAAAGAGGGGGGTAGGGGGGGGGAAAGGGGGGGGGGTTGGGGGGAGGGAGGTAAGGATCAAGATTGGTGGGTATGGTGTTATAAGAACACCTTTCAAGTAGATTGTTTACAAGAACACATTCCAAGTGAATTTTTCATTAAGTCCTTTTGGTGACAGAGTGTCCAACAAGAAAATCCACTTCGATTCACATCTGGATAATGCTGTATGGCGGTCACCCCCTCTCACAGGGTTAGGGATGTGGTCGATGATCTTGTATCGCAAGCTGGCAAGTGAATGGCCTTGAGACTTGAAATGACGTGCAACCGGTTGATCCACAGGTTTGCCCATAAGAGATGCCTTGATGGCCGATCTATGCAATGCCATCCTATCCCTGAGGTTCCGGATTGTCTGTCCAACGTATAGTAAGCCACATGGGCAGATGATAATGTATACGATAAACGGTGTCGTACAGGTGACCACATGTCTGATTTTAAATTGTTTGCCTGTATGTGGGTTGTTGAAGATGTGGCCTGTTTCCAGATATTTGCAGGTAGTGCAAGCTGCACACCGGTAGCATCCTGGTCTCTTAACTTGCATTGAAGCCTTAGGGGTTGGAGTGATGTTGGTTTTTACTAATAAATCCCTGAGGTTAGGGCCCCTCTTGTAGCTAGGCATCAGAGAGGTATTTCTGAAACAGGGTAGGTCCTTGTCTCCAGACACAATGGGCCATAGGCCTTTGGTGGCGCGTGGAAGTACTATACTAGCTGTGGAAAACTGGGTAACAAAAGGAATCCGGGATTGTGCTGGCTTTTGAGGAACTTTATATAGCAATTGTTCTCTAGGGATTTGAAGCACTTCATTCTTGGCCTGTTGGAGCTCCCTTAGTTTATATCCTCTATGGGCGAATTTTAGGATCATCTGTTCCAGGGTCGTAGCTAGAGTAGTACGGTCACTAGAAATTCTGGCTGCACGGAGCATTTGTGATCTGGGTAATCCACGTTTAAGTGCTGGGGGATGGCAGCTGCTGTGATGTAAAAGCGTGTTGCGATCCGTGGGTTTGGAAAATAATTGAGTATGAATGGCATTATTCTTGATTTCAATAGTGACGTCCAGATAGTTAATGCTTGTGGAACTGGTCTGGTATGTGAATTTGATAGGTGAATTACGTGAGTTAATGTGCTCGATGAGAGTGATGAGTTCAAGTTCAGTTCCCGTCCAGAGGATCAGTAAATCATCAATGTACCGTGAGTAGAGTGCTATTTTATTGGTTATCTCTCGTGATGAGAAAAAGAATTCCTCCTCTTGTAGAAACATGAATACATTAGCGAACGATGGGGCCACTGAGGACCCCATCGCACACCCAGTTGTTTGGATGAAGTACTGTCCATTGTGTAAGAAATAATTTTGTTTTAAAGTTTTCGACAACAAAGACAGAGACAACGGAATGGGGATGGCGTCAAAGTGGTGTCTGAACAAGAATAGTTCCATGGCGGCAAGGCCGCTGTCATGTGGAATTACAGTATAAAGATTCTTGACATCTAGAGTGCATAGCAACAAATTGCTAGGAATGGTTGTGAAATGATGGAGTTTAGTAAGAAGTTGTGTAGTGTCCTTGAGGAAGGTCGGCTGATCCATGATGTATGGTTGGATAAGCTGATCCAGGAACTGTGAAATAGGCTGAAGAAGTGACCCCCGTGCTGAAATAATTGGTCTGGGGGGTGGATCCACTGGGTTTTTGTGAAGTTTGGGAATAGTGTATAACACCGGAGTGATGGGAAAAGGAGTGAGTAGTGAATTGTATGTTTTCTTATCGAGGTGTCCAGCTTGGTGAGCTTCCAACAGGACAGAGTCCAAGTCTCGTTTGAACCCTTCCGTGGGATTCTTGGGGAGCCGATGGTACGTGGAGGAATCTTGTAATAAAAGATCAATGTTGGAAATGTATTTTTCAGAATCCTGTATAACGATGCCGCCCCCCTTGTCGGCGGGGCGGAAGATGACATCCTGGTACTTCGACAAATCCTGTAGTGCTTTCTGCTCAGCTCGAGACAAGTTGGTATGAACAGTAGGTTGAGCTGCGTGGAATTTGGTAACTGCTGTATCTAGCAGGCGATTAAATGTCTTCAAAGAGGCATTTGTCGAGACAGGATCAAACTTGTTTTTTTTATACACTGCCGGTGTTTGGTGAAAGGGCACTTGGTCACGTTGGTGTTGGAAAAATTCTTTGGTTTTTAAAGACCTGTGAAGGCCATATAAATCAATCTTCCAATCTAGATCCCGATGGGGGTGGGTAGGGACAAAGGATAAACCTTTGTTTAGCACATCTAATTCAATGGGTGAAAAGGTACGGGAAGATAAATTAAAGGTTACTTCCTCCCTCTGTTGATGGGAGGCTTGGAAGATCCTTTGGTTTTGGCCCCCACGTCGCGTTCTTCCTGGTCGCGCATGTCGACTTTTGAACGTGTGGCCCTTGCTAAAGGGACCGTCCGTGTTGTCTGGGGGTCTTCCGAGTCGGTGACTAGAAAATCACTGTCACTATTGGATTGTGACCTATTTCTCCTATTTGGTGGATTTCTATCTTTCCAAGAAATCCGAGATCTAGAGCGGGGTGGTGGATCTGTACCGTTCAACCACCGATATACCCTTTGGTCTTCATAATCAGCTTGGACCGTTGTGAGTTTCTTCTGTTTAAATTTTACAAGATCTTGTCTGTAGGTATTACACTGTTGTTCCAGTCGGTCCCATTGCGCTTGTAATTTCTTGTCATCTAATTGAGATTTGAATTTCAGGGTAGCCTCCGCAAATTTAGATCTGGTCTCGGTTAGAATAGTGCGAGCCTCATCGATGACCAATAGCATTAGATCCGAGCTGCATTTATTAAGGATGGAGATCCATTTATGGCAAAAATCGGCACTGTTGCGCCCGATGGTTGGCATGTTTCTTATTCTGAAGCCACGTGGAATCATTTTGGCTCGATAGTAGTCGGATAATGATGTGCCATGTAGGAGATAATCGGTCTCTTTGTTTCGCAATTTAAGGAGTTTTTGGAAGATCTCCTCCGTAGAGAGTGGTTCTGGTTGGACGTTGAGGTCAGTACCAAACAGGATCTGCGAGGCTTGTGTTTCATTATAACTAAGTGTCTCTGCCAGATGTTGTTTAAGTTCGATAAATGACAGAGATCCAGCTGTAGTGGGTGATGTCATATCGGCCTGTGTGGGGATACCAACTGATTACTGGATACAGCTGCTATGTTCACTGCAGCTGGAGCGACCGATTGGTAAAAGTCACTGGTAGGTTCAGTAGTCGCAAAAAAAGAACAAATGATGAACAAAAAATATGAGAGTCTTATATAGTCACCCTGCTTGGGGTGTAACTAAGGTGCCTTGATACTTAGGAAATATAGCCAATTCCCAATATTATATATCGATGTATACATCCGGCACTCAGTATGGAAAAAAGGATATGCCTGGGTGCCCTCCTTAAATTAATGCAGGTAGCATGCCTTTCCCACCTGTGGCTCAGGTATATCTGGAAGGGACAGAGGCGGCACTCCAAGGACTTTGAAAATACTTTATGTGCAAAGCATGGCAAATCCAAAAAAACTGTGCAAACAATCAAAACATGGAAGTCTTACAACGTTTCAAGGCAAAGCCTTTTCTTCAGGTAAGTTAACCCATGTAGAGCGTGTAGTGAGGAACAGCAAGAACCAAAACATACCAAGAGAGAGACTCACCTTTTAAAGCCGTGCAGAGACAGGTGTTCCCGGCGTCCGTGATCGGTGCTTCCGGGTGCGGCGCCCGAGTGGCGCATGGATGACGTCATCGTTGCTAAGCAACGTGAATGCGCACAGCCGCCGGGGAGACCCGTCAGATCTAAGAAAAATGTAAATAAGAGTGATACTAAATAAGAATGTACGACACCCAGACAGGGTGAATAATGCTAGTGAAAGTGAACAAGCAATTAAAACCAATTAAGAAGTTAAAAACTGAAGCTCCGCTGCAGATGCACTAGAGAAATGTAGCATGAAAGGAAATTTAAAGAAAAACACCATATGGTCAACCAATATAGGTACATGCAAGATAATGATGCAATTGGCCCAAAGGGGCTAGCAGACTGTGGTGTAATCAAGATGGGTCCCCACAGGCTACAGCACCCAGAATTAAGGAAAAACGGGGTGAGGGTATGGGGGTCATGGAGGGGGATAGGTGGGTATAACAAATGGGAAGAGAAAGGGGGGGGGGAAGGGGGGTTGGTGCGGGGGAGGAAAAGAGGGGGGGAGGGGTAGGGGGGGGGAAAGGGGGGGGGGGTTGGGGGAGGGAGGTAAGGATCAAGATTGGTGGGTATGGTGTTATAAGAACACCTTTCAAGTAGATTGTTTACAAGAACACATTCCAAGTGAATTTTTCATTAAGTCCTTTTGGTGACAGAGTGTCCAACAAGAAAATCCACTTCGATTCACATCTGGATAATGCTGTATGGCGGTCACCCCCTCTCACAGGGTTAGGGATGTGGTCGATGATCTTGTATCGCAAGCTGGCAAGTGAATGGCCTTGAGACTTGAAATGACGTGCAACCGGTTGATCCACAGGTTTGCCCATAAGAGATGCCTTGATGGCCGATCTATGCAATGCCATCCTATCCCTGAGGTTCCGGATTGTCTGTCCAACGTATAGTAAGCCACATGGGCAGATGATAATGTATACGATAAACGGTGTCGTACAGGTGACCACATGTCTGATTTTAAATTGTTTGCCTGTATGTGGGTTGTTGAAGATGTGGCCTGTTTCCAGATATTTGCAGGTAGTGCAAGCTGCACACCGGTAGCATCCTGGTCTCTTAACTTGCATTGAAGCCTTAGGGGTTGGAGTGATGTTGGTTTTTACTAATAAATCCCTGAGGTTAGGGCCCCCTCTTGTAGCTAGGCATCAGAGAGGTATTTCTGAAACAGGGTAGGTCCTTGTCTCCAGACACAATGGGCCATAGGCCTTTGGTGGCGCGTGGAAGTACTATACTAGCTGTGGAAAACTGGGTAACAAAAGGAATCCGGGATTGTGCTGGCTTTTGAGGAACTTTATATAGCAATTGTTCTCTAGGGATTTGAAGCACTTCATTCTTGGCCTGTTGGAGCTCCAACAGGCCAAGAATGAAGTGCTTCAAATCCCTAGAGAACAATTGCTATATAAAGTTCCTCAAAAGCCAGCACAATCCCGGATTCCTTTTGTTACCCAGTTTTCCACAGCTAGTATAGTACTTCCACGCGCCACCAAAGGCCTATGGCCCATTGTGTCTGGAGACAAGGACCTACCCTGTTTCAGAAATACCTCTCTGATGCCTAGCTACAAGAGGGGCCCTAACCTCAGGATTTATTAGTAAAAACCAACATCACTCCAACCCTAAGGCTTCAATGCAAGTTAAGAGACCAGGATGCTACCGGTGTGCAGCTTGCACTACCTGCAAATATCTGGAAACAGGCCACATCTTCAACAACCCACATACAGGCAAACAATTTAAAATCAGACATGTGGTCACCTGTACGACACCGTTTATCGTATACATTATCATCTGCCCATGTGGCTTACTATACGTTGGACAGACAATCCGGAACCTCAGGATAGGATGGCATTGCATAGATCGGCCATCAAGGCAAAGGCATCTCTTATGGGCAAACCTGTGGATCAACCGGTTGCACGTCATTTCAAGTCTCAAGGCCATTCACTTGCCAGCTTGCGATACAAGATCATCGACCACATCCCTAACCCTGTGAGAGGGGGTGACCGCCATACAGCATTATCCAGATGTGAATCGAAGTGGATTTTCTTGTTGGACACTCTGTCACCAAAAGGACTTAATGAAAAATTCACTTGAATGTGTTCTTGTAAACAATCTACTTGAAAGGTGTTCTTATAACACCATACCCACCAATCTTGATCCTTACCTCCCTCCCCCCAACCCCCCCCCCCTTTCCCCCCCCCCTACCCCCCTCTTTTCCTCCCCCGCACCAACCCCCCTTCCCCCCCCCCCCCCCCCCCCTTTCTCTTCCATTTGTTATACCCACCTATCCCCCTCCATGACCCCCATACCCTCACCCCCGTTTTTCCTTAATTCTGGGTGCTGTAGCCCTGTGGGGACCCATCTTGATTACACCACAGTCTGCTAGCCCCTTTGGGCCAATTGCATCATTATCTTGCATGTACCTATATTGGTTGACCATATGGTGTTTTTCTTTAAATTTCCTTTCCATGCTACATTTCTCTAGTGCATCTGCAGCGGAGCTTCAGTTTTTAACTTCTTAATTGGTTTTAATTGCTTGTTCACTTTCACTAGCATTATTCACCCTGTCTGGGTGTCGTACATTCTTATTTAGTATCACTCTTATTTACATTTTTCTTAGATCTGACGGGTCTCCCCGGCGGCTGTGCGCATTCACGTTGCTTAGCAACGATGACGTCATCCATGCGCCACTCGGGCGCCGCACCCGGAAGCACCGAACACGGACGCCGGGAACACCTGTCTCTGCACGGCTTTAAAAGGTGAGTCTCTCTCTTGGTATGTTTTGGTTCTTGCTGTTCCTCACTACACGCTCTACATGGGTTAACTTACCTGAAGAAAAGGCTTTGCCTTGAAACGTTGTAAGACTTCCATGTTTTGATTGTTTGCACAGTTTTTTTGGATTTGCCATGCTTTGCACATAAAGTATTTTCAAAGTCCTTGGAGTGCCGCCTCTGTCCCTTCCAGATATACCTGAGCCACAGGTGGGAAAGGCATGCTACCTATATATATATATATATATATATCTATCTCTACACACACATATATATACTGTATATACACACACACACACACACACACACACACACACACACACACACACACACACACACACACACACACACATATATATATACACACAATACATATATACATATACACATAGCATATTAAACATGCATACATATATATATATATATATATATATACATACAGTACATGTATATACGCATGTATATATATCATATGTGTGTGTGTTTATATGTATGTATGCACATGGATATTAGAGATGAGCGGGTTCGGTTCCTCGGAATCCGAACCCGCCCGAACTTCATGTTTTTTTACACGGGTCCGAGCGACTCGGATCTTCCCGCCTTGCTCGGTTAACCCGAGCGCGCCCGAACGTCATCATCCCGCTGTCGGATTCTCGCGAGGCTCGGATTCTATCGCGAGACTCGGATTCTATATAAGGAGCCGCGCGTCGCCGCCATTTTCACACGTGCATTGAAATTCATAGGGAGAGGACGTGGCTGGCGTCCTCTCCGTTTATAGAGAAGAGAAGAAGAGAGTGAGACTAGAGTAGAGAGAGACACAGTAGTAATTTTGGGGAGCATTAAGGAGGAGTACTACTACTTGCTGAAGTGATAGATAGATAGATAGATAGTGTGACTGTATAATGTATATCTGACTTGTGGGGGAGACACTGACAGTGGGGAGCAGTTAGAGTCTGAGAGCAGGACTCAGAGTACATACGTACATAACGTACAGTGCACACTTTTGCTGCCAGAGTGCCACACTGCCATTGTGACCACACTGACCACCAGTATAATATATATTGTGATTGTCTGCTTAGGAGTACTACTTGCAAGTTGCTGATAGTGTGACCAGTGACCTGACCACCAGTTTAATAATCACCACCAGTTTAATATATATATATATATATATATATAATTGTATATAATATATATATATAATATTGTATACCACCTACCCGTGTTTTTTTTTTTTCTTTCTTCTTCTTTATACATACTACTATAGTAGCTTACTGTAGCAGTCTGCGGTGCTGCTGAGCTGACAGTGTCCAGCAGGTCCGTCATCAGTCATTACATAATAAATATATATACCTGTCCGGCTGCAGTACTAGTGATATTATATATATATATATATATATTAATTTCATCTCATTATCATCCAGTCTATATTAGCAGCAGACACAGTACGGTAGTCCACGGCTGTAGCTACCTCTGTGTCGGCAGTCGCTGGTCCATCCATAATTGTATACCACCTACCCGTGTTTTTTTTTTTTCTTTCTTCTTGATACATACTACTATAGTAGCTTACTGTAGCAGTCTGCGGTGCTGCTGAGCTGACAGTGTCCAGCAGGTCCGTCATCAGTCATTACATAATAAATATATATACCTGTCCGGCTGCAGTACTAGTGATATTATATATATATATATATATATATATTAATTTCATCTCATTATCATCCAGTCTATATTAGCAGCAGACACAGTACGGTAGTCCACGGCTGTAGCTACCTCTGTGTCGGCAGTCGCTGGTCCATCCATAATTGTATACCACCTACCCGTGTTTTTTTTTTCTTTTCTTTCTTCTTGATACATACTACTATAGTAGCTTACTGTAGCATTCTGCGGTGCTGCTGAGCTGACAGTGTCCAGCAGGTCCGTCATCAGTCATTACATAATAAATATATATACCTGTCCGGCTGCAGTACTAGTGATATTATATATATATATATATATATATTAATTTCATCTCATTATCATCCAGTCTATATTAGCAGCAGACACAGTACGGTAGTCCACGGCTGTAGCTACCTCTGTGTCGGCAGTCGCTGGTCCATCCATAATTGTATACCACCTACCCGTGTTTTTTTTTTTTTTTCTTTCTTCTTGATACATACTACTATAGTAGCTTACTGTAGCAGTCTGCGGTGCTGCTGAGCTGACAGTGTCCAGCAGGTCTGTCATCAGTCATTACATAATAAATATATATACCTGTCCGGCTGCAGTACTAGTGATATTATATATATATATATATATTAATTTCATCTCATTATCATCCAGTCTATATTAGCAGCAGACACAGTACGGTAGTCCACGGCTGTAGCTACCTCTGTGTCGGCAGTCGCTGGTCCATCCATAAGTATACTAGTATCCATCCATCTCCATTGTTTACCTGAGGTGCCTTTTAGTTGTGCCTATTAAAATATGGAGAACAAAAATGTTGAGGTTCCAAAATTAGGGAAAGATCAAGATCCACTTCCACCTCGTGCTGAAGCTGCTGCCACTAGTCATGGCCGAGACGATGAAATGCCAGCAACGTCGTCTGCCAAGGCCGATGCCCAATGTCATAGTACAGAGCATGTAAAATCCAAAACACCAAATATCAGTAAAAAAAGGACTCCAAAATCTAAAATAAAATTGTCGGAGGAGAAGCGTAAACTTGCCAATATGCCATTTACCACACGGAGTGGCAAGGAACGGCTGAGGCCCTGGCCTATGTTCATGGCTAGTGGTTCAGCTTCACATGAGGATGGAAGCACTCAGCCTCTCGCTAGAAAACTGAAAAGACTCAAGCTGGCAAAAGCACCGCAAAGAACTGTGCGTTCTTCGAAATCCCAAATCCACAAGGAGAGTCCAATTGTGTCGGTTGCGATGCCTGACCTTCCCAACACTGGACGTGAAGAGCATGCGCCTTCCACCATTTGCACGCCCCCTGCAAGTGCTGGAAGGAGCACCCGCAGTCCAGTTCCTGATAGTCAGATTGAAGATGTCAGTGTTGAAGTACACCAGGATGAGGAGGATATGGGTGTTGCTGGCGCTGGGGAGGAAATTGACCAGGAGGATTCTGATGGTGAGGTGGTTTGTTTAAGTCAGGCACCCGGGGAGACACCTGTTGTCCGTGGGAGGAATAGGGCCGTTGACATGCCTGGTGAAAATACCAAAAAAATCAGCTCTTCGGTGTGGAAGTATTTCACCAGAAATGCGGACAACATTTGTCAAGCCGTGTGTTGCCTTTGTCAAGCTGTAATAAGTAGGGGTAAGGACGTTAACCACCTCGGAACATCCTCCCTTATACGTCACCTGCAGCGCATTCATAATAAGTCAGTGACAAGTTCAAAAACTTTGGGCGACAGCGGAAGCAGTCCACTGACCAGTAAATCCCTTCCTCTTGTAACCAAGCTCACGCAAACCACCCCGCCAACTCCCTCAGTGTCAATTTCCTCCTTCCCCAGGAATGCCAATAGTCCTGCAGGCCATGTCACTGGCAATTCTGACGAGTCCTCTCCTGCCTGGGATTCCTCCGATGCATCCTTGCGTGTAACGCCTACTGCTGCTGGCGCTGCTGTTGTTGCTGCTGGGAGTCGATGGTCATCCCAGAGGGGAAGTCGTAAGCCCACTTTTACTACTTCCACCAAGCAATTGACTGTCCAACAGTCCTTTGCGAGGAAGATGAAATATCACAGCAGTCATCCTGTTGCAAAGCGGATAACTGAGGCCTTGACAACTATGTTGGTGTTAGACGTGCGTCCGGTATCCGCCGTTAGTTCACAGGGAACTAGACAATTTGTTGAGGTAGTGTGCCCCCGTTACCAAATACCATCTAGGTTCCACTTCTCTAGGCAGGCGATACCGAGAATGTACACGGACGTCAGAAAAAGACTCACCAGTGTCCTAAAAAATGCAGTTGTACCCAATGTCCACTTAACCACGGACATGTGGACAAGTGGAGCAGGGCAGGGTCAGGACTATATGACTGTGACAGCCCACTGGGTAGATGTATGGACGCCCGCCGCAAGAACAGCAGCGGCGGCACCAATAGCAGCATCTCGCAAACGCCAACTCTTTCCTAGGCAGGCTACGCTTTGTATCACCGGTTTCCAGAATACGCACACAGCTGAAAACCTCTTACGGCAACTGAGGAAGATCATCGCGGAATGGCTTACCCCAATTGGACTCTCCTGTGGATTTGTGGCATCGGACAACGCCAGCAATATTGTGTGTGCATTAAATATGGGCAAATTCCAGCACGTCCCATGTTTTGCACATACCTTGAATTTGGTGGTGCAGAATTTTTTAAAAAACGACAGGGGCGTGCAAGAGATGCTGTCGGTGGCCAGAAGAATTGCGGGACACTTTCGGAGGACAGGCACCACCTACAGAAGACTGGAGCACCACCAAAAACGCCTGAACCTGCCCTGCCATCATCTGAAGCAAGAAGTGGTAACGAGGTGGAATTCAACCCTATATATGCTTCAGAGGTTGGAGGAGCAGCAAAAGGCCATTCAAGCCTATACAATTGAGCACGATATAGGAGGTGGAATGTACCTGTCTCAAGCGCAGTGGAGAATGATTTCAACGTTGTGCAAGGTTCTGCAACCTTTTGAACTTGCCACACGTGAAGTCAGTTCAGACACTGCCAGCCTGAGTCAGGTCATTCCCCTCATCAGGCTTTTGCAGAAGAAGCTGGAGGCATTGAAGGAGGAGCTAAAAGGGAGCGATTCCGCTAGGCATGTGGGACTTGTGGATGGAGCCCTTAATTCGCTTAACAAGGATTCACGGGTGGTCAATCTGTTGAAATCAGAGCACTACATTTTGGCCACCGTGCTCGATCCTAGATTTAAAACCTACCTTGGATCTCTCTTTCCGGCAGACACAAGTCTGCTGGGGTTCAAAGACCTGCTGGTGACAAAATTGTCAAGTCAAGCGGAACGCGACCTGTCAACATCTCCTCCTTCACATTCTCCCGCAACTGGGGGTGCGAGGAAAAGGCTCAGAATTCCGAGCCCACCCGCTGGCGGTGATGCAGGGCAGTCTGGAGCGACTGCTGATGCTGACATCTGGTCCGGACTGAAGGACCTGACAACGATTACGGACATGTCGTCTACTGTCACTGCATATGATTCTCTCCCCATTGAAAGAATGGTGGAGGATTATATGAGTGAACGCATCCAAGTAGGCACGTCAGACAGTCCGTACTTATACTGGCAGGAAAAAGAGGCAATTTGGAGGCCCTTGCACAAACTGGCTTTATTCTACCTAAGTTGCCCTCCCACAAGTGTGTACTCCGAAAGAGTGTTTAGTGCCGCCGCTCACCTTGTCAGCAATCGGCGTACGAGGTTACTTCCAGAAAATGTGGAGAAGATGATGTTCATTAAAATGAATTATAATCAATTCCTCCGTGGAGACATTGACCAGCAGCAATTGCCTCCACAAAGTAGTACACAGGGAGCTGAGATGGTGGATTCCAGTGGGGACGAATTGATAATCTGTGAGGAGCGGGATGTACACGGTGATATATCGGAGGATGATGATGAGGTGGACATCTTGCCTCTGTAGAGCCAGTTTGTGCAAGGAGAGATTAATTGCTTCTTTTTCGGTGGGGGTCCAAACCAACCCGTCATTTCAGTCACAGTCGTGTGGCAGACCCTGTCACTGAAATGATGGGTTGGTTAAAGTGTGCATGTCCTGTTTATACAACATAAGGGTGGGTGGGAGGGCCCAAGGACAATTCCATCTTGCACCTCTTTTTTCTTTCATTTTTCTTTGCGTCATGTGCTGTTTGGGGAGTGTTTTTTGGAAGGGCCATCCTGCGTGCCACTGCAGTGCCACTCCTAGATGGGCCAGGTGTTTGTGTCGGCCACTAGGGTCGCTTATCTTACTCACACAGCTACCTCATTGCGCCTCTTTTTTTCTTTGCGTCATGTGCTGTTTGGGGAGTGTTTTTTGGAAGGGCCATCCTGCGTGCCACTGCAGTGCCACTCCTAGATGGGCCAGGTGTTTGTGTCGGCCACTAGGGTCGCTTATCTTACTCACACAGCTACCTCATTGCGCCTCTTTTTTTCTTCTTTGCGTCATGTGCTGTTTGGGGAGTGTTTTTTGGAAGGGCCATCCTGCGTGACACTGCAGTGCCACTCCTAGATGGGCCAGGTGTTTGTGTCGGCCACTAGGGTCGCTTATCTTACTCACACAGCTACCTCATTGCGCCTCTTTTTTTCTTCTTTGCGTCATGTGCTGTTTGGGGAGTGTTTTTTGGAAGGGCCATCCTGCGTGACACTGCAGTGCCACTCCTAGATGGGCCAGGTGTTTGTGTCGGCCACTAGGGTCGCTTATCTTACTCACACAGCTACCTCATTGCGCCTCTTTTTTTCTTCTTTGCGTCATGTGCTGTTTGGGGAGTGTTTTTTGGAAGGGCCATCCTGCGTGACACTGCAGTGCCACTCCTAGATGGGCCAGGTGTTTGTGTCGGCCACTAGGGTCGCTTATCTTACTCACACAGCTACCTCATTGCGCCTCTTTTTTTCTTCTTTGCGTCATGTGCTGTTTGGGGAGTGTTTTTTGGAAGGGCCATCCTGCGTGCCACTGCAGTGCCACTCCTAGATGGGCCAGGTGTTTGTGTCGGCCACTAGGGTCGCTTATCTTACTCACACAGCTACCTCATTGCGCCTCTTTTTTTCTTCTTTGCGTCATGTGCTGTTTGGGGAGTGTTTTTTGGAAGGGCCATCCTGCGTGACACTGCAGTGCCACTCCTAGATGGGCCAGGTGTTTGTGTCGGCCACTAGGGTCGCTTATCTTACTCACACAGCTACCTCATTGCGCCTCTTTTTTTCTTCTTTGCGTCATGTGCTGTTTGGGGAGTGTTTTTTGGAAGGGCCATCCTGCGTGACACTGCAGTGCCACTCCTAGATGGGCCAGGTGTTTGTGTCGGCCACTAGGGTCGCTTATCTTACTCACACAGCTACCTCATTGCGCCTCTTTTTTTCTTCTTTGCGTCATGTGCTGTTTGGGGAGTGTTTTTTGGAAGGGCCATCCTGCGTGACACTGCAGTGCCACTCCTAGATGGGCCAGGTGTTTGTGTCGGCCACTAGGGTCGCTTATCTTACTCACACAGCTACCTCATTGCGCCTCTTTTTTTCTTCTTTGCGTCATGTGCTGTTTGGGGAGTGTTTTTTGGAAGGGCCATCCTGCGTGACACTGCAGTGCCACTCCTAGATGGGCCAGGTGTTTGTGTCGGCCACTAGGGTCGCTTATCTTACTCACACAGCTACCTCATTGCGCCTCTTTTTTTCTTCTTTGCGTCATGTGCTGTTTGGGGAGTGTTTTTTGGAAGGGCCATCCTGCCTGACACTGCAGTGCCACTCCTAGATGGGCCAGGTGTTTGTGTCGGCCACTAGGGTCGCTTAGCTTAGTCATCCAGCGACCTCGGTGCAAATTTTAGGACTAAAAATAATATTGTGAGGTGTGAGGTATTCAGAATAGACTGAAAATGAGTGGAAATTATGGTTTTTGAGGTTAATAATACTTTGGGATCAAAATGACCCCCAAATTCTATGATTTAAGCTGTTTTTTAGTGTTTTTTGAAAAAAACACCCGAATCCAAAACACACCCGAATCCGACAAAAAAAATTCGGTGAGGTTTTGCCAAAACGCGGTCGAACCCAAAACACGGCCGCGGAACCGAACCCAAAACCAAAACACAAAACCCGAAAAATTTCAAGTGCACATCTCTAAGATATATATGTACTATAATTAAAATAAAGTAAACTTTTATTAAGCACTTACAAGTGCCACCAGGAAGACAGCAGGCTGCAGAGGACGCTAGACAGCCATTAATAATACTCATGCGGCTAAAAAAAATAAAAATATATATATATTTTATTTATTTTTCTGCTGGAGGGAGGTTTCTGGGTGCCCGGAAACCCCCCCTGGGTGCGCCACTGGACAGGATCCTCCTGCAGGTGCTGTGACTACCTACCAGTACAATGCCTCACCTACTGGTGTGATCTCCACCTCCTGTTACACAATCCTACTGTTGGTGCTGTGACTGCCTACCAGTGCAATGCCCCACCTACTGGTGTGATCTCCACCTCCTGTTACACGATCCTACTGCTGGTTCTGTGACTGCCTACCATGCTGCATTAGTCTTCCTTACTGCCACTGTGGGTAATGCTAACAGTTTGCTTAAGCCCAGTTTGTGTTGGGCCCCGCTTATTGCTGACTTACTCCAACCTACATGAGGCCACTTTTCATATATTTCCAGGGCCACTTTACATTCCCAATCCACCCCTGTCTGGCATGGAAGAAATGTGAATGATAAATCAATGTAAATGTACCAGGAGGTATTGACAAGCCTTTATAACATTATCTTATACTGTGAATTTCTTACCCTGTTTCCAAGACAATTAATTAATTTAACTTGTTAATTAAGTGAAAGGAAGACATGATATTTTCCGGGAGATGTATCAAGGCGTGGAGAGAGATAAAGTTGAGTATTTGCCCAAATCAAATGAAGCTTCTAACTACAGGTATCATTTCATGTACTGTACTAGATAAGTGACAGAAGATGATTGGGTGCTTTGGACATCTATACTTTATCTCTCTCCAAGGCTTGAAACATCTCCCCAAGACTGCTGTATATAAAATATATGTCTGGCTGCTATACAGCAGGGCAGGAGCACCGGCAGGACAGTAGAGTAACAGTCATATCAGTAATAATTTGTGGATCCTGTGAAATTAGCATGCAATAAAGAACGGAGCCTCAGTCAATGAATACATAAAACAATTTTTAGTTTATGTTAAAATATAAAAAGTTTATTAAGTGGAATATTTAATAAATAATATTTGTGAGACATCTCCAAAAACAGTCGGTTTTGGGGGCTGCCCACAAATATTAACCAGCACCTGAATGTATGTATTGGGGACTGCAATGGATATTTGAGATATCTATTGCGTTCCTCCTATTTTGAACACAAAAGCAGCCACCAAAAGTTTCTACGGCAGATGGTAAACTGTGACACTCACCAAACTCCAGAATGCAAAGCATTTCTGAGCTTGGCCCGGCAGCTAATGCCATTTCTAAATGGCTTCCCCCTGCATTACTGTCTGCTCTCACATACGCAGTCTGACGAATGCACATGTGAACTAGCGCAGCCGGGGCCTAAACCCAGAAGTAAAGTGATCGCATTAGCAATTATTTTACTTCTTATACATTGCAGGGACGGGCATGAGATTGGTACTCATTATGGCATAAAAGCTACACCTCTGGACTCACAAAGAGTCATCCTTCAGCACTCAGGAGAGGAAAACCCCCTTGGGGGGAAACCTCTGGGGAACCATGGCCTCAGGATCGCCCTTCCCTCTGGGCATTAAGAGGTGTACTAATAGAGGGGCCAGTATGCTATCCCAGCGCATGGGATCCCGGTGGTTGTCATACCGATGCCGGGATCCCAGTACAGAAAAGACCGACAGGGGTGAGTAAGGGGTGTTCTCCCCTTTCCCCACCCCCCCTAACCCTGCCTGTCCGCAGTCTAACCTTAACCTCCCCCCTTTGTGCCTAACCCTCCCATGGAGATGCCTAATCCTAACCTCCGTCCCTGCCGCCTAAACCTAACCCTCCCTTCCCCGCAGCCTAACCACTCCCGGGGGTGTCTAACACACCCTACCCACCGCCTAACCCTAACTCCCCCCCCCCCCACCCGCAGCCTAACCCTATCTTCCCCTCCACCCGCTACCTAACCCTATCCTCCACCCACCCGCAGTCTAACCCTAACTCCCACCCCCCCACCCGGAGCCTAACCCTATCCTCCACCCACCCGCAGCCTAATCCTAACGCCCCCGCCTGATGCCCTAAACCTAACCCTCCCTTCCCGGCAGCCTAACCACCCCCGGGGGTGCCTAACCCTAACCAACCCTACCCACTGTCTAAACCTAACCTCCCCCCACCCACAGCCTAAACCTAACCCCCCCGCCTGACGCCTAAACCTAATCTCCCCACCTGATGCCCAAACCTAACCCTATCCTCCCCCACAGCCTAACCACCCCCAGGGGTCCCTAACCCACCCTACCCGCAGCCTAACCCTATCCTCCTCCCACCCGCAGCCTAACCCTAACCCAGCGCCTGACACCTAAACCTAATCCCCCGCCTGATGCCTAAACCTAACCCTCCCTCCCCCGCAGCCCAACCACCCCCCCTCTGTCCCTGCTGCCTACACTTAAACCTCCATCCCTCGCAGCCTAACCACTCCCGGGGGTGCCTAACACGCAGCCTAGACCTAACCCAGCGCCTGACACCTAAACCTAATCCCCCACCTGATGCCTAAACCTAACCCTCCCTCCCCGCAGTCTAACCACCCCCGGGGGTGCCTAACCCTAAGATCCCCCCACCCGCAGCCTAAACTTAATCCCCTCGCCTAACGCCTAAACCTAACCCTCCCGCCTGATGCCTAAACCTAACCCTCCCTCCCACGCAGCCTAACCTCCCCCATGGGTGCCTAACCAACCCTATCCATAGCCTAACCCTAATCTCCCCCCACTTGCGGCCTAACCCTAACCCCCTGCCTGACGCCTAAACCTAACCCCCCCGCCTGACGCACAAACCTAACCCTTCATCCTACGCAGCCTAACCCCCCCTTCCCCCCATGCCTGATGCCTAAACCTAGCCCCCCTTGACCAGCCATAAACCTATGATCATAGGGATACGGGCGTCGGCATCCTTGCCCATTCGGAGTTCCAACGTCGGGATTCTGAAGAGTGTCGGGATCCCAGTGTCAGTATTCTGACTGCCGTAAACCCGACAGCCGGCATCTTTACCGCATCTCCTAATAGGTAATCCATATGTCCCAACATTTGGAGCATGTGTCCGCAGCTCTCCTCCCAGGGCAGCTATTCAGGGATCACCCACTACGTGTAGACGAAAAGAAAGAGATGAAAAATCATTGTTAGTGGAAGAACAAGCAGAGAGATGAACTGCAGACAGTGGTGTGGTTGTGTAGAGAGAAAAATCTCTATATAATATGTTACTCTAACTACTGAGGACATGGGAAATGCCTAAAATAATGACAATTATCCCAAAGGGTCCATTGTTATTATACAATACACACATTGGGGGATAAGTTCCCTATAGATTGTAAGCTTGCGAGCAGGGCCTTCCTACCTCTATGTCTGTCTGTTTTTACCCAGTTTTGTTCTATTACTGTTGTTCTAATTGTAAAGCGCAACGGAATATGCTGCGCTATATAAGAAACTCTTAATAAATAAATAATAAATAAATAAGTTCTCTCATAGTAAGTAGTGGGGACCTTCAGAAAAGAAATGTGACCAGTAAATAATAAAAGCTAGAAATTGCTAACATTTAGGGGTCAATCCAATTAGGTACGAGTTACTATTGCTGCAACGTTTCAACAGCATCCAAACTCACACTCTTCGTGGCCAGATTCAGCCTATGGGGCTACCGGAAAGTGCGGCTGTTGTAAGACAAACTCGCACCTAATTAAACTGACCCCATAGTTGTTAAATGTGATAAAATAGTAAAATATAATGGTGTAATTGTGGGCCTGATTCAGTTGTGGTTGTTGAAGCGATCGCTGCTGCAATATTGCCGTTCACAATTGCATTGTGAGTCTGAGCAGTCGTAGGCTGAGCAAGTCTCCTAGACACAGGGGGCTCTCCAGCAGCAGCACAGGTCCCAATGGGTAATTTATGCACGCACATGGAACGGCGTTTGAACGGACCTAACACGCCTGTATACAGTTATCCACCCCCGTTACCACCTCAAACGCTGACTTCCTGTCAATCACTTTGCGATGGGATCCTCTATGTGAGCTTGATTTAATTTTGTGCGCAGGGCAGCTTACACGCAGGCACAGTGATAAAGCATTGAGCCACTTGGTGCAACAGCAGCTCTGCGTCCGCATCTGAATCAGCTCCCCTGAGCGGTTAGGTGAAGGACTCTAGGGAAAGGACTATGTCACCTTTATTATATGTAAAGATAGGGAAACAGTCACTTGTTACAGCTCCAATTCACATCATTTATACCATTCTGTACCATTTCATCATATGGTTATTCTATGGGGGAGATGTATTAAGCCCCACAGAGTGATAAAGTGGAGAGAGATAAAGTACCAGCCAATCAGCTCCTAACTGCCATGTTACAGGCTGTGTTTGAGAAATGACAACTATGAGCTGATTGGTTGTTAGTTTATCTCTCTCCACTTTATCACTCTCCCAGGCTTTGTACACCTGCCCCCAGTTCATTGATATACTGTAAATATCAGCCATTTCCCTATCTCCCCCGATCTGTATTGTTCTTCCCCCGATCTGTATGTTCTGTATCATGCTCTCCCCACCCTTCCTGTTTTTCTGTATTACAGTATGTACTACATCTCGCAACCCCCAAAAGTGTATGTCCTTCCCCTATATGTCCTATAGAGTACACCACAATTTCTATGTTTTTGTATTGTGCCCCCACACCATCTGTATGTGCTATACCAAGTTGCCCCCTTCTGCATGTTTTGTATTGTCCGCTCTCCCCCACCATAGACCCTATGTTTTGTACTGTGCTCTCAATACCCCCCACCACACACACAATTATACAAGTATGGTAACTTACCTCCTGCATGCTATTCTCCAGTCACTAATTCCTCTGCAACCCCTCCCGTCATCTTCAACTGACACTTTGCAGATCTCTTTGCCGGTCACCCGACACTCTGCAAATCTCTTTGCCATAACTTTGCCAAATGATGATCTAAATAACCAGAATTTCCTGGTCAGACATACTATGTGTATGATTACATACCTCCAAACTGTGCCGATTTTCGCGGGACAGTCCCGTTTTTTGGGGACTGTCCCGCTGTCCCAACCGCGGGCCGCAGTGTCCCGCGGTGGGGGGGTCAGTTGGGAGGCTCTGTCAATCGCTGCTCTGCTTAGCAGAGCAGCCGGTGAATAGACGCTGTGCGCATGCGCACAGCGTCTATTCAGTGGAGTCAGAGGGAGAGGGAGCATGCCAGCGGCTCACAGAGCGCTGGGCATGCCCCCTCAGTGACGAAAACGGGGGCGTGGCTCGCGATTGTGGGTCCTCCCGCGAAGCCACGCCCCCTTTTCATAGACCACGCCCCTTTTTCAGGAGCGCTCGCGGCTTCGCCGTGCAAGTGTCCCGCTCCACAGGACAGTAAAGTTGGGAGGTATGTGATTATACTAGAGATGAGCGCCTGAAATTTTTCGGGTTTTGTGTTTTGGTTTTGGGTTCGGTTCCGCGGCCGTGTTTTGGGTTCGAACGCGTTTTGGCAAAACCTCACCGAATTATTTTTGTCGGATTCGGGTGTGTTTTGGATTCGGGTGTTTTTTTCCAAAAACACTAAAAAACAGCTTAAATCATAGAATTTGGGGGTCATTTTGATCCCAAAGTATTATTAACCTCAAAAACCATAATTTACACTCATTTTCAGTCTATTCTGAATACCTCACACCTCACAATATTATTTTTAGTCCTAAAATTTGCACCGAGGTCGCTGTGTGAGTAAGATAAGCGACCCTAGTGGCCGACACAAACACCGGGGCCCATCTAGGAGTGGCACTGCAGTGTCACGCAGGATGTCCCTTCCAAAAAACCTCCCCAAACAGCACATGACGCAAAGAAAAAAAGAGGCGCAATGAGGTAGCTGTGTGAGTAAGATTAGCGACCCTAGTGGCCGACACAAACACCGGGCCCATCTAGGAGTGGCACTGCAGTGTCACGCAGGATGGCCCTTCCAAAAAACCCTCCCCAAACAGCACATGACGCAAAGAAAAAAAGAGGCGCAATGAGGTAGCTGACTGTGTGAGTAAGATTAGCGACCCTAGTGGCCGACACAAACACCGGGCCCATCTAGGAGTGGCACTGCAGTGTCACGCAGGATGGCCCCTTCCAAAAAACCCTCCCCAAACAGCACATGACGCAAAGAAAAAAAGAGGCGCAATGAGGTAGCTGACTGTGTGAGTAAGATTAGCGACCCTAGTGGCCGACACAAACACCGGGGCCCATCTAGGAGTGGCACTGCAGTGTCACGCAGGATGTCCCTTCCAAAAAACCCTCCCCAAACAGCACATGACGCAAAGAAAAAAAGAGGCGCAATGAGGTAGCTGTGTGAGTAAGATTAGCGACCCTAGTGGCCGACACAAACACCGGGCCCATCTAGGAGTGGCACTGCAGTGTCACGCAGGATGTCCCTTCCAAAAAAACCCTCCCCAAACAGCACATGACGCAAAGAAAAAAAGAGGCGCAATGAGGTAGCTGACTGTGTGAGTAAGATTAGCGACCCTAGTGGCCGACACAAACACCGGGCCCATTTAGGAGTGGCACTGCAGTGTCACGCAGGATGTCCCTTCCAAAAAAACCCTCCCCAATCAGCACATGATGCAAAGAAAAAGAAAAGAAAAAAGAGGTGCAAGATGGAATTATCCTTGGGCCCTCCCACCCACCCTTATGTTGTATAAACAAAACAGGACATGCACACTTTAACCAACCCATCATTTCAGTGACAGGGTCTGCCACACGACTGTGACTGATATGACGGGTTGGTTTGGACCCCCCCCAAAAAAGAAGCAATTAATCTCTCCTTGCACAAACTGGCTCTACAGAGGCAAGATGTCCACCTCATCTTCACCCTCCGATATATCACCGTGTACATCCCCCTCCTCACAGATTATCAATTCGTCCCCACTGGAATCCACCATCTCAGCTCCCTGTGTACTTTGTGGAGGCAATTGCTGCTGGTCAATGTCTCCGCGGAGGAATTGATTATAATTCATTTTAATGAACATCATCTTCTCCACATTTTCTGGATGTAACCTCGTACGCCGATTGCTGACAAGGTGAGCGGCGGCACTAAACACTCTTTCGGAGTACACACTTGTGGGAGGGCAACTTAGGTAGAATAAAGCCAGTTTGTGCAAGGGCCTCCAAATTGCCTCTTTTTCCTGCCAGTATAAGTACGGACTGTCTGACGTGCCTACTTGGATGCGGTCACTCATATAATCCTCCACCATTCTATCAATGTTGAGAGAATCATATGCAGTGACAGTAGACGACATGTCCGTAATCGTTGTCAGGTCCTTCAGTCCGGACCAGATGTCAGCATCAGCAGTCGCTCCAGACTGCCCTGCATCACCGCCAGCGGGTGGGCTCGGAATTCTGAGCCTTTTCCTCGCACCCCCAGTTGCGGGAGAATGTGAAGGAGGAGATGTTGACAGGTCGCGTTCCGCTTGACTTGACAATTTTGTCACCAGCAGGTCTTTCAACCCCAGCAGACCTGTGTCTGCCGGGAAAGAGAGATCCAAGGTAGGCTTTAAATCTAGGATCGAGCACGGTGGCCAAAATGTAGTGCTCTGATTTCAACAGATTGACCACCCGTGAATCCTTGTTAAGCGAATTAAGGGCTGCATCCACAAGTCCCACATGCCTAGCGGAATCGCTCTCTTTTAGCTCCTTCTTCAATGCCTCCAGCTTCTTCTGCAAAAGCCTGATGAGGGGAATGACCTGACTCAGGCTGGCAGTGTCTGAACTGACTTCACGTGTGGCAAGTTCAAAGGGCATCAGAACCTTGCACAACGTTGAAATCATTCTCCACTGCACTTGAGACAGGTGCATTCCATCTCCTATATCGTGCTCAATTGTATAGGCTTGAATGGCCTTTTGCTGCTCCTCCAACCTCTGAAGCATATAGAGGGTTGAATTCCACCTCGTTACCACTTCTTGCTTCAGATGATGGCAGGGCAGGTTCAGTAGTTTTTGGTGGTGCTCCAGTCTTCTGTACGTGGTGCCTGTACGCCGAAAGTGTCCCGCAATTTTTCTGGCCACCGACAGCATCTCTTGCACGCCCCTGTCGTTTTTAAAAAAATTCTGCACCACCAAATTCAAGGTATGTGCAAAACATGGGACGTGCTGGAATTTGCCCATATTTAATGCACACACAATATTGCTGGCGTTGTCCGATGCCACAAATCCACAGGAGAGTCCAATTGGGGTAAGCCATTCCGCGATGATCTTCCTCAGTTGCCGTAAGAGGTTTTCAGCTGTGTGCGTATTCTGGAAAGCGGTGATACAAAGCGTAGCCTGCCTAGGAAAGAGTTGGCGTTTGCGAGATGCTGCTACTGGTGCCGCCGCTGCTGTTCTTGCGGCGGGAGTCCATACATCTACCCAGTGGGCTGTCACAGTCATATAGTCCTGACCCTGCCCTGCTCCACTTGTCCACATGTCCGTGGGTTAAGTGGACATTGGGTACAACTGCATTTTTTAGGACACTGGTGAGTCTTTTTTCTGACGTCCGTGTACATTCTCGGTATCGCCTGCCTAGAGAAGTGGGAACCTAGATGGTATTTGGTAACGGGGGCACACTGCCTCAATAAATTGTCTAGTTCCCTGTGAACTAACGGCGGATACCGACGCACGTCTACACCAACATAGTTGTCAAGGACTCAGTTATCCGCTTTGCAGTAGGATGACTGCTGTGATATTTCATCTTCCTCGCAAAGGACTGTTGAACAGTCAATTGCTTACTGGAAGTAGTACAAGTGGGCTTACGACTTCCCCTCTGGGATGACCATCGACTCCCAGCGGCAACAACAGCAGCGCCAGCAGCAGTAGGCGTTACACGCAAGGATGCATCGGAGGAATCCCAGCAGGAGAGGACTCGTCAGACTTGCAGTGACATGGCCTGCAGGACTATTGGCATTCCTGGGGAAGGAGGAAATTGACACTGAGGGAGTTGGTGGGGTGGTTTGCGTGAGCTTGGTTACAAGAGGAAGGGATTTACTGGTCAGTGGACTGCTTCCGCTGTCACCCAAAGTTTTTGAACTTGTCACTGACTTATTATGAATGCGCTGCAGGTGACGTATAAGGGAGGATGTTCCGAGGTGGTTAACGTCCTTACCCCTACTTATTACAGCTTGACAAAGGGAACACACGGCTTGACACCTGTTGTCCGCATTTCTGGTGAAATACCTCCACACCGAAGAGCTGATTTTTTTGGTATTTTCACCTGGCATGTCAACGGCCATATTCCTCCACGGACAACAGGTGTCTCCCCGGGTGCCTGACTTAAACAAACCACCTCACCATCAGAATCCTCCTGGTCAATTTCCTCCCCAGCGCCAGCAACACCCATATCCTCCTCATCCTGGTGTACTTCAACACTGACATCTTCAATCTGACTATCAGGAACTGGACTGCGGGTGCTCCTTCCAGCACTTGCAGGGGGCGTGCAAATGGTGGAAGGCGCATGCTCTTCACGTCCAGTGTTGGGAAGGTCAGGCATCGCAACCGACACAATTGGACTCTCCTTGTGGATTTGGGATTTCAAAGAACGCACAGTTCTTTGCGGTGCTTTTGCCAGCTTGAGTCTTTTCAGTTTTCTAGCGAGAGGCTGAGTGCTTCCATCCTCATGTGAAGCTGAACCACTAGCCATGAACATAGGCCAGGGCCTCAGCCGTTCCTTGCCACTCCGTGTGGTAAATGGCATATTGGCAAGTTTACGCTTCTCCTCCGACAATTTTATTTTAGGTTTTGGAGTCCTTTTTTTACTGATATTTGGTGTTTTGGTTTTGACATGCTCTGTACTATGCCATTGGGCATCGGCCTTGGCAGGACGACGTTGCTGGCATTTCATCGTCTCGGCCATGACTAGTGGCAGCAGCTTCAGCACGAGGTGGAAGTGGATCTTGATCTTTCCCTAATTTTGGAACCTCAACATTTTTGTTCTCCATATTTTAATAGGCACAACTAAAAGGCACCTCAGGTAAACAATGCAGATGGATGGATTGGATACTAGTATACAATTATGGACGGGCTGCCGAGTGCCGACACAGAGGTAGCCACAGCCGTGAACTACCGCACTGTACTGTGTCTGCTGCTAATATATAGACTGGTTGATAAAGAGATAGTATACTCGTAACTAGTATGTATGTATAAAGAAAGAAAAAAAAAACACGGTTAGGTCACTGGTATATACAATTATGGACGGGCTGCCGAGTGCCGACACAGAGGTAGCCACAGCCGTGAACTACCGCACTGTACACTGGTTGATAAAGAGATAGTAGTATACTCGTAACAACTAGTATGACGACGGTATAAAGAATGAAAAAAAAACCACGGTTAGGTGGTATATAATACAATTATGGTTGGACGGACTGCCTGCCGAGTGCCGACACAGAGGTAGCCACAGCCGTGAACTACCGCACTGTACACTGGTTGATAAAGAGATAGTAGTATACTCGTAACAACTAGTATGACGACGGTATAAAGAATGAAAAAAAAACCACGGTTAGGTGGTATATAATACAATTATGGTTGGACGGGACTGCCTGCCGAGTGCCGACACAGAGGTAGCCACAGCCGTGAACTACCGCACTGTACACTGGTTGATAAAGAGATAGTAGTATACTCGTAACAACTAGTATGACGACGGTATAAAGAACGAAAAAAAACCACGGTTAGGTGGTATATATTATAATACAATTATGGATGGACGGACTGCCTGCCGAGTTCCGACACAGAGGTAGCCACAGCCGTGAACTACCGCACTGTACACTGGTTGATAAAGAGATAGTAGTATACTCGTAACAACTAGTATGACGACGTATAAAGAACGAAAAAAAACCCACGGTTAGGTGGTATATATTATAATACAATTATGGATGGACGGACTGCCTGCCGAGTTCCGACACAGAGGTAGCCACAGCCGTGAACTACCGCACTGTACACTGGTTGATAAAGAGATAGTAGTATACTCGTAACAACTAGTATGACTATGACGACGGTATAAAGAAAGAAAAAAAAAACCACGGTTAGGTGGTATATAATACAATTATGGATGGACGGACTGCCTGCCGAGTGCCGACACAGAGGTAGCCACAGCCGTGAACTACCGCACTGTACTGTGTCTGCTGCTAATATAGACTGGTTGATAAAGAGATAGTATACAATACTACTAATATACTGGTGGTCAGGCACTGGTCACCACTAGTCACACTGGCAGTGGCACTCCTGCAGCAAAAGTGTGCACTGTTTAATTTTAATATAATATTATTTATCATGTACTCCTGGCTCCTGCTATAACAACCTGCAGTGCTCCCCAGTCTCCCCCACAATTATAAGCTTTATATACAATACATTGATGTGCAGCACACTGGGCTGAGCAGTGCACACAGACTGAGTCACTGTGTGACTGTGTATCGTTTTTTTCAGGCAGAGAACGGATATATTAAATAAAACAAACAACTGCACTGTCTCTGGTGGTCACTGGTCACTGTGGTCGTCAGTCACTAAACTCTGTCTGCACTCTGCACTCTCTTCTAATCTACAGTATCACAGCAATCTCTCTCTCTCTCTCTCTTCTAAATCTAATCTAAATGGAGAGGACGCCAGCCACGTCCTCTCCCTATCAATCTCAATACGTGTGAAAATGGCGGCGACGCGCGGCTCCTTATATAGAATCCGAGTCTCGCGAGAATCCGACAGCGTCATGATGACGTTCGGGCGCGCTCGGGTTAACCGAGCAAGGCGGGAAGATCCGAGTCGCTCGGACCCGTGAAAAAAAAAGTGAAGTTCGTGCGGGTTCGGATTCAAAGAAACCGAACCCGCTCATCTCTAGATTATACTACTACATTGTTATGTACTTTCATTTTTATTCATTTGCAATTTATCTATTTTATTGACTTTTTATCCAAAACCCAAGATCCTTTCTCATACAGACCCAAGTTATCTGCTCCAGGTTTTATGTTCCCTAGTGCTAGGATCATGTTAGTATCATACACTGGGCCTAATTCAGACCTGATCGCAGCTGCAAATTTGTACTCTAATGGACAAAACCATGTGCACTGCAGGTGGGGCAGATGTAACATGTGCAGAGAGAGTATGGTAACTTACCTCCTGCATGTTATACTCCAGTCGTTGCTACCTCTGTGACCCCTCCCGTCATCTTCAACTGACACTTTGCAGATCTCTTTGCCGGTCACCCGACACTCTGCAAATCTCTTTGCCAGATTATCTATAAAACACAAAAGACTATCATTAAGCATAGTACTAGTTTAAGTTCAATAAAATGTCCATGAGTCAACCAGTTTCCCAATTTTCCTTAAACCAAACAAGATACTTACAAAGTTATCAATATCCCATTTATCTATTTTATTAACTTCTTCATCCCAAAGCCACGATCCTGCCTCATAGAGACCCAGGTTATCTGCATCCCCTGTATGTGTGATTATCCCCCATACTGCCCTCTTTATTCCTGTAATGCTACATTTATTCCTAAATATGTCATTCCTTCCTGCACTTCTCCTATTTATGTGTCCTTGTACCTGTATTCCCTGTTCTGTCTATCTTGTCTTGCCTTTCAGCGGACTTTACTGCACTCTGTCTTCCTTACCCCCCTCCATTATACCCTGCTATGTAGGACTCACCTCCTCCTACCTGTCTTCCTGCATGGAAACTGGAAACGTCAGTAGCTGTAGATAGAATGTTACAGGAAGAAGGATTGTGATGTCACGGGCTAGTGATGTCACAAGCTAGGTGTGATGTCACAGTAACCAGCAGCAAAGCTACAGAGTTACAGCTATCTTACATATACATTTTCTACATCAATTACAACAGGATATACATGAGATTCTAGTTTAAAAAAAACGAGACTAGTGTAGAAAATGAAGTATAAGGCAATGTTGTACAGAGTGCCTCAATATATAGGTAAAGGGAAAACATAAGTGACAGGAATTTCAAGACTAAACCACTGCGTATATTTTATAAGGAAATAAAGCTCTTTATCTAAGAGGCTGAATTAATCATTTTCCATTATGTGTGTGTGTGTGTGTATATGTATATATATATATATATATATATATATATATATAGAGAGAGAGAGAGAGAGAGAGAGAGAGAGAGAGAGAAAGAGAGAGAGAGAGAGATACTAATACCCCTTTCTGATCGCACTAAAAACCCGGTATCGACACGGCATATTGCCGTGTCGAAACGGGTCAGTGTGCGATGTGAAAGCTCCTTTTTAGAATTAGCGGGTCGCCTGACCCGGTAATTCAACCCGGTAAAAAAGAAGGGTTATTACCGGGCTGATTACCGGGTCAGGCGCAGTGTGAATGGAAGCCGTTCCGATGCGACACGGCTCCCATTCACAGCATAGACAGAGGCGGCGCAGGAGATGAGCTCATCTCCCAGCGCCGCCTCCACCCCCGCCCCTGCTGCGCCCTCCGCTGCTATGGCAACAGACCCGGTATATTGCCGGGTCGGAAAGCCAGCAACGGAGCGCAAATGCCGGATCCCACCCGGTAAGTACACGTTTCTCTTACCGGGTAGGATCCGGCATTTGCGATCTGAATGCAGCATAACTATACTATCCCATTAAACCAGGAACCTTACGAATTATACAGTTTCTGTGGCTGGCTGACCTCAAGTCTGCATTTCACCTGGTTTAATCAGCCACAGAACCTGTGTAACAACCCATGAGCGTATAAAGAGGAGAAGAAATAAGAGTTGTCTTTTTTGTGGCGCACTAGAAATTTATTATTCAATACCAGCGTATATAAAACTGTAAGGCGGGCCTGTAAGGTGACATTCACAGGGAATAGGTAATGACATCCACTCGACTTGTTCACACCCGCTGGACGTGTTGGAAAGAGGTTGAGTGGACAGTGAGCATGGCTGTGCCCTGTGGCACCACGTGGCACCATTGTACCAACAGCCGGACTGCTGAGAACGGAACCTGGAGGGTTCATAACTTTTTTGTTTTCATTTCATCTCATCTCATGACACTCCACCCAAAGCTTTTCTTCTGGTTATCCTATCAGCTAGGACAACAATGAAGGTGACTCCATAATATTTCTTCCATTGTTTTTCCATGTCACAGAAACATTGCATGTGTGCTACAGGTGACCATCCTAATAATCTCTCCTTCACTTCACAGTAATGTCATTGTTACTGATACATTATTTGGATCAAGCATCAAAAGGAAACTTAGGTATAAGTCTGTCCGGCATATCACTTATTGCATGACGACCTTGTGCCTGCGCTGTACTGTATGTAGACGGAGCATTTGGTTTTGCTAATGACTTACATAGACTCCATAAGAGGGCATGCCGACATAGCATATTGTTGAATGTTAACATGTATGATCTTAAACTCCATCTATAAATGTTCTGTTGTGAGACTTCCAATATGCTCAGAATATTGCTACTGTGACAGATGATTTAGTACATACTAGCTGGAGTACTCGGCGTCGCACCTGAACTGCCAAAATGATTACAATGAGATCATGCGATAGATCGCATGGTAATCATGTGATGGGCACGTCACCGCCGAGTGGGAGCGGCCGTCGGGTGCCCATTGCACATCGCAGTGCAATATATCTCATGTGGGCTTTAAACCACATGCGATCGCACTGCGATGCAAGAAATATTAAGTGCAGCACATAATATCTTGAGACGTGATATTCGACCGGCGTGCCCGCGCATCGCGTCTCAAGGTTGTTAATGCTGATTAACTTTCAGGAAGAAAAAGCAATACCTTTAACTTATATTTGTGCAGGCCGCTGCGACCGCTATGCGTATGTGTGTGAAACCCCTAACAGATGCGTACACGTTGCGTAACCACGCCGTCACGCTGTAAGCACAGAGTAGCTACACGTGAGGCGGAATACACTCTATAACCCCTAGCAGGAAAGGGACACGACACCAATTGTATTTAAATATATTGGGATCCGACCCACCAACAGTTATTTACTAAAAGGGGGTTACAACAATAATACAATCACAATAAGAGAAGAGGCTACAATCAATGATATTGTTCGCCAGCGCCACCCGGTTCCGGTCCTCAGTCAATCTGGGTAGATGACCTACAGAGAATGTGACTGACCGGCCAGGAGGCTTGGCTTTTATACAATATTCCAAAGCATGAAACAATAGAAACTGTATGCTCTTCTTCCATTGGTTCGGGGGTGGGACATATCCTGTACACTGGGGATCATTGGTCAGCTCAAGCGGTGGGCGATGGCTAAGTCTTGAGATGTGATTACTGTTGTTTACATCTGTGTTCCCGCCCCATGACCAGTTAAACCCACCACATTAATCATACATAAATCTGGTATTACTAATAACTTATTGCTGCAATATGTGACAATATCCTCATACACACCGAATTACTGCTTATGTGACCCTGAACAATATGATCCTACACATGATATGATTATCCATTTCCATCCTCAAGATATATATATATATATACTAGGCGATTCATCGCGCCCTACGGGCGCTCTTCACACCGTCGTTTGTGGCTACGTCCCGTTAACCCCTGCACTCCTTTGAACATACGCAGGCCGGTAGAGAACAGATGCAGAAATGCAGGGCAATATAGAGGGCATACAGAAAAGAGAGAGGCGTAGGGGGGAAGGGGGGAGAGGGAATGTACAGAAACGCTGTGTGCTAGTGGGTAAATATTGCAAGGGGGAAAGGCGTGCGATTGTCAAGGGGGCGTAGGCCTTTGTGAGGGCGTGAAAAGTGGCCGCAGGGCACAATGAATAACATAGTGTAGTATATACTGCTAGTGTATGCAGCGCAGCTTATACACACAGTGGGCACAGGTAATGGAGCCGCGTATACACACAATGGACACAGGTAGCAGCTCAGCTTATACACACAGTGGCCACAGGTAATGGAATACGTGTATCCACACAGTGGGCAGAGGTAGCAGCGCAGCTTATACACACAATACCCAAAGGTAGCAGAGCCGCTTATACACACAATATCCAGAGGTAACAGAGCCGCTTGTACACACACAGTGCCCACAGGTAGCAGAGGCGCTTATACACACACAGTGCCCACAGGTAGCAGAGGCGCTTATACACACAGTGCCCACAGGTAGCAAAGCCGCTTATACACACAGTGCCCACAGGTAGCAGAGGCGCTTATACACACAGTGCCCACATGTAGCAGAGGCGCTTATACATACAGTGGCCACAGGTAGCAGAGCCGCTTATACACACACAGTGCCCACAGGTAGCAGAGGCGCTTATATACACAGTGCCCACATGTAGCAGAGGCGCTTATATACACAGTGCCCACAGGTAGCAGAGGCGCTTATACACACAGTGCCCACATGTAGCAGAGGCGCTTATACATACAGTGGCCACAGGTAGCAGAGCCGCTTATACACACACAGTGCCCACAGGTAGCAGAGGCGCTTATATACACAGTGCCCACATGTAGCAGAGGCGCTTATACACACAGTGCCCACAGGTAGCAGAGCCGCTTATACACACACAGTGCCCACAGGTAGCAGAGCCGCTTATTCACACAGTGCCCACAGGTAGCAGAGCCGCTTATACACACACAGTGCCCACAGGTAGCAGAGCCGCTTATACACACAGTGACCACAGGTAGCAGAGCCGCTTATACACACACAGTGCCCACAGGTAGCAGAGCCGCTTATACACACAGTGACCACAGGTAGCAGAGGCGCTTATACACACAGTGACCACAGGTAGCAGAGGCGCTTATACACACACACAGTGGCCACAGGTAGCAGAGCCGCTTATACACACAGTGACCACAGGTAGCAGAGCCGCTTATACACACACGGTGCCCACAGGTAGTGGCCACAGGTAGCAGAGCCGCTTATACACACAGTGACCACAGGTAGCAGAGCCGCTTATACACACAGTGACCACAGGTAGCAGAGCCGCTTATACACACACAGGGGCCACGGGTAGCAGAGGCGCTTATACATACACACAGTGGCCACAGGTAGCAGTGGTGCTTATACACACACAGTGACCACAGGTAGCAGAGCCGGTTATACACACAGTGACCACAGGTAGCAGAGCCGCTTATACACACACAGTGCCCACAGGTAGCAGAGGCGCTTATACACACAGTGGCCACAGGAAGCAGTGGTGCTTATACACACAATGACCCCCGGTAGCAGCGTCACTTCTAGACACAATTCCCATAGGTAACAGAGGCGCTTATACACACACAGTGCCCACAGGTAGCAGAGGCCCTTATACACACAGTGGCCACAGGTAGCAGTGGTGCTTATACACACAATGACCCCCGGTAGCAGCGTCACTTCTAGACACAATTCCCATAGGTAACAGAGGCGCTTATACACACAGTGGCCACAGGTAGCAGTGGCGTTTATACACACAGTGCCCACAGGTAGCAGCGCCACTTATACACAATGGCCACAGGTATCAGTGTCGCTTAGACACATAATGGACACAGCATTAGTGTTTCTTATGAATCCAATGTCCATTGGTAGCAACTATACTCACAGAAGTTCAGTGTGTGTGTGTGTGGGGGTTTGGAAAGGGGGTGGGTTCAGTGAGGTGGAGGTGCGTATCCGTGCCGCTGATCACCACGATTCAGGGAATCACTTGTAGCGGCTGCGGATGGTGTCCGAGGTGCTACGTGTGGTGGTGGGGTGGGTGCGGGAGGGGGGTATGGGGGTGGGGGAGGTGTGGGGGTGCAGTGGGCGGGGGAGGGGCGTCTGAAGCAGATGTGGTGGGTGCTGTGGGTGCCACGGGTGGGGGAGGGGCGGGTGGGTTGTAGGGTGCAGGGGCGAGAAGTGGGTATAAGGGTGGTGCGGGGTTGCCGCAGGTGGGGTGGAGGGTGCGTGGGTGTAGGAGTGGGGGGAGGTGCAGGGGTGCCACCGGTGGGGGAGGGGGGGTTGTGGGTTGTAGGTGCTACGGGTGGGGGAGGGGGCGTGTCCCACGGGTGAGGGAGGGATGTGGTGGGTGCTGTGGGTGCCACGGGTGGGGAAGGGGTGTTGCGGTTGGGGGAGGGAGTGCTGCGGGTGGTGGAGGGGGGGGGTGATGAGGGTGTGGGTGCTATGGGTGGGGGAAGGGGCAGGAGTGCCGCGGGTGGGGGAGGGACGTGTGCCGCGAGAGGGGGGCGGATGTGGAGGATGCTGTGGGTGCCGTGGGTGTGTAGGTGGGGGAGGGGCGTGTGCCACGGGTGGGGGGCGTATGTGGTTGATGCCGCGGGTAGGGTGGTGGGTTGCAGGGGGGAGAGGTGGGTATGGGGGTGGTGCAGGGTTTTTGGGGTTGGGCCGGTGGGTTTTGCTGGTTGTGGGTGTTACGGGAGGCAGCGGGAGTGCCGTGGGTGGGGGAGGGGTGTGTGCCGCGGGTGGGGGGTGAATGTGGTGGGTGCTGTGGGTGGGGGAGGGGCGGGGGGTTCGGATGTGGTGGATGCTGTGGGTGGGGTGGAGGGTGCAGGGGGGGGTAGGTAGAGGTAGGTGTGGGGTGGGGGAATGCTGCGGGTGGGGGAGGGGTGGGTGGGGTGGAGGGTGTAGCAGGGGGAGAGGTTGGTATAGGGGTGGGGGTGGTGCGGGTGGGGGAGGGGCATGGGGTTTTGTGGGGTGTGGGTGTTACGGGTGGGGGAGGGGGCGGGAGTGCAGCGGGTGGGGGAGGGGTGTGTGCTGCGGGTGGGGGAGGGGTGCTGCGGGTGGGGGAGGGGGTGGGAATGCCGCGGGCGGGGGAGGGGGTGGGAGTGCTGCGGGTGGGGGAGGGGTGTGTGCCGGGGGTGGGGGAGGGGGCGGGAATGCCGTGGGTGGGGAAAGGGCAGGAGTGCCGGGGGTGGGGGGGGGTGTGTGCCGGGGGTGGGGGAGGGGTGCTGCGGGTGGGGGAGGGAGTGCCGCAGGTTGGGGAGGGGTGTGTGGCGCGGGTGGGGGAGCGTCGGGAGTGCCGCGGGTGGGGGAGGGGTGATGCGGGTGGGGGAGGGGGCGGGAGTGCCGCGGGTGGGGGAGGGGTGCCGCGGGTGGGGGAGGGGTGCGTGCCGCGGGTGGGGGAGGGGTGCGTGCCGCGGGTGGGGGAGGGGTGCGTGCCGCGGGTGGGGGAGGGGTGCGTGCCGCGGGTGGGGAAGGGGTTCCGCGGTTGGGGGAGGGGTGTGTGTCGGGGGTGGGGGAGGGGTGCTGCGGGTGGGGGAGGGAGTGCCGCAGGTGGGGGAGGGGTGTGTGGCGCGGGTGGGAGAGCGTCGGGAGTGCCGCGGGTGGGGGAGGGGTGCTGCGGGTGGGTGAGGGGGCGGGAGTGCCGCGGGTGGGTGAGGGGTGCCGCGGGTGGGGGAGGGGTGCGTGTCGCGGGTGGGGGAAGGGTGCGTGCCACGGGTGGGGGAGGGGCCGGGAGTGCCGTGGGTTGGGTGGATGCCGGATGCCGCGGGACGTGTGCCGTGGTTGGGTGGGGGTGGATTCTGTGGGTGGCGCGGCCCGTGTGCGGCGGATGGAGGTGTTGGGTGGTGTGTGTGCCGCGGGTGCGGCTGTCAGCGTTGGTTCTCCTCCACACTGTGCGGCAGGCAGCGGTGAGAGCGCCACTTACAGTCCTCGGCTGCAGTATCACCAGGTGCAGGGAGTGTACGGGGAGGGGGGAGAGAGGGGAAGGGGCGGAGATGGGGAGGGGACTGGGCGGGGATGGGTGGACAGAGGGAGGGGACTGTTCCTGCCCTGCATCCAGCTGCCCAGATCTGTGCCTGTGACTCCGCCCAGCGTTACGGCCAGCACAGAGTCACAGACTTGGGCTAATATATAGGAGATATATATATATATATATACCAACAAATATAAAACCACAGCACTCACCACCCCAGAAGCGGGGTGCAGTGTCCGCACTCACCACTCATAGGGTGGGGTGCATGTAGCCCATAGCCACCTACTTAAAAATATACAAACAGAAAGTTCAGCACTCACCAAGGCAAGCTCACTTATTTTCACAACATCAATAAATAAATGATGGGGGTTTAGTTAGTGAATTGGCCAATGCACGGAAGCCTGCAAACCGCTCGCCAAGGTACCCCATCTTCATGCAGGTCCTACACTATCACAGAGTCTCAAAAATTAAAACCTAGCAACTATATCACACATAATATAACTGCAAATATGCCCACTTGGTTTACTGTGTATCTGCCAAATACTCCATGGCTTTTAAAGGTACACTAGTAACCTGACACTGGCTGATAAATTACTAAAGAACAGCTGACTCAGGTTTAAGATAATTGGGCTTGCATAGGGGTGCATGAACAAAGCTTGTGGCCACAGTTAATGTATATTTTTAAGTAGGTGGCCATGGGCTACATGCACCCCACCCTATGAGTGGTGAGTGCGGACACTGCACCCCGCTTCTGGGGTGGTGAGTGCTGTGGTTTTATATTTGTTGGTATATTGTAGGGTTAATCTTTGGTTAACTCATATTAACTGGGGCCACAAGCTTTGTTCATGGAATAGTTATGAAGTATACATATATCACCATATATGTCTGGTATGTGCTTTTGTAAGTTGTTAATCGAGTTTTTTCAAGTTATTGTACAAGCAAGGTTTCTAGCTTGTGTTTTGTGTAGGATATTGTCTTCTTGTTTATCCTGGCTTCTAGTAAAACAATGACAGTCCAATATCTGCCGTCTTCAACAGATACTGGACAACTATAGAACAATGGGTGGCAAACAATGGTATTTACCTTTCCCATAGACCAGGGTCCATGTTCCATGATTACAAAGCTTTGCGTAAACAAGACAGTCTGATACATTCAAGACACTGTTTGTGAATCGCCTTTCTATGCGTATGAGTGGTTTGATTAATTTGTGTGTGCACAGTAACTTGCTATTGAAGGATGTACAGACTGTGTGTGAGTTATGTACTATATGGATAAAATATTGAATATGGCTTTTGTGGCTTTTCTGTGCGAATGCGTATGTTACCGTATTTACTCATACCACGTGCTAACACGCAAGACCGCGTGAGCGATTATACGTAGCTTGCGAGTATGCGTACGCACGACAGAACAAGCACCCGCACGGAGGCCATCTGTGTGGTGTTTGTACGTGATGAGTGTGCCTATAATATTTTCGACTTTGACAGTCCACCCTTTGGCAGTCAATAATAACTGCCACACATAACTAATAAACTGAAAATATTATCTATGCATTATATACAAAGTTCGGATGACTGGGGGAGAGTTGTAGGTGGGAAATGTGTAGCCTAGTGAGATAGGAAAAAGCATGTATGTATGAATTAATGTCTGAGGGGCATGTATCATCATGCCATACATGTTCTAAGCAAGCTTCGAGGTATTGCGAAGTATACATTAAATCCTTCTTACCCCGTATTATGGGTCTGTAAATGGGCAAACAAACACTACTGAGCTCTTTCTAGGCAAGGCAAGTAGCCCTCACCTTTCCGGCTGCTTATACCAACAAATGGGGAGCACATTTATCTGATGATACATGGCGGGGAAACATATGTGAATGCTACTATATGTGGATAACACTGTTTCAACAGATGGGTCATAAATCAAATCCGCTGCTGTGACAACGCTGTTACGCACACCAGTGCTAACAGGAGTATACCGGTGTATGAACAGAGAGGGAAGCGAAGCAAACAAACTCACAGACAGTATAACATAACATACACAGGAGGTGATGGAATAACTAATAAACACAAAGTGAACGGAGAAGCCCAAAGGCTCAGGAATTGGGTGTCTCCCTAGTGTCAGGAATGCTCAGATGGAATAGAGCGGACAATGAAGCGATGTGTAGTGATTTAACATGTGGAGCACCTGAAATGATGTTGCTAAGAGCAACAGAAAAAACCCCAAAGGGTTACCAACGGGTGTGGGAATAAACTCCTTGGTCAGAGATAGAAATATAGACACAAGGAGAGTATCCACAATCCTAACCCCCACTTGCAGGGCACAGGTTCAGCTTACTGCCACTAAACTGACACCTGGACGCCCTGCACAGTGAGGGAGGATTAAGCAAGCAGGTCTGAGAGTACAGCCGCAAACCTGCTGGGTTCACAGAATAGCAAAAGAATCCCAGCAGGTCAAACAACTGACTCCAGTCTTACTGCTAGGTCCGGATTGGCAGAATGAAGTACCGAATCCCAAGGCCTATTCGCAGTAAGCAACAAGTAAATACAAAGTCACACAGTACTAGCTAACTCTCTGGAACTGACTAACAAACAAAGATTCAGCAGCATTTGCCTAGCCTGAGAGGATGGTTTATATAGCAGGTGCTGTCCACGCCCCACTCAGACCTCACAGACTGTGAGCACAAAACCAGCGCCGGATTCCCTGCCGTGCACAGAGCCTGTAACCACTACACAGTAAAAACCCGGACCGGAGTATCAGCTGCGCTCAGGTTACTTCGCTAACACTTGCCTCCCGGTTGCCATGGCGACGTGGCAGCACAGAGCAGGAGATCCTAACAGTACCCCCCCTCTGATGAGGGGTCAAAGAACCCCTACCACCGGTTTTATCGGGGAACTGCAAGAAGAAAGAGCGTATCAGTCTGGGGGCATGAAGATCACAACTGCGCACCCACGACCGCTCCTCCGGGCCATACCCCTTCCAGTGCACCAAAAATGACAGCCGACCCCGAACCATCTTGGAGTCAAGAACCCTTTCAACCACAAACTCCCTCTGACCCCGTATCAGAAGAGGAGAAGGTCTTCCACTGGAAGAAGGATTACTAACCGCCAGTTTTAAAAGGGAACAATGAAATGTTTTATTGATACCCAATGAACGGGGCAGATCTAACTGAAATGCCACCGGATTGATAACCCTGGTGATCTTATAAGGGCCGATGAACCGGGGGCCAAACTTATGAGATGGCTGTCTCAACTTCAAATTCTTGGTGGACAACCAGACGAAGTCTCCTAATTTGAAGCTGCAGGGTCTTCTCCGCTTATCAAAAACCCTTTTGGTCACTAATGACACAGACACAAGGGCTTTCTTCACTTTCCTCCAAATACCCCTAAGGACCGAAACAACAGAGGAACCACCAGACGTGGAATCCAGGGGGTCAAAAGAATTGGCCTTAGGATGATGCCCATACACACAAAGGAAGGGAGAGATCCCTGTAGCAGAGTGAGCCGCGTTGTTATAGGCAAACTCCGCCATGGACAGATGAGCAACCCAGTCAGTATGACACTTGGAGACATAACACCTGAGGAACTGCTCCAAGGACTGGTTCACCCTCTCAGTCTGCCCATTAGACTGTGGATGGTAGCCTGACGACAAGCTCACAGAAATCTGGAGATCAGAACAAAATGCCCTCCAGAATTTGGCCACAATCTGGGATCCACGGTCAGAGACCACATCAAGTGGCAACCCGTGGAGGCGCACAACATGCTGCATAAATAACTCAGACAGGCGTCTGGCCGATGGCAACCCAACCAGTGGAACGAAATGCGCCATCTTCGAAAACCTGTCAACGACAACCCAAATGGCTGTCATCCCCGAGGATTTGGGCAAGTCCACCACAAAATCCATGGAAATGTGGGTCCATGGCTTAGACGGAATAGAGAGTGGATGTAATGGGCCGACAGGAACCCCTCTAGGAGTTTTATTTCGGGCACAAACGTCACATGCCCGAACCCACTGATCCACATCCCTAGCCACCGAGGGCCACCGCACCGCCCTAGACAGCAACTCCCGAGTTCTGGCAATACCCGGATGCCCTGCCGACCTCTTGGCATGGAATTCCAGGAACACTCGCTGTCTTAACCTAGGAGGCACAAACAAGAGACCTACCGGAAGGTCTGGAGGAGCCTGCTCCTGTGCTCTAAGGACTAATGACAAGAGGTCCTGGGTAATGCCCACTTTAATACATGATGGGGACACAATGGGCAATGGCTCCTCGGTGGTCTCTTGAACTGGAGCAAAACTCAGCGAGAGCGCATCAGCCTTGATGTTTTTTGACCCAGGGCGATATGTTATCAAAAACTTAAAGCGAGCAAAAAACAAAGCCCATCGTGCCTGCCTGGCATTGAGCCGCTTCGCTGACTCTAAATATGCCAGATTCTTATGGTCGGTGAGAATTGAGACCACAAACTTAGCCCCCTCAAGCCAGTGTCTCCACTCCCCGAGTGCATCCTTTATAGCCAACAATTCCCGGTTACCCACATCATAATTCATCTCGGCAGACGAAAATTTACGGGAAAAGTAAGCACAGGGATGAAGGCGATTATCAGACACCCCCATCTGAGAGAGCACTGCCCCAATACCTATCTCAGAGGCATCCACTTCTACCACAAAAGGACGCTCTGGATCTGGGTGTCGCAGCACCTTGGCCGAGACAAATGCCCTTTTGAGATGGGCAAAGGCCGCTTTGGCCTCACAAGACCAGTGAGCAACATCCGCCCCTTTCTTAGTGAGTGCCACCAAGGGGGCCACTATAGACGAAAATCCAGCGATAAACCGTCTATAAAAATTCGCAAAGCCCAGAAAACGCTGAAGCGCCTTCAAACTAGTGGGCTGCACCCAATCCAGGACTGCCTGTACCTTAGAACTCTCCATTTGGAAACCTTCTGAGGAGATAATATACCCTAGAAATGCGATTTGCTGGACTTCAAACTCGCACTTCTCCAGCTTCGCCCCAAGCTGGTGGTCTCTGAGTTTCTGGAGGACTAAGCGTACATGCTTCCGATGTTCCTCCAGGGAATGAGAGAAGATTAGGATGTCATCTAGATAAACAACTAAGAATCTATCCAAATATTCCCTCAGCACATCGTTCATGAATTCCTGGAAGACTGCCGGGGCATTAGAGAGCCCAAAAGGCATCACCAAATATTCATAATGCCCAGAGTGGGTATTAAAGGCAGTCTTCCATTCATCCCCCTCTCTTATTCGGATTAGATTGTAAGCACCGCGTAGGTCAATCTTAGAAAAAATGGTGGCAGTACGAAGCTGGTCAAACAAAACCGAAATGAGAGGCAGTGGGTACGAGTTTTTAATTGTGATACGGTTCAATTCCCTGAAGTCGATGCAGGGTCGCAACGAACCGTCCTTTTTACCCACGAAAAAGAACCCCGACCCAACTGGGGACTGTGAGGGTCTGATAAATCCCTTAGCCAAGTTCTCCTGAATGTACTCTGCCATAGCCTGAGTCTCAGGACGTGACAGGGAGTACAACCTGCTCTTGGGAAGCTTAGCATCTGGCAACAAATCAATGGCACAGTCATAGGGGCGATGGGGAGGTAGTACCTCCGCAACTTTTTTGGAGAACACATCCGCAAAATCTGCATAACATACTGGCAATCCTGGCAAACTTAGCTGCGAGAGCCTGACTGGAAGGCTCAAGCAACTCCTGAAACAATCACTACCCCAACTAAGAATCTCCCCAGAGACCAAGTCAAATTGAGGGTTATGGGCCCTTAACCAGGGTAACCCCAAAACCAATGGGGCAAAAGAACAGACAGTCACATAAAAGACAATTTTTCAGAGTGTGTGGCTCCAATAAACAAAGGAATTTGGCTGGTGCAGGAGGTAATTTTACCCTGGGACAATGGTTCCCCGTTTAACCCACAGATCTCAATCTCTGATGCCAAAGGTACTGAGGGAACAGAGTGTTCCAGGGCGAATTGACGGTCCATGAAAACCCCATCGGCCCCACTGTCAACAAAGGCCTCAGTCTTGACAGTTTGACCGAGGATCTCCAAAGTCACCGGAATGAGAAAAGTATTTTTAGGAAATTCTGACTTCTGGCCTGACAGGATATTTCCCATCACCCTCAGGCCCTGAAGTTTTCCGGTTTTTCTGGGCATGATACTACAACATGACCTTTATTCCCACAGTACAAACACAAACCCTGCTGTCTCCTCCGCATCTTCTCACGCGAGGAGAGGAGGGTAGCCCCAATCTGCATAGGCTCCTCGAAATATTCCTCAGAGTCTGAGGTTCCCTTGGGAAAAAAGGAAACTGCGGTCTCTCTTTCAAGCCTACGCTCTCTCAGCCGTCTATCCACCCGGATGGATAACTGCATGAGCTGATCTAAGCTATCAGGCGAGGGATATTGTACCAGTTGGTCCTTTATCTGGTCAGAAAGGCCCCTTCGGTACTGGTTTCTCAGGGCTGGGTCATTCCACTGGGTATCATGAGCCAACCTCCGAAACTCCGTACTATAAACCTCAGCTGGCCGTCGCCCTTGCTTAAGAACCGTAATCTGAGCCTCGGCTGAAGCCATCTTGTCAGGGTCATCATACAAAATGCCCAGTGCCGTAAAAAAACCATCAACACTTTTAAGCGACGGACAGTCAGGCTGTAACCCATATGCCCAGACCTGTGGGTCTCCTTGTAGCAAGGAAATCACCATGCCCACCCGCTGAATCTCCGACCCAGAAGACTGGGGCCTAAGCCTGAAATATAGCTTACAGCTCTCCTTGAAACAAAAGAACTGCGAGCGATCTCCAGAGAAACGATCCGGGAGATTTACTTTCGGCTCCTTAACCCCTGAACTTGCCGCTGCTGCTGCGGGAGCTCTGCTAGCGGCCTACGGGGTGTTCATTTTAATGGACATCTCATTAAATTGTCGAGTCAGGACCTGCACCTGATCGACCACCTGTTGCAAAGTATTTTCAGGGGTATGCTCCATATTCCCACAAAATTTCAACAGGAGTAGGGCTGCTGAATATGTTACGCACACCAGTGCTAACAGGAGTATACCGGTGTATGAACAGAGAGGGAAGCAAAGCAAACGAATTCACAGACAGTATAACATAACATACACAGGAGGTGATGGAATAACTAATAAACACAAAGTGAACGGAGAAGCCCAAAGGCTCAGGAATTGGGTGTCTCCCTAGTGTCAGGAATGCTCAGATGGAATAGAGCGGACAATGAAGCGATGTGTAGTGATTTAACATGTGGAGCACCTGAAATGATGTTGCTAAGAGCAACAGAAAAAACCCCAAGGGTTACCAACGGGTGTGGGAATAAACTCCTTGGTCAGAGATAGAAATATAGACACAAGGAGAGTATCCACAATCCTAACCCCCACTTGCAGGGCACAGGTTCAGCTTACTGCCACTAAACTGACACCTGGACGCCCTGCACAGTGAGGGAGGATTAAGCAAGCAGGTCTGAGAGTACAGCCGCAAACCTGCTGGGTTCACAGAATAGCAAAAGAACCCCAGCAGGTCAAACAACTGACTCCAGTCTTACTGCTAGGTCCGGATTGGCAGAATGAAGTACCGAATCCCAAGGCCTATTCGCAGTAAGCAACAAGTAAATACAAAGTCACACAGTACTAGCTAACTCTCTGGAACTGACTAACAAACAAAGATTCAGCAGCATTTGCCTAGCCTGAGAGGATGGTTTATATAGCAGGTGCTGTCCACGCCCCACTCAGACCTCACAGACTGTGAGCACAAAACCAGCGCCGGATTCCCTGCCGTGCGCAGAGCCTGTAACCACTACACAGTAAAAACCCGGACCGGAGTATCAGCTGCGCTCAGGTTATTTCGCTAACACTTGCCTCCCGGTTGCCATGGCGACGTGGCAGCACAGAGCAGGAGATCCTAACAAACGCCCTCGCTCCTTAGACTCATTCAATTTGTGCTGTGCTTGCGCTGCATCAGAATTCGAACACACCTGAATATCAAACCAATAATTATGACGACACCCAGGATACAAAGGAGAAACTTTCCTACAGTCACAATTACACTTTGTGCCCATTCTCCTAACCCTGAGAACCATTTGCGTGGGTTCAACGATGAGACCCAGCCGGTCAGTTCATTACCCACAGCCGTCAAGGTAAGGTTGTGTTTCCTCCAGAACTCCCACTTTAACTGCAAGATCTCGTCCATCTTTTGATCGATGATCTCCGTGGGGTCGTCAGTGCTATTCGTAATATACGTACAGCACTTCACACCATATTGAGTTGCCAGAGTAACACAGTACCCACCTGTCACAGTCGTGACATGATTAAGGACCATCCTGTGCTGGATCAGCTCCTTCTTGTAGGCTTGTAACTCCCTGCCCATGTACCTGAAGGTGTCATCATACATCTCAGTGATATTGTCTATCAAGTTTGCTAGTGCATGGAAATACCTATAGTTTATAGTTCCTCTGGCAGTATGGGTGATGTCTAATGCGAGAAGGAACTGAATCCCGGTGGATTCATGGATCAAATCAGAGACTGCGTGCTCTGTCCTGTCTATGAGGTGTCTCTTGATGATGTGTTCATAATGGGTATGAGTATAAGGAGTCTGAGCATTGCGGTGAATGTCTTTCATTTTATCGTGCGTTATGGTCCTGACCTCTGGTAGTACTCTCCCAATATAGCACAACCCTTCAGAGCTCGGTGTAAGCCACTTGTACGCTTTCCTCCCACATATGAAATAAGCATCATCTGGGAGAACATAAGGGACAAAATGCAACAACACCATATCACATATCTTCCTTATAAAGAAACCAATCCCTAGTTCTCTCATTTGCTCAGTACAAGTATCGGGCTGGATGATGTGGACACAATACCCCTGCGATACTTTCCCAACCCACATGATTTTGATCCCACGTGTATACCTGTGCCGAAAGTACTTCCCACTGGTGGCTATCTTGCGTACAAGTTCGGAGTTGATGGGAATATTATCAGCTCTGTGTGAAAAGGTCTTTGTCTGGTTATTCCATGTCACCTCCCAATTTCCTGGTTTCCAGAAATTGGACACATTAAAGCATAATAGTGACCTATCTACGTGATACTGGTGGAGCTTCAAGCTAGGGGGCCTAGATATATTGAATTTCTTGTCCACCGGTCTCCCACCCCGTAATTCGAGTACTTCATCTATCGTTAAAGGATATGGCACTAATCCCAACTTACTCTGTCCTTGAGGTACTTGAGAGCACACCCAGCATTTCGTTTGGTTTAAGACCTTACCAGCTAATGAGTGGTAATCACTCAAAGGATGTCGGCCAATGTCAATATTACTGTTTGACTGACATCTCTGGATGCACCCATCTTCGACTATGTTCTCGCAATTTCTACATATACAGTATTTATCAGACAATAACCCTTCACATTGCCTCCGAGCTCCGTGACTACCAGATCGCTTACGGATACCGGCCTTTACTAGAGTGATGTGCTGCTCCTGAGATCCTACAAATCCGTACTCGCCATCAGAACCCATTCCAGATCCTTGCTCGACGTCTCTGGGACCCTCACAAAAGCAGATTGTCCTGATCAAAAACAGAGTCACCAGAAAAACCCGAAACACAGTCTCTTGAGGTAGATCCATTTCGTTAAGGAGCAAAAAGAAAAATAACAAGGGAATTAAAAAGAAAAATGCAGTGGGGGATGGGGGGAGGGGGGTGAAAAAAAGAAAAATGGTACGTCAACCGTCCTTGATTTTGATGTTCTCCGTGCTCAGGTGCCGTTCAACAGTCCTGCCTCTCAGCTTTCTCGGAATAGACTCTCTAGTGATTCGAGGTTCTCTTCACCTTTCTCTTTGTCACGAGTTTTCTCCTGGTCAGCGACCTTCTTGCAGTGGGACGAATGGACCCAAGTCTCTCTCTCGGCGACCTTTAGTGCTGTCGTGCTGGTCAACAAAACTTGATACGGTCTTTCTCACCTGTCTACGAGGCAACCTGAGCGTAAAAAATTTAGAATCATCACATAATCCCCAGGCTCAATGTCATGACAATTGCTGCTTGGTAGGTCAGGAATCGCCAGTTTTAGACTCCTTTGCTGATTTCTCAATTGCTGGCTCATCCTAACCAAATATTGCACAGTTATTTCGTTATTGCACTTTAAATCATCCTGGGGGTCTATCATTACATGGGGTTGTCGACCAAAAGAACTTCGAAGGGTGATAAGTTAAGCGGTGACCTGGGAGTGGTTCTGATGCTGTACAACACTAATGGTAAGGCCTCTGGCCACAACAATCCAGTTTCAGCCATCACTTTGCTCAGCTTATTCCTAATAGTGCTGTTCATTCTCTCCACCTTCGCACTTGCCTATGGCCGGTATGGAGTATGCAGCTTGCTATTAATACCCATCAGTTTGCACATGACCTGAAAGACTTCACCTGTAAAATGGGTACCCCTATCACTTTCAATCATTCTAGGGATACCATATCTGCACACAAATTCCTGCACGATTTTGTTTGCAGTGAACATAGCAGTATTTGTGGCAGCGGGGAATGCTTCTACCCAGTTTGAAAACACATCAGTACATACTAACACATATTTTAAATTCCTACAGAGTGGTAACTGTATGAAGTCGATTTGTATTACCTGAAAAGGTCCGTCTGTAGGAGGGATATGGGATGGCTCTGTTGGTATTGCCTTACCAATATTCTTCCTCAAGCAAGTGAGACATGTCATTGCTTTCTTACCTGCATGAGAAGAGAACCCTGGTGCACTCCAGTAGGCTCTTACCAGTTTGCACATACCTTCCCTACCCAGATGAGTCAGACCGTGTGCTGCCTCAGCTAGACTTGGGAGGTATGTTCTGGGGGCCACTGGCTTACCGTGTCCATCTGTCCAAAGTCCTAAGGACTAGTGACCATAACCCTTCGCCTTCCATACTGCCTTTTCATGTAGGGAACACAAATTTTGCATTTCAGTTTTTGAATGTTGTGTATTTGTTGTGTGGAGTAAACCATCTCTAGAAGAGAGAAGATAAGATGGATATCAGTGTCCGTACACAATCTCCTTTCACCAGTATTCCCATTCTCCACCCTTTGTGCATGACAAGGCACACTGCAGTAATACTGGTGCCAATATGCTGGTGAGATATACTGGATTCAGGCAGCACTCTGAATCTCTGATAAGGTATGTGGTGTATGGCTTATAATCGGGTCCATGTATTGTACCCTCCTGTAGGTGAACGCAAACGGTGAAAAAGAGACTTTGGAGAAAAACCACATATGGGTTGGTATTAGATACGTTTTCAGAGGTAAAGAGAATTTTTATAAAAATGACAACTGGATTGGGCACTACGGGGAATGACTCTCTACTTGGTCTACTCCCCTTAAAAATCTGTGTTTGTTGTATCACTACTAGGACTATCCCAGCCATCAATCCTGTCCATCCTAAGTTCATAGGGAACCCGATATTCTTGCGAGACAATTTCCTCTACCTGTGATGGACATGAATCTAGAACAGTGAAATGCAACGTTAGTCTTTGTGGGTGTCTAACATACTTTGTACTTCCTGAGCGGGAGTACATTATATGTATATCATATTTAACAAAGTTTCTGTTACGTTAGTCAGGGGCCACCTCTGATAAGGAAAGAAATAAAGGTTTAGCATCATAGAGGCCCCATCTTAACCCCAGCAAGTTTGTCAAAGGGTAACGTTGCATTTCTCTCATTCTTCCCATTAGCCGAATTTGTGTCTTCTATATGGCTTTTGAATCCTTACTATGTGTCCCTTGGTCCCGTCTATGTGTTTAATAATGTGGCTCGTGTTCTAGGCTAGGGGGTCTATATTTACTATGTGTCCCATTACTCCTACAATCTCTTGCAAAATGCCCTTCCCTTTTGCAAAGATAACATTTTGTAGACCGTTTATTACCATCAGGGGTCAGTGGTTTAAGCTGGTGGGACTTCGCTGTAAGAGCCTGCATACTTGCCATCGTTGAGATATTCCTTTCCTGCTCACTAGCAGACTCCCTGAGAGTATCTATTGTGACCCCTCTCTAATAAGGCAAAGAATTCTGTATTCTGACTTTCAATGACTTTGTGAGCCCGTCCATTAGCACAGAGACAGCCATTTCCTTGTAATTCGCATCGTTCCCTATATCCGATACCCCATTGTATCTAGCCATTATTTGTAAGGCCCTATGGAAATATTCAGATGTCATTTCATTTTCTCTCTGTTTTATGGAGAAAATATTGCTCCACTTAACAGCAGTGGGGAAATACAATCCTAGTTGTATGTTAATTCGTTCCACGTTCTCCTGATTGTGTTTGTCAGTCAGAGGATCGTCTGACTCTAATTTACAATCCGTAATAAATTTTTGAGTGTTAATATTAGGGGGTAGGCACACTTTCAAAAGTATCCACCAATCTTTGTTTGCAGGTTCATGGGCATTACCCAGATCCTTGATATACTTCTGACATCTGGCTAAATGCTTCCGGGGATCGGGGAATTCTGAAATGATTGACCGCAGTTCTGATCTGGTCCACGGGCAATACATTGCATTATTCTTGGTGAGGGGTACTCCCTGACTATCGGTCCTCCTATTGGGAGTTACTATTTCCAAGACAGGATGTAACCCAACCATTCCATTCCTAGTTTGCTCACTGTGAGGTGTTATTGTCTCTGTGTAATGAACAGTCTCACACTTACCGGTGGCTGTGATCTCACCAGTCCTTTCAGTAGGAGACACCGTCACTGCTCTTATTAGTTGGGCCGAGCCCACCTGAGTTACCTTCAAGGTGGCTGCCTGGATGAGGGCTGAGAGTAGGGTGGATCCCTCATTTTCCTCCAACCTATGACCTTGGAGAGAACTTAAGACAGGGTACAATATACATGGGTTAGGGTTAATACATTCTACATGACTATCCCCATCGTTTTCCAATGCACCATTGATTGTAGCCATTTTCTCCCCTTCGACCTGTGTCGGTAATGGTGTGCTCATACTCACATTCCTGCTAGGTTTGGAACCTGCTGTGCGAGCCAGTTCCCTTTGCACCTCCCCCTCCTGCTGCCACAGATTTAAACAGTCGTTATGTCTGATCCTCTGTTTTCTAGATTTGATCAGATATATTCTACTACCTACATTCTGCAGTACCTCTGGTTCAAAGCTGCCCACCCTAGGGAATGATGCCCTATCTTCAGCAGTCATACGTGCCCATTCATTGGAAAAAGCCTCCATGTGTGGACCATACTTCCCACACATAATAAACCGTGCTGACCCCCTGGGCCGCAATTCTCCAGCCTGAACCCTGGCTACCGAATGCCCCTCGCTTGTGCAATTGGATCCCATCGCTGACTTTTTGCTTGCTAACGCAATCCCCAACTGCACAATCAAGGTGGCGGTGAAAGTCTTCCGAGCGCTTTCCACTTACTCCTACTCCGCTGATGTACCACGACTCACTCCAATAGTGAACACCGCGTACCCAGTGAGGACCCTAACTGGTTTCTATTCACTGGAAGTTTCAGGATTAACTTACCTTTTCCAGTGAATATCTACCAAGATTTTCCTGAGAGAGACCAGCGAAAAGTTCCCTTTTTGTTATACACAAATCACGCTTGCGTATGCTCTACATGGCGCTAATGATACCGCGGTTTACGCAAAAGCTAACAAAGGGGTATCAAGTTGCGCCACGTATCGCACACACAAACGCGCGGTCCAATCGCACAGCGTATAGGTACTTGTTACCTATCCGCCCTACGACCGCTGGAGTGGAATCCACAAGCTACGCTCCTCAGCCGGAGCGTAACACAAAACATTTACTTCAATTCACAATTCTAAACTTCACAATGCACAATTCTATATCACGCTGCTCTGCAAATCTCCTCACGATTTGCGTATTTCTCTATTTGTATTAACGTAAGTCAGCCGCCTCACGCCACCAAGCCTACGCTTACTTGGTGTCACCACGGGATCCCGACTTACGGGGTTCGACAACCGTTCACTCCTACTTTCACTCACTCAATTACACAGTGTATATTCTTTTTCTGTACAGAAAAATATCACTCCGTTTGATTGGCCACTTTACCCCAGAGGTAGTACAGTTGAAACAAAATATCAAGGTAACCTGCTTTTGAAATCGTATAGTTATGTGCTACATTATTTAATGTCTACTATCCCGCCTTAAATTGAACTATCGTGTGGTTATACTTTGCGCCCGCAACTCTACGCAACAACCATGCGCTCGCAATTCAATAAACCACACAATCTCTATAAATGTGAGCAATAGAACTACTATTACTAACACAACACACGCTTTTTCCCCCCGCATAAACCTAAACGACTAGGCCGGAACTGCGTTTTGTGTTTTATAATTATACCCTCAACACACTTTCAAATATCTATATAGCAAACAAATGTATCCGATTTCATACAGATCTATAGTGACTATAAACCTATGGCAACAATATGTGAGAGAGTATGTAAAGTATCTATACGCTTTGTTTACACAAAAATTTTAAACGCCATTTTTACCAGTGTCCTTCGGATTACAACAACAGCACCTCTAAGACTAGACAGAACAGACATGATCTAACAGCACAAACTAGTTTTAACACAATGCAAGGTTATTTAACATGCGTCTCCACCCTTTTCTGATAAATCAAGGTCTGCTATGGCCTGCAAGTCTGTGAGTGTGTGATGAACCGGATGAGCCGCCAATTGTTAATGCTGATTAACTTTCAGGACGAAAAAGCAATACCTTTAACTTATATTTGTGCAGGCCGCTGTGACCGCTATGCGTATGTGTGTGAAACCCCTAACAGATGCGTACACATCGCGTAAGCACGCCGTCACACTGTAAGCACAGAGTAGCTACACGTGAGGCGGAATACACTCTATAACCCCTAGCAGGAAAGGGACACGACACCAATTGTATTTAAATATATTGGGATCCGACCCACCAACAGTTATTTACTAAAAGGGGGTTACAACAATACAATCACAATAAGAGAAGAGGCTACAATCAATGATACATACGTTTGTTCGCCAGCGCCATCCGGTTCCGGTCCTCAGTCAATCTGGGTAGATGACCTTCAGAGAATGTGACTGACCGGCCTGGAGGCTTGGTTTTTATACAATATTCCAAAGCATGAAACAATAGAAACTGTATGCTCTTTTTTTTTTTTTTTTCTTTTTTTTCACGACATATGTCTTGAAAATTTTTTTATTAAATTGAAACGTTGACGACAGCTATCCAGGGCTTGGACTTAATTCATCTACCAGCGTCTGAGTGCCGTACTACACAGCTTCTATATATATATATAAACATATATATATATATATATATATATATATATGTATATATACATACACACACACACACACACACACACATACACTGCTCAAAAAAATAAAGGGAACACTTAAACAACACAATGTAACTCCAAGTCAATCACACTTCTGTGAAATCAAACTGTCCACTTAGGAAGCAACACTGATTGACAATCAATTTCACATGCTGTTGTGCAAATGGAATAGACAACAGGTGGAAATTATAGGCAATTAGCAAGACACCCCCAATAAAGGAGTTGTTCTGCAGGTGGTGACCACAGACCACTTCTCAGCTCCTATGCTTTCTGGCTGATGTTTTGGTCACTTTTGAAAGCTGGCGGTGCTTTCACTCTAGTGGTAGCATGAGACGGAGTCTACAACCCACACAAGTGGCTCAGGTAGTGCAGCTCATCCAGGATGGCACATCAATGCGAGCTATTGTTCTGGGATGGGTTTGTGCAAAGAATCCATTCATATGGGCGATCGCAAGTAGATTGACAGGAAGAAGGCATTTGTGGGTGTCAACTGACCGTTTTCTGGGAGTGGTTGGAAAAACGCAGGCGTTCCCAAGCGTTTGCAGGGCGGGTGTCTGACGTGAATTCCGGTCCCGGACAGGTTGAAGTGATTGCAGCGGCTGAGTAAGTCCTGGGCTACTCAGAAACTGCACAAAATCTTTTTGTACCACTCGGCTGCACATGTGATCGCACACTTGCGCAACTAAAATACACTCCCTGGTGGGCAGCGACTATGTTAACGCAGGACTGCAAATAACAGCTAGCGAGCGATCAGGTCTGAATTGGCCCCATAGATCCTCCAGAAACCCCATGGGGCTGTTTTACTGGTCCATGTCAGGTTTGGCCATCCAAGTGTGAGGTCAAATTGATGAATAATCCTGGGCCGTAGCTCCAGAGGCGGGATGGGCCTGCATGTGGCCAGCTGTACAGTGGAGACATTGGATAACAGCCCATGTCCTCTCATGCTTTACAGTGTTTAGTTGCAAAATTGGTGGTGGTGGATGTTTGGTAGGCTAAAGCACTGGGGCTCAGTGGTGCAAGTATGCGGGTACACTCGGGTACGGAGTACCCGTAAGAATATGGTAGCGGGTACTCAGTACCACTTGCCACACACTTTGCATCCGTGACTGCCATTACCACAATTATAATGCACCACAAAGTAACAAGACCATGGTGCTTGGCAGCATGACAGCGCCTCCCAGTTTGTCAGGGTTACTGGGAGCACAATGGTGATGTCATAGCGCCACATCACACTTCCTCCTCTGGCGGCTGTAGCTAACGTGAAGGAAGGAGCCTGATTGCACTTTTTTTGCCGCAGCGTCTCTTGCTGGGAGCATTAATTTCTAATATAATGTGGACACTACTATATATGTCTATTACTATGGGGTATTACTGCATATTTCTACTGTAATGTGGAAACTACTATATATTTCTATTATACCAGGGGCACTACTACATTATATATTCCTGTTATAATGGAGGCTTTATTATATATTGTTATTACATTGGAGGCATTACTATATATATTTATTATACTGGAGGTAGTACTATATATTTCTAGCCTTGCCTCCAGAGTGAAAAGAAAAGGGGCTTTGTAGTGTTGCCTCGCAACTATTGTCATGTAGCAATTCCAACTTGTGGCATGTGGCCACGCCCCCTCACAACACATGACCACGCCCACTACTGGGGCTCCTTACAAATACTGGAGTCTATTTACTAAGCAGGGCCGGTTCTTGCCCTTGTGGCGTCCCGGGCAAGTGTTAGGGGCGTGGCTTAATATGGGGGCGTGGTCAGTCACGCCCCCATTTGTAGCGCAGCTGAAAGGGAAGAAAGAAAAAAAAAAGTATACTTACTATACCCCGCTCCTGATTCCAGACCCTGCAGACCGGCGCCGCTCTTCTCCTCGGATCTATGGGAGAGACGTCAGTCATGACGTCTCTCCCATAGCACAGCATAGGCACTAGAGGTCAATTATGACCCCTAGCGTCTGTGCCACAATGCTGTGCGGTGCGCGATGACGTCATCGCGCACCGCACACCAAAGGTCCTCTCCATGAAGGGAAACTAGACGCTTAGCGTCTGATTCCCTTCATAGCGGGGGAGGACCAGCGCCACGAAGGGAAACCAGACGCGTAGCGTATGGTTCCCTTCTCACAGCGGGAGGGGGGGCATAGCGGGGGGACACTGCTGGGGCGCACACTGCACAGTGGCGGATCTTGCCATGGTGCGGCGCCCTCCGGATGGTGCCGGCGCCCTCCGGAAGGCGGCGCCCCGGGCAAAAGTCCTGCTTGCCTGTGGCAAGATCCGCCACTGTTACTAAGCCTTGGAGAGAGATATAGTGGACGGAGATAAGTACCAGCCAATCAGCTGCTAACTGTCATATTATAGGCTGGGTTTGAAAAATGACAGGAGATGATTGGCTGGTACTTTATCTCCATCCACTTTATCTCTCTCCAAGGCTTAGTACATAGACCCCATTGTATGCAGTGGATGTGGGGGTGATGAAATGGTTAAAAAATAGATACTTTTTTGCTGGTGAGCTACAGGGCCCAGATATCACACACTTACCAAGTTCTTGGCTGCCAGTTGGGAGGGGTATGACGCAACCATGTGGGCAGTGCAGGGGCATGACAGCAGAATCGCATCATCAAGGCACAGTATATAAAGCCACAATTACATCATTGTAAAGCGGGGGAAGGGGCCATGATGATGGGATTCAGCAGGAAGGGGTTCATGATGATGAGATTCAGCTCACCTGGACTGGTCACTTCACACGGGAAGAGGGCATCAGCGTGTGGAACTGAGGTGTTACTAAGTAAAGATATGCCTACACCTTGGTGCCTGCTATAATGGAGTCTCCAAGACATTGCGGGAGAATGGGCAAGTACCATATGCTCTGTCATGCGTTGGGATTGTGTAACCGGCGATTGGGATCCCAGCGGTCAGCATCCTGATGCCGGGATCCTGGCCGCCAGATTGCCAGTGGGGGTACGAGTGCAACAGAGCCCCATGCGGGCTCGCCAAGGGCGTAGCTACCACAGGTGCAGGGAGTGCAGCTGCTATGGGGTCCAGAGCTGAAAGGGGCCACCTTCCCTGTCACAGTTACATGTGTTATATACAGGGTGTAGCTACCATAGGTGCAGGGAGTGCAGCTGCTATGGGGCCCAGTGGTGAGAGGGGCCACCTTCCCTGTCACAGTTACATGTGTTATATACAGGGGCGGAGCTACCATAAGTGCAGGGAGTGCAGCTGCTATGGGGCCCAGTGGTGAGAGGGGCCACCTTCCCTGTCACAGTTACATGTGTTATATACAAGGGCGTAGCTACCATAGGTGCGAGGAATGCAACTGCTATGGGGCCCAGTGCTGAAAGGGGCCACCTTCCCTGTCACAGAACCATGTGTTATATACAGGGGCGGAGCTACCATAAGTGCAGGAAGTGCAGCTGCTATGCAGAGCTGAGAGGGGCAAGTTTCCCTGTCACAATTACATGTGTTATATGCAGGGTGTAGCTACCATAGGTGCAGCTGCTTTGGGACCCACAGATGAGAGGGGCCATGGTGAGGGGCTGGTGCTGTGACTGCCTACCAGTGTAATGCCTCACTTACTGGTGTGATCTCCACCTCCTGTGACACGATCCTCCTGTTGGTGCTGTGACTGCCTACCAGTGCAATGCCTCACCTACTGGTGTGATCTCCACCTCCTGTGACACGATCCTCCTGCTGGTGCTGTGACTGCCTACCAGTACAATGCCTCACCTACTGTTGTGATCTCCACCTCCTGTGACACGATCCTACTGCTGGTGCTGTGACTGCCTACCATGCTGCATTAAGGCGCCCATAACTTTATTGTGATTACATAAACCTTTTCTTTAAGCTAGCTTATCACTAAAATAACACGACACCACACACTGAAACAAAGACACGGACACGGTAGCTGGAGTTAAAGGTCAGACGATGTTTATTGATCGCTGACCAACTCTTTAAACTATAATTGTGATCGAATTAGAATTAATTTAGATTATAGATTTAAATTTAGCTTGGAGGATGGCAACAGAAAGTCGCTACCAGACACCAGCACCAATCACCTAGATGAAAACCACCAAACCAAGGAGGGGAGTACCCAGACCCCGCCTCCTTCCCGCATAATCCGCATTGTGCTGGCCTCACCCCTCTTTTCTCTGGCAAACGTTCGGTTCCCGCAGGGGAACGTCTAAATGTCCAACCGCAAGAGAAGGACACACCTGCCGTCCTTCTAAAGAGGGAGCCCCACAATGACCACTTATGCCTGTGTGACAGCTGGTTGGTAGCGACTTCACGCCAATCTGGCTTTCAATAGCCTACTGAAGGAAATAAAACAATCGATACAATCCGGGCGGGCGGGCGGGCATACAATGAATGGCAAGAGGAAGTCTGAGGCAAATGCTCTGCCCTATATACTATCCTATGACCAACCTATCAAGCTTGATGGACAACCTTCTAATCCAATAGGGAAAACCACAGGAAAAAACTGATCTGCCTAGCAACTGCTTAGTCATTAAACAACCAATCACAAAAAGTTGAGCTCTTATATTGCCTCAGGCTTATGCAGCCTTCAGCTTATTTAAGGCGCCCATAACTTTATTGTGATTACATAAACCTTTTTCTTAAGCTAGCTTATCACTAAAATAACACGACACCACACACTGAAATAAAGACACGGACACGGTAGCTGGAGTTAAAGGTCAGACGATGTTTATTGATCGCTGACCAACTCTTTAAACTATAATTGTGATCGAATTAGAATTAATTTAGATTATAGATTTAAATTTAGCTTGGAGGATGGCAACAGAAAGTCGCTACCAGACACCAGCACCAATCACCTAGATGAAAACCACCAAACCAAGGAGGGGAGTACCCAGACCCCGCCTCCTTCCCGCATAACCCGCATTGTGCTGGCCTCACCCCTCTTTTCTCTGGCAAACGTTCGGTTCCCGCAGGGGAACGTCTAAATGTCCAACCGCAAGAGAAGGACACACCTGCCGTCCTTCTAAAGAGGGAGCCCCACAATGACCACTTATGCCTGTGTGACAGCTGGTTGGTAGCGACTTCCCGCCACAAAGGTTTACAACCGCCATCCGCAACCAGCAACCATAACCAACTAAGAACAAACTAGATAGCCCTACCGAAAAGGACCAAAAATATCCTCCAGGAAAATCTGCACTCCTTCCGGAGAAAGATGAACCCCATCCTCCTTGTAGAACTGCCTATTACGCAGCACAAGTAAAGGATGCCTGATCGCTACTCCATCTATGGCCCTGACAAAGAGAGACACTGCCGAATTCACCTTCTTGCGGGCCTTCTCCAGCGCCGAGAAACGCACCGCACCACGCCAATGAAAACGCGGCACTATCGCCGACCAAACAATGCGCACTCCTGGCCAGTGACAACGAATCGCCACCAAATCCGCCTTAACGGACAAAATCAAATCTATGCCCTTAACTCGACCTAGATCATTACCACCTAAATGAAGGACAATACAACTAGGGCGACCCCAGCGGCGCTCACGGGAAAAAAGGAGCCGTAACAAGTCACCCCACAACATACCTCTGACACCTAACCATCGAAATTCCCTAGACCCAAAAACATCAGCTGCGATAAGTGCCCTGGGATGCCTCGCCGCCCAAAAAATATAAGAATGGCCAACCAGCCATACATGCTCCCCAAAATTGACGATAGCTGAAAAAGAAAACATCCTAACATCAGAATTGTGAACACAATACACACAGAATGCATAACGTAACAAAAAACCCAAGTGAAGGAGAAAAATCAAAAAACCTCCCGTGGACCTTGATAGAACAGCCAATTGAAATTAGGCCTCCTCGGAGGAAACATTTTAAAAATTCACTTCACACCCTCGATTCCTGAACGGTAAGCGTACAAAAACCGACGAGTAAACACGTTTTTGGGTTAGCGCAACAGGCGCACTTACAACTTATCCAAACGGACATAAGACCTATAGGAGGCAGACTTCCAACGGCCCAGCTCCCGAATAGCCGCAGGGGATGAACCCGTAGCCGCTGCATGGGTAGCCGCCCCAATCCGAAAGGAATGGGTACTGAAGTCCGCCCCCCGCAAGCCCAATGCCGCCAAACATTTTTTAAACACAGCAGCAAATTGAAACTTTGTCAGCGGGCCAACCTGCGCGTGTACTAGCAACTGGTCGCCCCCCGGAGGCCTCAACCGTATATACTCCTGCGTCAACCGCAGCGGGCAAACACTCGTTTCCTCCTGGGCCTCCAAGGACACCCAGCGACCCCGACCTGTTTGATCTGTCTTGGACCGCACAATCCTACAGAGCAACAGGCCATCCTGCATGCGCACATTTTCGTAGAGCAGACCCGCCTCCCGAGATGCCTTGCTGCAAGCCACTAACTCGCTTACTCGGAAAGCACCAAAAAAGGCCAGGGCATACGCACAACTAAACAAAGCCACCTCGAATTCCGAGGTCGCAATTTGAGGCAGCACACGCAGCAACTCTGTTAGAAGCTGCAACGTCACGGGTCTACGGGAATCCGCGGGCGCCGGACGCAACCTAGCCCAACCTTTCAGCGCTCTGGAAAGGACAAAAGACCCCGTGGGGTCCGTTATCCCGTGGAGCCGCGAGTGAAAAGCAATGCCCGCAAGGGCAGATGCCATGGCCGCTTTCGACCTACCGGTTTGGTAATGTTCCCAAACAAAAGCCATCAAGGCGTCCGAGGACTCACCTGCTACCCTGTACCTACTTTGAAAGACCGACCAATCACGCCAGGCTGCATCATACGCCCTGAGAGTGGAGGGTGCCAGAGCACACCTGGCTAGAGCAGCTAACCCGATTCGACAATCTGCCAGACAGAAGGCGGGAACAGTAAACCCTCCGCCGCCGCTCCCGGAACCAACGCCCGGAACCTGTCAAATTGGAACCGAGACAACGCATCCGCAATTCCGTTGTCGATTCCGGGAACGTGACGGGCCCTGAAATTAATATTGCGCCGCAAGCAAACTAACACTAGATGCCGTAGCAGCCTCAGAGCCTGCGGAGAGGAGGAACGCTGATTATTAATCGCATGTACCACCCCCAAATTGTCGCAACAAAACGTGATGTCCCTATTCGCGAACTGGCAGGCGCATAATTCAAGAGCCACTATGATCGGGAACAATTCCAGCAAAAGGAGGTTCTTGGTAAAACCTCGCGTTACCCAAGAGGCCGGCCAGGCAGCAGCGCACCATGCCCCAGCAAAAAATGCCCCAAAACCTTGACTGCCTGAAGCATCCGTGAACAATTGTAGCCGCTTGCTGGAACAACAAGGCGAAGGCCACAAAACCTCCCTGTTGACGGACACCAGGAAAGAGACCAAAATCCGCAAATCATCCCTGATCTCGTGGGAAAGGTACACAGTGTTATGCTGCCGGACCATCCCTGCCGTGGCCCGTTCAAGTCCGCGACAGAAAATCCTCCCCATGGGGATAATCCGGCACGCAAAGTTGAAAGAACCCAGCAAGGACTGTACCTGCTTAAGCCGAACCCTGCGTTTGCCCAAACAGTCAGCAATTAAACCCAAAAGCCTACGCACTTTATCTTCGGGTAGGCGACAGCAACCCCCAACCGTGTCTATTTCAATTCCTAAATAGCTAAGACAAGTGCAGGGGCCCTCACACTTGTCCGGCGCGACCGGCACCCCTAAACTGTCGAACAAGGATCTAGCTACCGACAGAATATCCCCACAGATCGAACTGCCCCCCGGACCCACAAAGAGAAAGTCGTCCAGGTAGTGAGCCACCCCGCGTTGGCCGGAGGCGGACTGGACGCACCAGTGCAAAATGTGCTAAAACTCTCAAAGTAGGTGCAGGAGACCGAACAACCCATGGGGAGACACCGATCCATGTAAAAACTCGCCCCCTAGTTTGAAACCCAGAAACCGCAGGGAATCCGGATGCAATGGAAGCAGCCGGAAAGCCGACTCCACGTCCAATTTTGCCAACAGGCCCCCCGGACCACAATCCCGCACCAAGCGCAGAGCGTCATCAAAAGACTGATAACGTACCCTGCACACAGCCTGCGGAATAGCGTCGTTAACCGAAAAGCCCGGAGGGTGCGACAAGTGCTGTATCAGGCGGAACTTGCCCGTGACCTTCTTGGGCACCACCCCCACTGGGGAAATGCACAAGGAGGGCAGCGGGGGAAAGGCGTAGGGCCCAAACCGATCTCCCCGTCCACTTTCCGCCGTGCCTCCTGCGGGAATTCGCGAGCCGATCTCAAATTCTGGCGCGCCAACACGTGCACCGAATCCGAAATGGGCAAACGAAAACCGTGCCGAAAACCCTCCAAGAGGAATGACGCTGCCGACTTGTCGGGGTATAAGCTCAGCCAGCGCCGCAACTCGGCAACTCGAATCGGGGAGAAGGCCTTACTTGCCAATTCCCCCGGCCTCGGCAGGAGCGGAGGACTTACCGCTCGCCGCCGAGGTGCAATCCTTGGCCGGGTGACTGGCCCCGCACAACTTACACGAGTGGCGAAAACGACAATTCGCCCCCTTGACGCATTTGCCCTCGTTGTAGGCAAAACACTTCCCTTTCCCTATCAAGTGGGAACCTGAAGCCCCGGCCGCCCCGAGCTTCTTGACCGTGGCGTCCGGGGTGGGCTTAACCTGCTGCGTGACCTCCAACCACACCTCGACATCCTTAAAACCCGCGGGCAGGGTGGGGTTGCCATCCTGATTGCGACGGAATTTCTCATCGTAATCCCGCCAAGCGTAACCCTTGGATTTTAAGTACATGTCATGTACTAAAAACAAATATTTAACTAAGTTGGAATACTCCGCGGGTCGCGATTCCGTGTAGCAAGCAGTAAAAACCAAAAACCCTCGCAACCACTGGTGAAAATTGCGGAAAGCATTTTCCCCAATGCCACCCGGTTTCTTAGCTGCGTCAAAACCCTGCCGCATCTCATCCGTAAGGGTGAAGATGTCAACGTACTTCCCCTTCCGGATTTTTTCCCGCATTCGCTTACGAACTCCCCGCGTAACTGCCGTGTTGGCGCAATGCACCATCTCCGCATGACGGGGGGGGGGGGAGTCAAGGGGAACTGCCGACGCTGGCGCTGCCACTTTCTGCGCTTCCTTCGCCATGCGCCGCGCGATAAGTCTAGCTAATTTACGCGGGCGCCGCGGAGAACCTGAAGAAACACTGCTCGATGATGAGGAAGAACTACTAGATGAACTGTATAAAGGAAGGGTATGCTCACCAGTGTTCGAGGGACCCGGAACAGCGTCTTCCGTTGCACCCGACTCCGTCGGTGGCCGAACTTCCCCCGTCGACGCCGCGGCCCTCAGCGACCTTCGTCCCCTAAGCGACGTAGCCCCGGAACCGGCCAGCACCTGTGAGGGAGAAACAGAAGGGACAACAGGCGCGGGAGAAACCAGCGCATCATTGGCAATGGGGTGAACATGCGGGGGAGGAGGCCAAGCCCAGTCGCTCCGCGGTGGAGGGCCGGCAGGGAGCGACGGGGGATGACCCCCAACTGAGGGGTACGCAACGGCGTGAGGGAAGGCAGCCCCGACACCCGCAGCGCCCCCCATGGAGTAAGCAGGTCGCCATGGATGGAGCTCCGGCAACAGCAGGAAACGCCGGAGCCAGAGGCCAAGGAAGGCCACCGGGGAAAAACTGGCCCCCAGCGAAACCCTGCGGCGCGTCAAACGAGTGAGCAGGGACGGGTAGGTGGTAAGCCGCCGCGATGGACGACTGAGTCGCCACCAATTGCAATGCCCCCGGCGGGCCGGGGAGAGGCGCCTGGAGTCCGACGCCCGGGGACGACGCCACGGGCAGCCGAGTAACGGGCGACCGGGGGCCCACCCAAAAGGCCCCTGATGCGGGATTCCCCTCCGGGAACCCCTGCCATGTTACTGCCGTAGGGGCCGGCGCTGCGGCCGCCCCAGCCACGCCCCCCGCCCCGGAAACACCAGGGACCAACCCCAGCCCCCCATCCCCAATTCTATAACTGGGTGCCACAGGCCCATCCGCAGGGAGGGGTGCCCGCCTATCACCACTCGTTCTGGGGACAGCGGGCACCTCACCCTGCTGCCCCAGACTCATAGCCCCCACTTGTGCACCGCCCCCCCCCTCACCCCCCGTAGCCCCGCCGCGGCCGCCCGGCACCACGTGGGCGCCCGAGCCGCCGCTCAGAGCCGCTGGCGGGGAAGGCAGGGGAGACCCGGCGTCGCCTAGCGCGCCGGGCGAGGGAACCGCAGGTGGAGCTGAGGCCGCCGGCGACCATGGCCCGGCCGAGCCGCGCGTCCCGGCGACATACGCAGAGCGGCCGCTGGCTGCCTGTCTCGCGCTGGCAGGGGAGCGGGCCGTCGCGGCCCGACCCCGCCGCAGGCCTGCCGCCGTCCCAGGCAATCTCCGTGGAGCAGCACCACGTGAGCGGGAGCGGGGGGTGCCCACAGCCTCTACTAGGCGGCGGGGGGGGAGCGGAGCGCCGAGGACGGGTCATATCAGGAGGTGAGGAGAGCGCAATAAAACAAACGGGCAATTCACACAGCAATGGCAATACAAGGGAAGGAGGGTGACAAGGGGTACAATAAAACAAGCAATGTGGATCTGCAAAACTAAATGACAGTGATAAGGTACTTATCCTTCCTGGGCCATACAATGAATGGCAAGAGGAAGTCTGAGGCAAATGCTCTGCCCTATATACTATCCTATGACCAACCTATCAAGCTTGATGGACAACCTTCTAATCCAATAGGGAAAACCACAGGAAAAAACTGATCTGCCTAGCAACTGCTTAGTCATTAAACAACCAATCACAAAAAGTTGAGCTCTTATATTGCCTCAGGCTTATGCAGCCTTCAGCTTATTTAGTCTTGCTTACTGCCACTGTGGGTAATGCTAACAGTTTGCTTAAGCCCAATTTGTGTTGGGCCCCGCTTATTGCTGACTTACTCCAACCTACATGAGGCCACTTTTCATATATTTCCAGGGCCACTTTACATTCCCAATCCACCCCTGTCTGGCATGGAAGAAATGTGAATGATAAATCAATGTAAATGTACCAGGAGGTATTGACAAGCCTTTATAACATTATCTTATACTGTGAATTTCTTACCCTGTTTCCAAGACAATTAATTAATTTAACTTGTTAATTAAGTGAAAGGAAGATATTATATTTTCCGGGAGATGTATCAAGGCGTGGAGAGAGATAAAGTTGAGTATTTGCCCAAATCAAATGAAGCTTCTAACTACAGGTATCATTTCATGTACTGTACTAGATAAGTGAGAGAACGTGATTGGGTGCTTTGGACATCTATACTTTATCTCTCTCCAAGGCTTGAAACATCTCCCCAAGACTGCTGTATATAAAATATATGTCTGGCTGCTATACAGCAGGGCAGGAGCACCGGCAGGACAGTAGAATAACAGTCATATCAGTAATAATTTGCTGACCCTGTGAAATTAGCATGCAATAAAGAATGGAGCCTCAGTCAATGAATACATAAAACAATTTTTAGTTTATGTTAAAATATAAAAAGTTTATTAAGTGGAATATTTAATAAATAATATTTGCAAGACATCTCCAAAAACAGTCAGTTTTGGGGGCTGCCCACAAATATTAACCAGCCCCTGAATGTATGTATTGGGGACTGCAATGGATATTTGAGATATCTATTGCGTTCCTCCTATTTTGAACACAAAAGCAGCCACCAAAAGTTTCTACGGCAGATGGTAAACTGTGACACTCACCAAGCTCCAGAATGCAAAGCATTTCTGAGCTTGGCCCGGCAGCTAATGCCATTTCTAAATGGCTTCCCCCTGCATTACTGTCTGCTCTCACATGCGCAGTCTGACGATTGCACATGTGAACTAGCGCAGCCGGGGCCTAAACCCAGAAGTAAAGTGATCGCATTAGCAATTATTTTATTTCTTATACATTGCAGGGACGGGCATGAGATTGGTACTCATTATGGCATAAAAGCTACACCTCTGGACTCACAAAGAGTCATCCTTCAGCACTCAGGAGAGGAAAACCCCCTTGGGGGGAAACCTCTGGGGAACCATGGCCTCAGGATCGCCCTTCCCTCTGGGCATTAAGAGGTGTACTAATAGAGGGGCCAGTATGCTATCCCAGCGCATGGGATCCCGGTGGTTGTCATACCGATGCCGGGATCCCAGTACAGAAAAGATCGACAGGGGTGAGTAAGGGGTGTTCTCCCCTCTCCCCACCCCCTAATCCTGCCTGTCCGCAGTCTAACCCTAATCTCCCCCTTTGTGTCTAACCGTTCCGCGGAGGTGCCTAATCCTAACCTCCGTCCCTGCTGCCTAAACTTAACCCTCCCTTCCGCGCAGCCTTCCACTACCAGGGGTGCCTTACCCACCCTACCCACAGCCTAACCCTAACTTCCCCCCACCCACAGCCTAACCCTAGCCTCCCCCCACCCGCAGCCTAATCCTAACCCCTACCTGATGCCTAAACCTAACCCCCACCTGATGCCTAAACCTAACCCTCCCTTCCCAGCAGTCTAACCACCCCCGGGGGTGCCTAACCCTAACCAACCCTACCCGCTGCCTAACCCTAACCTCCCCCCACCCACAGCCTAAACCTAACCCCCCCACCTGACGTCTAAACCTAATCTCCCCACCTGATGCCTAAACCTAACCCTATCCTCCCCCACAGCCTAACCACCCCCAGGGGTCCCTAACCCACCCTACCCGCAGCCTAACCCTATCCTCCCCCGACCCACAGCCTAACCCTAACCCCTCCGCCTGATGCCTAACCCTCTCCCCACCCCCCTAACCCTGCCTGTCTGCAGTCTATCCCTAACCTCCAGCCTTTGTGCCTAACCCTCCCATGGAGATGCCTAATCCTAACCTCCGTCCCTGCTGCCTAAACCTAACCCTCCCTTTCCCGCAGCCTAACCACTCCCAGGGGTGCCTAACCCACCCTACCCACAGCCTAACCCTAACTCCCCCCCGCAGCCTAACCCTATCCTCCCCCACCCGCAGCCTAATCCTAACCCCCACCTGATGCCTAAACCTAACCCCCAACTGATGCCTAAACCTAACCCTCCCTTCCCCGCAGCCTAACCACCCCCGGGGGTGCCTAACCCTAACCAACCCTACCCGCTGCCTAACCCTAACCTCCCCACACCCACAGCCTAAACCTAACCCCCCCGCCTGAGGCCTAAACCTAATCTCCCCACCTGATGCCTAAACCTAACCCTATCCTCCCCCACAGCCTAACCACCCCCAGGGGTCCCTAACCCACCCTACCCACAGCCTAACCCTATCCTCCCCCCACCCACAGCCTAACCCTAACCCCTCCGCCTGATGCCTAACCCTCTCCCCACCCCCCTAACCCTGCCTGTCTGCAGTCTATCCCTAACCTCCCCCCTTTGTGCCTAACCCTCCCATGGAGATGCCTAATCCTAACCTCCGTCCCTGCTGCCTAAACCTAACCCTCCCTTCCCCGCAGCCTAACCACTCCCAGGGGTGCCTAACCCACCCTACCCACAGCCTAACCCTAACTCCCCCCCCCCCCGCAGCCTAACCCTATCCTCCCCCAGCCGCAGCCTAATCCTAACCCCCACCTGATGCCTAAACCTAACCCCCACCTGATGCCTAAACCTAACCCTTCCTTCTCCGCAGACTAACCACCCCTGGGGGTGCCTAACCCTAACCAACCCTACCCGCTGCCTAACCCTAACCTCCCCACACCCACAGCCTAAACCTAACCCCCCCGCCTGAGGCCTAAACCTAATCTCCCCACCTGATGCCTAAACCTAACCCTATCCTCCCCCACAGCCTAACCACCCCCAGGGGTCCCTAACCCACCCTACCCACAGCCTAACCCTATCCTCCCCCCACCCACAGCCTAACCCTAACCCCTCCGCCTGATGCCTAACCCTCTCCCCACCCCCCTAACCCTGCCTGTCTGCAGTCTATCCCTAACCTCCCCCCTTTGTGCCTAACCCTCCCATGGAGATGCCTAATCCTAACCTCCGTCCCTGCTGCCTAAACCTAACCCTCCCTTCCCCGCAGCCTAACCACTCCCAGGGGTGCCTAACCCACCCTACCCACAGCCTAACCCTAACTCCCCCCCCCCCCGCAGCCTAACCCTATCCTCCCCCAGCCGCAGCCTAATCCTAACCCCCACCTGATGCCTAAACCTAACCCCCACCTGATGCCTAAACCTAACCCTTCCTTCTCCGCAGACTAACCACCCCTGGGGGTGCCTAACCCTAACCAACCCTACCCGCTGCCTAACCCTAACCTCCCCCCACCCACAGCCTAAACCTAACCCCCCCGCCTGACGCCTAAACCTAATCTCCCTACCTGATGCCTATACCTAACCCTATCCTCCCCCACAGCCTAACCACCCCCAGGGGTCCCTAACCCACCCTACCCGCAGCCTAACCCTAAACTCCCCCCACCCACAGCCTAACCCTAACCCCTCCGCCTGATGCCTAACCCTCTCCCCACCCCCCTAACCCTGCCTGTCTGCAGTCTAACCCTAACCTCCCCCCTTTGTGCCTAACCCTCCCACGGAGATGCCTAATCCTAACCTCCGTCCCTGCTGCCTAAACCTAACCCTCCCTCTCCCGCAGCCTAACCACTCCCCCTCTGTCCCTGCTGCCTAAACCTAACCCTCCCTCCCTCACAGCCTAACCACTTCCAGGGGTGCCTAACCCTAACCCACCCTACCTGCAGCCTAACGCTAACCTCCCCCCACACGCAGCCTAAACCTAACCCAGCGCCTGACACCTAAACCTTACCCCCGCCTGATGCCTAAACCTAACCATCCCTCCCCCACAGCCCAACCACCCCCAGGGGTGCCTAACCCTAACCCACCCTACCTGTGGCCTAACCCTAACCTCCCCCCAGCCACAGCCTAAACTTAACCCACCGCCTGACGCCTAAACCTAATCCTGCCGCCTAAACCTAACCCTCCATCCCCCGCAGCCTAACCACCCCCCGGGGGTGCCTAACACTAAGCTCCCACCACCCGCAGCCTAAACTTAACCCCTCGCCTAATGCCTAAACCTAACCCTACCACCTGATGCCTAAACCTAACCCTCCCTCCCACGCAGCCTAACCTCCCCCATGGGTGCCTAACCCACCCTATCCATAGCCTAACCCTAATCTCCCCCCACCTGCGGCCTAACCCTAACCCCCTGCCTGACGCCTAAACCTAACCCCCCCGCCTGACGCACAAACCTAACCCTCCCTCCCACGCAGCCTAACCCCCTGCCTGACGCCTAAACCTAACCCCCCCGCCTGACGCACAAACCTAACCCTCCCTCCCACGCAGCCTAACCTCCCCCATGGGTGCCTAACCCACCCTATCCGCAGCCTAACCTCAACCTCCCCCCACCTGCAGCCTAACCCTAACCCCCCCGCCTGACACGCAAACCTAACCCTCCCTCCTACGCAGACTAACCCCCCCTTCCCCCCATGCCTGATGCCTAAACCTAGCCCCCGTTGACCAGCCATAAACCTATGATCGTGGGGATATGGGCGTCGGTATCCTTGTCCATTCGCAGTTCCAACGTCAGGATTCTGAAGACTGTCGGGATCCCAGTGTCAGTATTCTGACTGCCGTAAACCCGACAGCCGGCATCTTTACCGCATCTCCTACTAGGTAATCCATATATCCCAACATTTGGAGCATGTGTCCGCAGCTCTCCTCCCAGGGCAGCTATTCAGGGATCACCCACTGCGTGTAGACTAAGAGGAAGAGATGAAAAATCATTGTTAGTGGAAGAACAAGCAGAGAGATGAACTGCCGACAGTGGTGTGGTTGTGTAGAGAGAAAAATCTCTATATAATATGTTACTCTAACTACTGAGGACATGGAAAATGCCTAAAATAAGGACAATTATCCCAAAGGGCCCATTATTATTATACAATACACACATTGGGGGATAAGTTCTCTCTTATAGTAATTAGTGGGTACCTTCAGAAAAGAAATTTGACCAGTAAATAATAAAAGCTAGAAAATAAGAATTTACTTACCGATAATTCTATTTCTCGGAGTCCGTAGTGGATGCTGGGGTTCCTGAAAGGACCATGGGGAATAGCGGCTCTGCAGGAGACAGGACACAAAAAGTAAAGCTTTACGATCAGGTGGTGTGTACTGGCTCCTCCCCCTATGACCCTCCTCCAAGCCTCAGTTAGGATACTGTGCCCGGACGAGCGTACACAATAAGGAAGGATTTATGAATCCCGGGTAAGACTCATACCAGCCACACCAATCACACCGTACAACCTGTGATCTAAACCCAGTTAACAGTATGATAACAGAGGAGCCTCTGAAAGATGGCTCCCTACAACAATAACCCGATTTAGGTAACAATAACTATGTACAATTATTGCAGATAATCCGCACTTGGGATGGGCGCCCCGCATCCACTACGGACTCCGAGAAATAGAATTATCGGTAAGTAAATTCTTATTTTCTCTATCGTCCTAGTGGATGCTGGGGTTCCTGAAAGGACCATGGGGATTATACCAAAGCTCCCAAACGGGCGGGAGAGTGCGGATGACTCTGCAGCACCGAATGAGAGAACTCCAGGTCCTCCTTAGCCAGGGTATCAAATTTGTAGAATTTTACAAACGTGTTCTCCCCCGACCACGTAGCCGCTCGGCAGAGTTGTAATGCCGAGACCCCTCGGGCAGCCGCCCAAGAAGAACCCACCTTCCTTGTGGAGTGGGCTTTTACCGATTTTGGCTGTGGCAGGCCTGCCACAGAATGTGCAAGCTGAATCGTACCACAAATCCAGCGAGCAATAGTCTGCTTAGACGCAGGAGCGCCCAACTTGTTGGGAGCATATAGTATAAACAGTGAGTCAGATTTCCTGACTCCAGCTGTCCTTGAAATGTATATTTTTAAAGCTCTGACAACGTCCAACAACTTGGAGTCCTCCAAGTCGCTTGTAGCCGCAGGCACTACAATAGGCTGGTTCAGATGAAATGCTGACACCACCTTAGGGAGAAAATGTGGACGAGTCCGCAGTTCTGCCCTGTCCGAATGGAAAATCAGATATGGGCTTTTGTAAGATAAAGCTGCCAGTTCTGACACTCTCCTGGCCGAAGCCAGGGCTAGTAGCATGGTCACTTTCCATGTGAGATATTTCAAATCCACATTTTTTAGTGGTTCAAACCAATGAGATTTGAGAAAGTCCAAAACAACATTGAGATCCCACGGTGCCACTGGAGGCACCACAGGGGGCTGTATATGCAGTACTCCCTTAACAAAGGTCTGGACTTCAGGAACTGAAGCCAATTCTTTCTGGAAGAAAATCGACAGGGCCGAAATTTGAACCTTAATAGATCCCAATTTGAGACCCATAGACAATCCTGATTGCAGGAAATGTAGGAATCGACCCAGTTGAAATTCCTCCGTCGGAGCACTCCGATCCTCGCACCACGCAACATATTTTCGCCAAATGCGGTGATAATGTTGCGCGGTTACTTCCTTCCTTGCTTTAATCAAGGTAGGAATGACTTCTTCCGGCATGCCTTTTTCCTTCAGGATCCGGCGTTCAACCGCCATGCCGTCAAACGCAGCCGCGGTAAGTCTTGAAACAGACAGGGACCCTGCTGAAGCAAGTCCCTTCTCAGAGGTAGAGGCCACGGATCCTCCGTGATCATCTCTTGAAGTTCCGGGTACCAAGTCCTTCTTGGCCAATCCGGAACCACTAGTATCGTTCTTACGCCTCTTTGCCGTATAATTCTCAATACTTTTGGTATGAGAGGCAGAGGAGGAAACACATACACCGACTGGTACACCCAAGGCGTTACCAGCGCGTCCACAGCTATTGCCTGCGGGTCTCTTGACCTGGCGCAATACCTGTCCAGTTTTTTGTTGAGGCGAGACGCCATCATGTCCACCATTGGTTTTTCCCAACGGGTTACAAGCATGTGGAAAACTTCTGGATGAAGTCCCCACTCTCCCGGGTGAAGGTCGTGTCTGCTGAGGAAGTCTGCTTCCCAGTTGTCCACTCCCGGGATGAACACTGCTGACAGTGCTATCACATGATTCTCTGCCCAGCGAAGAATCCTTGCAGCTTCTGCCATTGCACTCCTGCTTCTTGTGCCGCCCTGTCTGTTTACATGGGCGACTGCCGTGATGTTGTCCGACTGGATCAACACCGGTTTTCCTTGAAGCAGAGGTTCTGCCTGGCTTAGAGCATTGTAGATTGCTCTTAGTTCCAGAATGTTTATGTGAAGAGACGTTTCCAGGCTCGACCACACGCCCTGGAAGTTTCTTCCTTGTGTGACTGCTCCCCAGCCTCTCAGGCTGGCGTCCGTGGTCACCAGGATCCAATCCTGTATGCCGAATCTGCGGCCCTCCAATAGATGAGCACTCTGCAACCACCACAGAAGAGATACCCTTGTCCTTGGAGACAGGGTTATCCGCTGGTGCATCTGAAGATGCGACCCTGACCATTTGTCCAGCAGATCCCTCTGGAAAATTCTTGCGTGGAATCTGCCGAATGGAATTGCTTCGTAAGAAGCCACCATTTTTCCCAGGACTCTTGTGCATTGATGTACAGACACCTTTCCTGGTTTTAGGAGGTTCCTGACAAGTTCGGATAACTCCTTGGCTTTTTCCTCCGGGAGAAAAACCTTTTTCTGAACCGTGTCCAGAATCATCCCTAGGAACAGCAGACGTGTTGTCGGAATTAACTGGGATTTTGGAATATTCAGAATCCACCCGTGCTGCTTTAGCACTTCTTGAGACAGTGCTAATCCCATCTCTAGCTGTTCTCTGGACCTTGCCCTTATTAGGAGATCGTCCAAGTATGGGATAATTAATACGCCTTTTCTTCGAAGAAGAATCATCATCTCGGCCATTACCATGGTAAAGACCCGAGGTGCAGTGGACAATCCAAACGGCAGCGTCTGAAACTGATAGTGACAGTTCTGTACGACGAACCTGAGGTACCCCTGGTGTGAGGGGTAAATTGGAACGTGGAGATACGCATCCTTGATGTCCAAGGATACCATAAAGTCCCCTTCTTCCAGGTTCGCTATCACTGCTCTGAGTGACTCCATCTTGAACTTGAACTTTTTTATGTACAGGTTCAAGGATTTCAGATTTAGAATAGGTCTTACCGAGCCATCCGGCTTCGGTACCACAAATAGAGTGGAATAATACCCCTTTCCTTGTTGTAAAAGAGGTACCTTGACAATCACCTGCTGAGAGTACAGCTTGTGAATGGCTTCCAAGACCGTCACCCTGTCGGAGGGGGACGTTGGTAAAGCAGACTTCAGGAAACGGCGAGGTGGATCCGTCTCTAGTTCCAACCTGTACCCCTGAGATATTATCTGCAGGATCCAGGGATCTACCTGCGAGTGAGCCCACTGCGCGCTGAAATTCTTGAGACGACCGCCCACCGCCCCCGAGTCCGCTTGGGAAGCCCCAGCGTCATGCTGAGGCTTTTGTAGAAGCGGGGGAGGGCTTCTGTTCCTGGGAAGGAGCTGCCTGTTGCAGTCTCTTCCCCCTTCCTCTGCCTCGTGGCAGATATGAATATCCCTTTGCTCTCTTGTTTTTAAAGGAACGAAAGGGCTGCGGTTGAAAAGTCGGTGTCTTTTTCTGTTGGGGAGTGACTTGAGGTAAAAAGGTGGATTTCCCGGCTGTAGCCGTGGCCACCAAATCCGATAGACCAACACCAAATAACTCCTCCCCTTTATACGGCAAAACTTCCATATGCCGTTTTGAGTCCGCATCACCTGACCACTGTCGCGTCCATAAACTTCTTCTGGCCGAAATGGACATAGCACTTACCCGTGATGCCAGTGTGCAAATATCCCTCTGTGCATCACGCATATAAAGAAATGCATCCTTTATTTGCTCTAAAGACAGTAAAACATTGTCCCTATCCAGGGTATCAATATTTTCAATCAGGGACTCTGACCAAGCTACCCCAGCACTGCACATCCAGGCTGTCGCTATAGCTGGTCGTAGTATAACACCTGTATGTGTGTATATACTTTTTTGGATATTTTCCATCCTCCTATCTGCTGGATCTTTAAGTGCGGCCGTCTCAGGAGAGGGTAACGCCACTTGTTTTGATAAGCGTGTGAGCGCCTTGTCCACCCTAGGAGGTGTTTCCCAGCGCGCCCTAACCTCTGGCGGGAAAGGGTATAAAGCCAATAACTTCTTTGAAATTAGCAGTTTTTTATCGGGGGCAACCCACGCTTCATCACACACCTCATTTAATTCATCTGATTCAGGAAAAACTATAGGTAGTTTTTTCACACCCCACATAATACCCTGTTTTGTGGTACCTGTAGTATCAGCAATATGTAACGCCTCCTTCATTGCCAAAATCATATAACGTGTGGCCCTACTGGAAAATACGGTTGATTCGTCACCGTCGCCACTGGAATCAGTGCCTGTGTCTGGGTCCGTGTCGACCGACTGAGGTAACGGGCGTTTTACAGCCCCTGACGGTGTTTGAGGCGCCTGGACAGGTGCTAATTGATTGTCCGGCCGTCTCATGTCGTCAAACGACTGCTTTAGCGTGTTGACACTATCCCGTAATTCCATAAATAAAGCCATCCATTCTGGTGTCGACTCCCTAGGGGGTGACATCCCCATATTTGGCAATTGCTCCGCCTCCACACCAATATCGTCCTCATACATGTCGACACACACGTACCGACACACAGCAGACACACAGGGAATGCTCTTAAAGAAGACAGGACCCCACTAGCCCTTTGGGGAGACAGAGGGAGAGTTTGCCAGCACACACCAAAAGCGCTATATATGACAGGGATAGCCTTATAATAAGTGCTCCCTGTATAGCTGCTTTAATATATATATTTTTGCCACAATTTTGCCCCCCCCCCTCTCTTGTTTTACCCTGTTTCTGTAGTGCAGTGCAGGGGAGAGCCTGGGAGCCTTCCTGACCAGCGGAGCTGTGTGAGGAAAATGGCGCTGTGTGCTGAGATAGGCCCCGCCCCTTTTTCGGCGGGCTCGTCTCCCGCTCTTTAACGGATTCTGGCAGGGGTTAAATATCTCCATATAGCCCCCGGAGGATATATGTGAGGTATTTTTTGCCAAAAAATAGGTTTACATTGCCTCCCAGGGCGCCCCCCTCCCAGCGCCCTGCACCCTCAGTGACTGCCGTGTGAAGTGTGCTGAGAGGAAATGGCGCACAGCTGCAGTGCTGTGCGCTACCTTAAGAAGACTGAGGAGTCTTCTGCCGCCGATTCTGGACCTTCTTCTCGTTTCAGCATCTGCAAGGGGGCCAGCGGCGAGGCTCCGGTGACCATCCAGGCTGTACCTGTGATCGTCCCTCTGGAGCTAATGTCCAGTAGCCAAAGAAGCCAATCCATCCTGCACGCAGGTGAGTTCACTTCTTCTCCCCTAAGTCCCTCGTTGCAGTGATCCTGTTGCCAGCAGGACTCACTGTAAAATAAAAAACCTAAGCTAAACTTTTCTAAGCAGCTCTTTAGGAGAGCCACCTAGATTGCACCCTTCTCGGCCGGGCACAAAAATCTAACTGAGGCTTGGAGGAGGGTCATAGGGGGAGGAGCCAGTACACACCACCTGATCGTAAAGCTTTACTTTTTGTGCCCTGTCTCCTGCGGAGCCGCTATTCCCCATGGTCCTTTCAGGAACCCCAGCATCCACTAGGACGATAGAGAAATTGCTAACATTTAGGGGTCAATCCAATTAGGTACAAGTTACCATTGCTTCAACGTTTCAACAGCATCCAAACTCACAACCTTCGTGGTCAGATTCAGCCTATGGGGCTACCGGAAAGTGCGGCTGTTGTAAGACAAACTCGCACCTAATTAAACTGACCCCTTAGTTGTTAAATGTGATAAAATAGTAAAATATAATGGTGTAATTGTGGCCTGATTCAGTTGTGGTTGTTGAAGCGATCGCTGCTGCAATATTGCCGTTCACAATTGCATCGTGAGTCTGAGCAGTCGTAGGCTGAGCAAGTCTCCTAGACACAGGGGGCTCTCCAGCAGCAGCACAGGTCACAATGGGTAATTTATGCACGCACATGGAACGGCGATTGAACGGACCTGACACGCCTGTATACAGTTAGCCACCCCCGTTACCACCTCAAACGCTGACTTCCTGTCAATCACTTTGCGATGGGATCCTCTATGTGAGCTTGATTTCATTTTGTGCGCAGGGCAGCTTACACGCAGGCACAGTGATAAAGCATTGAGCCACTTGGTGCAACAGCTGCTCTGCATCCGCATCTGAATCAGGCCCCCTGAGCGGTAAGGAGAAGGACTCTAGGGAAAGGACTATGTCACCTTTATTATATGTAAAGATAGGGAAACAGTCACTTGTTACAGATCCAATTCACATCATTTATACCATTCTGTACCATTTCATCATTTGGTTATTCTATGGGGGAGATGTATTAAGCCCCACAGAGTGATAAAGTGGAGAGAGGTAAAGTACCAGCCAATCAGTTACTAACTGCCATGTTACAGGCTGTGTTTGAGAAATGACAACTAGGAGCTGATTGGTTGTTAGTTTATCTCTCTCCACTTTATCACTCTCCCAGGCTTTGTACACCTGCCCCCAGTTCATTGATATACTGTAAATATCATCCATTTCCCTATCTCCCCCGATCTGTATTGTTCTTCCCCCGATCAGTATGTTCTGTATCATGCTCTCCCCACCCTTCCTGTTTTTCTGTATTACAGTATGTACTACATCTCGCAGCCCCAAAAGTGTATGTCCTTCCCCTATATGTCCTATAGAGTACACCACAATTTCTGTGTTTTTGTATTGTGCCCCCACACCATCTGTATGTGCTATACCAAGTTGCCCCTTCTGCATGTTTTGTATTGTCCGCTCTCCCCCACCATAGACCCTATGTTTTGTACTGTGCTCTCAATACCCCCCATCACACAATTATACAAGTATGGTAACTTACCTCCTGCTATTCTCCAGTCACTAATTCCTCTGCGACCCCTCCCGTCGTCTTCAACTGACACTTTGCAGATCTCTTTGCCGGTCACCCGACACTCTGCAAATCTCTTTGCCAGAACTTTGCCAAATGATGATCTAATAACCAGAATTTCCTGGTCAGACATACTATGTGTATAGTTATACTACTATATTTTGTTACGTACTTTCATTTTTATTCATTTGCAATTTATCTATTTTATTGACTTTTTATCCAAAACCCAAGATCCTTTCTCATAGAGACCCAAGTTATCTGCTCCAGGTTTTATTTTCCCTAGTACTAGGATCATGTTAGTATCATACACTGGGCCTAATTCTGACCTGATCGCAGCAGCAAATTTGTTCTCTAATGGACAAAACCATGTGCACTGCAGGTGGGGCAGATGTAACATGTGCAGAGAGAGTTTGGTAACTTACCTCCTGCATTTTATACTCCAGTCGTTGCTACCTCTGCGACCCCTCTCGTCATCTTCAACTGACACTTTGCAGATCTCTTTGCCGGTCACCCGACACTCTGCAAATCTCTTTGCCAGATGATCTATGAAACACAAAAGACTATCATTAAGCATAGTACTAGTTAAAGTACAATAAAATGTCCACGAGTCAACCAGTTTCCCAATTTTCCATAAACCAAACAAGATACTTTCAAAGTTATCAATATCCCATTTATCTATTTTATTAACTTTTTCATCTCAAAGCCACAATCCTGCCTCATAGAGACCCAGGTTATCTGCATCCCCTGTATGTGTGATTATCCTCCATACTGCCCTCTTTATTTCTGTAATGCTACATTTTTATTCCTAAATATGTTGTTCCTTCCTGCGCTTCTCCTATTTATGTGTCCTTGTACCTGTATTCCCTGTTCTGTCTATCTTGTCTTGCCTTTCAGCTGACTATACTGCACTCTGCCTTCCTTACCCCCCTCCATTATACCCTGCTATGTAGGACTCACCTCCTCCTACCTGTCTTCCTGCATGGTAACTGGAAACGTCAGCAGCTATAGATAGAATGTTACAGGAAGAAGCATTGTGATGTCACGGGCTAGTGATGTGACAAGCTAGGTGTGATGTCACAGTAACCAGCAGCAAAGCTACAGAGTTACAGCTATCTTACATATGCATTTTCTACATCAAATACAACTGGATATACATGAGTTTCTAGTTGAAAACAATGAGACTAGTGTAGAAAATGAAGTATAAGGCAATGTTGTACAGAATGCCGCATGCCCCGAATGCCTGGCTACCGAATGCCCCTCGCTTGTGCAATTGGATCCCATTGCTGACTTTTTGCTTGCTTACGCAATCCCCAACTGCACAATCAAGGTGGCGGTGAAAGTCTTTCGAGCGCTTTCCACTTACTCCTACTCCGCTGATGTACCACGACTCACTCCAATAGTGAACACCGCGTACCCAGTGAGGACCCTAACTGGTTTCTATTCACTGGAAGTTTCAGGATTAACTTACCTTTTCCAGTGAATATCTACCAAGATTTTCCTGAGAGAGACCAGCGAAAACTTCCCTTTTTGTTATACACAAATCACGCTTGCGTATGCTCTACATGGCGCTAATGATACCGCGGTTTACGCAAAAGCTCACAAAGGGGTATCAAGTTGTGCCACTTATCGCACACACAAATGCGCGGTCCAATCGCACAGCGTATAGGTACTTGTTACCTATCCGCCCTACGACCACTGGAGTCGAATCCACAAGCTGCGCTCCTCAGCCGGAGCGTAACACAAAACCTTTACTTCAATTCACAATTCTAAACTTCACAATGCACAATTCTATATCACGCTCCTCTGCAAATCTCCTCACGATTTGCATATTTCTTTATTTGTATTAACGTAAGTCAGCCGCCTCACGCCACCAAGCCTCCGCTTACTTGGTGTCACCACGGGATCCCGACTTCCGGGGTTCGACAACTGTTAACTCCTACTTTCACTCACTCAATTACACAGTGTATATTCTTTTTCTGTACAGAAAAATATCACTCCGTTTGATTAGCCACTTTACCCCAGAGGTAGTACAGTTGAAACAAAATATCAAGGTAACCTGCTTTTGAAATCGGATAGTTATGTGCTACATTATTTAATGTCTACTATCCCGCCTTAAATTGAACTATCGTGTGGTTATACTTTGCGCCCGCAACTCTACGCAACAACCATGCGTTCGCAATTCAATAAACCACACAATCTCTATAAATGTGAGCAATAAAACTACTATTACTAACACAACACACGCTTTTTTTTTCCGCATAAACCTAAACGACTAGGCCGGAACTGCGTTTTGTGTTTTATAATTATACTTTCAAATATCTATATAGCAAACAAATGTATCCGATTTCATACAGATCTATAATGACTGTAAACCTATGGCAACAATATGTGAGACAGTATGTAAAGTATCTATACGCTTTGTTTACACATAAATTTTAAACTGCATTTTTACCAGTGTCCTTCGGATTACAACAACAGCACCTCTAAGACTAGACAGAACAGACATGATCTAACAGCACAAACTAGTTTTAACACAATGCAAGGTTATTTAACATGCGTCTCCACCCTTTTCTGATAGATCAAAGTCTGCTATGGCCTGCAAGTCTGTGAGTGTGTGATGAACCGGATGAGCCGCCAATTGTTAATGCTGATTAACTTTCAGGACAAAAAAGCAATACCTTTAACTTATATTTGTGCAGGCCGCTGTGACCGCTATGCGTATGTGTGTTAACCCCTAACAAATGCGTACACGTCGCGTAACTATGCCGTCACACTGTAAGCACAGAGTAGCTACACGTGAGGCGGAATACACTCTATAACCCCTAGCAGGAAAGGGACACGACACCAATTGTATTTAAATATATTGGGATCCGACCCACCAACAGTTATTTACTAAAAGGGGGTTACAACAATAATACAATCACAATAAGAGAAGAGGCTACAATCAATGATACATACGTTTGTTCGCCAGCGCCACCCGGTTCCGGTCCTCAGTCAATCTGGGTAGATGACCTTCCGAGAATGTGACTGACCGGCCAGGAGGCTTGGCTTTCATACAATATTCCAAAGCATGAAACAATAGAAACTGTATGCTCTTCTTCCATTGGTTCGGGGGTGGGACACATCCTGTACACTGGGGATCATTGGTCAGCTCAAGCGGTGGGCGATGGCTAAGTCTTGAGAAGTGATTTCTGTTGTTTACATCTGTGTTCCCGCCCCGTGACCAGTTAAACCCACCACATTAATCATACATAAATCTGGTATTACTAATAACTTATTGCTGCAATATGCGACAATATCCTCATACCCACCGGATTACTGCTTATGTGACCCTGAACAATATGATCCCACACATGATATGATTATCCATTTTCATCCTTAAGATATATATATATATATATATATATATATATATATATATATATATATACACACACACACACACACACACACACACACACACACACACACACACACACATACACTGCTCAAAAAAATAAAGGGAACACTTAAACAACACAATGTCACTCCAAGTCAATCACACTTCTGTGAAATCAAACTGTCCACTTAGGAAGCAACACTGATTGACAATCAATTTCACATGCTGTTGTGCAAATGGAATAGACAACAGGTGGAAATTATAGGCAATTAGCAAGCCACCCCCAATAAAGGAGTTGTTCTGCAGGTGGTGACCACAGACCACTTCTTAGCTCCTATGCTTTCTGGCTGATGTTTTGGTCACTTTTGAAAGCTGGCGGTGCTTTCACTCTAGTGGTAGCATGAGACAGAGTCAACAACTCACACAAGTGGCTCAGGTAGTGCAGCTCATCCAGGATGGCACATCAATGCGAGCTGTTGTTCTGCGATGGGTTTGTGCAAAGAATCTGTCACAACTGAGGGTTTAGGCTGACGAGAGGAAGCCTCAGTTGTAGGGGCTTAGATGAAATTAAACCTGGGAGGTTTAATCAGACCCCTGGACATGTAAGTGCAGAATGATTACCCGAAGGTGTGACCATGACAACCAGTTTAAAATTCAAAATAAAAGTTTATTAACAGACTCCGTGTGATAACAAGCAGTATTCAAGTTTAGCAAAGACAGTGGCAAATAACACAGTTCCTGGAATACATAACCATAGAAGGTTTCTCAGAGCACTGGTAGGTTTAGAACAGATGTAAAAGTCCTTTGATGGAATCACCTTACCAGGCCTGGTTGTAGTTGTAAAAATAGCTGAGGAACATGCCAGTAGTTGTAGCAGGTGAATCTGTAACTTGAGTATGCTGCTGTATCAGCTGGATGGAACCAGCCAGGTGGTAAGACACGGAGTGGATGCTGAGTGGAATCAGCCAGGTGATGAAATGCAGAGTGGATGCTGAATGGAATCAGCCAGGTACTAAAGTCACGGAGTGGATGCTGGATGGAACCAGCCAGGTGGTAAACACAGAGTGGATGATGTGAGATGCTAGGGAGCGTAGAAACAGAATAGCTGAAAGATGATTACCGGTGGTAGTGGATACTGCTGGTAAGATAGGATCCGCTGGATCAGCACCGGTGCTTGGTAGAAGCTGGAATCAGTTGAAAGCTGGCTGCTTGGAAACAGATAGTAGATAGCTGGAAACTGGACAGCCACGGAAGGCTGTAGAGTCAGGCTGCACTGCAAGATGGAAAGCAGGTGCGGGTCTCTTTGTGGATGCTGGAGACAGGAACTGGAACCTGGAAAAACAAGCCACAGGAGAGAGAGACTGGAACAAGGTATGACATTCAAAGCACTGACCTCTATCTGGCCCAGACACAGGATACTTATACCTGCTGCTATGCAGGCATTGGCTGGGCAATTATGCAGATTCCAGAGACGGTGGATTGGAGGAATTGGAGCATGTGATCAAATCCAACATGGCTGCGCCCATGCTGGAACCTGGAGGGAAAACTGGTTTGAAATGAAATGTGCAAACATAATGATAATGGCGGCGCCGGCCGCGGAGGACAGGAGACGCCAGATGACAGTTATATGCTGAGACACTTGGAGGGCAGCAAAGGCCGTGGCAGGCATGATACATGATTCTGAGAACCTGCAGCAATAACACAGTAACGGCGGCGGAGGCCGCGGAGGACGGGAGATGCCATGTTGGATTCAAACATGGCGCCGCTGTGGTAGTGTCTCAGAATGACAGGAGGGATGTGCAGAGTGTTGACACAGATGAGATCCGGATTTGGAACGCTGGGCCAGTCTCAGAAGACACCTAAACTGCAGGTAATGGCGTCCAGATACCCGGATCGTGACAGCACCCCCCCTTTAGGAGTGGCCCCAGGACACTTCTTAGGCTTTAAAGGAAACTTTGAGTGGAAATTTCGGACCAAGGCAGGAGCATGGACGTCTGAGGCATTGGTCCAAGAGCGTTCTTCAGGACCATAGCCCTTCCAGTCAATGAGATACTGTAACTGACCGTAACGGAAACGTGAGTCCAAAATCTTGGCCACCTTGTACTTGACTCCCCGTTGAGTCTGAACTTTGGGAGCTGGAGGAAGTGCGGAATGAAACCGATTCAGGATCAGCGGTTTCAACAAGGAAACATGAAATGTCCTGGGTATTTTCAAGAAGGGTGGTAACTGTAATCTGTAGGCAACAGGATTGATGACTTGTTCAATCTTGAAGGGACCGATGTAGCGAGGTGCAAATTTCATGCTGGGAACTCTCAACCTCAAATTCTTCGTGGACAACCACACACGATCACCCACCTTGAGAGCAGGAACCGCTCTACGCTTCCTATCGGCAAACTTCTTATACCTGGATGAGGCTTTAAGCAGGGCTGCGCGGACGTTCTTCCAGTTATTTGAAAACTGACGCAAGGTGACATCCACTGCTGGAACAGAAGTTGCGGGAAGCGGTTGAAATTCTGGGACTTTAGGGTGGAATCCATAATTAATGGAGAATGGTGTCGAAGAAGATGAGGAATGGTATTGATTGTTGTGGCTGAACTCGGCCCAAGGAAGGAGTTGAACCCAGTCATCCTGAGAGGAGGACACATATATACGGAGGAAGGCCTCCAAGTCCTGATTCACCCTCTCGGTTTGACCATTGGTCTGAGGATGGTAAGCTGTGGAAAACTTTAACTTGACTTGGAGGGCTTGACACAAACTTCGCCAAAATTTGGCTACAAATTGTACTCCACGATCCGAGATAATCTCTTCAGGAAGACCGTGAAGTCAGAAGATCTCTTGTATAAACACTTGAGCCAACTTGGAAGCTGACGGAAGACCGGTGAGAGGGATGAAATGTGCCATCTTGGTGAACCGGTCAACTACCACCCAGATGGTATTAAACTTGTTGCAGATAGGTAGATCGGTAACAAAGTCCATCGACAAATGGGTCGATGGTCGACGGGGAAAGATAATGGAACCAGTTGCCCCGCAGGCGACTGGCGGGAGACTTTGTGTTGGGCACACTTTGGGCAAGAGGCAATAAATTCCATAACGTCCTTCTTCAGAGTTGGCCACCAGTAGGACCTAGAGATAAACTCCAGGGTTTCCTGAATGCCTGTATGTCCAGCAAAGCGGGAAGCGTGGGCCCAATGCATGAGCTCCTTCCTTAGAACTGGCTTAACAAAACTTTTCCCTGGCGGGGGCGTAGAGTCCATCCCTACCGTGGAGAATACCAACGGATTAATAATAGGATGCTTGTTTGCAGACTCGGACTCATTTTCTTGCTCCCATGAGCGGGAAAGGGCATCGGCCTTACGATTCTGAGAACCCGGACAGAACTGGAGTTTAAAGTCAAACCTAGAGAAGAAAAGTGCCCATCTGGCCTGACGAGGGTTCAGACATTGTGCGCCTTTGAGATATAAAAGATTTTTGTGGTCGGTAAGTATGGTGATTGAATGAGAAGCTCCCTCCAACAGGTATCTCCACTCCTCCAGAGCGAGCTTGATGGCTAGCAACTCCTGATCGCCAATGGCATAGTTGCGCTCAGCTGGGGAGAACTTCCGGGAGAAGAAACTGCAAGGATGTAGATGTCCATCTTTGGCCCTCTGGGATAACACCGCTCCTACTCCAACGGAGGAGGCATCTACCTCTAAGATAAAAGGAGAGTCCGTGTCGGCCTGTTTCAGAACTGGTGCAGAGATGAACCGTTCCTTCAGAAGGTGAAAGGCCTGCGTAGCTTCTTCGGACCACTTGGACGGATTAGCACCTTTCTTGGTTAATGCAGTGATAGGCGCCACAATGGTGGAAAAGTCTCGTATAAACTTTCTATAATAATTGGCGAACCCTAAGAACCTCTGGACCCCTTTGAGGGTTAAGGGTATAGGCCAATTCTGGATTGCTTGGAGTTTCTCAGGATCCAACTCTAGTCCGGAACCGGACACAATGTAACCTAGAAACGGAATGGTTTTAACTTCAAACATACACTTCTCCAATTTACAATAGAGGTGGTTGACACGGAGACGGGAAAGAACCTCCTTTACCCAGAAACGATGATCTTCTAGATTATTAGCAAAGATGAGGATGTCATCTAGATAAACCACGACATGGCGGTATAAGATGTCCCTGAAGATCTCATTCACGAAGTGCTGGAAGACTGCTGGAGCGTTGCCCAATCCGAAGGGCATGACGAGGTACTCATAATGTCCGTCACGGGTGTTAAAGGCGGTCTTCCACTCGTCACCCTCACGGATCCGGATGAGATTGTAGGCACCCCTCAAGTCCAGCTTTGTAAAAATGGTTGCACCACTAACTCTATCGAAGAGTTCTGTAATCAGGGGTAAAGGGTATCGGTTCTTAACGGTAATGTCGTTCAGACCTCTGTAGTCGATACACGGACGCAGACCACCGTCTTTCTTCTTAACGAAGAAGAAGCCTGCGCCGGCTGGAGAAGAAGATGGTCGGATGAAACCCTTTGCCAGGTTCTCTTTGATGTACTCTTCCATGGAGTGGGTCTCAGGCAGAGACAACGGATAAGTTCGGCCTCGCGGTGGAACCTTCCCTGGAATGAGGTCGATTGGGCAGTCCCATTCTCTATGAGGAGGAAGGATATCAGCAGAGGCTTTACTGAACACGTCCGTGAAGTCTTGATATGGAGGAGGTGGAACATCAGATGACCTGGGGAAGGAAGAACAAACAGGAAGAACTTTGGCTAAACAAGTCTCAGCACAGGAGGGACCCCATGCCAGTATTTGCGTAGTCGTCCAGTCAATCGATGGGTTGTGGAGACGGAGCCATGGAAGGCCTAAAACCACTGGATGTGTGGCTCTTGGAATCACTAGAAAAGAAATATACTCAGAATGAAGAACTCCCACTCTCAGACGAACTGGAAGAGTCCTTAAGGAAATGACTGCGTCAAAAATCTTGCTGCCATCCACGGCAGTCAAAGAGATGGACGAGGACAGTCTCTCGGTGGGTAGGGACCACCGTTTAACATAAGCTTCGGTTATGAAATTCTCAGCTGCTCCGGAATCAAGGAGGGCAATGACGTTCCTGTAACGTTGAGCAATTTGGAGCGACACTGGGAGGTTACAATCATGAGGAGATGGAGAGGAGATCATTACTCCTAGCCGGCCCTCTCCTTGGCGAGCTAGGATCTGGAGTCCCGAACGTTTGGGACAGGCGTTGATAGTGTGCGACGGAGCTGCACAGTAGAGACATAGAGACTCGGAGAGGCGTCTTCGGCGCTCAGCGGGAGATAGACGGGAACGACCAATTTGCATAGGCTCATCCTTAGATGGAGATGGTTGACGAGGAGGAGGAGCAGAAGATTTAGGAACGGATGATCTTCCTCGTTCGGTTGCTCTCTCTCTGAACCGTAGATCAACCTTCGTGCATAGTGAAATTAGCTCATCCAACTTAGAAGGCAAGTCTCTGGTAGCTAACTCATCTTTAATGCGTTCTGACAAGCCATGCCAGAATGCAGCATACAGGGCCTCGTCGTTCCAGGCCAGTTCAGATGCCAGGATTTTGAACTGTATAAGATACTGTCCCACAGTACGTGTTCCCTGGCGTAGACAGAGAATCTCAGATGAAGCAGAGGAAACCCGGCCCGGCTCGTCGAAGATGCGCCTGAATGATGCTACAAAGTCAGTATAGGAGGACAGCAGGGGATCAGACTTCTCCCATAACGGTGATGCCCAATCAAGGGCTGAGCCACTGAGGAGAGAAATAATATAAGCAACTTTGGTACGGTCACTGGGGAAGTTGCCAGATTGAAGCTCAAAATGGATTTCGCATTGGTTGAGAAATCCCCTGCAGAACCTTGGAGATCCGTCAAATTTTGCTGGCGTTGGAAGATGAAGACGTGGTATGGAAATGGGCAAGGTGGGTGGGGTTACAGCTGGAGTCACTGTGGTGGACGCACCAGACGTGCCCGGTCCACGGAGGGTCGTCTGAATCCCATCCAGCCGAGTAGAGAGATCCTGGAGACAGCGGATGATGTGACCTTGTGCAGCCTCCTGATGTTCGAGTCTGGCTGCCAGTTCTTGCATAGGTCTAGCCGCTTGATCCTGGTCTCCGGCTGGATTCATATGGTCAGTGCTTACTGTCACAACTGAGGGTTTAGGCTGACGAGAGGAAGCCTCAGTTGTAGGGGCTGAGATGAAATTTAACCTGGGAGGTTTAATCAGACCCCTGGACATGTAAGTGCAGAATGATTACCCGAAGGTGTGACCATGACAACCAGTTTAAAATTCAAAATAAAAGTTTATTAACAGACTCCGTGTGATAACAAGCAGTATTCAAGTTTAGCAAAGACAGTGGCAAATAACACAGTTCCTGGAATACATAACCATAGAAGGTTTCTCAGAGCACTGGTAGGTTTAGAACAGATGTAAAAGTCCTTTGATGGAATCACCTTACCAGGCCTGGTTGTAGTTGTAGAAATAGCCGAGGAACATGCCAGTAGTTGTAGCAGGTGAATCTGTAACTTGAGTATGCTGCTGTATCAGCTGGATGGAACCAGCCAGGTGGTAAGACATGGAGTGGATGCTGAGTGGAATCAGCCAGGTGATGAAATGCAGAGTGGATGCTGAATGGAATCAGCCAGGTACTAAAGTCACGGAGTGGATGCTGGATGGAACCAGCCAGGTGATAAAACACAGAGTGGATGATGTGAGATGCTAGGGAGCGTAGAAACAGAATAGCTGAAAGATGATTACCGGTGGTAGTGGATACTGCTGGTAAGATAGGATCCGCTGGATCAGCACCGGTGTTTGGTAGAAGCTGGAATCAGTTGAAAGCTGGCTGCTTGGAAGCAGATAGTAGATAGCTGGAAACTGGACAGCCACGGAAGGCTGTAGAGTCAGGCTGCACTGCAAGATGGAAAGCAGGTGCGGGTCTCTTTGTGGATGCTGGAGACAGGAACTGGAACCTGGAAAAACAAGCCACAGGAGAGAGAGACTGGAACAAGGTATGACATTCAAATCACTGACCTCTATCTGGCCCAGACACAGGATACTTATACCTGCTGCTATGCAGGCATTGGCTGGGCAATTATGCAGATTCCAGAGACGGTGGATTGGAGGAATTGGAACATGTGATCAAATCCAACATGGCTGCGCCCATGCTGGAACCTGGAGGGAAAACTGGTTTGAAATGAAATGTGCAAACATAATGATAATGGCGGTGCCGGCCGCGGAGGACAGGAGACGCCAGATGACAGTTATATGCTGAGACACTTGGAGGGCAGCAAAGGCCGTGGCAGGCATGATACATGATTCTGAGAACCTGCAGCAATAACACAGTAACGGCGGCGGAGGCCGCGGAGGCCGGGAGACGCCATGTTGGATTCAAACATGGCGCCGCTGTGGTAGTGTCTCAGAATGACAGGAGGGATGTGCAGAGTGTTGACACAGATGAGATCCGGATTTGGAATGCTGGGCCAGTCTCAGAAGACACCTAAACGGCAGGTAATGGCGTCCAGATACCCGGATCGTGACAGAATCCATTCGTATGGGCGATCGCAAGTAGATTGACAGGAAGAAGGCATTTGTGGGTGTCAACTGACCATTTTCTGGGAGTGGTTGGAAAAACGCAGGCGTTCCCAAGCGTTTGCAGGGCGGGTGTCTAACGTGAATTCCGGTCCCGGACAGGTTGAAGTGATTGCAGAGGCTGAGTAAGTCCTTGGCTACTCAGAAACTGCACAAAATCTTTTTGTACCACTCGGCTGCACATGTGATCGCACACTTGCGCAACTAAAATACACTCCCTGGTGGGCGGCGACTATGTTAACGCAGGACTGCAAATAACAGCTAGCGAGCGATCAGGTCTAAATTGGCCCCATAGATCCTCCAGAAACCCCATGGGGCTGTTTTACTGGTCCATGTCAGGTTTGGCCATCCAAGTGTGAGGTCAAATTGATGAATAATCCTGGGCCGCAGCTCCAGAGGCGGGATGGGCCTGCGTGTGGCCAGCTGTACAGTGGAGACCAGGGACGTGCAGTCAGGGGAGGCAGGGGAGGCAGTGCCTCCCCTGTCATTAATGATTAAAATAATACAAAGAAGATACTTATGACACATAATTATGTGTCACAAGTATCTGCTGTAGCCTTTACATTATTTTAATAATTTCTACCTTATAAAAAATGGTTTTTAATGTGTTTCAGAGGCACCGCGCTCGGTGCCTCCAGCTAACAACGTGAAAGAGTCGGAAGCGGGGGGCGAGGCCGAGCATCGGGCAGTAAAAGCCCATTAAAAAAATCCCTATCAGCGACACCTACTGGAAGTGCCGCTTTGATACGCCCCTGTCTCTAAGTTATATATAATTGGCAGCGCCCCCACCTCCGTCATCTAAGATTTTTTTTCATTATTATTATTTGCATATGCAGCCGCCTCCCCCCCCCCCCCACAAGCCCGTCTCCCAGTCCCAGCAATGCACAGCAACGGGATGCAGAGGGCAGTCCTCTAAACGGACGGGGACATAGGGCAGCGCAGTGTCGGATTGAGGGGGGGGGGGGTGCAGGTGGTAAGTATCTCCTGCCCCACTATCAAAGGAGCCCCCGATCGGCTCTGCAGCGCAGGGATGATTACAGGATCCAGCAGCAGCACTCCCAGCAGCGGCCGTACAGAGGAGAGAGAGTTGCTGCTGGAGGCAGAGTCTGGAGAGAAGAACCATCCCCGACTCCTGCAGGCTGAACCAGCGGCGGCTGCGGCTTTTCAAGTTCCTCTCCTCCGGTGGCGCCGCCGACAGCGCTGTGTAGCCGACACTGGGGGGATGAGACTTCATGACGTCTCATCCCCTGGGAAGGCAGAGAGGACCAAGACACACTTGCGGGAATCGGGACTCTGGAGCTGGACTTTGAAAAGTGCACTGAGGTCAGTCAGAGGGGAGGGAGAGGAGCAGAAAGTGTGGGGGGGGGGGGGGGGCGTTTGTCAAACTGGGGGTATCATGACTTATATTTGATGAGGTGGGAGTGAAAGGTTAATTAAATATGTAAATGGTGGGAGTGAGAGGGGTTACTAAATATTTATTGGGTGGGAGGGTCATTAAATATATAAGGGGAGGGGTTGAGGGGGGGGCACTAAATATATAAGGGGAGAGGGTGTATATATACATTGACTCGCTACTCATATCCAGCATCCTGGTGGGTACCCTCCAGTGCAGGGGTTAAAGAAAGAGATCTGGCGTCACTCATGGTCACAGTATAAATAATTATAAGGCGGTTACACGTTACAGCTGTATACTTCTCAACGTTTCAATTTTATGAAAAAATATTCAGCTGACGTCATGTTCACTGCGAATGCGCCATTCTGACGTCAGTGGCAGTCTGGGACAGCAGGAAGCATAACTGCACATGGGGCTTGGTGAAGGGTATTTAAGGTAGGCCACAGTTATCTTATTTTAATCTTGATGAATTTTTTTTTAATAAAATGTTTAAAGGTGTAACCACCTTATCAATATTTATACACTGACCCCGAGTGCCGCCAGATCACATTTTGTTTTTACATATACAGAGGCCCGGCAGGCACATCCAGAGGCACAGTGCTGACATGAGGTACAGGGCCCCCTGTCTGAAGTGTCCCAGGCCCCTGAAGGCTTAATCCAGCCTTGCGGAAGCTATCTCCTCTCCTCTCTTGCTCCGGCTCCAGCAGCCTGCGGTGCCCTCACCGGCCAGCGCAGGCCGCGCAGCCCTCTAGAAGTGGAACAGCTGGAGGACGAGCAGCCCCACCACATTTTGACATGGGCTAAGCTCACCCATGCTGTATTGGGGACCCAGTATCTCAGTCACCCTCTACTGTCACCCACAGCTGGCACCAACTGTTGTCACCATCTCCCTGTCACCCACAGCTGGTACCGACTGTTGGCACCCTCTCACTGTTACCTTCTTCTTGTCACCAGCTCCCTGACATCACCCTCTCCCTGTCACCCACTGCTGTCACCCTCTCGCTGTCACCACCCTGACATCACCCTCTCCCTGTCACCCACTGCTGTCACCCTCTCCCTGTCACCACCCTGGCATCACCCTCTCCCTGTCACTCACTATATCTCCCCTGCATCACTGTCTCCCCATCACTATCTCTCTCCTGTCACCCTCTGCCTTTCCACACGGCCACGCCTCTTGTTGTGAGGCCACACTCTCACTGCAAGACCACAACCAGTTTTCTGGGAGCGGGGTTTGCCTTCAAGGCATGCAGGGTCAGTGGCAGTAGCGGGCTTCAGCTCGGAGGCGGTAGCGGGCATCGTCGGGACTCGGCAGACATTTTGGCTGCAGTGCCTCACCAGCCACTGACCTCACCGCACGCCACTGGTGGAGACATCGGATAACAGCCCATGTCCTCTCATGCTTTACAGTGTTTAGTTGCAGAATTGGTGGTGGTGGGTGTTTGGTAGGCTAAAGCACTGGGGGGCTCCTTACAAATACTGGAGTCTATTTACTAAGCCTTGGAGAGAGATATAGTGGACGGAGATAAGTACCAGCCAATCAGCTGCTAACTGTCATATTATAGGCTGGGTTTGAAAAATGACAGGAGCTGATTGGCTGGTACTTTATCTCCATCCACTTTATCTCTCTGCAAGGCTTAGTACATAGACCCCATTGTATGCAGTGGATGTGGGGGTGATGAAATGGTTAAAAAATAGATACTTTTTTGCTGGTGAGCTACAGGGCCCAGATATCACACACTTACCAAGTTCTTGGCTGCCAGTTGGGAGGGGTATGACGCAACCATGTGGGCAGTGCAGGGGCATGATAGCAGAATCGCATCATCAAGGCACAGTATATAAAGCCACAATTACATCATTGTAAAGCGGGGGAAGGGGCCATGATGATGGGATTCAGCAGGAAGAGCGTCATCAGCTCGCCTGGACTGGTCACTTCACACGGTAAGAGGGCATCAGCGTGTGGCACTGAGGCAGTACTGAAGATATGCCTACACCTTGGTGCCTGCTATCCTGGAGTCTCCAAGACATTGCGGGAGAATAGGCAAGTACCATATGCTCTGTCATGCGTTGGGATTGTGTAACCGGTGATTGGGATCCCAGCGGTCAGCATCCTGATGCCGGGATCCTGGCCGCCAGATTGCCGGTGGGGGTACGAGTGCAACAGAGCCCCATGCGGGCTCGCCAAGGGCGTAGCTACCATAGGTGCAGGGAGTGCTATGGGGCCCAGTGGTGAGAGGGGCCACCTTCCCTGTCACAGTTACATGTGTTATATACAGGGTGTAGCTACCATAGGTGCAGGGAGTGCAGCTGCTATGGGGCCCAGTGGTGAGAGGGGCCACCTTCCCTGTCACAGTTACATGTGTTATATACAAGGGCGTAGCTACCATAGGTGCGAGGAATGCAACTGCTATGGGGCCCAGTGCTGAAAGGGACCACCTTCCCTGTCACAGAACCATGTGATATATACAGGGGCGGAGCTACCATAAGTGCAGGGAGTGCAGCTGCTATGCAGAGCTGAGAGGGGCAATCTTCCCTGTCACAATTACATGTGTTATATGCAGGGTGTAGCTACCATAGGTGCAGCTGCTTTGGGACCCACAGATGAGAGGGGCCATGGTGAGGGGCTGGTGCTGTGACTGCCTACCAGTGTAATGCCTCACTTACTGGTGTGATCTCCACCTCCTGTGACACGATCCTACTGCTGGTGCTGTGACTGCCTACCAGTACAATGCCTCACCTACTGGTATGATCTCCACCTCCTGTGACACGGTCCTCCTGTTGGTGCTATGACTGCCTACCAGTACAATGCCTCACCTACTGGTGTGATCTCCACCTCCTGTGACAGGATCCTCCTGCTGGTGCTGTGACTGCCTACCAGTACAATGCCTCACCTACTGTTGTGATCTCCACCTCCTGTGACAAGATCCTCCTGCTGGTGCTGTGACTGCCTACCAGTACAATGCCTCACCTACTGTTGTGATCTCCACCTCCTGTGACACGATCCTCCTGCTGGTGCTGTGACTGCCTACCAGTGCAATACCTCACCTACTGGTGTGATCTCCACCTCCTGTGACACGATCCTACTGCTGGTGCTGTGACTGCCTACCATGCTGCATTAGTCTTGCTTACTACCACTGTGGGTAATGCTAACAGTTTGCTTTAGCCCAATTTGTGTTGGGCCCCGCTTATTGCTGACTTACTCCAACCTACATGAGGCCACTTTTCATATATTTCCAGGGCCACTTTACTTTCCCAATCCACCCCTGTCTGGCATGGAAGAAATGTGAATGATAAATCAATGTAAATGTACCAGGAGGTATTGACAAGCCTTTATAACATTATCTTATACTGTGAATTTCTTACCCTGTTTCCAAGACAATTAATTAATTTAACTTGTTAATTAAGTGAAAGGAAGATATTATATTTTCCGGGAGATGTATCAAGGCGTGGAGAGAGATAAAGTTGAGTATTTGCCCAAATCAAATGAAGCTTCTAACTACAGGTATCATTTCATGTACTGTACTAGATAAGTGAGAGAACGTGATTGGGTGCTTTGGACATCTATACTTTATCTCTCTCCAAGGCTTGAAACATCTCCCCAAGACTGCTGTATATAAAATATATGTCTGGCTGCTATACAGCAGGGCAGGAGCACCGGCAGGACAGTACAGTAACAGTCATATCAGTAATAATTTGCTGACCCTGTGAAATTAGCATGCAATAAAGAATGGAGCCTCAGTCAATAAATACATAAAACAGTTTTTAGTTTATGTTAAAATATAAAAAGTTTATTAAGTGGAATATTTAATAAATAATATTTGCAAGACATCTCCAAAAACAGTCGGTTTTGGGGGCTGCCCACAAATATTAACCAGCCCCTGAATGTATGTATTGGGGACTGCAATGGATATTTGAGATATCTATTGCGTTCCTCCTATTTTGAACACAAAAGCAGCCACCAAAAGTTTCTACGGCAGATGGTAAACTGTGACACACACCAAACTCCAGAATGCAAAGCATTTCTGAGCTTGGCCCGGCAGCTAATGCCATTTCTAAATGGCTTCCCCCTGCATTACTGTCTGCTCTCACATACGCAGTCTGACGATTGCACATGTGAACTAGCGCAGCCGGGGTCTAAACCCAGAAGTAAAGTGATCGCATTAGCAATTATTTTACTTCTTATACATTGCAGGGACGGGCATGAGATTGGTACTCATTATGGCATAAAAGCTACACCTCTGGACTCACAAAGAGTCATCCTTCAGCACTCAGGAGAGGAAAACCCCCTTGGGGGGAAACCTCTGGGGAACCATGGCCTCAGGATCGCCCTTCCCTCTGGGCATTAAGAGGTGTACTAATAGAGGGGTCAGTATGCTATCCCAGCGCATGGGATCCCGGTGGTTGTCATACCGATGCCGGGATCCCAGTACAGAAAAGATCGACAGGGGTGAGTAAGGGGTGTTCTCCCCTCTCCCCACCCACCTAACCCTGCCTGTCCGCAGTCTAACCCTAATCTCCCCCTTTGTGCCTAACCCTCCCGCGGAGGTGCCTAATCCTAAACTCCATCCCTGCTGCCTAAACTTAACCCTCCCTTCCCCGCAGCCTAACCACTACCAGGGGTGCCTTACCCACCCTACCCACAGCCTAACCCTAACTTCCCCCACCCACAGCCTAACCCTATCCTCCCCCCACCCGCAGCCTAATCCTAACCCCCCTGCCTGATACCTAAACCTAACCCCCACCTGATGCCTAAACCTAACTCTCCCTTCCCAGCAGTCTAACCACCCCCGGGGGTGCCTAACCCTAACCAACCCTACCCGCTGCCTAACCCTAACCTCCCCCCACCCACAGCCTAAACCTAACCCCCCCACCTGACGTCTAAACCTAATCTCCCCACCTGATGCCTAAACCTAACCCTATCCTCGCCCACAGCCTAACCACCCCCAGGGGTCCCTAACCCACCCTACCCACAGCCTAACCCTATCCTCCCCCCACCCACAGCCTAACCCTAACCCCTCCGCCTGATGCCTAACCCTCTCCCCACCCCCCTAACCCTGCCTGTCTGCAGTCTATCCCTAACCTCCCCCCTTTGTGCCTAACCCTCCCATGGAGATGCCTAATCCTAACCTCCGTCCCTGCTGCCTAAACCTAACCCTCCCTTCCCCGCAGCATAACCACTCCCAGGGGTGCCTAACCCACCCTACCCACAGCCTAACCCTAACTCCCCCCCGCAGCCTAACCCTATCCTCCCCCACCCGCAGCCTAATCCTAACCCCCACCTGATGCCTAAACCTAACCCCCAACTGATGCCTAAACCTAACCCTCCCTTCCCCGCAGCCTAACCACCCCCGGGGGTGCCTAACCCTAACCAACCCTACCCGCTGCCTAACCCTAACCTCCCCACACCCACAGCCTAAACCTAACCCCCCCGCCTCACGCCTAAACCTAATCTCCCCACCTGATGCCTAAACCTAACCCTATCCTCCCCCACAGCCTAACCACCCCCAGGGGTCCCTAACCCACCCTACCCACAGCCTAACCCTATCCTCCCCCCACCCACAGCCTAACCCTAACCCCTCCGCCTGATGCCTAACCCTCTCCCCACCCCCCTAACCCTGCCTGTCTGCAGTCTATCCCTAACCTCCCCCCTTTGTGCCTAACCCTCCCATGGAGATGCCTAATCCTAACCTCCGTCCCTGCTGCCTAAACCTAACCCTCCCTTCCCCGCAGCCTAACCACTCCCAGGGGTGCCTAACCCACCCTACCCACAGCCTAACCCTAACTCCCCCACCCCCCGCAGCCTAACCCTATCCTCCCCCACCCGCAGCCTAATCCTAACCCCCACCTGATGCCTAAACCTAACCCCCACCTGATGCCTAAACCTAACCCTTCCTTCCCTGCAGACTAACCATCCCCGGGGGTGCCTAACCCTAACCAACCCTACCCGCTGCCTAACCCTAACCTCCCCCCACCCACAGCCTAACCCTAACCTCCCCCCTTTGTGCCTAACCCTCCCACGGAGATGCCTAATCCTAACCTCCGTCCCTGCTGCCTAAACCTAACCCTCCCTCTCCCGCAGCCTAACCACTCCCCCTCTGTCCCTGCTGCCTAAACCTAACCCTCCCTCCCTCACAGCCTAACCACTTGCAGGGGTGCCTAACCCTAACCCACCCTACCTGCAGCCTAACGCTAACCTCCCCCCACACGCAGCCTAAACCTAAACCAGCGCCTGACACCTAAACCTAACCCCCGCCTGATGCCTAAACCTAACCATCCCTCCCCCACAGCCCAACCACCCCCAGGGGTGCCTAACCCTAACCCACCCTACCCGTGGCCTAACCCTAACCTCCCCCCAGCCACAGCCTAAATTTAACCCCCCGCCTGACGCCTAAACCTAATCCTGCCACCTAAACCTAACCCTCCATCCCCCGCAGCCTAACCACCCCCGGGGGTGCCTAACACTAAGCTCCCCCCACCCGCAGCCTAAACTTAACCCCTCGCCTAATGTCTAAACCTAACCCTCCCACCTGATGCCTAAACCTAACCCTCCCTCCCACGCAGCCTAACCTCCCCCATGGGTGCCTAACCCACCCTATCCATAGCCTGACCCTAATCTCCCCCCACCTGCGGCCTAACCCTAACCCCTGCCTGACGCCTAAACCTAACCCCCCCCGCCTGACGCACACACCTAACCCTCCCTCCCACGCAGCCTAACCCCCTGCCTGACGCCTAAACCTAACCCCCCCCGCCTGACGCACAAACCTAACCCTCCCTCCCACGCAGCCTAACCTCCCCCATGGGTGCCTAACCCACCCTATCCTCAGCCTACCCTCAACCTCCCCCCACCTGCAGCCTAACCCTAACCCCCCCGCCTGACACGCAAACCTAACCCTCCCTCCTACGCAGACTAACCCCCCCTTCCCCCCATGCCTGATGCCTAAACCTAGCCCCCGTTGACCAGCCATAAACCTATGATCGTGGGGATATGGGCGTCGGTATCCTTGCCCATTCGCAGTTCCAACGTCGGGATTCTGAAGACTGTCGGGATCCCAGTGTCAGTATTCTGACTGCCGTAAACCCGACAGCTGGCATCTTTACCGCATCTCCTAATAGGTAATCCATATATCCCAACATTTGGAGCATGTGTCCGCAGCTCTCCTCCCAGGGCAGCTATTCAGGGATCACCCACTGCATGTAGACGAAGAGGAAGAGATGAAAAATCATTGTTAGTGGAAGAACAAGCAGAGAGATGAACTGCAGACAGTGGTGTGGTTGTGTAGAGAGAAGAATCTCTCTATGTAACTAATGAGGACATGGAAAATGCCTAAAATAAGGACAATTATCCCAAAGGGCCCATTGTTATTATACAATACACACATTGGGGGATAAGTTCTCTCTTATAGTAATTAGTGAGGACCTTCAGAAAAGAAATTTGACCAGTAAATAATAAAAGCTAGAAATTGCTAACATTTAGGGGTCAATCCAATTAGGTACGAGTTACCATTGCTGCAACGTTTCAACAGCATCCAAACTCACACCCTTCGTGGCCAGATTCAGCCTATGGGGCTACCGGAAAGTGCGGCTGTTGTAAGACAAACTCGCACCTAATTAAACTGACCCCATAGTTGTTAAATGTGATAAAATAGTAAAATATAATGGTGTAATTGTGGCCTGATTCAGTTGTGGTTGTTGAAGCAATCGCTGCTGCAATCTTCCTGTTCACAATTGCATCGTGAGTCTGGGCAGTCGTAGGCTGAGCAAGTCTCCTAGACACAGGGGGCTCTCCAGCAGCAGCACAGGTCCCAATGGGTAATTTATGCACGCACATGGAATGGGGTTTGAACGGACCTGACACGTCTGTATACAGTTATCCACCCCCGTTACCACCTCAAACGCTGACTTCCTGTCAATCATTTTGCGATGGGATCCTCTATGTGAGCTTGATTTCATTTCATGCGCAGGGCAGCTTACACGCAGGCACAGTGATAAAGCATTGAGCCACTTGGTGCAACAGCAGCTCTGCATCCGCATCTGAATCAGGTCCCCTGAGCGGTTAGGAGAAGGACTCTAGGGAAAGGACTATGTCACCTTTATTATATGTAAAGATAGAGAAACAGTCACTTGTTACAGCTCCAATTCACATCATTTATACCATTCTGTACCATTTCATCATTTGGTTATTCTATGGGGGAGATGTATTAAGCCCCACAGAGTGATAAAGTGGAGAGAGGTAAAGTACCAGCCAATCAGCTCCTAACTGCCATGTTACAGGCTGTGTTTGAGAAATGACAACTAGGAGCTGATTGGTTGTTAGTTTATCTCTCTCCACTTTATCACTCTCCCAGGCTTTGTACACCTGCCCCCAGTTCATTGATATACTGTAAATATCAGCCATTTCACTATCTCCCCCGATCTGTATTGTTCTGCCCCCGATCTGTATGTTCTGTATCATGCTCTCCCCACCCTTCCTGTTTTTCTGTATGTCCTTCCTCTATATGTCCTATAGAGTACGCCCCAATTTCTGTGTTTTTGTATTGTGCCCCCACACCATCTGTATGTGCTATACCAAGTTGCCCCTTCTGCATGTTTTGTATTGTCCGCTCTCCCCCACCATAGACCCTATGTTTTGTACTGTGCTCTCAATACCCCCACCACATAATTATACAAGTATAGTAACTTACCTCCTGTATGCTATTCTCCAGTCACTAATTCCTCTGTGACCCCTCCCGTCGTCTTCAACTGACACTTTGCAGATCTCTTTGCCGGTCACCCGACACTCTGCAAATCTCTTTGCCAGAACTTTGCCAAATGATGATCTAAATAACCAGAATTTCATGGTCAGACATACTATGGGGTATATTTACTAAGGTCCCGATTTTGACCGAGATGCTGTTTTTTCTTCAAAGTGTCATCTCGGTAATTTACTAAGCAAAAATCACGGCAGTGATGAGGGCATTCGTAATATTTTGGAAGTCCTAGGAAAAAATCACGAATCAATACACCATCGGTCAAATACGCCTGCAATTTGGTAGAAATCGGGAATTTACTAAAAAGTGCAAAACACAAACACTGCCGACAATAGCCAAACACTGCCGTGCTAAAATACAAATCGTGAAAAAGTGCTAAAAAAAAACAGACCTGCTTTTTTATCCCGTGTTTGTATAGGCATGCACGGATCCATGAGATCCGTGCATGTTTTTCAGTGGGAAGGGGGGGGAAATGTTATAAATTTTCCAAAAAAAAAAAATTGCGTGGGGTCCCCCCTCCTAAGGCAAAACAGCCTCGGGCTCTTTGAGCCGATCCTGGTTGCAGAAATATGGGGAAAAAATGGACAGGGGTTCCCCCATATTTAAGCAACCAGCATCGGGCTCTGCGCCTGGTCCTGGTTCCAAAAATACGGGGGACAAAAAGAGTAGGGGTCCCCCGTATTTTTTAAACCAGCATCGGGCTCCACTAGCTGGACAGATAATGCCACAGCCGGGGGTCACTTTTATACAGTGCCTTGCGGCCGTGGCATCAAATATCCAACTAGTCACCCCTGGCCGGGGTACCCTGGGGGAGTGGGGACCCCTTCAATCAAGGGGTCCCCCCCCAGCCACCCAAGGGCCAGGGGTGAAGCCCGAGGCTGTCCCCCCCATCCAATGGGCTGCGGATGGGGGGCTGATAGCCTTTGTTCAAAGTGAATGATATTGTTTTTAGTAGCAGTACTACAAGGCCCAGCAAGCCTCCCCCGCAAGCTGGTACTTGGAGAACCACAAGTACCAGCATGCGGCGGAAAAATGGGCCCGCTGGTACCTGTAGTACTACTACTAAAAAAATACCCCAATAAAGACAACACACACACACCTTGAAAGTATAACTTTAATACATCCATCCACACCTCCATATACACATACTTACCTTATGTTCCCACGCAGGTCGGTCCTCTTCTCCAGTAGAATCCATGGTGTACCTGTAGAAAAAATTATACTCACATAATCCAGTGTTTTAGGCTCCTCGGTAAATCCTTTTGTAATCCACGTACTTGTAAAAATAAAAAAACGGATACCCGACCTCGCACTGAAAGGGGACCCATGTTTTCACATCGGTCCCCTTTCCCCGAATGCCTGGAACCCCCTCTGACTTAAGTCCAAGAAGGTTCCATCAGCCAATCAGGGAGCGCCACGTTGTGGCACCCTCCTGATCGGCTGTGTGCTCCTGTACTGTATGACAGGCGGCACACGGCAGTGTTACAATGTAGCGCCTATGCGCTCCATTGTAACCAATGGTGGGAACTTTCAGGTCAGCGGTTGACAGAAAGTGACCTCACCGCTGACCTGACAGTTCCCACCATTGGTTACAATGGAGCGCATAGGCGCTACATTGTAACACTGCCGTGTGCCGCCTGTCAGACAGTACAGGAGCACACAGCCGATCAGGAGGGTGCCACAACGTGGCGCTCCCTGATTGGCTGATGGAACCTTCTTGGACTTAAGTCAGAGGGGGTTCCAGGCATTCGGGGAAAGGGGACCCATGTGAAAACATGGGTCCCCTTTCAGTTCGTGGTCGGGTATCCGTTTTTTTATTTTTACAAGTACCTGGATTACAAAAGGATTTACAGAGGAGCCTAAAACACTGGATTATGTGAGTATAATTTTTTCTACAGGTACACCATGGATTCTACTGGAGAAGAGGACCGACCTGCGTGGGAACATAAGGTAAGTATGTGTATATGGAGGTGTGGATGGATGTATTAAAGTTATACTTTCAAGGTGTGTGTGTGTTGTCTTTATTGGGGTATTTTTTTAGTAGTAGTACTACAGGTACCAGCGGGCCCATTTTTCCGCCGCATGCTGGTACTTGTGGTTCTCCAAGTACCAGCTTGCGGGGGAGGCTTGCTGGGCCTTGTAGTACTGCTACTAAAAACAATATCATTCACTTTGAACAAAGGCTATCAGCCCCCCATCCGCAGCCCATTGGATGGGGGGGACAGCCTCGGGCTTCACCCCTGGCCCTTGGGTGGCTGGGGGGGGGACCCCTTGATTGAAGGGGTCCCCACTCCCCCAGGGTACCCCGGCCAGGGGTGACTAGTTGGATATTTGATGCCACGGCCGCAAGGCACTGTATAAAAGTGACCCCCGGCTGTGGCATTATCTGTCCAGCTAGTGGAGCCCGGTGCTGGTTTCAAAAATACGGGGGACCCCTACTCTTTTTGTCCCCTGTATTTTTGGAACCAGGACCAGGCGCAGAGCCCGATGCTGGTTGCTTAAATATGGGGGAACCCCTGTCCATTTTCCCCCCATATTTCTGCAACCAGGATCGGCTCAAAGAGCCCGAGGCTGGTTTGCCTTAGGAGGGGGGACCCCACGCAATTTTTTTTTTACATTTAAACTTTTTTTTTTACAAGGTGCACAATGAAGCCCAGCACGGATCTCTCAGATCCGGCCGAGATTCATTGTATTAAAGTCGGCAGTGTTTTACAAGTCACTCACGTAAAACACTGCCAAAAAAAAAAACGAATGACATCGACATTGGAAAACCCGAAAATGCAGAATACGGCAGCTTAGTAAATTAGTCGTAATCAATTTAAAAAGTTGCATATTTACACTTTCGATGTCATTCGTGATTGAACTTTGACCTCAAACGGGAAAATACGATTCTTAGTAAATTTACCCCTATGTGTATAATTATATACTACTATATTTTGTTACGTACTTTCATTTTTATTCATTTGCAATTTATCTATTTTATTGACTTTTTATCCAAACCCAAGATCCTTTCTCATAGAGACCCAAGTTATCTGCTCCAGGTTTTATTTTCCCTAGTGCTAGGATCATGTTAGTATCATACACTGGGCCTAATTCTGACCTGATCGCAGCAGCAAATTTGTTCTCTAATGGACAAAACCATGGGGGTCATTCCGAGTTGTTCGCTCGGTAAAAATCTTCGCATCGCAGCGATTTTCCGCTTAATGCGCATGCGCAATGTCCGCACTGCGACTGCGCCAAGTAAATTTGCTATGCAGTTAGGATTTTTACTCACGGCTTTTTCATCGTTCTAGCGATCGTAATGTGATTGACAGGAAATGGGTGTTACTGGGCGGAAACAGGCCGTTTTATGGGCGTGTGGGAAAAAACGCTACCGTTTCCGGAAAAAACGCAGGAGTGGCCGGAGAAACGGGGGAGTGTCTGGGCGAATGCTGGGTGTGTTTGTGACGTCAAACCAGGAACGACAAGCACTGAAATGATCGCAGATGCCGAGTAAGTCTGGAGCTACTCAGAAACTGCTACGAGGTGTGTAATCGCAATATTGCGAATACATCGTTCGCAATTTTAAGATGCTAAGATTCACTCCCAGTAGGCGGTGGCTTAGCATGAGCAAATCTGCTAAAATCCGCTTGCGAGCGAACAACTCGGAATGACCCCCCATGTGCACTGCAGGTGGGGCAGATGTAACATGTGCAGAGAGAGTATGGTAACTTACCTCCTGCATGTTATACTCCAGTCGTTGCTACCTCTGCGACCCCTCCCGTCATCTTCAACTGACACTTTGCAGATCTCTTTGCCGGTCACCCGACACTCTGCAAATCTCTTTGCCAGATGATCTAAAAAACACAAAAGACTATCATTAAGCATAGTACTAGTTTAAGTACAATAGAATGTCCATGAGTCAACCAGTTTCTCAATTTTCCTTAGACCAAACAAGATACTTTCAAAGTTATCAATATCCCATTTATCTATTTTATTAACTTCTTCATCTCAAAGCCACGATCCTGCCTCATAGAGACCCAGGTTATCTGCATCCCCTGTATGTGTGCTTATCCTCCATACTGCCCTCTTTATTCCTGTAACGCTACATTTTTATTCCTAATTATGTCGTTCCTTCCTGCGCTTCTCCTATTTATGTGTCCTTGCACCTGTATTCCCTGTTCTGTCTATCTTGTCTTGCCTTTCAGCTGACTATACTGCTCTCTGTCTTCCTTACCCCCCTCCATTATACCCTGCTATGTAGGACTCACCTCCTACCTGTCTTCCTGCATGGTAACTGGAAACGTCAGCAGCTGTAGATAGAATGTTACAGGAAGAAGCATTGTGATGTCACGGGCTAGTGATGTCACAAGCTAGGTGTGATGTCACAGTAACCAGCAGCAAAGCTACAGAGTTACAGCTATCTTACATATGCATTTTCTACATCAATTACAACTGGATATACATGAGATTCTAGTTGAAAAAAATGAGACTAGTGTAGAAAATGAAGTATAAGGCAATGTTGTACAGAGTGCCTCAATATATAGGTAAAGGGAAAACATAAGTGACAGGAATTTCTAGACTAAACCACCGCGTATATTTTATAAGGAAATAAAGCTGTTTATCTAAGAGGCAGAATTAATCATTTTCCATTATGTATGTGTGTGTGCGTGTGTGTGTGTGTGTGTGTGTGTGTGTGTGTGTGTGTGTGTGTGTTTGTGTGTGTGTATATATATATATATATATATATATATATTTACATATACGTATATACAGTATATACGTATATATATTATATATATAGAGAGAGAGAGAGAGAGAGAGAGAGAGAGAGAGAGCTATACTAACTATACTATCCCATTAAACCAGAAAACTTACGAATTATACAGTTTCTGTGGCTGGCTGACCTCAAGTCTGCATTTCACCTGGTTTAATCAGCCACAGAACCTGTGTAACCCATGAGCGTATAAAGAGGAGAAGAAATAAGAGTTGTCTTTTTTGTGGCGCACTAGAAATGTATTATTCAATACCAGCGTATATAAAACTGTAAGGCAGGCCCGCAAGGTGACATTCACAGGGAATAGGTAATGACATCCACTCGACTTGTTCACACCCGCTGGACGTGTTGAAAAGAGGTTGAGTGGACAGTGAGCAATGAGCATGGCTGTGCCCTGTGGCACCACGTGGCACCATTGTACCGACAGCCAGACTGCTGAGAACGGAACCTGGAGGGTACATAACTTTTTTGTTTTCATTTCATCTCATCTCATGACACTCCACCCAAAGCTTTTCTTCTGGTTATCCTATCAGCTAGGACAACAATGAAGGTGACTCCATAACATTTCTTCCATTGTATTTCCATGTCACAGAATGTTACAGGTCACCATCCTAATCATCTCTCCTTCACTTCACAGTAATGTCATTGTTACTGATACATTATTTGGATCAAGCATCAAAAGGGAACTTAGGTATAAAGCCCAGTACTCACGGGCCGATCAAGGAGAGATGCGTGCTGAGCGAACCGCTCAGCACACATCTCTCCTGCCGCTCAGCACAGCGCGATCTGTGCTGAGCGTGCGGGGGGAGACGGGGGGGCGCTCATTTCACCCAGCAGGTGAAGTGAGCGACCCGCTAGATTGGCCTGCATGCAGGCCAATCTAGCAGCGGCGATAGCGATGTGCGGGGCCGCGCATCGCTATCGCCGAGGGGGCTACACACGGAGCGATCCTGCCGATATTCTAAGCAATCTAGTCAGATTGCTTAGAATATCGCTCCGTGAGTACCCCCCTTAAGAGTCTGGCCGGCATATCACTTATTGCATGACGACCTTGTGCCTGCGCTGTACTGTATGTAGACGGAGCATTTGGTTTTGCTAATGACTTACATAGACTCCATAAGAGGGCATGCCGACATAGCATATTGTTGAATGTTAACATGTATGATCTTAAACTCCATCTATAAATGTTCTGTTGTGAGACTTCCAATATGCTCAGAATATTGCTACTGTCACAGATGATTTAGTATATACTAGCTGGAGTACCCGCGTTGCCCCGGATTTTAAGAATGTCTGTTTACAAAAATAAATGTAAATATTAAACACACAGTATAAATAACATTGTAGATAGCTGAATACCCGTGCTTTGGTACGGGATGAGGATGGTAAATTAGAATGATAGTTGTTTGTTAATTTACGTTGATTGGAGATCTAGTATAGGCATATCTTGTTCCCTTGATGCACTTTGTGTAGTGGCCGCACCCCTTTTTGGTCCCCCAATGGACCCTGCTCTCCCACTATACAACTCTCAGTCTGTGGCTTCCTGCTGCCTCCATTCCCCTCCTCACCTCATGTCACTGGCCCTATCACATGCAGCCCTGTCATCACTGAGATATCATGCATGTCCTGATATACTCTGTGCTGCTGTCCCACCCCTAGGGGTGCTAGTGGTGTGTTACCCTCACAGTGTTTGTTCCCAGAGTGTAAGTCATGTGTGTAGAAAGTTTGGTGTAAATTGCTCCAGGCATTCCAGAGTTATGCTGACTGCTGAAAAACTCTGTGCTGCTGCCTCACCCCTGGGGGTGCTAGGGGTGTCTTACGCCCACAGTGTTTGTTCCCAGCATGCAAGTCATATGTGAACCAAGTTTGTTGTAAATTGGTCCAGGCATTCGGGGGTAATGCTGTCTCCTGACATACTCTGTGCTGCTGTCCCACACCTAGGGGTGCTAGGGGTGTCTAACCCCCACAGAGTTTGTTTGCAGATTGTAAGTCAGATGTGTACCAAGTTTGGTGTAAATTGCTCCAGGTCTTCCACAGTTATACCCCTTTTCCACTATCTAGCACGGGTCGCAGCCGGGGGCCTGACACGGCTGCAACCCGTGCTAGAGCATTCTTCTACACTGCGCTCACCAACCTGGCATAGCGCCGCCCTTCCATAGACTGTGAACGGGAGCCGTGTCGCATCGACACGGCTTCCGTTTACACTACACAGCTTACCGGGTTGAACACGTTTCCACTAGAAAAAAACACGTGTAAATGCACGCCCCAGCGCATTTACCCATGTTTTTAGAGCTAGTGGAAAAGGGGTATCTTGCTGTCTGCTGACATACTCTGTGCTGCTGTCCCACCCCTAGGGGTGATAGGGGTGTCTGACCCCCACAGTGTTTGCATACCTCCCAACTTTTCATCTGTAATAAGAGGGACACACGCGCGGTGAAGCTCACGAAAAGGGGCGTGGCCTAAGAAAAGGGGTCGTGGCTTCGCGGAGGACCCGCGATCGCGAGCCACGCCCCCATTTTCGTCACTTCGGGGGCATGCCCAGCGCTCCATGAGCCGCTGGCTTGCCCCCTCTCCCTCTGACTCCATGCGCACAGCGTCTATTAACCGCTGCTCTGCTAAGCAGGGCAGCGAGAGACAGAGCCTCCCAACTGCCCCCCACCGCGGGACACTGCGGGCCACGGGTGGGACAGTGGGACAGTCCCCAAAAAACGTGAATGTCCCGCGAAAATCAGGACAGTTGGGAGGTATGGTGTTTGTTCCCACAGTGAAAGTCATATGTGTACCAAGTTTGGTGTAAATTGCTGCAGGCATTCCAGAGTTATGCTATCTGCTGAAATACTCAGTGCTGCTGCCTCACCCCTAGGGGTGTCTTCCTCCCACAGTGTTTATTCCCAGATTGTAAGGCATATGTGTACCAAGTTTTGAGTACATTGGTCCAGCAATTCCGGATTTATGCTGTCTCCTGATATACTCTGTGCTGCTGTCTGCCCCCCTAGGGGTGTTAGGGATTTCTAATTGTTTTAGTTGCCTCCACCGTGTTTTAATACGCTCGTATGTAAATTTTCACGATGGTCGCTTGTAAACTGTGGATTTGTATAGAAAGACAGAATGACGGATTTTCGCTTTTATATAGTAGATACACTTAGAGTTACTTTGATATGTGACTGTCATACTTGACAACATTTTATAACAAGTTCCAGGGATGCTTGGTGGCTGAGCCCAGTGCACGGTGGAATGTCATGTGCAGATCTGTCTAGGAGCACCTTGGTGCACTACAACTCCCATCGTGTCATGTTTACTGGACTTCATTATAATGTGATGATTTGTTTTTAATTCATGTTAATTACTCATGTTCCATACATTTTCATTTATACCACGTAATGTGCACATAACACAGTGTTTATAGGGCCTAATTCAGACCTGATCGATCGTTGGCGTTTTTTGCAGCGCTGCCATCAGGTCAGAACTGCGCATGCGTATGGGCGATCGCAAGGAGATTGACAGGAAGAAGGCATTTGTGGGTGGCAACTGACCGTTTTCTGGGGGTGGTTCGAAAAACGCAGGTGTTCCCAAGTGTTTGCAGGGCAGGTGTCTGACATGAATTCCGGTCCCGGACAGGTTGAAGTGATTGCAGCAGCTGAGTATGTCCTGGGCTACTCAGAAACTGCACAAAATCTTTTGTACCGCTCGGCTGCACATGCGATCACACACTTGCACATCTAAAATACACTCCCTGGTGGGCGGCGACTATCTGATCGCAGTGCTGCAAAAAACAGCTAGCGAGTGATCAGGTCTGAATTGGCCCCATAGATCCTCCAGAAACCCCATGGGGCTGTTTTACTGGTCCATGTCAGGTTTGGCCATCCAAGTGTGAGGTCAAATTGATGAATAATCCTGGCCGCAGCTCCAGAGGCGGGATGGGCCTGCGTGTGGCCAGCTGTACAGTGGAGACATCGGATAACAGCCCATGTCCTCTCATGCTTTACAGTGTTTAGTTGCAGAATTGGTGGTGGTGGGTGTTTGGTCGGCTAAAGCACTGGGGCTCCTTACAAATACTGGAGTCTATTTACTAAGCCTTGGAGAGAGATATAGTGGACGGAGATAAGTACCAGCCAATCAGCTGCTAACTGTCATATTATAGGCTGGGTTTGAAAAATGACAGGAGCTGATTGGCTGGTACTTTATCTCCATCCACTTTATCTCTCTCCAAGGCTTAGTACATAGACCCCATTGTATGCAGTGGATGTGGGGGTGATGAAATGGTTAAAAAATAGATACTTTTTTGCTGGTGAGCTACAGGGCCCAGATATCACACACTTACCAAGTTCTTGGCTGCCAGTTGGGAGGGGTATGACGCAACCATGTGGGCAGTGCAGGGGCATGACAGCAGAATCGCATCATCAAGGCACAGTATATAAAGCCACGATTACATCATTGTAATGCGGGGGAAGGGGCCATGATGATGGGATTCAGCAGGAAGAGCGTCATCAGCTCGCCTGGACTGGTCACTTCACATGGCAAGTGGGCATCAGCGTGCGGAACTGAGGCAGTACTGAAGATATGCCTACACCTTGGTGCCTGCTATCCTGGAGTCTCCAAGACATTGGAAAGTACCATATGCTCTATCATGCGTTGGGATCGTGTGAACCGATGGTTGGGATCCCAGCGGTCAGCATCCTGATGCCGGGATCCTGGCCGCCAGATTCCCGGTGGGGGTACGAGTGCAACAGTGCCCCATGCGGGCTCGCCAAGGGCGTAGCTACCATAGGTGCAGGCAGTGCAGCTGCTATGGGACCCAGAACTGAGAGGGCCACCTTCCCTGTCACAGTTACATGTGTTATATACAGGGTGTAGCTACCATAGGTGCAGGGAGTGCAGCTGCTATGGGCCCAGAGCTGAGAGGGGCCACCTTCCCTGTCACAGTTACATGTGCTATATATATACAAGGGTGTAGCTATCATAGGTGCAGGGAGTGCAGATGCTATGGGGCCCAGAGCTGAGAGGGGCCACCTTTCCTTTCACAGTTACGTGTGTTATATACAGGGTGTAGCTACCATAGGTGCAGGGAGTGCAGCTGCTATGGGCCCAGAGTTGAGAGGGGCCACCTTCCCTGTCACAGTTACATGTGCTATATATATACAAGGGTGTAGCTATCATAGGTGCAGGGAGTGCAGATGCTATGGGGCCCAGAGCTGAGAGGGGCCACCTTCCCTGTCACAGTTACATGTGTTATATACAGGGCGTAGCTACCATAGGTGCAGGGAGTGCAGATGCTATGGGGCCCAGAGCTGAGAGGAGCCACCTTCCCTGTCACAGTTACATGTGTTATATACAAGGGCGTAGCTACCATAGGTGCAGGGAGTGCAACTGCTATGGGGCCAGAGCTGAGAGGGGCCACCTTCCCTGTCACAGTTACATGTGTTATATACAAGGGTGTAGCTACAATAGGTGCAGGGAGTGCAACTGCTATGGGGCCAGAGCTGAGAGGAGCCACCTTCCCTGTCACAGTTACTTGTGTTATATACAAGGGCGTAGCTACCATAGGTGCAGGGAGTGCAACACTGCTATGTAGTGTGAATAAGATTATGCTACTGTGTGGTGTAAATTGAAATGTGGGTACTGTTGTGTGGTCACAACCCTTCCTTGTGAGTTCACACCCCTTTTTTGTGGTGTGCGCTATCCCTTTGCAAAGTATGGGAGGGCAAAAATGTATAGTTTGCAGGAGGACGCCGAACACCCTAGCACCGGCCCTGCATGCAGCCCACCAAGAACCTTTGCAATCTGGTGGACAACTATGCAATAGATAGCACCTATCCTTGTGTATACATGCCTATTTCCCCATAGATTGTAAGCTTGTGAGCAGGGCCTTCCTACCAGGGACATGCAGTCAGGGGAGGCAGGGGAGGCAGTGCCTCCCCTGTCATTAATGAGTAAAATAATACAAAGAAGATACTTATGACACATAAGTATCTTCTTTATTATTTTACTCATGATTAAATCAGTTTGGCAGTTTGGGAAGCACCGATCGTGGTGCCTCCCGTACCGATTGATAAAAGATATGGGAGCGGGGGGCGGGTGCGGGTGGGGCCTAACAATGGGCAGGAAAAGCCCATTGAAATTGTATGGGAAAGCGGCACCATTAGAGGTGCCGCTTTCCTACAGGGACGTGCTTTCAACCTATGAAAGCACGTCCCCTGTCAGTGAGGCCACAGTGATTGGCCAGCGGATCCGTCACTGGATCCGCTGTCAATCACTGTGTGGGCCTCGGTGGCGGCGGAGGTGCGGGCGGCGGAGGTGCGGGATGTGGCGGGCCGGGCGGCGGTGATGCGGGAGACGGTAGCGGCGGCGGGACGCGGCATTACCTACAGTTCAGCAGAGTTTGGCAGCGGAAGCGGTACCCATTTCAAAAATGGCGCCTCAGCGTCATTTTTGAAATTCAAGATGGCCGCCGCGAGCCAATCATGGCTCGCCGCGTCATCGCCCCGCCCCCTCCGCTGACTTATATAAGTCAGCGCGAGGCAGCGGCTGTCAGTTCGACGGCGGAGAAGGAGCTGAGAAGAGCTCCTGAAGACCGAATACGCCGGAAGTCCTGGATGGGCGGCGGCTATGCAAAAGAGCTTAGCAGCCGCCGCCCACCAGGTGAAGATGCTGGAAGTCCTGGGAAGGCGGCGGCCATGCAAAAGAGCTTACAGGCCGCCGCCTCCCAGGTGAAGACGCCGGAGGAAGACGCCAGAAGCCCTGGGAAGGCGGCGGCCACGCAAAAGAGCTTAAAGGCCGCCGCCCCCAGGTGAAGACCCTGTTTAATAAAGTTTTTTTTTAAAGTATGTGTTGTGTTTTTTTTAAAATATTTTCTTTACAGGTGGACTACGGGTGCCAGCGGGCCCTTTATGTCCGGGCATGCTGGCACTTGTGGTTCTCCAAGTGCAAGCATGCTGGGGCAGGCTTGCTGGGACCTGTAGGTCACCTGTAAAGAACAATATTACTATTCTTTACAGGTGGACTGCAGGTGCCAGCAGGCCATTTATGTCCGGGCATGCTGGCACTTGTGGTTCTCCAAGTGCCAGCATGCTGGGGCAGGCTTGCTGGGACCTGTAGGCCACCTGTAAAGAACAGAGCATACAATGAACCCCGCACCCACCGCCACCAGGGGTGCGGGGCATAGCACTGGGCTATCAGCCCAGTGCTGGTTATTGCTCGGGAGGGGGGACCCCATTTTCATTTTTTGGGGGCCCCACTTTCCGAGGAATGCCAACACTGGGCTGACTGGCTGGGGGGTGTATAATGGCATGACAGGGGGACCCCACACTGAGTGTCTCCCCTGCTATGGCATTACCCCCCCAGCTGGTTCTGCCTGGTGCTGGTTTTAGCGGTGGGGGGGGGGGGGGGGGACTGCATTTTTTTTTTGCGGGGGGGGGGGGGGGGGGGGTTAGTTGCAGTGCCTCCCCAGCCCCTGACCTCACCGCACGTCACTGCTTCCTACCTCTATGACTGTTTGTTATTACCCAGTTTTGTCTTATCATTGTGTCCACAACGCTGAGTCTGGGTGCCGGACGGGGCCGGATGACATCATTGCGGAAAGCCAACAGGTGGAGTTGGGTAATCAGTCACTCTGTCGACCTCACTATGTTGGCTCTGGGGTGAAGTGCTACTTGGAGCATTTGATAGGTGCGGGTGTTATAATGTTAAACATGTCGGTAAGCTGTAAGAAGCATTTCACTCGTGTTGGGATTCCAGCACCACATAGTGATGTCGGCATAGTGACTGGTGACATCACTGATGACCTCCTGACCACATACCATTAAAGTGTATGCCCCCTCATAGATGTGCCTCATACACTTGTCCTGTTTGTGCTATATGATGTGAGATACCCGGTGCGACTTGTATGCGTCACTACGGGTAGTGATTCACAAATGTTCCTTCTTTTGCCTGAGTTTAGCATCATATTTACATTGTAGGCGCGCACAAGTCGCTTACAGTGTTCCAGGCGCGCTACATTAGTATGTGTGTCATAAAGGAACTGGTATAATGTCGCAGATTAAGCGTAACACTGCACAGCGCAGAGCATGCCTTTTTACACATTGTGGGGGTTATTCAGAGATGAACGCAGATCTGGCTGCATATGGGCAAGGCGGCCCAGCATGTGTGAAGCCGCCCTCTGATGCATCCGCAATTAGATTGTGCAAGCATCAGACCTAAGGTTGACCTCTGGCTGCACTGTCAGCTGACATTTTATTTGTGTAACGTCACGCAGCCGCCCAGGAAATGGTCCAACTCCCCCCCCCCCCCCCCCCCGTTTTCCCGGTACCCCTGCAAGCCAATCACATTCCGGCAGCAATAAGGTAATGCACAATGGCCCTCATTCCGAGTTGTTCGCTCGCAAGCTGCTTTTAGCAGCATTGCACACGCTAAGCCGCCGCGCCCTGGGAGTGTATGTTAGCATAGTAGATTTGCGAACGAAAGATTAGCAGATTTGCGAATAGACAGTTCTTAGCAGTTTCTGAGTAGCTCGAGACTTACTCTGCCACTGCGATCAGTTCAGTCAGTTTCATTCCTGGTTTGACGTCACAAACACACCCAGCGTTCACCCAGACACTCCCCCATTTCTTCAGACACTCCCGCGTTTTTTCCCCAGAAACGGCAGCGTTTTTTCACGCACTCCCAGAAAACGGCCAGTTTCCGCCCAGAAACACCCACTTCCTGTCAATCACACTACGATCACCAGAACGAAGAAAAAACCTTGTAATGCCGTGAGTAAAATACCTAACTTAATAGCAAATTTACTTGGCGCAGTCGCACTGCGGACATTGCGCATGCGCATTAGCGACTAATCACTCCATTGCGAAAAAAAAATAACGAGCGATCAACTCGGAATGATCACCTATGGGGGTAATTCCAAGTTGATCGCAGCAGGAAATTTTTTAGCAGCTGGACAAAACCATGTGCACTGCAGGGGAGGCAGATATAACATGTGCAGAGAGAGATAGATCTGGGTGGGTTATTTTATTTCTGTGCAGGGTAAATACTGGCTGCTTTATTTTTACACTGCAAATTAGATTGCAGATTGAACACACCACACCCAAATCTAACTCTCTCTGCACATGTTAAATCTGCCTCCCCTGCAGTGCACATGGGCCCTCATTCCGAGTTGTTCCTCGCAAGCTGCTTTTAGCAGCTTTGCACACGCTAAGCCGCCGCCTACTGGGAGTGAATCTTAGCTTATCAAAATTGCGAACGAAAGATTAGCAAAATTGCGAATAGACACTTCTTAGCAGTTTCTCAGTAGCTCCACACTTACTCGGCATCTGCGATCAGTTCAGTGCTTGTCGTTCCTGATTTGACGTCACAAACACACCCAGCGTTCGCCCAGACACTCCTCCGTTTCTCCAGCCACTCCCGCCTTTTTCCCAGAAACGGTAGCGTTTTTTCGCACACACCCATAAAACGGCCTGTTTCCGCCCAGAAACACCCACTTCCTGTCAATCACATTACGATCACCAGAACGAAGAAAAAACCTCGTAATGCCGTAAGTAAAATACCTAACTGCATAGCAAATTTACTTGGCGCAGTCGCACTGCGGACATTGCGCATGCGCATTAGCGACTAATCGCTCCGTTGCGAGAGAAAAATAACGAGCGAACAACTCGGAATGACCCCCATGGTTTTGCCCAACTGCTAACAAAATTCCTGCTGCGATCAACTTGGAATTACCCCCAATGGCTGGTGTGCGTACACAGACCACCTGGATGCAGCCACTGCGTGCGAAAGTGCGGCTGCGTCCAGGTGTGAGTGACCACCTGTGTCTGTCGACATTGTCTTTATGTTGATATTGTGAATGTTGACGTTTTCATTGTCAACATTTTAGGCATATTCAATTAGCCACAAGGTTTACCCTAAAGCTAATTGTAGGGTAACTGTCGTGTGGCGCAGGAAAGGCTATTCAATAAAATAGCCTTTTTCCAGTGCCTAATATCGGGGATTACTGCACGGAAACTCACTGATTCCACATATGCTGCGGAATCAATGGTATGTAGTAAAGAATGCTCAAGATTTGGGGCCTAATTCAGATCTGTCTGCTCGCTAACGTTTTTCGCTGTGCATCGATCAGGTAACTACTGCGCATGCGTATGCACCGCAATGCGCAGGCGCGTTGTACTTGTACAAAGTGGATCGTTGCTGTGCACTGGTTCTAGCGAAAAATCCATTCGTACAGCCGAACGCAAGGTGATTGACAGGAAAAGGGCGTTTGTGGGTGGCAACTGACCGTTTTCTGGGAGCATTTGGAAAAACGCAGGCGTGTCCAGGCGTTTGCAGGGCGGGTGTCTGACGTCAATTCAGGGACCGGACAGGCTGAAGTGATCTCAGCGGCTGAGTAAGGTCAGAGCTACTCAGAAACTGCACAAACTGTTTTTGTACAGCTCGGTTGCACAGGCGTTCACACACTTGCAAAGCTAAAATACACTCCCCTATAGGCGGCGTCTATCTGTTCGCAGCGCTGCAAAAAATAGCTAGCGAGCGAACAGATCTGAATTAGGCCCTTGGAGCGCTACCTTTATACTGAATACTAAGAGCCCAACTACCTCCCCAATTGCGGAATCAATAGGTTTTCCCTGCGCTTGAACCCCCATTTGTGCCTTTTTCTCAGGGATGATGTGAATACCCGCTAATTGAATCACGCTGCCTCCGGTAATTGAAAATGCCCATTTGTCCCCTTCGACATTCTGAATGTTGCAATTAAGACGGGATACGGTCATTTGGTTGACAGCACTTAGGTCGACAGTGATTAGGTCGACCACTATTGGACGACATGTATTAGGTCGACATGGTCACTAGATCGATGTGGAAAAAAGGCTGACATGAGTTTTTCACTTTTTTTTACCATTTTTTGACTTTTTCATACTTTACGATCCACGTGGACTACGATTGGGAACGGTACCTTGCCCGAAGCATGGCGAGCGAAGCGAGCCATGCGAGGGGACACAGTGCACTAATTGGGGTTCCCCGTCACTTTACGAAAAAACAACACCAAAAAAGTTAAAAAAACTCATGTCGACCTTTTTCATGTTGACCTAATGACCATGTCGACCAAATGCATGTCGAATAATAGTGATCAACCTAATGACTGTCGACCTAAGTGTGGTCGACCTAATGAGCCATACCCATTAAGACCATGACAAGTTCTGGTGTTGACATGCTCTCAGCTTGCGCAATGCAAACACATGTAATACGCGTTCCTCAGATGTTCTAGTTTCACGTCTGGTGCACAGCCTAATCTCAGCTGCATAGTGTAAAAGCGAGACATTCATCCTTTTCAAGAACAGTGTTTTAATATTCCGTTGTGTCAGACATGTTCAGATTGCTGTATCGCTCAGTGAGATTGAGCCTAATGAACAACTCTTATGTATCCTGCACAGTAACTATGTAAATACATTTCTCATTTAGAGAAATCCAAATTTTGTTTTCCAACTTTCAATCTGCAGAATCATATTCAGAACGGCTAACTCAGTATTTTAGGATGTACCTATAACCGGTCCCAAATAGCTGTATGTATAAAGGGGTGTGTAGCCTGCCCCTGAGGGCCTGAATCAGAGGTGTACAGAAATGCATTTGCAGCTGCCAGTGCGTACGCAGCGGCTGTGCAAAAATATGCAAATGTCGCTGCTGTCTGGTTTTTCACTTACAGTAACTTTGTGTCTGTAAAGGGCCCCATACACGTATGCGACCACATGTCGCAGGCGATCACCCCAGCAGCATCCCGGGGCGCAGGATCGCCCAAGATACATCGGATGCTGTACTTTTGCATACGATGTATCCTGGGCAATCCCAGCCATGCCCCCTGGTCGGACGTGATTGAATGTGCAGCACATTCAATCTGGAGAATCCGATCCAATGCTCACGGGAACGCGCATCGGATTGGAAATACCTAACAAAAATGCCCGATTTTGGGGGTAATTCCAAGTTGATCGCAGCAGGAAATTTTTTAGCAGTTGGACAAAACCATGTGCACTGCAGGGGAGGCAGATATAACATGTGCAGAGAGAGTTAGATTTGGGTGCGGTGAGTTCAATCTGCAATCTAAATTGCAGTGTAAAAATAAAGCAGCCAGTATTTACCCTGCACAGAAACAAAATAACCCACCCAAATCTAACTCTCTCTGCACATGTTATATCTGCCTCCCCTGCACTGCACATGGTTTTGCCCAACTGCTAAAAAAATTCCTGCTGCGATCAACTTGGAATTACCCCCCATGTGCACTGCAGGGGAGGCAGATATAACATGTGCAGAGAGAATTAGATTTGGGTGTGGTGAGTTCAATCTACAATCTAAATTGCAGTGTAAAAATAAAGCAGCCAGTATTCACCCTGCACAGAAACAAAATAACCCACCCAAATCTAACTCTCTCTGCACATGTTATATCTGCCTCCCCTGCAGTGCACATGGTTTTGCCCAACTGCTAAAAAAAATTCCTGCTGTGATCAACTTGGAATTACCCCCTTCATCCAATATATCGGGCCGAATGCTCGAATTGGGCTGAAATCAGGCATTATCGCTCTAGTGTATGGGGCCCCTAACAAACCATGCTGCCATGCAAGGGGAGCAAATGCATTTACTGTATATTGTTTCTGTGCCGGGTAAATACTGGCTGCGTTAGCATGTAGCCCACAGATGTTAGGCAGCTTTATTTTTACTCTGCAATTTAGATTTCACTTTAAGCGCACCCCACCCAAATCTAAATTGTCTGAATCACGCCCTGAAAGCGGTAAAAGTACTAGAGGGCTCTGAATGGAAAGGAAGAGGGCCACATGCAGCCCACAAAACCGATTGCAGCCCCCGAATGTTATAGTTCTAGTCCATGTTATAGAGCTTTTAGCTGGGGTACAATGTTGCTAAGTGGCACTCTAAGCCAGTATTGCAGTTAAAGCTCTCTCTGGCCATCAGTAAATTAAAGTCACAATGTAACTCTTATTTGTGGCTGCAATGACGCCAGAGAAGGGCAGGTTTGGAAAGTGCTTCGTTATACTTGAAACATTCTCCACACTGTATGATTTTAACAAGGGAAGTCCATTAAACAAGGAGGTGTCTAGGTAAGAGAGGTGAAATGGGGATGTCTTGTCTGTGGACACTTGGCACAGCCTGTCCTTGTCCTCTTGCTCGCTACTATTGTTCTGTATCGTCAGGCTCTGTTCACGTGTAGCGTCAGCCTGCACACGCAGGTGACGGAGCCCCAGGATGGCCAGGTATTCCGCCGGCAGGGTAGCTGCTCCGCACAGAGAAAGTTTTAAATTATGTACGAACGTGAAGTTAACCAGCTTTCCCAGAGTGAGGATGTCGGAGAACCAGACGGTCAGCTCACCACTGTGGATCAGCCTGGAGCCGGTCTTGTTCTTCGGCAGGGCGATGGTCTTACAGCTACACTCCAGGTTGGCCAGGCTGTAGTCGCAGCTTTTGATGTCCGAGGAGCAGCTGCAGTTGCGGACGTTGTTGTCCTTGGAGAATATCAACGTATGGTTTTGACTGTTTGCAAGATTTTTTGTAGAGCAGAAACTCAGGAAGCCAAGTAAGAGGAGATGGTGTCTGTAGAAGGACATGGATCTCATAATACTGTATACGCCAGCCTTCAAATCGCTCAGCTCTATCCATCGGAGGCTGCAGTGGCCAGTCTTTATCTAGATAGAAGAGTGAACAGTTTTCATTATCTTAATGAATTATGGGTCAAAACACATCATTATATCTTCCCGGAGATATGAAGAATAAGAGCTTTGAGCATGCACAGATGCTGGGCAGGGACATAACTAGCCAAGCAGGGTGGTGGGAGATTAATGACTATAGTTATCTTCCCACCACTTCACGGAAGGCTTTGACAATCAAAGGATCAACCACAATATAATCATCAATGTTGCCTTCAACACCTGCCCAAGTGAAGTAACAGGGGAAATGTCCATCGGTCGGCCACAACAGGGCATACACTGGCCGATGCCGGCAACTTATAATTTAGTAAATATTGCATCAGATGGACATGTTGAATGATCCGGCATGGCCAAATGATCAGTCGAAAATTTTGGATTGATTGCGTACATACACTGAACAATTATTTTGGTGATCCACCATACAGGGTGGACTGGAAAGATAATAGTAGCGTTTATGCCCAGCATAAGGAAAGAACAGCCAGCAACCTATAAAATAAAAATGAAAAGGAACATTTATTTTAAAGGAGGGTATTGGGTTATAAAATACATTAAAAAGAAGGGTCCTGATAGACATAGAATATATACTGGGGGTGATGGGCATACAATATAGTAGGGGGATGATGGGCATAAAATATATAAGGGGCAGTGATGGACATAAACATATAATGAGGGTTATGGGCATCAGAACTTAATTCTCAGATGCCCCTCAGACCGCCCCACAAGCCACTATTATGCCATCAAACCCCTGCAAATGTACCTTATGTGCACTCAGACCCCTCCAGAAGCCCCTTATGCATCATCAGGACCCTCCAGAGGCCCCTTATGTGCCAATAGACCTCTCCTCATGCTCTTTATATGCCATCAGTCCCCTACACATTCCCCTTTAGAAGCAGCTTCTCTTAAATAATAATATTCCCTGGCATGTATTTAGGCATCATGAGGCAGGTGCGGGGGGGTGCGGCCCGCACCCGGGTGTCACCTTTCAATCGGGTGACATCAAACAAGAGCCGCACACCTCGCACCTGCTGCATTTCCTTCATGACACTGTCACTGACACTGTCAATGTGTCAGACAGAATGGGCCCGGCCACGGCGCACTCGCACCTGCTGGTCGGGGAAGGGGGTTTGGGTTGGGTGTGATTGTAACTGTGCCGCGGCGGATGGAATCTTGTTGTAGGCAGGGGGTGTATGATTTTGAGTCGGCGAGGGTGCGATCGTAACTGCAGTGCTGTATTTGCCGTCCTGCACCAAGCACTATACAGATGGGTCCATGGTTATCTTGGCTAGTTTGCTGCACCTAGGCACAACATGGTTTATTAACATAAACCCTTCATCTATTGTTCTCAGCTGCAATACAATACAGAGAACAATACAGCAGGGGATTAAGTCATTACAGCAGGAGATTAAGTCCGACTGCCCAGCCTCAGTTAATCCTATTAAAGGTCAAGTTAAACATGGACCCATCTGTAGTTACGATCGCACCCCCGCCAATTCAAAATCATACACCCCCGCCTGCAACAAGAAGACTCCGCCGCAACACAGTTATGATCGCATCCCTCCCCCCTGCTGACACAAACTTGCCATTCTCCTCACCGCTGCCGCCGCCGGCCACGTCCTGCACACCGCCGCCTCCCACGTCCTCCTCACTGCCGCCGCCCCCTCCTCCGCTGCCCAGGGCCATCAACTCCACACCGCTGCCGACTACACTACCCTTCGCTGCTCAGGTACTCTTACCCTGCTTCGCTATGTCCCTGTCACTCTATCTGTCACTGTCCCTGCTATCACTCTCACTGTCCCTGCTGTCACTCTCTCTGTCACTGTCCCTGCTGTCACTCTCTCTGTCCCTGCTGTCACTCTCTCTGTCACTGTCCCTGCTGTCACTCTCTCTGTCCCTGCTGTCACTCTCACTGTCCCTGCTGTCACTCTCTGTCACTGTCCCTGCTGTCACTCTCTCTGTCACTGTCCCTGCTATCACTCTTCCTGTCACTCTCTGTCAGTGTCCCTGCTGTCACTGTCTCTCTGTCACTCTCCCTGTCCCTATGCAGCTGCTGTCACTCTCCCTGCCCCTGAATTGTAGATCATACCATGTGGCATATGTGAATTTCTGCTCATTCTGTGTGCTATAATGTGAATTTTGTCTCATTCTGTGTGCTATAATGTGAATTTTGGCTCATTCTATGTGCTATAATGTGAATTTCTGCTCATTCTGTGTGCTACAATGTGAATTTCGGCTCATACCATGTGCTATAATGTGAATTTTGGCTCATACTGTATGGTATAATGTGAACGGCTCACACCATGTGGTATAATGTGAATTTCGGCTCATACCGTGTGGTATAATGTGAAGTTCTGCTCATACCATGTGGTATAATGTGAATTTCAGCTCATTCTGTTTGCTATAATGTGAATTTCGTCTCATTCCGTGTGCTATAATGTGAATTTCGTCTTATTCTGTGTGCTATAATGTGAATTTCGGCTCATTCTATGTGCTATAATGTGAATTTCGGCTCATTCTGTGTGCTATAATGTGAATTTCGGCTCATACCGTGTGCTATAATGTGAATTTGGCTCATACTATATGGTATAATGTGAACGGCTCACACCATGTGGTATAATGTGAATTTCGGCTCATACCGTGTGGTATAATGTGAATTTCGGCTCATTCTGTGTGCTATAATGTGAATTTCGGCTCATTCTGTGTGGTTTTTGCAAAAATGCGCCACAGTGACAGTGTGCATGCAATCAAAGTGCGCGTGCAATCACAGCGCGGTCACAGCAGCGGGCATTTTGGGCAGGAGTAGCGGGCGTGGTTGCGAAAGGGGGTCAGAGCTTTTTTGGGGCGGCTACGTGACATCACACGTGCTCACTGCAACCCGAAAAATGGCGGTGCATCGCCTGCATACGCAGCCTAGCTACGTCTCCAGGGGGTCATCCTTAGTTTCTTTTTCAGCGATGGGATCTCAATTATTTGGCGATCACATCGCTGGATGGGCTCTTTTCGGAGTTCCTGTGCCTGTCCATTCATACATCTGCGCGATGTACTCGCATACTGCGATGAGATTCTAGGCGCTAATATTGTGTCCAGATCGCATTGATAATAAATAGACCTACAAGTGGGACTGTTATAACAACTTTTATCACTGACCCTTGGGGAACAGGGAGCTGTTCATTTCTAGTACCATTGGTGCAGCAGGTGCATTGAGGACTAAGGGGCCCACTGCTGCCCAGACCAGCAATGCGTTATCCCCTGGCTTCCCCTGCAGACCATTTTGAGCAATGTTGGATTAATGGACCAGTGCAGAGAGCAGGGTGGGCCCCACTGCCTGAGGGACCTGCCCAGAGCCGGCCCTAGGCATAGGCAAACTAGGCAAATGCCTAGGGCATTTGATATGCCTAGGGGCACCAGCAGCTTCTGCTGATTCAAATGATATGCGGCATGCCTATATTCTGTGTGTGACTGTGGCTGAATATGCATACAAAATGCTACGTTACAGTGTATTCCTGGAAATCACTGTAATGTAGCATGTCGTATGCAGATACAGCCACAGTGTGGTGTGGTTTTATGTGAATAAAGAGCAATTCAGTGTGATGTAATGTGAATAAGGAGCACTACTGTGTGGAGTAACGTATATAAGGTAGAGATGAGCGGGTTCGGTTCCTCGGAATCCGAACCTGCCCGAACTTCAGTTTTTTTTACACGGGTCCGAGCGACTCGGATCTTCCCGCCTTGCTCGGTTAACCCGAGCGCGCCCGAACGTCATCATCACGCTGTCGGATTCTCGCGAGGCTCGGATTCTATCGCGAGACTCGGATTCTATATAAGGAGCCGCGCGTCGCCGCCATTTTCACACGTGCATTGAGATTCATAGGGAGAGGATGTGGCTGGCGTCCTCTCCGTTTATAGAGATTCGAGAAGAGAGTGAGACAGAGAGAGACACAGTAGTAATTTTGGGGAGCATTAGGAGGAGTACTACTACTACTAGTACTTGCTGAAGTGATAGAGATAGTGTGACTGTATTATCTGACTTGTGGGGGAGACACTGACAGTGGGGAGCAGTTAGAGTCTGAGAGCAGGACTCAGGACTCAGGAGTACATATAACGTACAGTGCACACTTTTGCTGCCAGAGTGCCACACTGCCATTGTTTGTGACCACACTGACCACCAGTATAATATATATTGTGATTGTCTGCTTAGGACTCAGGAGTACTACTTGCAAGTTGCTGATAGTGTGACCAGTGACCTGACCACCAGTTTAATAATCACCACCAGTTTATGAGTTTAATATATATATATATATATATATATATATAATTGTATATAATATATATATAATATTGTATACCACCTAGCACCTACCCGTGTTTTTTTTTTTTTTCTTTCTTCTTTATACATACTACTATAGTAGCTTACTGTAGCAGTCTGCGGTGCTGCTGAGCTGACAGTGTCCAGCAGGTCCGTCATCAGTCATTACATAATAAATATATATACCTGTCCGGCTGCAGTACTAGTGATATTATATATACATATATATTGATTTCATCTCATTATCATCCAGTCTATATTATCAGCAGACACAGTACGTTAGTCCACGGCTGTAGCTACCTCTGTGTCGGCACTCGGCAGTCCATCCATAATTGTATACCACCTACCCGTGGTTTTTTTTTTTCTTTCTTCTTTATACATACTACTATAGTAGCTTACTGTAGCAGTCTGCGGTGCTGCTGAGCTGACAGTGTCCAGCAGCTCCGTCATCAGTCATTACATAATAAATATATATACCTGTCCGGCTGCAGTACTAGTGATATTATATATACATATATATTGATTTCATCTCATTATCATCCAGTCTATATTATCAGCAGACACAGTACGGTAGTCCACGGCTGTAGCTACCTCTGTGTCGGCACTCGGCAGTCCATCCATAATTGTATACCACCTACCCGTGGTTTTTTTCTTTTCTTTCTTCTTTATACATACTACTATAGTAGCTTACTGTAGCAGTCTGCGGTGCTGCTGAGTTGACAGTGTCCAGCAGGTCCGTCATCAGTCATTACATAATAAATATATCTACCTGTCCGGCTGCAGTACTAGTGTGATATTATATATATATATATTGATTTCATCTAATTATCATCCAGTCTATATTAGCAGCAGACACAGTACGGTAGTCCACGGCTGTAGCTACCTCTGTGTCGGCAGTCGCTCGTCCATCCATAATTGTATACCACCTACCCGTGGTTTTTTTTTTCTTTCTTCTTTATACATACTACTATAGTAGCTTACTGTAGCAGTCTGCGGTGCTGCTGAGCTGACAGTGTCCAGCAGGTCCGTCATCAGTCATTACATAATAAATATATATACCTGTCCGGCTGCAGTACTAGTGATATTATATATACATATATATTGATTTCATCTCATTATCATCCAGTCTATATTATCAGCAGACACAGTACGGTAGTCCACGGCTGTAGCTACCTCTGTGTCGGCACTCGGCAGTCCATCCATAATTGTATACCACCTACCCGTGGTTTTTTTTTTTTTCTTTCTTCTTTATACATACTACTATAGTAGCTTACTGTAGCAGTCTGCGGTGCTGCTGAGCTGACAGTGTCCAGCAGGTCCGTCATCAGTCATTACATAATAAATATATCTACCTTTCCGGCTGCAGTACTGGTGTGATATTATATATATATATATATTGATTTCATCTAATTATCATCCAGTCTATATTAGCAGCAGACACAGTACAATAGTCCACGGCTGTAGCTACCTCTGTGTCGGCAGTCGCTCGTCCATCCATAATTGTATACCACCTACCCGTGTTTTTTTTTTTTTCTTTCTTCTTTATACATACTACTATAGTAGCTTACTGTAGCAGTCTGCGGTGCTGCTGAGCTGACAGTGTCCAGCAGGTCCGTCATCAGTCATTACATAATAAATATATCTACCTGTCCGGCTGCAGTACTAGTGTGATATTATATATATATATATATATATATATTGATTTCATCTCATTATCATCCAGTCTATATTAGCAGCAGACACAGTACGGTAGTCCACGGCTGTAGCTACCTCTGTGTCGGCAGTCGCTCGTCCATCCATAATTGTATACCACCTACCCGTGGTTTTTTTTTTCTTTCTTCTTTATACATACTACTATAGTAGCTTACTGTAGCAGTCTGCGGTGCTGCTGAGCTGACAGTGTCCAGCAGGTCCGTCATCAGTCATTACATAATAAATATATCTACCTGTCCGGCTGCAGTACTAGTGTGATATTATATATATATATATATTGATTTCATCTCATTATCATCCAGTCTATATTAGCAGCAGACACAGTACGGTAGTCCACGGCTGTAGCTACCTCTGTGTCGGCAGTCGCTCGTCCATCCATAAGTATACTAGTATCCATCCATCTCCATTGTTTACCTGAGGTGCCTTTTAGTTGTGCCTATTAAAATATGGAGAACAAAAATGTTGAGGTTCCAAAATTAGGGAAAGATCAAGATCCACTTCCACCTCGTGCTGAAGCTGCTGCCACTAGTCATGGCCGAGACGATGAAATGCCAGCAACGTCGTCTGCCAAGGCCGATGCCCAATGTCATAGTACAGAGCATGTAAAATCCAAAACACCAAATATCAGTAAAAAAAGGACTCCAAAATCTAAAATAAAATTGTCGGAGGAGAAGCGTAAACTTGCCAATATGCCATTTACCACACGGAGTGGCAAGGAACGGCTGAGGCCCTGGCCTATGTTCATGGCTAGTGGTTCAGCTTCACATGAGGATGGAAGCACTCAGCCTCTCGCTAGAAAAATGAAAAGACTCAAGCTGGCAAAAGCACCGCAAAGAACTGTGCGTTCTTCGAAATCCCAAATCCACAAGGAGAGTCCAATTGTGTCGGTTGCGATGCCTGACCTTCCCAACACTGGACGTGAAGAGCATGCGCCTTCCACCATTTGCACGCCCCCTGCAAGTGCTGGAAGGAGCACCCGCAGTCCAGTTCCTGATAGTCAGATTGAAGATGTCAGTGTTGAAGTACACCAGGATGAGGAGGATATGGGTGTTGCTGGCGCTGGGGAGGAAATTGACAAGGAGGATTCTGATGGTGAGGTGGTTTGTTTAAGTCAGGCACCCGGGGAGACACCTGTTGTCCGTGGGAGGAATATGGCCGTTGACATGCCTGGTGAAAATACCAAAAAAATCAGCTCTTCGGTGTGGAAGTATTTCAACAGAAATGCGGACAACATTTGTCAAGCCGTGTGTTGCCTTTGTCAAGCTGTAATAAGTAGGGGTAAGGACGTTAACCACCTCGGAACATCCTCCCTTATACGTCACCTGCAGCGCATTCATAATAAGTCAGTGACAAGTTCAAAAACTTTGGGCGACAGCGGAAGCAGTCCACTGACCAGTAAATCCCTTCCTCTTGTAACCAAGCTCACGCAAACCACCCCACCAACTCCCTCAGTGTCAATTTCCTCCTTCCCCAGGAATGCCAATAGTCCTGCAGGCCATGTCACTGGCAATTCTGACGATTCCTCTCCTGCCTGGGATTCCTCCGATGCATCCTTGCGTGTAACGCCTACTGCTGCTGGCGCTGCTGTTGTTGCTGCTGGGAGTCGATGGTCATCCCAGAGGGGAAATCGTAAGACCACTTTCACTACTTCCACCAAGCAATTGACTGTCCAACAGTCCTTTGCGAGGAAGATGAAATATCACAGCAGTCATCCTGCTGCAAAGCGGATAACTGAGGCCTTGGCATCCTGGGTGGTGAGAAACGTGGTTCCGGTATCCATCATTACTGCAGAGCCAACTAGAGACTTGTTGGAGGTACTGTGTCCCCGGTACCAAATACCATCTAGGTTCCATTTCTCTAGGCAGGCGATACCGAAAATGTACACAGACCTCAGAAAAAGAGTCACCAGTGTCCTAAAAAATGCAGCTGTACCCAATGTCCACTTAACCACGGACATGTGGACAAGTGGAGCAGGGCAGGGTCAGGACTATATGACTGTGACAGCCCACTGGGTAGATGTATGGACTCCCGCCGCAAGAACAGCAGCGGCGGCACCAGTAGCAGCATCTCGCAAACGCCAACTCTTTCCTAGGCAGGCTACGCTTTGTATCACCGGTTTCCAGAATACGCACACAGCTGAAAACCTCTTACGGCAACTGAGGAAGATCATCGCGGAATGGCTTACCCCAATTGGACTCTCCTGTGGATTTGTGGCATCGGACAACGCCAGCAATATTGTGTGTGCATTAAATATGGGCAAATTCCAGCACGTCCCATGTTTTGCACATACCTTGAATTTGGTGGTGCAGAATTTTTTAAAAAACGACAGGGGCGTGCAAGAGATGCTGTCGGTGGCCAGAAGAATTGCGGGACACTTTCGGCGTACAGGCACCACGTACAGAAGACTGGAGCAACACCAAAAATGCCTGAACCTGCCCAGCCATCATCTGAAGCAAGAAGTGGTAACGAGGTGGAATTCAACCCTATATATGCTTCAGAGGTTGGAGGAGCAGCAAAAGGCCATTCAAGCCTATACAATTCAGCACGATATAGGAGGTGGAATGCACCTGACTCAAGCGCAGTGGAGAATGATTTCAACGTTGTGCAAGGTTCTGCTGCCCTTTGAACTTGCCACACGTGAAGTCAGTTCAGACACTGCCAGCCTGAGTCAGGTCATTCCCCTCATCAGGCTTTTGCAGAAGAAGCTGGAGACATTGAAGGAGGAGCTAACACGGAGCGATTCCGCTAGGCATGTGGGACTTGTGGATGGAGCCCTTAATTCGCTTAACAAGGATTCACGGGTGGTCAATCTGTTGAAATCAGAGCACTACATTTTGGCCACCGTGCTCGATCCTAGATTTAAAACCTACCTTGGATCTCTCTTTCCGGCAGACACAAGTCTGCTGGGGTTCAAAGACCTGCTGGTGAGAAAATTGTCAAGTCAAGCGGAACGCGACCTGTCAACATTTCCTCCTTCACATTCTCCCGCAACTGGGGGTGCGAGGAAAAGGCTCAGAATTCCGAGCCCACCCGCTGGCGGTGATGCAGGGCAGTCTGGAGCGACTGCTGATGCTGACATCTGGTCCGGACTGAAGGACCTGTCAACGATTACGGACATGTCGTCTACTGTCACTGCATATGATTCTCTCCCCATTGAAAGAATGGTGGAGGATTATATGAGTGACCGCATCCAAGTAGGCACGTCACACAGTCCGTACTTATACTGGCAGGAAAAAGAGGCAATTTGGAGGCCCTTGCACAAACTGGCTTTATTCTACCTAAGTTGCCCTCCCACAAGTGTGTACTCCGAAAGAGTGTTTAGTGCCGCCGCTCACCTTGTCAGCAATCGGCGTACGAGGTTACTTCCAGAAAATGTGGAGAAGATGATGTTCATTAAAATGAATTATAATCAATTCCTCCGTGGAGACATTGACCAGCAGCAATTGCCTCCACAAAGTACACAGGGAGCTGAGATGGTAGATTCCAGTGGGGACGAATTGATAATCTGTGAGGAGGGGGATGTACACGGTGATATATCGGAGGATGATGATGAGGTGGACATCTTGCCTCTGTAGAGCCAGTTTGTGCAAGGAGAGATTAATTGCTTCTTTTTTGGTGGGGGTCCAAACCAACCCGTCATTTCAGTCACAGTCGTGTGGCAGACCCTGTCACTGAAATGATGGGTTGGTTAAAGTGTGCATGTCCTGTTTATACAACATAAGGGTGGGTGGGAGGGCCCAAGGACAATTCCATCTTGCACCTCTTTTTTCTTTAATTTTTCTTTGCGTCATGTGCAGTTTGGGGAGTGTTTTTTGGAAGGGCCATCCTGCGTGACACTGCAGTGCCACTCCTAGATGGGCCCGGTGTTTGTGTCGGCCACTAGGGTCGCTTATCTTACTCACACAGCTACCTCATTGCGCCTCTTTTTTTCTTTGCGTCATGTGCTGTTTGGGGAGTGTTTTTTGGAAGGGCCATCCTGCGTGACACTGCAGTGCCACTCCTAGATGGGCCCGGTGTTTGTGTCGGCCACTAGGGTCGCTTATCTTACTCACACAGCTACCTCATTGCGCCTCTTTTTTTCTTTGCGTCATGTGCTGTTTGGGGAGGGTTTTTTGGAAGGGACATCCTGCGTGACACTGCAGTGCCACTCCTAGATGGGCCAGGTGTTTGTGTCGGCCACTAGGGTCGCTTATCTTACTCACACAGCTACCTCATTGCGCCTCTTTTTTTCTTTGCGTCATGTGCTGTTTGGGGAGGGTTTTTTGGAAGGGCCATCCTGCGTGACACTGCAGTGCCACTCCTAGATGGGCCCGGTGTTTGTGTCGGCCACTAGGGTCGCTTATCTTACTCACACAGCTACCTCATTGCGCCTCTTTTTTTCTTTGCGTCATGTGCTGTTTGGGGAGGGTTTTTTGGAAGGGACATCCTGCGTGACACTGCAGTGCCACTCCTAGATGGGCCCGGTGTTTGTGTCGGCCACTAGGGTCGCTTATCTTACTCACACAGCTACCTCATTGCGCCTCTTTTTTTCTTTGCGTCATGTGCTGTTTGGGGAGGGTTTTTTGGAAGGGACATCCTGCGTGACACTGCAGTGCCACTCCTAGATGGGCCCGGTGTTTGTGTCGGCCACTAGGGTCGCTTATCTTACTCACACAGCTACCTCATTGCGCCTCTTTTTTTCTTTGCCTCATGTGCTGTTTGGGGAGGGTTTTTTGGAAGGGACATCCTGCGTGACACTGCAGTGCCACTCCTAGATGGGCCCGGTGTTTGTGTCGGCCACTAGGGTCGCTTATCTTACTCACACAGCTACCTCATTGCGCCTCTTTTTTTCTTTGCGTCATGTGCTGTTTGGGGAGGGTTTTTTGGAAGGGACATCCTGCGTGACACTGCAGTGCCACTCCTAGATGGGCCAGGTGTTTGTGTCGGCCACTAGGGTCGCTTATCTTACTCACACAGCTACCTCATTGCGCCTCTTTTTTTCTTTGCGTCATGTGCTGTTTGGGGAGGGTTTTTTGGAAGGGCCATCCTGCGTGACACTGCAGTGCCACTCCTAGATGGGCCAGGTGTTTGTGTCGGCCACTAGGGTCGCTTATCTTACTCACACAGCTACCTCATTGCGCCTCTTTTTTTCTTTGCGTCATGTGCTGTTTGGGGAGGGTTTTTTGGAAGGGCCATCCTGCGTGACACTGCAGTGCCACTCCTAGATGGGCCAGGTGTTTGTGTCGGCCACTAGGGTCGCTTAGCTTAGTCATCCAGCGACCTCGGTGCAAATTTTAGGACTAAAAATAATATTGTGAGGTGTGAGGTATTCAGAATAGACTGAAAATGAGTGGAAATTATGGTTATTGAGGTTAATAATACTATGGGATCAAAATGACCCCCAAATTCTATGATTTAAGCTGTTTTTTAGTGTTTTTTGAAAAAAACACCCGAATCCAAAACACACCCGAATCCGACAAAAAAAATTCGGTGAGGTTTTGCCAAAACGCGGTCGAACCCAAAACACGGCCGCGGAACCGAACCCAAAACCAAAACACAAAACCCGAAAAATTTCAAGTGCACATCTCTAATATAAGGTAAAGTGGCACTACTGTGTGATGTAACGTGAATTAGGAATACTATCGCATGATAAAATATGAATAAAGTTGCACTACTGTGTGGTGTAATTTGAATTGGGGGTATTATTGCATGTCCATGCCCCTTTCCAGCAAGAACACGCCCCTTTTTGGGCTGTATGCTGAATGTGTGCACTGTACCTATTTAAAATATAGGGGGTAGGAGCACCAAAATTAGCACTGCTATGGGTGAGGGGTGATGGTGCTGGGAAAGGGGTGCAGGGTCAGAGGAGGAACTAGCGGCGGTGCTAGGAGGCACCAGCCAAAAGCTTGCCTAGGGCATCATATTGCTTAGGGCCGGCTCCGGACCTGCCCTTACCTTAGGTAGGCATGGCTGACCTTGTATGTGCCGGACGGATAGAGGAATTCTGCCACCTATCAGCGCTGATGATCACAGCCACTTACTGCCTCTTAGTAACACACAGCTGTACATTATTTCTGAATCATTGCTGTCTGTGAATTACAGGCAGCTCACACCCGCTGTAACTGTCAGAGTCTGCCTGACCGAGTGCCAAACTGAGGAAAGCACAAGAGGTAATAAACAGCAGAGACCGCTGTGTTCCTGCTCCCATAAGGGTACATATCCCAGGTCTGCTGTTGTTTACAACACTGGATACTGGATATACTCTGTATCAGGGCGATTCATGGTATGCTATTGTGGCAATCAGCTGACTAGTATTAAATGAATCACTTGTTTTCTCCAATTGAGAGCTCGGTCCGGACACTTTTCTTATATTGTTGTAGATTTGTTTACTCGGCTTATTTACACATGTGCGCAATTCTGCACAGCCTGCAGTTCCGGTGACACGCACTCACAGAACTTTGAATATGTGAGAACATCCAATTACGACCCCAATCCCAAAAACCGCATGGCAAAGTAACCTGCGCCCACCTCTGCATCAGGTGTTGGGGGAAATCAGGATATGTTACCCAAAGAGTGTGGATCCCAGCTGAGTTTTGCCACTTAGGGGAATCTCTGACAAAATAAATTGTCAAATACTCATCAGTGTATGAGGATCAAAATAAAAACTAATTGTGTGAAAATATGGTACAGTATCATAACGGACGGTGTAATGGTTAGCATTACTGCCTCACAGCACTGAGGTCCTGCGTTCGAGTCCCACCATGGCCTCAACTGTGCGGAGCTTGTATATTCTCCCCGTACTTGCGTGGGTTTCCTCCTGGTACTCCAGTTTCCTCCCACAATTTAAAAATATACTCGTAGGTCTGGCTGTATGTTTTTATTTTACCTTCTGTATTGTGATTGCTCTATGTTCTTTGATAATGCTTGTTCCCTTTTAGCAAAACGAATAAACAGATTTGTAAAAATGTTTTTTATATATATATATACTGGTAGGTCAATTGGCTCCCAACTAAAATGGGTGTAAAATGGGTGTATATATGATAGGGAATATAGTTTGTAAGCTCCACTGGGCAGGGACTGATGTAAACGGCCAAATATTCTCTGTAAAGTGCTGCGGAATATGTGTGCGCTATATAAATAACTGGTAATAAATAAATTGCTAGCAACAATAGGTTTTCATAAACTCTTGATAATGTAACACAAATGGAGTGTCACCCCTTGGGCCAATACCCCTGCTTTATAATATAATACCCACATTCCCTCATATTTGTTTTCACCTTTTTAGGTACTGGTTCACAGGTTATGCTGTGACTTGTAGTTCAGAACAACTGCCTTGCTTTACACTGCGGACACTTTCGATGGAGGGCTTTGTCTAAATCCCACGCGCTAGGGGACATGACCTAAGTTACAGAGATGTGGGATAGTTATATGAGGATGGATAATACAACAAGCATATAAATTCCCTTCCTAGCAATACATACAGTACATCACCTCTACATCACCACTGTGTAATGCTACAGTATGCATTCCTTACATACAACCTGCTGACATCCCTATATTTATAGCTCTGCGATAAGACATGTCTTCTGTAAAGGAAATGTTTCCTACATGTAGCTAGTGGTATTTCAGGCCTATAGAGCATAGCAAGTTAACATCTTCCGTGCAATCCTGGAAGGTAAGGAGTTACAGAGAGAGCCTGCCGCAGTGTTAGACAATTACAGTCCATATACGTACCAGCCGTGGTCATCTCTCTCCAGTTCAGGTTACTCGGTGGATGTATGGTTAGGACACCATGAAACTGCACTCCACTTTGGAACGATTTGGCATTTTAATCTGTTTTTTTTTTTTTTTAACTCTCTCTCTCTTTCTTTCTGCTATACTGTTTTTTTCTTCTTCCCAGATCTATATTTGGTTCCCTCTGCCACGCAACAACACCAGTAGCAGGAAATGAGTCTCAGAAGTTTCTGGCTAACTATCTCAAGTTAGTTAAAGGAGCAATTGTATTATTGTACAAGATGTAACTTATATTATACAGTTACTAGGTGCGTCTGGCTTTCATGTTTGGGCTTCCAGTAAAACGGGCAGATTTTGTATATTCTTAGTAAATGTGCACTTGCGGCTATATAAGTGTAAAATATGTAGTGACATTTATCAAGGATATGAAACATATTTAGCAACTTTTATCCACTATTCTCTGTGTGGTGGGAGAGGTGTCAGGTCAGTGTAGAACGTGCGGAGACAAGGGCGTTTTAAATTGCATCATTGTAGGGCCTCCTCCTACGATACAGTGCTATGATATTGGAAGTGAGTGGAGAACATACAACCCATTAAGAACCTAGCAATCTGGTGGACCATTATGCAATAGGTAGCATCTATCCTTGTGTATCTATGCCTATTTCACTATAGATTGTAAGCTTGCGAGCAGGGCCTTCCTACCTCTGTCTGTTTCTACCCAGTTTTGTTCTATTACTGTTGTTCTAATTTTAAAGCGCAACGGAATATGCTGCTCTATATAAGAAACTGTTAATAAATAAAATAAATAAAATATCTGGAGAAATCACCCACACTGCTAAATGTGCTGGTTGGGGCCATACCCCAAATCCAATATCTGCTGCAAGTGGTTCTTACCACTATTTACCGTACACCTTCATTTTAATGATGATCATTATCGAGGTGGGACCGTTAAAACATTGTGACGCTATTGCAGTGGGTTGCGCTAATCTCAACTTTTTTTTGTATATATATATATATATATATATATATATATATACACACTGCTCAAAAAAATGAAGAGAACACTTAAACAACGCAATGTAACTCCAAGTCAATCACACTTCTGTGAAATTAAACTGTCCACTTAGGAAGCAGCACTGATTGACAATCAATTTCAGATGCTGTTGTGCAAATGGAATAGACAGCAGGTGGGAATTATAGGCAATTAGCAAGATACCCCCAATAAAGGAGTTGTTCTGCAGGTGGTGACTACAGACCACTTCTCAGCTCCTATGCTTTCTGGCTGATGTTTGGGTCACTTTTGAAAGCTGGCGGTGCTTTCACTCTAGTGGTAGCATGAGACGGAGTCTACAACCCACACAAGTGGCTCAGGTAGTGCAGCTCATCCAGGATGGCACATCAATGCGAGCTGTGGCAAGAAGGTTTGCTGTGTCTGTCAGCGTAGTGTCCAGAGCATGGAGGCGCTACCAGGAGACAGGCCAGTACATCAGGAGACATGGAGGAGGCCGTAGGAGGGCAACAACCCAGCAGCAGGACCGCTACCTCCGCCTTTGTGCAAGGAGGAACAGGAGGAGCACTGCCAGAGCCCTGCAAAATGACCTCCAGCAAGCCACAAATGTGCATGTGTCTACTCAAACGATCAGAAACAGACTCCATGAGTGTGGTATGGGGGCCCGACGTCCATAGGTGGGGGTTGTGCTTACAGCCCAACACCGTGCAGGACGTTTGGCATTTGCCAGAGAACACCAAGATTGGCAAATTCGCCACTGGCGCCCTGTGCTCTTCACAGATGAAAGCAGGTTCTCACTGAGCACATGTGACAGACGTGACAGAGTCTGGAGACGCCAAGGAGAACGTTCTGCTGCCTGCAACATCCTCCAGCATGACCGGAAAAAGTAAAAAAGTAAAGTTGACCTTTTTCCATGTCGACCTAGTGACCGTGTGGACCTATAGACCAAGTCGACCTAATGCATGTCGACCAATAGTGGTTGACCTAATGAGTGTCGACCTAAGTGCTGTCGACCTAAAGACCGGATCTCGTATAGAATATATCAATTCAGACTCGAACATATTCAAAGCCTTTCAGCGCATCGAGTCCACATTGGTCAAACCAGTTTGAATACGGTTGAAAATTGACTTTCTCAAAACAATCTAAAATACCAGCAATTTTTTTAAGTTTTGTATAGTTTTCAACCAACACACAAAAAACATTTGTTGGTGGTTTGTACACCCCTAGACATGGCAATATGTGTTTATTGACTGGTCTCACCACCATGCATCCTAACATTGATCATAAGTAAACATGCGTGTTCCTGTGACTGAGTAGCGTCTATGGGCCTTCTACATGTTTGTACGCAACTGCGTTTTCCTAGGGTACAGAACTGCTTATCATCACAAGTGAAGCTGCCAAAAAGAAGATAGATGCGCACTACAGCCATTGCAGAGTACTCCACAATTGCGCACTCATACGCAGTACCGTCGCAAGAATGAGAAACATAGGGTTGACCTATGGCTACGCAGACTATCTGCGGCATTAACTACTCTGGCGTCATGTTTCTCTATGTGCATGATCGCAGCTGAAGGCAGATACACGCCCATTGACGCCACTACCTGTTACCTGCCCTAAACGGTCCCTTCCTGTCAATCACTCTGCGTATAACATGTCGGTGCGAGTGTTTGTACGGTGCAATCACGGCACATGCACAGTCTGTTGATAATTGCTCCGTTGCAGAAACATCGGCATTGGGTACAGACATGAATTCAGCCCTATGTTGCAGAGTACGGGCTGTCTTGCTTCCCAGTCTATTTTTGGCAGACAGTGACGGATAGAGGCTGTCTGGAGTTTTATTGCCCAAACATAAGAAGGATTTAAGGATTAATTGCCTTAGTTACTAAGAAAGAAATCTCAGTGGGGAATCAAAACATGAAGGTAATTAACAACTTCATTCGTCTTCTGGAGACCAGGGGGTAAATTTACTAAGGTGGGAGATTTTTAGAACTGGTGATGTTGCCCATAGCAACCAATCAGATGATATCTATTATCTGCTAGTAGCAGCTAGATAAATGGTAAGTAGAATCTGATTGGTTGCCATGGGCAACATCACCAGTTCTAAAAATCTCCCACCTTAGTAAATTTACCCCCAGATCTGAGCTGAGGGTGTCCATTGTGGGAAGTGTGGGGCTTTCTTTGTCGGCTTCCAGATTTTACTTCTGGCATAAATATATTGCAAAGTAAACCTATATAAAATAAAGTTAATAATGAGTAGTGTGAATAGGATTAACTCAAGGTCGGAATAAAAGTAAAAAATAAAAATCCCTTTTTGTTTATACTAGTTTTTTGCATTAATATTTTAATGGAAAAAAAAATGGAATCCTGCTTATTATATTAATACTGTGAAACATTGCTGTGTATTAGAAACCTTGATCAACCATGTTTTAATATAACATTATCATTCCAAAGTTATTAGACTTTGATATGATTTATTTTACTTTTTATTTTCTTTCAAATAAAACCAATTTTTCTACTGCTTATTATTCATATTACATCTGAATATATGTAGAATGCCTAAACATATTAAAACATCCAAAGTACATTCAGAGAAATCTGAATAGGACTGAAGGTTTTGCATTGAAATAAACATAAAGGAGATTAAATTATGAGGTGTGCCTCTTTAATGTGTTGGAGTTGTTTAACATTTAAGATTAAGAATGTTAGTTGTGGTTTTCTCCTATCCTATAGGATTGTTAGGGGAGGAATTTGTGGAGTCTTAGCTGATGCTAGGAAGATTTAGTACCCCTATGATTTGGTTATCATACCTCCCTATATCTCTGTTTTGTTGTGTGTGCGAATTTACTGCATTGATTCAGATCACTCAAATAAAGACCACAAGCCAATAAAAATGTGAATAATACCAGGGAGTCCCCTTCTAATAGGCTTCTTTAAAAAAAAAAAGTCATGGCATCATGCCTGTAGTCACAGCATAATAAAAAAAGAGTGTTTAAAAACAAAAAAAAAAACAAAAAAAATTTGGTTTAAACTAAAGCCGCTGAATCTCTCACATAGGAGGCCATACTCATATGGACAATCTGCACCTGCCATAGGGCTAGTGCAAGTGTCAATGGTGCAACCGATAGTGGCATCTAAAGAAGCACCAAGTGACAGTATACAAACCTTCAATCCCAAATAACCAGACTGACTTTTAAAGCCAGTTCAAGAAATAGGGAAATCCTGAGGAGGTTATGAAATGGGTTAGAGAGATATCCCAAGGTTCGTTGGTTCACCTCTGAAGAATGCTGTGTCAATCTGTGAGTAACTCATCATTTAACTTTGGCACTGAGTTAAACCAAAGTGGGGGACCAAAGAGCAACCTGCTGTAAAGATAAAATGACTGGTGCATGTATGAGAAGTGTTCACTATCATAGGAGAAGCACATATGCTGAAGTGTCCCGTCAATTTCTAAGTGGTCTCCTTCACATCAGTTCATACTTCATATTTCATTGTGAGTTGTTCTGATTTCTTCCATTTTTATTTCTGAAGCTATTCTGCTTATTTTAGAATTTTTTTTGTAATATTTTTGTTTTTGTAAGCCTCGGAAATATTTTTAGAATTAAAAACAGTTAATTTAGTGTATTCTTCTTGTGTTCTTTGATGTACCTAGAAGCCTGTGTGCTCATGCTACTTGCTTAGTTGAAATTAAGGTACTAATGCCTTGGAGAAAGTGGACGGAGATTAAGCAACAACAAACCAGCCCCTTACTGTCATTTTTGAAACACAGCCTGTTACATGGCAGTCAGGAGCTAATTGGTTGGTACTTTGTCTCCGTTCACTTTATTTCTCTCCAAGGCTGTGCATTTATCCTTGTAATATTAATTGTTTATGTATAGGTACAAGCGACGGGCTACCTGGTGACAGACCACTAAATGAATCCTTGCTGGTGGCAGTGTCATTGTGCTATTAACCGTGAGTGCTGATGTAACCATAAGCATGACCAGCGGTTTCAGACTGATATATCTGGGGACCGGCTGGGTCCATGACAAATTGTGTTTACAGCATTTACAGATGCTGACAGTGGGAGTATCAGTCCTTGCACATTGAGATGCACAACTGTACATCAGGGAAGGTCTTTGTAGTGGCATTAGCATAAACAGATGTGACCGCATCTGCATTTGACTAGTTGTGAACCCCTTTGTGGGTTCTTCACTACTAATTAATGTTACTGAACACAATCTTTATACACTGCCTTTCATTCCATAAATTCTTATTTAATTTGCAGGTATTTATAATATTATATTTGAAATACTCTCCTCACTTGACTGAACTGCTGGTTCGAGTAAACAAATGGAATTGCCATTAGAAATGTTTCTCGCTGTATCAAGCCCACAGTCAGCCAGGCAATTATTAATGATTCTTGTAAATTGGAAATCCAGCTAGGAACACATTATGCCCTGTGATAGGGACACTACTATTCTTTATGTGCAGTACTTATGGCAGGTTCTACATAACTTACTGGGATCTGTTTTCCGCATTGCAATGTCTCCTCTGGGTTGGACGAAGATGTGCCCATGGTTCCGTCTATTTAAAGCTGTTCCCTGGTGTACATAAGTGTGTCCAGATGTGTAAGGACTGGGACACCCAACGTCAGCGTCCGTAGGCACTGAATTAATGAGACGCACCAAGAGTTCCACTACCAAATCTTGCACCTGCTCTATTGCTTTCCATGTGTGCGCACAATGATAAGGTGACGTAGTCACTTGGCACAGAAGCGTGGTCTCGCGGCACGCCACATCTAAGCATGCCAGCCAAGCAGATTGCCGGGAGGCGGAGCAGCTCGGCCAGTCCTTCAGATGACCGAACTGGATCATCATGCCATTGCCCTTTCTGGCATTTGTCAGAATTGTCATACGGCCAGCTTGCCCAAGCTCCTCCTGGGTCTTTTGTAGGGATGGGACATTGAAAGAAAACATTGGTAGTAACGATTTGTTTAACATTGGTCATAAAACATTGTTTAGCCCTAAACATTGGTTCGGTAACACCAATGGTTTCCGATGTTTCTACTTATTTGTAGCAAACTATTTAACAACATCCCAAGCATATATTACAACATCAAACCTCCTGTACTCTATTCATATTGTACACTTACTTGTGAGCTATCTGTGATAGCGTGATTTACAGTGTGTGCTCATTAATAACCATTAAGTTAAAACATGCTTACATTCTTTTACTGGAGATTATAAGCGCCATTGAAAAATCTGCTTTTTAACCTCAGTGTGCCCCTGGCCTCGCTGAAGGGGTAATATAACTTTTGCCACGATCTTAATAAATGTATTAGCGGTTTAACAAATTATTGTTTCATTGGTATTTGCTACTGGAACTCCAGTCTACAAGCCACGTAGTAGTGAAGAAGATTAAGAAAAGGGCGTATTCCCAAAGCGTATTTGCCAAGATATTTAATCTGTCCTATAAATTCCAAAGCACCCCGAGCGCCAGCCATATTTTGATTAGTAGAAATCTTTGACAGTATTTGATGAGGACGGGTTTCTTTTAAACGTACTATTTTGCATATAAGGTGGGTGTAGATTACCATTTCTCCCATCTGTTGCTCTGCGACCATAGCCAGCAAGAGCAAACTTATTTTGGGTTTCACACATAACTACGGGTCCCCCAATGATCCCCAGGGAAACTGGGCTCCCACTTATCAGAGATTTCTGGTGGGAAGTGCTCACTGACATTTGAGTGGCATGCTGCCTTTTCCATCCCTGATAGTGCCATGTGGCTTCAGTGCGTGCTGAAGATAAATTAACCCTTTCTGATCTGTTTGTCATGTGTAAATATAAAGAGATGAAAGTAAAACTTGATTTATTGCACCACTCTACTTACTACAAGCTAACCACTGCACGCAGAGAGCCATTATTTTTCCCTTCTCCCATAATCCCCTTATCTCCTCCCAGAGTCTGCCTTCCAGTCCTATTCATCTGCACTGACAATATAGCAGCCTGCTGTTCTAATGACAGATGTAATGTCCTTTGGGGCACGCTGCGGCATCACTGTGAATGTGGGCAGGATCTGGCCACGACGCCAGGTGCAGAAGTATCTGGAGATGCCAAGAGACCAGTCCAAAGGAGAAAGTCATAAAAGTGGCTTGTTCACAACGTTGTCTCAGGTGTTGCAGCAACAAGCAGCAAACACGTCCTGTGCACATCCCAACTGCACCACTTGTACTGATGGTTCTGGAAGAGCTTCCTTCTAACTTGCACACTGGACAGAGAAGCATTTTTAGTAAACCCATTTTGCGGGGAATTCTCCTGAAATGGATGGGGATATCCGCAAAATGTAAGAATCCCAGGAATGAATGTATTACAGGGGTTCCTCAGAAGATACCTGTTGCGGTTTCCCTGTATCCGAGCGCAGTAGCATTAGTGCTATAGCTTGGGGGCTTGGCTTACTGGCAAGTGCTATGTGACAGCTCAAGGTACGGAGAGGAAAGACAATTTATGAACTTTGGGTCCCTTTAAAGTCTATGGGCCCGATTCAGACCTGATCGCTGTTGTGCGAAATCACAAAGCAGCCGATTATCGAATGGCTGTGCATGCGTATGCACCGCAATGCGTCGACATGATGCCGAACAGCGACAGGATGGTGCGAAAATTTCAATCGCTAGGTGTTCGCAAAGGTGATTGACAGGAAGGGGACGTTTGTGGGTGGTAGCTGGACGTTTTCTGGGAGTGTCAGGAAAAACGCAGGCGTTCCCAAGCGTTTTCAGGGAGGGTGTCTGACGTCAGCTCCGGGCCTGATTCTATCGCACTGTAGGAGTAAGTCCTGGGCTGCGCACAGACTAGAAAAATAATTTGATGGTGAGTGAGTTGCGAACGGATTTGCAGATGTCCGCTGCGTGACGAAGTTTTTGCACAGCATACGCGTGCAATTGCACACTTGTACGGGGCGGGTTTTCACTCTCTATGGGCGGCGGCTATCTGATCTCAGACCTCTGCAAAAACACACAGCAGCGATCAGGTCTGAATCAGACCATAGGGGGTCATTCCGAGTTGTTCGCTCGTTGCCGATTTTCGCTATGCTGCGATTTGTTGCTAACTGCGCATGCGCATGGTACGCAGCGCGCATGCGCTAAGTTATTTAACACAAAACTTAGTAGATTTGCTGGTGCTCGTACAACGCTTTTCAGTCACACTGCTGTTCGGTAAATGATTGACAGGAAAGGGGCGTGTTTGGGCGGCAACTCAGCGTTTTCACGGCGTTGGCTAAAAAACGCAGGCGTGTCAGGGAAAAACGCGGGAGTGTCTGGAGAAACGGGGGAGTGGCTGGCCGAATGCTGGGCGTGTTTGTGACATCAAACCAGGAAGTAAACGGACTGAGCTGATCGCAATCTGTGAGTAGGTTCGGAGCTACTCAGAATGTGTGGAAAAAAGGAATAACCCAAGATTTCTCGGGCGCTTAGGTATGGGGTGCTATGGCAAGCAGCAGCCGTAAAGAGACGGGAAGTCACTCCCACAATAGGTGAACAAAAAAGCTAAATGAGGCTGTGCTAAATTATTACATAAAACAACAATGATATCTGATAATTCAATATTTAATATTAAAAATGAATATATTAAGTATAGAAATATAAACCATTAATGGTAGTTCCAAAAAATAAACATTAAAAGGTATACATAATAGAATAAATAAAACCAGGGTTACCCATAGGCCAGGAGTGTAAACAATATTGGATTAAGGAAGTCCGTTCCAGATTTTTTCCCCAATGATCAATATGTCCAGCAATTGCAATTTTAGGAGGTGTGTATATATCCAAAATTGTGGCTTTACCGCTAGAGGGCATGTTACTAGGCTCGTAGCGAGGTCCCGTGGACACTGAGCTGGAGAACTCTACGGGGGTTTACTGGATTATCGCTACTCCTGAGCCCGGACACCGCGCCTGGAGAGTGACTTCCTGCTAAGTGATACATCTATTCGCTCCATCTTGGAGCAACATACCCTCTAGCGGTAAAGCCACAATTTTGGATATATACACACCTCCTAAAATTGCAATTGCTGGACATATTGATCATTGGGGAAAAAATCTGGAACGGACTTCCTTAATCCAATATTGTTTACACTCCTGGTTTATGGGTAACCCTGGTTTTATTTATTCTATTATGTATACCTTTTAATGTTTATTTTTTGGAACTACCATTAATGGTTTATATTTCTATACTTAATATATTCATTTTTAATATTAAATATTGAATTATCAGATATCATTGTTGTTTTATGTAATAATTTAGCGCAGCCTCATTTTGCTTTTTCGGAGCTACTCAGAAACTGCAAAGAATTATTTAGTAGCAGTTCTGCTAATCTTTCATTCGCAATTCTGCAAAGCTAAGATACACTCCCAGAGGGCGGCGGCCTAGCGTGTGCACTGCTGCTAAAAGCAGCTAGCGAGCGAACAACTCGGAATGAGGGCCATAGTCAGCTGTAACAGGTGTGTGACTGATAATGCATTATTTTAGCCGCATGCTAGTTGCTACATGACAATGTAGGAGCACACAATGCACCTGGCTGGAGGTCCAGCATAAATATACCAAATCCCCCAAACATGACACACTGGGGTCTGCTTGTTAAGGCAAAAGCTATACAGAAACAGCCATTTCCTCATGGTTTCATTATTATCCCTTTTTTTAAGGCGATGTAGTTAATATCCTGACGGTGGGGATCCTGGCGGTCAGAATACTGACGTCAGGATCCCGGCCGCCAAGAATGCTGATAGCTGCGCCAGAGCTATTCCCACTTTTTGGTGTCCACGACACCCATAGAGTGGGAATAGAACTTGTAGCGAGCGCAGCGAGCCACCAAGCCTGCAGCGTGGCGAGCGCAGTGAGCCCGCAAGGGGCTTTCTAGCGCTCATCCCGCTGCTGGCATTCTGACGGCCAGGATCCCGGCGTTGGTATTCTGACCGCTGGGGTCCCGGCCGTCGGGATTCCATCTCCAACCCATTTTAAGAAATGTCAAACAGAACGTTCTTAACTGCTGCCAAATTCTCTAAATCTATATTTCAAACGTAACAGATGTATCTCCTGCATTAGGCAAAACTAACGCTACACCTCCCATTATTCTATGGGGCAGTTTATAGAACTCTGGAAAACTTGTCCCCAATAGCTAATGCCATCTTCTGGGAGAGCATCACCAAAGAGGGATCTTCTGACGCCTCCCAGGCAGCCTCCATGCTTACTCCTTTCCTCCCGGGTACCATGATTTTATTCTGTGCAATAGCTCCATATGCACAGGATCAGGGCTGGCAGTAACACATACCTCCCATCATTCCGAAATCTTGAGCCACTCGTGTGCATGCGTCGAGGGGAGTGGCCTCATGGTCCACTAGGCCACTCCCCCTGGTGTGCAATTCTAGGACCAGGACTGCGTCTCAAGCCCCATTTTTCATCTAGTTGGGGGCAAGTCCAGCACTCTGGCAGCTGCTACGCTGCCCCCAGGCTCCTCCTGCCACTAAATGGATGCCACGTGCACCCAGAGCGGCAGGTGCCGAGTACCCCGCCAACCGCTCGTGAGACACTGTGGTCCATGGGTGGGACGCCGATGATCTGGGCTTTGACAAACAACAGTTAGCATTGCTAATACAGCCCTTAAAATAGGCATCTGCCCAGGGCATTGCTGCTCAGGGAATTATTTTATGTTCATTTTATTTCTCCTTTTCCATTTAGTTTTGTTTGGTGCCTGCAGTATGTCTAATAAGCCTGCGCCAATGTTGCAATAAAAGTAATGTAGGAGGCGGTGTTGTATAGAGGGTGATTGTGGGGAACAAATGACCTATTTGGGGTAAACTCACTTCCCATAATAAGCGCAGGTGACGGGTTTATACTGTAGATGTCGCCTGCACGGGCTGAGAAGAAGAAATTTCCATCAGAATTGCCTGTAAGAGCCTCCGGTGCACACCAATATAAAATGACTTATATTTCAGTCACCAGGCCACGGGGAGTGTATCAGTTTTATTTAATGTTCTGTGGACCTTTACACACAACTCTCCCTCCTTCCCACTCTTCATAACCTTAGGTCACCTCCAGCCACTGGCACATTCCCATCTTACTTTACACATGGCCAAGCAACCCGTTCCAGACCACCCAAAGGGAGGATAAATGGACTCTCAAACAATATTAATTCAAGTCAACAAAAGACTTAATAATGATTATAAGCAAATATATAACTACTCCATACTGGGCAGTGACCTGGTAAGGTTTGACAGCTGTACCAGGAAGCATAAAACTTCTGTTAAACCTCTAGTATGGTGGTGAAAAGGATTTTTGAAGTACATTTCCCATTCATCACTTGCGGTTTAATGTCAACAGAGTAAGACATTAATGGGAATTGCAGGGCCGTAGATAGTGTAAATGTCAGTTGTGCTAGGTTTTCTCGGTAATCTGTGTTTATTTTGTGATTCCTGTTCACACTCCAGCTGCGGAGATTTTCTAATAACACGGCAAAATTCCTACTCTGGTTACACACCGACGGAGATTTTATCAGACAACAAAATATGACGGTTTATTCCAGAGTCACTAAGGAGCACACACAGGTAAAGCTTGGGCAACAGGGGTTCTAAATTGATATTTAAAATTCTATTTTACTTTTCAAATGTAGGCCCCGATTTATCAAGCCTTGGAGAGTGATAAATTGCACGGTGACAAAGTAACAGCCAACATGTCAGCAAAGGCGTCACTTACCGCTGTGACACTCGGTGCGGCAATGCGAGAAGGGGGTGTGGCTTCTGGTGAGGGTGTGAGGCTTCCCAGTAGAGGCGGGGCTTCACGTTCTGACTCCTGGGGGTTCGGGAGATGCGAGCTGCCCCCCAGGGAGTGCTGTGCCGGCTCCTACACAGTGACAGGAGCTGAGTGCTGAACATAATGTTACAGTGCAGCACACGGGTGTGGGCCGCACATCCCGCCCCGCCTTGTGATGCCACTGCATGGCAGTTAGGAGCTGATTGCAATGTGTCACTCTCCAAGACTTGCTAAATCTGGGCCTTAGTTGTAAATTATTTAATGACTTCGCTAAAGCCATAAACCACAACAGTAAAGTCAAATAAATCTAGACTGTCTTTGAGGATCTATCAATAAACTCTGTGTAAGAATATGGCATAAACCACTATCTGGGTCCCATGTGGTTCATGAGATACTCCCAGGTAATAAATAACAGGGCTTAATTTATTGCCTAAGGAACCACTAATTAGTATTTTTTATTTGTTTATTTTACTTCTACATGATTGCTGCTAGTATATATACAGTAGGGGGAGATTGATTAAATCTTGGAGAAAAATAAAGTGGAGAAGATGCCTATAACCAATCAGCTTTTACCTGTCATGTTACAGGCTGTGCTAGAATAATGACAGTTAAAAGCTGATTGGTTGGTATGGGGAACTCCACTTTATGGGGGGTATTCAATTGTTTGAAAAGTCAGTTGGGAGTCTGTTTTTCCTATCTAACAGACAGGAAAAAACAGACACCCAACCGACTTTTCAAACAATTGAATTCCACCCCATGTCTCTCCCCGTTTTCAAAAATCTTTCCTGTAGTTATCTATATCACCAGGAATGGGCTGCCCTGTCTCCACCATGCACTGCTGGAGTTGTAACTGCTACAGCAAATGTTCAGGACACCAGAACATACAGAAGATGACAACGTCTGTGGACAAGGGCGAAAGCAGCTGTTGATGAGTGGCAGCAGGGCTGCAGCACCGTCCAAAGTGTGCACGGGGGAGATGGACAGGACATATGAACAAACATGTGAAGTTGTATGTAACATATGTCCTGGCTTCCTTCCCCAGAAACCAGCAGCCACCGCAGCATTGAACTCATTGCTCAGCCTATCAATCGTCATTTAGCCCACCCCTGGACTCCCATTGGCTGGTTTCACAGGAGTTCAGGGACGGGATAAAGTGTGCAGCTCCCCCCTGCACACTTTGGATGGTGCTGCAGCCCAGGGGCAGCAGCTGTCACTTGTGAATGGGGAGACTTAGTAGTGTCACTGTGGGGGCGACACCAAATTGTCAGCTCCTCTGCAGTGACAAGAGCCGGGTACTGCACTGTGATACTCTCCTGCAGCACCCTCCTGTCACAGAGGACGAGCCGACAGTGCAAGAACCAATCACTGGGGGCAACCTAATATCTCTGGGGATGCCCCTGGAGTAATTGGGATCCCCCATGATGTCCGTCCCCTTAATGTTAGGCCACATCCCCTTTTTGGACGCACGCACCTCCGGCTCGTGGGGGGGTATAGAGTGCGCAATGGAATGTAACCAGACCAACTCTGGGGGGACCCGATGAATAAAGATGATAATAATATACATTTATTACATTCACATTTTTTTCTTAAATGCATTGCGCTGTTGCTCTCTGAGAAGCTATGTTTTTTTTGTTTTTTTTACTGTTTATTAAAGAGAAGTTGGATACAATTTAGGGAAATTATAAATGTAGAAGTGAATCACACACATTAATCACTAATATTTTTACTAAAATAATGTGAAAACGTATATTTTCTCACCCTTTTCCCATTATTTTAGTATCATTAAATGTACTTACAGTATGAGCAATTGGTGAAGAATTCACAAAATTCTCCTCCAAGCCCTTATTATCACACTTTTTTTAGTAAGCAGACCGCATTTACCATACTTGAAATGGGATGTGTGATCTGATTCAGATTTACTAAAATCTAATTGTAAAAAAAATACTGGAGGGAGCCCTGTGTTAATAATGTCATTTTCAGATGGCATTATTAGGGCTTCCTCCCAACAAACCTATGAGGGTGTTGGCATGGGGAGGATATTTCTCTGGGAGAGCACCAAGGGGTTCAGGCCCAATAAAAAGATGTATGGTTATCATGAAGTTGATATGTGATCAGGCTCGGACTGGCCCACAAGGGTACAGGGGGAACCACCGTTAGGCCCCACTGCCTGGGGGGCCCTCCTTCTCTAGGGATCAGGTTCTAGACTGTGCACTTGAATTATATATTATACATATGTTACCTTATACTGCACAGGATTATGATGTATTCTCTACAGTACATTGCTGTCATTAATCTGGCACATTATCATGCATGCACTAGCATTAATTACTATATAAATTATCAAGGATTCCAGACCAGGTACTCTCTAATGGTTAGCCAATCCTCTGCGGTGGTTGGCCACACCCCCTTTGTAGGCTGGCCACACCTCTAATCATGGGCCCCTACCACTGCATACCTCCGGTGGGCCCTTCTTGCTCCAGTCCGACACTGTATGTGATTTGTTCCATGTGGGCGATGAACCAGATATAAGCCCTGACATGTTTAAGTGATGCAAAATAAATAAATAAAAATAAACTGTGCTAAATTCAAAATGGGGAAAAACTATTAATTTTGTATCTTGTTTGACTTTCTTTTTTTTAAACAATTGAAATATCCACATTTGTCTCCCTGCATTACAAAAATGTATAAATTATATCGCAAGCTCTGTATAACTTTTCTTGAACCAAATGTTTAAACTGGCATTACTGAGAGGGTGTCGCTATACAGTGGGTGATAATATAAATAACATATTTGAACATTTGTTATTGCTGACCCAGACTCAATGCATTATCTCTCCACTGATTTGCAGCTGACTGATTACATGTAATGAAAGTATGATATAAAACACCTCAGTTTCTAAACACTTCCTTGTGCCACACTGGCTAATGGAAATTTACTGACTGATGATGTTTCATTAAGTTTGATGATTACGAAAAAATGTGATTGCACCTTGGTGGCAATTTGTGCAACAGCCAGTAAATGGAGTGGATAATTTCACAGGTCATCTGAAATATCAGTAATATAAACCTACCTCATCAAAGCCATAATGATGGTGGATCCTGCCCTGACCTTCACTTTATGGCAGGCTAAAATAAATTGATACAGTACAAAATGTCATTTGTTATAGTAATCACTGCAATACATATGCATGTTCCAGTGAAAGGCAGTCCAGCGCTACTATTCTGGTGCATTATTATGGAATAGTTACGTGGTCATATTGTATTATCATCCAGGAAATAATAAAAAATTAAATGGCAAGATCACCTGTGCGATATTAAACAATTTAAAAAATGACCAGTATTTATAACATATACATTTATAGATCATCAATTTCTTATAGCAAGTACTCGGCAGTTAGCCAGTTATATTGATGATATACAAATTGGAACATCAAATAAATTTTAGATTAGGAACATCATCAGTGTCGGATTTGTACACACAGGGCCCCCAGTGAATGGTTACAGGGTCCCAGTATACAGTTGACATAAACACATAATTAATACCATAATACGAAATAATCGATAGTCCATAATTTTGTGGGTGAAAAAATAGGGTATTCTGTCACTTTTGTGTCTATAGACGGTGCAAGCAAACTGTCAGGGCATTCTGGGATTTGTAGTTCGTCAGATGGATGGCCACCTCTGATGTACTGGTTGGATCAGCGTCTATTTAGAACAGGATGCCTTAACTAATTTGAAAGCTTTCTAATTACAAATGTGTCAGTCACCATCATCTGTTAGTACTGTATGCATTATATTACTGTATATCTGTATTGACCAGATTAAATTATGGATGATTCAGTCCATCCAGGTTTTAGCTCCAAATGTACTAGACATAGTAACATATTAACTCAATTAATGATGTTGAAAAATGATGTCTTGTCCAACCTTTATTATATATCTTACACTATTCTGTATGTAACTACTATAGTTTAACTATAATGACTCAGGTTAAATTACGCTTTTAGTCTAGTTGACAACTATAATACATACTTTTAAAATACATTCATTTTAAATGCTATATCCTTGGACATCTTTTCCAGTTAGAAATGTATCTAATCCATTTTTAACCACATTGACTGATTCCACCATTACTACCTTCTCTGGCAGAGAATTCCAAATCCTTACTGCCCTTACTGTGAAGAACCCCCATCCTTCATTGGATATGACATTTTCTCTGGTTGTCCGCGTGTCCTGTGTAGAGATCTCTCAGTAAACAAATCACCTGAGAGCTCCATGTATTGTCCCTTTATATATTTGTAAATATTAATGTCTCCTCTTAGACTCCTCTTTTCTAATTACAAATGTGTCAGTCGGCATCATCTGTTCGTATGCATTATATTATATCTGTATTGACCAGGTTAAATTGTGGATGATTCAGTCCATCCAGGTTTTAGCTCCAAATGTACTGGACATCTAGATCTATAGTATATACACATTACGACATAGGCACACATACCCTTGTTTGAGGCGTCTCAGAGTAGTCCTCAGATAATGTTCTGTTACAGGGTACCAGCCTGAGACTGCAGTCACCTCCCAGTCTTTCTGAGCGCACACTGCAGTCACATCCCAGAATGAAGCACTCAGTGCATGGAGAATGGGCGAGCTGGTTATCCGGGCGGGCGTACCTTCCAATGTTTTCTTTGATAAATGACTGTGTTTAGATTTGATTTCTACTTTGCATTCCAGGGAAACACTCCCTTTAAGAGCTGGGAAAGTTTACCAATCTCTGACATGCCTGTCTGACAAATTACTGAGGAGTTTAATTATTACTAGGGGCTGCCTTTTACACAGAGCGTTGCATGCAGAGCCGTCTCATCCACAGGTTCTCTGCTAAATGACATCCATTGAGCGGTTGTGTTATTCTGAAATGAATTATGTTATAAATTAAAACAACATTCATTTGTGATCCAAAATAATCCTCATTTAATTCCTAGATTTTATTTTATTTATTTTAAACTAACTAGTACACCAGGTGTGAGCTGCCTGTAATACAGACAGCAGTGAGTCAGAAATAATGTACAGCTGTGTGTTAATCAGAGCCGTAAGTAGACTTTTAGGTGCCCTGTGCCAGAGAGAGAATTGGCGCCTCCCCTTCCCCCATTAATTTCAATAGGGACAGAAGGTTCATGCCTCGTGGGTAAGTTGCATGACAAGATTGATCCCAGAGAAAGCCCATGCTATGATGCCCCTTCCCACATGATAGATAGATAGATAGATAGATAGATAGATAGATAGACAGACAGACAGACACAAATCCGCTTTATACCACATTCATGCACTTAACTTGAGAGCTTGTTGTTATTCAGTTACAATACCCTTCATTAAATAACACATTTCGATATACTGCCATACCCAGGATTCATACCTATAACCTGTTGAATTCTAACCAAACACCCTACTCATTGAGCTAATTATCCTGCGTAAAAACCATGGCCCTCATTCCGAGTTGCTCGCTAGCTAGCTGCTTTTAGCAGCATTAGAAACGCTAGGCCGCCGCCCTCTGGGAGTGTATCTTAGCTTAGCAGAATTGCGAACGAAAGATTAGCAGAACTGCTACTAAATAATTCCTTGCAATTTCTGAGTAGCTCCAGACCTACTCCTAGATTGCGATCAGCTCAGTCCGTTTAGTTCCTGGTTTGACGTCACAAACATGCCCTGCGTTCGGCCAGCCACTCCCCCGTTTCTCCAGCCACTCCTGCGTTTTTACCTGGCACGCCTGCGTTTTTTAGCACACTCCACGAAAACGGACAGTTTCCGCCCAGAAACACCCACTTCCTGTCAATCACTCACCGATCAGCAGAGCGACTGAAAAGCGCAGCACGAACACCAGCAAATCTACTAAGTTTTGTGTAAAATAACTTAGCGCATGCGCGCTGCGTACCATGCGCATGCACATTTTCCACCTAATCACTGCATTGCGAAAAACGGCAACGAGCGAACAACTCGGAATGACCACCTATGAGAACTAAATGAAACTACTAGTACTTTGTAAAAAAATAATCATCATTGCAATTGAGCAGATCTATGTAGTGTGCAGCCACACATCCAATCCCTTGCAGCCACACACTACATAGATCTGCTCAGCCGCAACGCTGATCATTTTTCACAAAGTATAAGGTAAGCTTCAAATAGTTAAAATGCTCAAGCTTTGAATTCTCTAACTTTCTATGCAAGGGCAGATAGCTCAATGAATAGATCGCCTGACTGCAATGCCACAGGCAATGGGTTAGAATCCCGGGTATGTCAGCATCTTGAAATGTAATAAAGGACAATGTGACTGAATAACAAATAAATATCAAGTTGCGTTCATGAATGTTGCATAGGTATTAGCGACAGAAAGGGTCAGGGAAGGAGACAGCGGTGGTCAGGAGATGCTGGTCTTCAAAAAGGGAGGAAGCTGCAAGTGAAACTAATTAAAACAGATAATTCATAAGTGCTGCCAACAGCGCCCCCTACCCTGCAGCGCTATGTGCGGTGCACACTCCACACACACCTAGTTACGGCCCTGGTGTTAATTATAGGCAGTATGTCGCTGTGATCATCAGCGCTTTTGCATAGCGTACACATGCAATCGCACACTTGCACAGGCAAATTTTCACTTCCCCTGGGCGGCGACTATCGGGTCTGATTCCGGCCCCTAGTGCTTATCAGTGTTCTGCCCGTGTGTTCCGCCCCTGGTTCCTGCCTACCCTGCACTCTGTTCCTGGTTCCTGCCATCCTAGTATTTGCTTCCTGACTCAGTACCTGTTCCTGACCTACCAATCCAGCTCCGACCTAGTCTGTTCTCAGTTGTCTCCGCATCCATACTCCTCACCGTGAATTACCCATACCAGCCCCATCATAAACCAGCCCTATACTAGGAAACCCAGACAGGAGGGCTGTGATCTGAGTGTCGGACGCAGCGAAACCCAAAACCCTTTGCGGGGATCCCTGGTGAACCCCCGGGCACACGTTAGACTCTGCGCATCTGTACTGGGTCTCAGCCAATTCCGTAGTACAGGTTACCATCCATCTATTTCATCCGAGAGCCATCCAACAGCCATCCATCTGCAATGCTAGTAACATCACATGCAGTGGTAACCAATGCTTGCACTCGTGGCTGGGGGAGAGAAATACTTCATACACATTTACATGCTTTTACTAGTGTTCAAATTGCTAGTAAAAGTATAATCTTCAGTGTGAATGAGCAAGGGACGTAGCACTCGTGTCATTTATAAACTCGGTGGAAAAGTGTCACAGTTTGGGTAACTGGTCGTCATTTCTTACCCGTCAAGTGTCTTCTGAGGTTGGCTCTGCGTTCCAGACTCGGGTCCCAGCTGTGTTGCTGATGTATGTATTCTGCATCGCTTCACTGTTAACCCGTAGCACTGGTACAGTGTCCTCTCCCAGTATACTTGTCAGGTCCCAGAATGGCGTTCTCATCCGGCCGCGACTGCTGCAGCCGTGCCTGTGCCTTCAGTATGCAGAGAGCTGGGTATGACGTCTCATGCTCACTGCGGTCTCTGTCACTGTCCCTGTGGCCTTGCTGCGCGGAAGAGCAGGTGTGGCGTCTCCTGCCCGCCGCGATCTCCGTTGCCGCCGGTCCTGTGTCCTCAGCGTGCAGAGAGCTGGGTATGACGTCTTCTGCCCACTGCGGTCTCTGTCGCTGTCCCTGTGGTCTGGCTGTGCAAATGGATCAGCGTGGCGTCTCCTGCCTGCCGCGGCCTCCGCCGCCATTACTGTTGTTCTCCACATGTTTCTCTCCAAGCTGACTTTCCCTCCAAATAGTAACATGGGCGCAGCCATGTTGCTTGTGGTCACATGCTGCTGTTTCCTCCAATCCACTGCGCTACAGAACACTGCTGAATTGCTTAGCCAATGCCTGCATTCCAGCAGGTATAAATATCCTGTTCCTGTACTGGAGGATTGTCAGTGCTTCAGTTGTCATCCCAGTGATACCAGTCTCTCCTCGTTGTGCTTGTTCCTGCCTGCAAACTCCACTAGAGACTCGCACCAGTTCTACCCCTCATGGTGCAGCCTGACTCCGCAGTGTCTCAACATTGCATCCAGTGTTTGCCAGATTATCCAACACCGGCTTCCAGCACTCCAGCTCCCAGCGGTGTCCTGTCTCTGTTCACTGGTAATCTGCGCTCCCAAGCATCTCCTGTATATGCTCCGAAGCATCTCCTGTATATGCTCCCAAGCATTATTTGTTTGTACCTCCGCTCTCTAGCTACATTAGTGCTCACTAGCACTATCCACACAGCTCATCCATTGGACCAGTCCCATCTGGTAAAACCCGGCAGTTACACAGTCACCAGCTTCTATTCCCAAAGTCACCACTCAGTGCATCGGTGTTGGTAAGGACATTCCACGTCCAGGTCCTTTAAGACTTTCTCCTGTTAAAACCACACCTAGAGACTTCCATTGCACTCTAAGAAACTGTGACTTATTGTCTGTGACTTCCACATTGCAACTGCCAATATACCTGTGAGCTGTGTACTTAATAAAGCCTTTAAAACTTATCCTCTGGTTGTCGTGGTCACGCCTTCGGGCACTGGTACTGCAAGTGTACACGCATGTTCAGGCATCCTATCTTGCCTCCTAAGTTTAAGTATTCCTCAGCCCCTACAACTGAGGCTTCCCGCAGTCAGCACCAGCCCTCAGTTGTGACGAAAAGTTCATCAAAAGCCTCAGTGATCTTGCACAACTGGTTTAGCGCACGTCGCGTCTGTGTTACGTTGCAGCACAGTATGGTAATTTGGCAGCTTTTGCAGAGGAGAAAATGGGGCCGATGTAGTAATCCTGGAGAAGGGATAAAGAAGTGATAAAGCAGTGATAAGTGCAAGGTGATAAGATAACGCACCAGCCAGTCAGCGACTAACTGTCATTTTTCAAACCCGTAATGATTGGCTGGTGCGTTATCACATTGTACTTATCACTGCTTTATCCCTTCTTTATCCCTTCTCCAGGTTAATACATCTGCCCCAATGTGTGCTGATGCTGATTCCCAAATGCGGCCAGGTTTTGTAGCTTCTTATGGCTTGTGAGGCACGGGATTACATTGTGCACATGCTAATGCAGCAAAGAGTTGCGGTCATTTCATAAAAGTGTTCTTAGGTGTTAAAACGATTAAAAAGTTGTTTTTAATAGTCTCAATACAGGACATACTGTATAAAGCAGAATATCCCAAAGAAGCCTTACATGATGTGCAGATACACAAAAGCATGGCAAATCTGTTTTATCAGGTAACCGTTACATTCAGGAACATGAAGAGAAGATCACCTTTTACCTGTCATAAAGCTGCAACCTTTCTGTGTACACGGTGTAAATGTCCAGCTATGTTCTTGCAGCCTTTGACGTCAGAATATCAGCTCTTGTTTCAAGGGGGCGGATCAGAACTTGGCAATGCTGGAGGACAGTTGATAAATATAGTGGAACATAAACAAAGAGAACACTTTCAAACACACTTTTATAAATGTACCAAAGTGTAAATTTAAGAGCATCCCCAAATATTTAAGACAGTTTATATCTCTTTATGTGTACAAAACCCAACTTGGGAGGTGACGCTTGTCCAATTCTCGTCCAGTCATTTCACTTTCTTTTGATCCACATGGTAGCATTGTATAAAGCAAACACATAGTCTGCCTCCATAGCGCCCTCTACCCTGATGTGTGCTCCCACCTTGCCCATCTCTTCAACCTGTTTCTTCTTACCGGCTCTGTCCAGTCCTTCATGTATGAGCTTATGTCACCCAACCGTAAGAAATCCTTTGTTGACGCTGACTCTATCTCTAGCTATGTCTCTGCCACCTAGTTCCTTGCGAGTATTGTCTACCACCGCCTCACCACATTAATTTCCTTGCAGTCTCGTGTCGACACTCTCCAATATGGATTTCACTCAACTCCACTGAAACTGCCCTCACCAAGGTCACCAATAACATTCTTACTGCCAAGAGTCACTTCACGCTTCTCGTCCTCATTGATCTGTTTGCCGCTTTTGACACTATCAACCATCCTGTCCTCGTTCAAATCTTCCGCTCCATTGGCACCCATGACTCTGTCCTCTCATGGTTCTCCTACCTCCTTTAAAGTCTCTATCTTTGACCACACTTAACCCTTATTTACTCTTCCTGTAGGCGTTAGCTAAGGGTACATTCTTGGCCCCTCTTTCAGGGTCATCCCTCCCTCCTCTCTCTGTGTTGATACCATCACTCTCTCTTCTATCCAACAAGTCTGCTGCCTTGGTGTCATCCTTGACTTGGTGCCGTACTCTCTTTCACTTCTCATATTCAGGCCATCTCTCAATCGTGCCACGTCCACCTCTGGAACTTTTCCAGAATGTGGCTCTACATCATCCTTGATGCCACTAAACCTCTCAGCCAAGCACTGATCATTCCCTACCAGAGCCGTAAGTAGACTTTCAGATGCCTTGTGCTAGAGAGAGAAACTAAGTGGCCTAATGAAGTTCCGGACATGGGAGGTGTACGTGGATAGCAGTAATCTTGCAGATGGTAGGCACCATAGAGGAACGTAGGAACAGAAGACTATAGACTCTGAAGAACTAGGAGCTAGTACAAGGAAATAAAGAGCCAGACTGGGACCAACGAGTAGCTCTGAAACCATGCTGTGACCAGTAATATGTATCTCTGGAACCAGGCTGGGATTTGTAGTGCATATCCCTGGAACCGGGCTGGGATTGGTAATGCATATCTCCTGAACTGGGCTGGGGCCAGTAATTTGTATCTTTTTTTCAGACAGTTTAAACCAGGTTTTTATTTTTGCATTAATGTTTTAATGGAAAAAAAGTGAATCCTACTTATTATAATAATAATACTGTGAAACATAGCTCTATATTCGAGACCTTGATCAACCATGTTTTGATGCTTTCTAGCATTAACAATCCTAAGTTATTAGGCTTTGATATGGTTTATTTAATATCTTTCAATAATTTTTTTACTGCTTATTATTCCGATTACATCTGAATATATGTAGATACACTAAAACATAATAAAACATACAAAGTTCACTCAGAGACATCTCAACAGGATTGAAGATTTTGGACTGAAATAAACATGAAGAAGATGAAACCATGAGGTGTTTCTCTGTGTATTGCATCTTTAATGTGTTAGAGTTGTGTTAGGTGTGGTATTCTCCTGTCCTATAGGATTGTTAAGATTGAGAATGTTAGGTGTGGTATTCTCCTGTCCTATAGGATTGTTAAGATTGAGAATGTTAGGTGTGGTATTCTCCTGTCCTATAGGATTGTTAGGGTAGGAGTTTGTGGAGTCATAGCTGATGCTAGGCAGATTGAATACCTCTTTGATCTGAATCACCCTCCCTATTTTTCTGCTGTGTGTGTGTATTTACTGCATTGGTTCAGCTCACTCTAATGAAGACCATAAGCAGCAAGAATGTGGGATAATACCAGAGGGATTCCCTTGAATAGACTTTTTGAAAGAAGTCACGGCACCGTGCCTGTAGTAACAGTATAATTAAAAAAAGAGTGTTTAAAAAAATAATAAAAATAATTAGGTCTAAACCATTTTCTAAACCGTGGTTTAAACAAGCCAATCCTGATTGAAACTAATGATTGAATGAATACCAAGTCAGATTTTGTTTTCTGTCATCTATGGTGGTTGCTAGCAAGTACCAAACCTCAAATCATTTCCATTATCAATTTTGGCTACATTGTCGCACAAAAATTACCATTCATATGGTCACTTTTGGTATGATACTTTGAGTAACCCCATAGTGTTATGTGGTCACAATTGGAAATTTCCACTCAAGTTTGGAGTATCAACAAGTGATTATTACAAAGTTGTTGGGAAATTCCATGTACACTGGGTATTTACTAGAACTATTTGTTATTCAAGAAATAATTTTACAACACGAAAGCTAAACCCAGAGTAAGTGAATATTGATTGTCTTGAGTTATGCAGATTTATTTCACAGTGATATCATTATTTTATGATGCTTGCAAGAATTATTTTTCCTCCCCTCGCTAATCCTCCTGTTAATGCTGCTTTTCAGTTCCATCTATATATTCGGATGAGAACGTCCCCCAGTCAGGCTGGCGGTGCAGGGGATGTTTCTGCTGTAGAAACTTCCAGTGAATACCAGTCGGTGGGAAAATTCTGCAAGACAAAGAACTAATCCTGTCTAGTGGATTTCAAGGTTTCTAAACAAAGCAAAAGCTAATTACAAACTTTCGTAGCCCATTGAAGGATTCATGGCAAAGGGTGGTCTGTATCTGTGACTACCTTATTTTACACTTATGTGAGAGCAACAGTTATTGGCAAGTACAAAAATAAGATGTAGTTTAGATCAACTACTCAAGACAACCTATACCTTTGCAATTTGAAAACAAAGTGAAATAACAAGTATAATATAACATAAATATAACAGTAACACCCATAAATATAATTATTTTTTTTTACACTATAGTAACATAGGCCCTCATTCCGAGTCGTTCGCTCGGAAATAATCTTCGCATCGCAGCGTTTTTCTGCTTAGTACGCATGCGCAATGTTCGCACTGCGATTGCGCCAAGTAATTTTGCTATGAAGATAGTATTTTTACTCACGGCTTTTTCTTCGCTCCGGCGATCGTAGTGTGATTGACAGGAAATGGGTGTTACTGGGCGTAAACACGGCGTTTTATAGGCGTGTGGATAAAAACGCTACCGTTTCCGGAAAAAACGCGGGAGTGGCTGGAGAAACGGGGGAGTGTCTGGGCGAACGCTGGGTGTGTTTGTGACGTCAAACCAGGAACGACAAGCACTGAACTGATCGCAGATGCCGAGTAAGTCTGAAGCTACTCTGAAACTGCTAAGAAGTTTGTAATCGCAATATTGCGAATACATCGTTCGCAATTTTAAGAAGCTAAGATTCACTCCCAGTAGGCGGCGGCTTAGCGTGTGTAACTCTGCTAAAATCGCCTTGCGAGCGAACAACTCGGAATGAGGGCCATAGTAACATAGTCAGTGAGGTTGAAAAAAGAGCAGTAGTCCATCGAGTTCAACCTGAATTATATTGCAATCACCATTCTATACAGATAAAAGGCTGTATCCTCGTATATCTTTTTCCGTTACAAATTTGTCTTAGCCATTTTTAAACGCATTGACTGAGTCCGCCATTACAACCTTTCTATGGCAGTGTATTCCATATTTGTATTGCCTTTACAATGAAGAATCCCTTCCTGCGCTGAGTACGAAATTTCCTCTCCTCAAGCCTTAGCTGGTGTCTGCATGTTATGTGTAGAGGTCTCTTAGTAAACAACTCACATGATTGCTCCGCATATTGGCCCTCATTCCGAGTTGGTCGCTCGGTTGCTGCTTTTAGCAGCAGTGCACACGCTAGGCCGCCGCCCTCTGGGAGTGTATCTTAGCTTAGCAGAAGTGCGAACGAAAAGTTAGCAGAACAGTGCTGAATTTTTTTCAAGCAGTTTCTGAGTAGCTGCAGACCTACTCCTTCCTTGCGATCACTTCAGTCTGTTTAGTTCCTGCTTTGACATCACAAACACGCCCTGCGTTCGGCCAGCCACTCCCCCGTTTCCCCAGGCATGCCTGCGTTTTTACCTGACACGCCTACGTTTTTTAGCACACTCCCGGAAAACGGCAAGTTACCACCCAGAAACACCCACTTCCTGTCAATCACTCACCGATCAACAGAGCGACAGAAAAGAGTCGCTCAACCTTGTGTAAAACTGCATAGTTTTTTGTGAAAGTGCGTCGCGCGTGCGCACTGCGGCCCGTACGCATGCGCAGAAATGCCGCTTTTTAGACTGATCGCTATGATGCGAACAATGGCAGCTAGCGATCAACTCGGAATGACCCCCAATGCCCCTTTATATATTTGTAAATATTAATCAAATCTCCTCTTAGTCGTCTCATTTCTAGTGTAAACATATCTAATCTAGAAAGCCTCTCCTCATATTCCAGTGACTCCAACCCCTTGATCAATTTGGTAGCTTGCCTCTGAACCTTTTCAAAGGACTCGTTTATAGTGTGGTTCCCAGAACTGTACACAGTACTCAAGATGCGGCTGTGCCAATGATTTGTACAGTGGCAGGATTATGCTCTCATCCCTTGTCTTAATTCCCCTTTTAATGCATGCTAACACCTTATTTGCCTTTGTTGCTGCACTTTCACATTGGGGGTCATTCCGAGTTGATCGCTCGCTAGCAGTTTTCAGCAGCCGTGCAAACGCATAGTCGCCGCCCACCGGGGAGTGTATTTTTGCTTCGTAGGAGTGCGAACGCCTGTGCAGCTGAGCGCTTGCAAACACGTTTTGTGCAAAACAAGACCAGCGCTGTAGTTACTTATCCTGTGTGATGATTGCTGCGACGAGTGACACGGTAATGCCGTCAGATACGGGCCCAGCAAACGCCCAGCCACGCCAGCGTTTTTCCAAACACTCCCAGAAAACGGTCAGTTGCCACCCATAAATGCCATCTTTCTGTCAATCTCCTTGCGTTCGTCTGTGCGATTGGAATCGTCGCTAGAACCAGTGCAAAACCACAATGGACTTCGTACCCGTACGACGCGCGTGCGCATTGCGGTACATACGCATGCACAGATTAGCCGTTTTTTTCACTGATCGCTACGCAGCGAACAACGGCAGCTAGCGATCAACTCGGAATGACCCCCATTGTGTGTTGCTGCTAAATCTACTATCAATGAACACCCCCAAATCCTTTTCTAATACAGTTTCTCCTATTTTGTCCCCATTTAATTGGTAAGTTGCATGTTTATTCTTAGTTCCAAAGTGCATAACTTTACATTTTTCCACATTAAACCTCATACACCATTTCATTGGCCAAACCTCCAGTTTAAATAAATCGCTCTGAAGAGACTTCACATCCACATCGGACTTGATTACCCTATATATTTTAGTATCGTCTGCAAAAATTGACACTGTGCTTTCTACTCCGTCTCCTAAATCATTAATAAATATATTAAACAATAGTAACCCCAGCACAGAACCCTGCAGTATTCCACTAATTACTATAGCCCAGGTGGAAAACATTCCATTAATCATCACTCGCTGTTCCCTGTTATCAAGCCAATTACTCACCCATCTCCTATATAATTGCCCAGATCTGTCACTCTGACTGTGTGGCTAACGCTGGGCGTGGCTAGGAGCTCTCATTGGGTTAGCAGCAGGTCTATCACACCCAGTCCACAGCTGATTGGGCAAGAGAAAACGCCCTACCACACAGGTTACATCCAATGGGAGGCTCTGTCTTTGACTCCTTTGGCTGTTGTGTGTTCCCAGAGCAGGATTAACAATGGGGCTGATGGAGCTGCAGCTCCAGGCCCACACCCCAAAATAGGCCCACTGCATCTGCAGCAACATACGCTCCAACAATTTAAACAGAAAAATCGCTGCAAATTTGAAAAGGGGGTGTGGCCATGGGTACCTTTTCCTATACTTTCAATGGAAGCTTGGAGAGCCAAAAATCGGTACAGATCACAAAAAAAGGTCCTGTACCTGCCAAAAAGGTGCAGCTGGAGGGTATGCCACTGCATCTGCAGCAAGTCTGTAAGAGGGCAACGTCAGGGCGTATAGGGTCTGCTGCCATGCAGATGTACCACTTACCGGACGCCGCACGCTCTCACTCGCAGGTGCCGGAACACTCGAGAGTCCTGGAAGCACTTCTGGACGACCCGGACCCCAAAAACCTAAGAGGAAGAAAATCGTTGAATATCGTCTCCCCAAACCGTGGATCGCAACACCCTATGTGGCTGAGGAAAATGCGCCTTCGGGCTAGGTGGGGGTCATCACCGGCGTCCGCCTCAGAGCCCGAATTTCACCTATCGGCACTTTCGCACCAGGTGGAAATTCCGCCTTGCACAGCCGTGCAAGGCTCACCGTTGCCCTGAAGGAAGGGAGATAGAAAGAACACAACCAAACACTCAGACTGTGGTTACTCACCGTCTCACCCTCCGGTACTCCGATCTTCTCCAGTACAGGTCCCTGTAAGGAGGCAAGAGAGAGAAAACCGCCGTGCAGGGCCTAACTAGACCTAGTGTCACACCTTATCCTAACTACAACGGCAGAGCCCTCAAACTAACTCTGTGGGTGTGGTGCAACCAAACTATGCACAAACTTCATAACAATAACTTGCCCTGCACGGTAACACACATCGGAATACACATAACACAGCACTGTCCCTTGAAATACCTACCAGCCGAATAGAGGTAGGCATCCGCTCTGCCTTCCTAAATACCTCGGGGTGGCCTGGGCCTAGCGCCCCGGGCCACCTGTACTCACCTCGGGAAAATACTGATTTGCCGGGCCTAGCGCCCCCTGCCTACACACAGGCCGGAGGCCTGACTTCGCCCACGGGCCTAGCGCCCGCCTAACGTGCTGCCCGTTGGGTGACCTGGGCCTTGTGCCCAGGGTCACCTTATATGTACCTACTCGGCCACAATACGCTAGGGCCTAATGCCCTCTAACGCTGCACAGGCCTATCGCCTGATATGCCCCCGGGCCTAGTGCCCGCCTAACTGGTGCCCGTTGAACGAGGGTGGCTTGGGCCTAATGCCCGAACCCCCGGAGGATAGTGGTCTGGGCCTGCGGGCCACGGGCCGAGGGGAACCCCGACTGCGCGTGGCCTCGGCCCAGACACACTGACCTACTTGCCCCACGGGCCGGGAGGGCCCAACTGAATACCCACAGGCCGGGAGGGCCTGAACGTGCCCACGGGCCTAGTGCCTGAACACCTGGTGGTCTAGGGAGGGAGTTACAGGAAGGTTGTGTAGGCCCAGGGCCACTTACCAGGACCGGTGGGAGAGGCTGTGGAGGGGAGCTTCGTTAGCTCTTTTGCTTCCCGCTCCAAACAGCACTCTCCGCCGATCTCCCGTCTCTGCTGCGCCGCCGCCTCCGTCCCGTCTTCTGTCGCCGTCTTCTGCCTCTTCCGGCGCCGCTGTCGTCGTCCGCGCTGGCCTCCTGGCGTCTTCTTCGGGAGCTCCGCTCCGTCTCCGGCTCACTAATGAACCCCGCCGCCGCCTAGCGCCTGATATAAGGCGCCGGGAGGAGGCGGGGCCATGACGCGGCGGACTCCCATTGGTCCACCGCGGCGACTCCTCATTGGGCGCCGGGCCGCGAGCAGCGATTGGCTCGCGTCCGGCGCCCTTTTCAAATCCCGGGCCGCCGATTGGAGGAACTTGGATCCTTTCGGATCCTCGTTCCTCCGGACTCCGCCGCGCGGCCGCCCGCCGCCTGACAAGTCTCTGCGCTGTAGATAGGGAAAAAAAAACCTTTTACTGCAGCGTCCTATGCGGTTCATTCTGACCTGATCGCTCGCTGCAGTTCATCGCAGTGCAGCGATCAGGTCAGAACTGCACATGCACCGGCGCCGCAGTGCGCCGGCACATGGATGACAGCCAACGGCTGTCGTTGCCTAGCGATCACCTCTGCCTGATTGACAGGCCGAGGCAGTCGCTGGGCGGGAGGGGACGGCACGGTGGAGTTTTCTCGCCGTTTTGTGGCCGCGGGCATCACACACAGCCGCTGCGACCCGGGCAGCGATGACTAACTCCCGGCCAGCCGCAGGAGCTGCGCTGGCTGGGAGTTACTCTTCAAGTACAAAAGCATCGCCGCCTGACATGAGGGGCGGACTAGCCCTGTGCTGGGTGTCCTCCCACATGTCAGTGTAAGTGATCGTAGCTGTGCTAAATCAGGTCGGAATGACCCCCTATGTCCTGCTGCCAGTCCGCCTGCCCCTCCGGCATCAACAAACCCCACTCCCTAGCCGCGGTGCATGTGGAACAAAAGCTGCTGCGGCCACCGGCTGAGATGAGTATGAAAGCGGCGCAGCGGAAGGCTTTCATAGCCCTCCCAGCGCCGCATACTCCCTGAGCCCCGGAGCCTGCTCTGCGCGTGATGTCACAGAAGTGCCTTCCCGACACAGCCGCACCCAGATCCCCAGAGGCCCTGACTCCTCAACACAGCACCTGGCCGGCCAGCCTGGAAGCCCCGAGATGGCTAATGTAACGGATAGAGTGGGTGATATCGCAGAATGTAATGTCTGGAAGCTGACACTGACACTGCACAGCACTCTCACCTTTTACATTGATTCGGCAAGTCAGTCAGTTCTGCCAACCAGTCACTATTGTTAGCGCCGGTGTCCCAACGCGCCGCATTACAGGGAAGTATACACACTAAATAAACTACAGCTCCCAGGAACCCTTAGCACCGAAGCATTCAGGCGCTAAGGGCTGCTGGGAGCTGCAGTTTATTGAGTGCATCTTTTTCCCTGTAATACGATGCATTGGGACACCGGTGCTAACAATAGTGATTGGCTGCTGTACGAGTCTCCGGGAGAGCCACTGAAAAGGGAGGACGGCAGCCTAGCTGCTTCCAGGAGGAGAAGCAGGAGAAGTATTCCCCGGCCCTCCCCCACTCGCAGTACCTCCAGGCCCCATCCACGGCACCCGCACACACACCCTCCCCACCCACGGTGGCTTCGGACCCCTCCCCCACCTGCAGCACCCTTGCACTCACCCCTCCCCCACCCACAGCACCCCCGCACCCTGGTGGCTCCCAACCCCTACCCGCTGCACTCCCCCCTCCCCCACCACCGCACCAGCCCCTCCCCCACCCACACCACCCCCGCAACCACCCCTCCCCCACCCACGGCACCCCTGGCCCCCCTCCCCCATCTGTGTCTCCCCCGCACCCGCCACTCCCAACTCTCCAACCACAGCACCTACTAGGTGATTCATCAGGCCCTGCATGCGCTATTCACGCCGTTGCAAGGGGCTACGACCCCATAACCATCGCACGCCCTTTGTCCGTGCAATATTTAACCACTCACACAATTATGATTGGGGGTAATACTCCATATAATACAACTATAGCACGCCACAAGAGCGTGCAAGGGTTAAGGGGGCATAGCCCCTCACGACGATGTGAAGAGCGCCCGTAGGGCATGATGAATCACCTAGTGTACAAATAATGTCTCCTATACTGAGCTCTCTTAATTTAAAAATCAGCCTCCTGTGAGGTACTGTGTCGAAAGCTTTTGCAAAATCCAGATAAACCACATCTATTGCGTTACCCTGGTCAAGACTGTTGCTTATTATCTCATAGAAGCTAATCAAATTAGTTTGGCATGACCTATTTCTCACAAGACCATGCTGGTTCTTATTAATAGCATGGTAGCTCGCCAAGTAGTCCTGTATGCTGTTCCTTAGTATACTTTCCAATAGTTTCCCCACTATTGATGTCAGACTAACCGGTCTATAGTAACCAGGATGAAACTGTCACTATAAAACAGGGGTGAGGTACCTCCGACCCGGGGCCTGCCAAGGCATCTGCAGGGTGCAAAGCCATCCGCCACGCATGGCATCATGGGAGATGTAGTCTCCCATGATGCAGTGCGTGGCAGGCAGCTGCAGGCAGTGAAGTGAGACAGCTCTGGAGAGCAATCTCAATGGAGGTCTGCTCTGCTGGCTGCGGGAGGAAGGAATGGCTGTGCTGCCGTGTGGTGCAGAGCAGACGCAGGACCTGGACCAGTGGTGTGCATGGGTATAGATAGGACCTGTCCTGCAGTGGTTGTGAGTGCCCTGCTGGCACTATATTTGGGGCATTATGTGTAACTGACATTATACCGAGGAATTATGTGTAACTGCCACTATACTGGGGCATTATGTGTCACTGGTACTACTGTGAGCATTACTTGGGGCAGTATGTGTAAGCAGCTATTACTGTGGCCATTATGTGTAAGGAACACTAATGTGGGCATTATGTGTAAGGCCAGCCTACTTTCCTAGGAGAGTGTGCTCATTGGGGTGGGGGTGGGAGGGGGACTTCAAAAATAGCTTGCAAGTGATATTGAAAAAATCCAAATGGCCCTTGGAACAAAAAAGGTTCCCCACCCCTGCAATAATAGATTGAAAACCTTGTTTTGCATTATGGTAAATAGGTATATAAGTGCTAACTTCTGTTCAGCGGGGTTGAAATACATATAACTAGGGGGGTCATTCTGAGTTGTTCGCTCGTTATTTTTTTCTCGCAACGGAGCGATTAGTCGCTAATGCACATGCACAATGTCCGCAGTGCGACTGCGCCAAGTAAATTTGCTATGCAGTTAGGTATTTTACTTACGGCATTACTAGGTTTTTTCTTCGTTCTGGTGATCGTAATGTGATTGACAGGAAGTGGGTGTTTCTGGGCGGAAACTGGCCGTTTTATGGGTGTGTGCGAAAAAACGCTACCGTTTCTGGGGAAAACGCGGGAGTGGCTGGAGAAACGGAGGAGTGTCTGGGCGAACGCTGGGTGTGTTTGTGACGTCAAACCAGTAACGAAACTGACTGAACTGATCGCAGATGCCGAGTAAGTGTGGAGCTACTCAGAAACTGCTAAGAAGTGTCTATTCGCAATTCTGCTAATATTTTGTTCGCAATTTTGATAAGCTAAGATTCACTCCCAGTAGGCGGCGGCTTAGCGTGTGCAAAGCTGCTAAAAGCAGCTTGCGAGCGAACAACTCGGAATGACCCCCTAGGTCTGTACATTATTGTCTATTTCATTTATACCACCAGAATATGCACATATACAGGGATTTCCATTATGCACAAATCTGCCTATTCGTAGGTGCTAGCGTGCTCCGCAGGGGGAAACATTTTTTTTAAAAAAATCTCTGTTAAGTGTAGCAGTGAATTACCGTGGCTAATTGAATTCTTCCCAAAGCTTCTTAGTAATGGTGTTGCCCATAGCAACCTATCAAATTCTAGCTACCATTTCTCTGTTTCATTCTGGAAAATGATAGACAGAATCTGATTAGATGCTATGGGCAACACATCCACTTGTCTGTTTTAGAAGCTTTAGTAAATCTACCCCTTGGAATTATTATACTATACCCAATTTTCCAAACAGTACAAAGTGGGGCAGAAAATGGCATAATCCCCATTTTGGGCAGCCACACTTCCATTAAGTCATCCCCCGAAACAGACATTTTCGGGAGGAATACCTGCAAATATTATGCATCCCCCAGATGTACTATGGAGGGACCGCAGCACATATCTCACACCCTCCAACATCTCTGAGGTAAAATCCTACAGGTAAAAATACAGACAAGGAAAGGTGGTGTGGCCACGGGATAAGTGGGCGTGTCCCTGCACCACTGCCATAGAAACCAATAGTGGGCTGTGAATGGTACAGTACACATAACGAATGGGGGCATGGTCATGAGAAAAGTGGGCATGTCCCCGCAGCACTGCCATAGAAAACTATAGTGGGCTGTGAATGATTGAGGTCAGGACAGATTCTAAACCTATTGGCCAGACATGGTGATTGGTGAGCAGACACTGCAGACAGCCACGGAGTGGGGAGGAGCCACCTGTCACTAACTGCAGCGCTGTGGTAGTCCGTGTCCCCGAAGCACTTCTAAGTACTCCGGAAGTACAGCTCCGAGTCCCGGTAGAAAATGCCAGAAATCGGTACAATCGGTACTTGGGTTTTTAGCAGGTACCTTTAAAAAATGGTACTGTACCGGCTAAATCGGTACAGTTGGAGGCTCTGATATCTCCAGTATCTGCTGTGGTCCCTCCATTTCCGACAGCAGCCAAAGCCCCCATAGGTTTTCTATGGGGGCCTAGAAGCTGTCAGTGTTACCAAGCTCCGGTGTCACGATCCGGGTATCTGGACGCCATTACCTGCCTTGATGTCTCCTGAGGCTCGCTCAGCGTTCCAAGGCCGGATCTCATCTGTGTCCACATACTGCACATCCCTCCTGTCACGCTGAGATGCTGTCACAGCGGCGCCATGTTTGAATCCTGCATGGCATCTCCCGTTCCCCGCGGCCTCCGCCGCCGCTCCTGTTTTATAGTTGCAGGTTGTCAGAGTGGTGCTTCATGTCTGCCGCGGCCTCCGCTGTCATCCACGAGTCTCAGCATACACTTGTCAATCTGGCGTCTCCTGTCCTCTGCGGCCGGCGCTGCCATTACTGCTATGTTTCCACATGGTTTCCAAACTAGCTTTCCCTCCAAGTTCTAACATGGGCGCAGCCATGTTGGATCCAATCACATGTCTCAGTTCCTCCAATCCACTGCCTCTGGAAATCTGCATAATTGCCCAGCCAATGCCTGCATTGCTGCAGGTATAAGTATTCTGTGCCTGGGCCAGGAAATGGTCAGTGCTTTGTTTGTCATACCTTGTTCCAGTCTCTCTCCTGTGGTTGTGTTTCCAGGTTCCAGCTCCTGTCTCCAGCATCCACTAAAGAGACCCGCACCTGCCTACCATCCTGCGGTGCAGCCTGACTCTGCAGTCCTCCGTGGCTGATCCAGTTTCCAGCTTCCAGCTATTTCATCTGCTTCTAGCAGTATCCACTACCACCGGTAATCATCCTTCAACTCCTCTGTTTCCACGCTCCCTAGCATCTTACTATATTCACTCCGTGTTTCATCACCTGGCTGGTTCCACCCAGCATTCATTCAGTGACTTTATCATCTGGCTGATTCCATTCCACATCCACTCCGTGTCTTACCACCTGGCTGGTTCTATCCAGCAATTACAACAGCTGATTCAAGTTACCAGCTTCATCTGTTCCATCTACTGGCATGTTCCTTGGATATCTTCACTGCTACAGCCAGGCCTGGTAAGGTTATTCCATCTAAGGACTTTAACAACTGTTCTTAACCTACCAGTGTCCTGTGTAACCATTTCATGGTCAGAGTGCTCCAGGAATCATATTATTTATCATTGCCATTTTTATTATCTGCTGTCTGTTGTTACACGGAGTTTGTCAATAAACTTTTAATTTACTTTTACCTGGTTGTCATGGTCACACCTTCGGGTTTCCTTTTAACACTTACATGTCCAGGGGTCTGATTAAACCTCCCCGGTTTAAGTTCCTCTCAGCCCCTACAACTGAGGCTTCTTCCTGTCAGCTAAAACCCTCAGTTGTGACATCCGGAAAGTGAAGCTTAGCTCCGATAGGATAAAGCCATCTTCAGAAGGCGGAGTTCTATAATATATCAGCTCTTCGTCAGGACGGGCTCTCATCTGAGCCGGTCTCCCGGCATGAGACAATTAGTAAATATGCGTGAAAATGTCAATTTTCAGTTTGAGAATTTGCATGTAAAAAATGTCCACGCTAAAAATGCGGATTGCGGTAAATATTCCCTATAGTATTCTAAATAAACTCACCCTGAGACGGTTTATGAACTCTAAAAATATAATGTTTCTCCGCGATATAAGAATACAGTCATTAAGGGTAGGAATGGAATCAGGGTTCTAAGTTTTTGTTATGTATATTCTGTATAACTGTATGGCATTGGCTGCACATAATGTTTTCTGCCAGGGATATTAGGAAAAGAGTTAGAGTTTCCATGGAATATCCCCTTGATATATAGCGTTCCAGACAGGCCTGTACAGCGGGGGCATAAACAAGCTAAGTTCTCAGATCACTCCACACTCTGCTCTAACTTGGCTCAGAGTCAGCCATTATCTTATATCCCATTGTAGGAGTACAGTACGGCAGTTTCTAGTAGCTGAATGTATCACTATACAATAAATCATTACAGGAAATAGATAACTTAAAAGAACTTCAATGTGGAAACCCTAAATCTTCCTTTCTTAGCAGAAGACTAAATCAAGACCAGCACAATAAACCTGTTACTTGGAAAGGCTGTACAATACAAAGCCTGGTTCACCGGATTCTGTACATATATTCTTTGCAGAGTTCTTATTGAATAACAAATATAGGGGGAGATATCAACGCTTGGAGAGAGATAAAAAAGAGAGAAATAAAGTACCAACTAGAGATGAGCGGGTTCGGTTCCTCGGAATCCGAACCCGCCCGAACTTCAGGTTTTTTTACACGGGTCCGAGCGACTTGGATCTTCCCGCCTTGCTCGGTTAACCCGAGCGCGCCCGAACGTCATCATCCCGCTGTCGGATTCTCGCGAGGCTCGGATTCTATCGCGAGACTCGGATTCTATATAAGGAGCCGCGCGTCGCCGCCATTTTCACACGTGCATTGAGATTGATAGGGAGAGGACGTGGCTGGCGTCCTCTCCGTTTATAGAGAAGAGAGTGAGACTAGAGTAGAGAGAGACACAGTATTTACTTTAGTAATTTTGGGGAGCATTAGGAGGAGTACTACTACTTGCTGAAGTGATAGTGTGACTGTATATCTGACTTGTGGGGGAGACAGTGGGGAGCAGTTAGAGTCTGAGAGCAGGAGTACATATTAACGTACAGTGCACACTTTTGCTGCCAGAGTGCCACACTGCCATTGTGACCACACTGACCACCAGTATATATTGTGATTGTCTGCTTAGGAGTACTACTTGCAAGTTGCTGATAGTGTGACCAGTGACCTGACCACCAGTTTAATTAATCACCACCAGTTTAATATATATATATATATATATATATATAATTGTATATAATATATATATATATATATATATAATTGTATACCACCTACCCGTGTTTTTTTTTTTTTCTTTCTTCTTGATACATACTACTATAGTAGCTTACTGTAGCAGTCTGCGGTGCTGAGCTGACAGTGTCCAGCAGGTCCGTCATCAGTCATTACATAATAAATATATATACCTGTCCGGCTGCAGTACTAGTGATATTATATATATATATATTAATTTCATCTCATTATCATCGTCTATATTAGCAGCAGACACAGTACGGTAGTCCACGGCTGTAGCTACCTCTGTGTCGGCAGTCGCTGGTCCATCCATAATTGTATACCACCTACCCGTGTTTTTTTTTTTTTTCTTTCTTCTTGATACATACTACTATAGTAGCTTACTGTAGCAGTCTGCGGTGCTGCTGAGCTGACAGTGTCCAGCAGGTCCGTCATCAGTCATTACATAATAAATATATATACCTGTCCGGCTGCAGTACTAGTGATATTATATATATATATATTAATTTCATCTCATTATCATCCAGTCTATATTAGCAGCAGACACAGTACGGTAGTCCACGGCTGTAGCTACCTCTGTGTCGGCAGTCGCTGGTCCATCCATAATTGTATACCACCTACCCGTGGGTTTTTTTTTTCTTTCTTCTTGATACATACTACTATAGTAGCTTACTGTAGCAGTCTGCGGTGCTGCTGAGCTGACAGTGTCCAGCAGGTCCGTCATCAGTCATTACATAATAAATATATATACCTGTCCGGCTGCAGTACTAGTGATATTATATATATATATATATTAATTTCATCTCATTATCATCCAGTCTATATTAGCAGCAGACACAGTACGGTAGTCCACGGCTGTAGCTACCTCTGTGTCGGCAGTCGCTGGTCCATCCATAATTGTATACCACCTACCCGTGGTTTTTTTTTTTTCTTTCTTCTTGATACATACTACTATAGTAGCTTACTGTAGCAGTCTGCGGTGCTGCTGAGCTGACAGTGTCCAGCAGGTCCGTCATCAGTCATTACATAATAAATATATATACCTGTCCGGCTGCAGTACTAGTGATATTATATATATATATATTAATTTCATCTCATTATCATCCAGTCTATATTAGCAGCAGACACAGTACGGTAGTCCACGGCTGTAGCTACCTCTGTGTCGGCAGTCGCTGGTCCATCCATAATTGTATACCACCTACCCGTGTTTTTTTTTTTTCTTTCTTCTTGATACATACTACTATAGTAGCTTACTGTAGCAGTCTGCGGTGCTGCTGAGCTGACAGTGTCCAGCAGGTCCGTCATCAGTCATTACATAATAAATATATATACCTGTCCGGCTGCAGTACTAGTGATATTATATATATATATATTAATTTCATCTCATTATCATCCAGTCTATATTAGCAGCAGAAACAGTACGGTAGTCCACGGCTGTAGCTACCTCTGTGTCGGCAGTCGCTGGTCCATCCATAATTGTATACCACCTACCCGTGTTTTTTTTTTTTTTTTTTCTTGATACATACTACTATAGTAGCTTACTGTAGCAGTCTGCGGTGCTGCTGAGCTGACAGTGTCCAGCAGGTCCGTCATCAGTCATTACATAATAAATATATATACCTGTCCGGCTGCAGTACTAGTGATATTATATATATATATATATATATATATATATATATATATTAATTTCATCTCATTATCATCCAGTCCATATTAGCAGCAGAAACAGTACGGTAGTCCACGGCTGTAGCTACCTCTGTGTCGGCAGTCGCTGGTCCATCCATAATTGTATACCACCTACCCGTGTTTTTTTTTTTTTCTTTCTTCTTGATACATACTACTATAGTAGCTTACTGTAGCAGTCTGTGGTGCTGCTGAGCTGACAGTGTCCAGCAGGTCCGTCATCAGTCATTACATAATAAATATATATACCTGTCCGGCTGCAGTACTAGTGATATTATATATATATATATTAATTTCATCTCATTATCATCCAGTCTATATTAGCAGCAGAAACAGTACGGTAGTCCACGGCTGTAGCTACCTCTGTGTCGGCAGCCGCTGGTCCATCCATAATTGTATACCACCTACCCGTGGTTTTTTTTTCTTTCTTTCTTCTTGATACATACTACTATAGTAGCTTACTGTAGCAGTCTGCGGTGCTGCTGAGCTGACAGTGTCCAGCAGGTCCGTCATCAGTCATTACATAATAAATATATATACCTGTCCGGCTGCAGTACTAGTGATATTATATATATATATATATATATATTAATTTCATCTCATTATCATCCAGTCTATATTAGCAGCAGAAACAGTACGGTAGTCCACGGCTGTAGCTACCTCTGTGTCGGCAGTCGCTGGTCCATCCATAATTGTATACCACCTACCCGTGGGTTTTTTTTTCTTTCTTCTTGATACATACTACTATAGTAGCTTACTGTAGCAGTCTGCGGTGCTGCTGAGCTGACAGTGTCCAGCAGGTCCGTCATCAGTCATTACATAATAAATATATATACCTGTCCGGCTGCAGTACTAGTGATATTATATATATATATATATATATATTAATTTCATCTCATTATCATCCAGTCTATATTAGCAGCAGAAACAGTACGGTAGTCCACGGCTGTAGCTACCTCTGTGTCGGCAGTCGCTGGTCCATCCATAATTGTATACCACCTACCCGTGGTTTTTTTTTTTCTTTCTTCTTGATACATACTACTATAGTAGCTTACTGTAGCAGTCTGCGGTGCTGCTGAGCTGACAGTGTCCAGCAGGTCCGTCATCAGTCATTACATAATAAATATATATACCTGTCCGGCAGCAGTACTAGTGATATTATATATATATATATATTAATTTCATCTCATTATCATCCAGTCTATATTAGCAGCAGACACAGTACGGTAGTCCACGGCTGTAGCTACCTCTGTGTCGGCAGTCGCTGGTCCATTCATAATTGTATACCACCTACCCGTGGTTTTTTTTTTTCCTTTCTTCTTGATACATACTACTATAGTAGCTTACTGTAGCAGTCTGCGGTGCTGCTGAGCTGACAGTGTCCAGCAGGTCCGTCATCAGTCATTACATAATAAATATATATACCTGTCCGGCTGCAGTACTAGTGATATTATATATATATATATTAATTTCATCTCATTATCATCCAGTCTATATTAGCAGCAGACACAGTACGGTAGTCCACGGCTGTAGCTACCTCTGTGTCGGCAGTCGCTCGTCCATCCATAAGTATACTAGTATCCATCCATCTCCATTGTTTACCTGAGGTGCCTTTTAGTTGTGCCTATTAAAATATGGAGAACAAAAATGTTGAGGTTCCAAAATTAGGGAAAGATCAAGATCCACTTCCACCTCGTGCTGAAGCTGCTGCCACTAGTCATGGCCGAGACGATGAAATGCCAGCAACGTCGTCTGCCAATGCCGATGCCCAATGTCATAGTACAGAGCATGTAAAATCCAAAACACCAAATATCAGTAAAAAAAGGACTCCAAAATCTAAAATAAAATTGTCGGAGGAGAAGCGTAAACTTGCCAATATGCCATTTACCACACGGAGTGGCAAGGAACGGCTGAGGCCCTGGCCTATGTTCATGGCTAGTGGTTCAGCTTCACATGAGGATGGAAGCACTCAGCCTCTCGCTAGAAAAATGAAAAGACTCAAGCTGGCAAAAGCACCGCAAAGAACTGTGCGTTCTTCGAAATCCCAAATCCACAAGGAGAGTCCAATTGTGTCGGTTGCGATGCCTGACCTTCCCAACACTGGACGTGAAGAGCATGCGCCTTCCACCATTTGCACGCCCCCTGCAAGTGCTGGAAGGAGCACCCGCAGTCCAGTTCCTGATAGTCAGATTGAAGATGTCAGTGTTGAAGTACACCAGGATGAGGAGGATATGGGTGTTGCTGGCGCTGGGGAGGAAATTGACAAGGAGGATTCTGATGGTGAGGTGGTTTGTTTAAGTCAGGCACCCGGGGAGACACCTGTTGTCCGTGGGAGGAATAGGGCCGTTGACATGCCTGGTGAAAATACCAAAAAAATCAGCTCTTCGGTGTGGAAGTATTTCAACAGAAATGCGGACATTTGTCAAGCCGTGTGTTGCCTTTGTCAAGCTGTAATAAGTAGGGGTAAGGACGTTAACCACCTCGGAACATCCTCCCTTATACGTCACCTGCAGCGCATTCATAATAAGTCAGTGACAAGTTCAAAAACTTTGGGCGACAGCGGAAGCAGTCCACTGACCAGTAAATCCCTTCCTCTTGTAACCAAGCTCACGCAAACCACCCCACCAACTCCCTCAGTGTCAATTTCCTCCTTCCCCAGGAATGCCAATAGTCCTGCAGGCCATGTCACTGGCAATTCTGACGAGTCCTCTCCTGCCTGGGATTCCTCCGATGCATCCTTGCGTGTAACGCCTACTGCTGCTGGCGCTGCTGCTGTTGTTGCTGCTGGGAGTCGATGGTCATCCCAGAGGGGAAGTCGTAAGCCCACTTTTACTACTTCCACCAAGCAATTGACTGTCCAACAGTCCTTTGCGAGGAAGATGAAATATCACAGCAGTCATCCTGTTGCAAAGCGGATAACTGAGGCCTTGACAACTATGTTGGTGTTAGACGTGCGTCCGGTATCCGCCGTTAGTTCACAGGGAACTAGACAATTTCTTGAGGTAGTGTGCCCCCGTTACCAAATACCATCTAGGTTCCACTTCTCTAGGCAGGCGATACCGAGAATGTACACGGACGTCAGAAAAAGACTCACCAGTGTCCTAAAAAATGCAGTTGTACCCAATGTCCACTTAACCACGGACATGTGGACAAGTGGAGCAGGGCAGGGTCAGGACTATATGACTGTGACAGCCCACTGGGTAGATGTATGGACTCCCGCCGCAAGAACAGCAGCGGCGGCACCAGTAGCAGCATCTCGCAAACGCCAACTCTTTCCTAAGCAGGCTACGCTTTGTATCACCGCTTTCCAGAATACGCACACAGCTGAAAACCTCTTACGGCAACTGAGGAAGATCATCGCGGAATGGCTTACCCCAATTGGACTCTCCTGTG